>NW_027361752.1:38500000-39195000 GCF_039654945.1 Dendrobates tinctorius | reverse complement strand
GGGTCAAAGTAGTCTTTCTCATACTGAAGCCCTTTAATGTTCTCACGCATTAAGATACCCTTATTAAGGCCCCCATAAAAGTATAACGCCAAAAAATGATCTGCAAGCATAGTATGACACCCCCTCAGTTAATTCCTTGACAGTACGCTTCATACGTAGAGTATGACAACTCTACAGTACCCTCTACAAAGTTTGATACCCCATAGTGACCCCAACACAGTATGATGCCCCCACAGTGACTCAAAAAAACCCTCCATACAGTATACTAGCCCTCGATACAGCATAAAGGTATATGCACACGTTGCGGATTACCCTTCGGATTTTTCCGCACTGATTTGGCTAAATCCGCAGGTCATATGACCTGCATTTTACCTGCAGATTTAGTGCGGATTTCCCCTGCGTTTTGACACCTGCGGATTCCTTTAATGGAGCAGGTGTCAAAACACTGTGGATCCGCACAAAGAATTGACATGATTTCAATCCGCAGAAAATCCGCGCGGAAAAATCCGCAGCATGTAGACAGCGTTTTTTTCAATTCTCATACACTTTAATGGTACTGTACAACGCAGCAGAATCTGCTGCGGATCTGAAGGGCCAGAATCCGCAACGTGTGCACATACCCTAAAGGCCTCACCTCCAACACATTATGGTGGCCCCACATACAACCCTTCAAACAGTGTGATGGCCCCAACACAACCCTCCACACAATATAAAGGCCTGCACTAGTCCTCAAAACAGTAAGCTTGCCCCTGTATATCCTGCAAAGAGTATAATGGCCCCACATAGCCCTGAAAACAGAATAATGGCTCCCCACATAGCCCTCCAAACAGTATACTTGCCCTCTCAAAGTATTCCAAAAAAGTATATTGTCCCCCACATAGCCCTGCAAACACTATAATGGTCCCCACAATGTATTTATTGTTTAAAAAAATAAAATACATATCCACGTTCCCCTGCTGCTTCGATTTGTCTGCAGTGTGTGTTTTGAAGCTCTGCACAGCTCTGTAGAGCGGGTGCAATGTAGTGACATCATCGCGCCCAATGCGCTGAGATGTCAGAGCTTAAACACACAAGAAGAATGATGGAGGAGTGAGCGGATGGCTCTTTGTATCATCATTGCTTCCAACTGTATCTGCATCCAGGAGGTGCGATGTCAGGCAGGGATTAGCAGGAACCCAATGCTGGTTCTTTCACTGCCCCCCCCCCCGACTAATTTTCTCCATAGCGGCCGTATAGTCTGCCGCTATTAGCAGTATGTCACTGAACTCACGAAAAATGGAAGTTTACACCTCTGGCGATATCATGAAGAAGGCCCTAGATTATGTGTAGCTGTACTTGAATGATTGGCACTATCAATATAGCACGATAAAGAAAACACACCCTAATGGTGGATCAGATCAGATGTTGTTTGGGGACGAGGCAAAATAATCATAAGAATGGTATTAATAGGAATACACAAACATAACAGTCTCAAAATATAAAATGGCTAGGGTTTTTGCAGATTTTTGGTTGAGGAATGAACAGATTCGTGAAATATTTGAGTTGAAGTCGGCAGGAAGTGGAAAGGGCTTGGATATGTGGTTTGAAGGAGAGATCAGCGATCTCTGCAACCTATCACTAACAACTGGTGTTTTCCCCTCAAGCTTTAAACATGCCTCCATCACACCTATCCTCAAAAAGCCCTCTCTTGACCTATCCTCTGTATCTAGCTATTGCCCTATATCACTTCTCCCCTATGCCTCCAAGCTACTGGAACAACACGTCTACCTTGAACTGTCCTCCCATCTCTCTTCTTGCTCCCTCTTCGACCGCTTACAATCTGGCTTCCGGTCACACCACTCCACTGAAACTGCCCTTACTAAGGTCACTAATGACCTCTTAACCGCCAAGAGCAAGCGACACTACTCTGTCCTCCTCCTCCTGGACTTGTCGGCTGCCTTTGACACAGTGGACCATTCCCTAATATTACAGACCCTCTCATCCCTTGGCATCACAGACTTGGCCCTATCCTGGATCTCATCATACCTAACAGACCGGACATTCAGCGTCTCCCACTCACACACCACCTCCTCACCTCGCCCACTATCTGTCGGAGTCCCACAAGGTTCAGTCCTAGGACCCCTGCTCTTCTCCATTTACACATTTGGCCTGGGACAGCTCATAGAATCTCATGGCTTTCAGTATCATCTCTATGCTGATGACACACAGATCTACATCTCTGGACCAGATATCACCTCCCTACTAACCAGAATCCCTCAATGTCTGTCCACTATTTCATCCTTCTTCTCCGCTAGATTTCTGAAACTTAACATGGACAAAACAGAATTCATCATCTTTCCCCCATCTCACGTGACCCCCCCAACGAACCTATCCATTACAGTAAATGGCTGCCCACTCTCCCCAGTCCCACAAGCTCGCTGCCTCAGGGTAATCCTTGACGCTGATCTCTCCTTCAAACCACATATCCAAGCCCTTTCCACTTAATGCCGACTTCAACTCAAAAATATTTCACGAATCCGTTCATTCCTCAACCAAAAATCTGCAAAAACCCTAGTCCATGCCCTCATCCTCTCTCACCTTGACTACTGCAACGTCCTGCTCAGTGGCCTCCCCTCGAACACACTCGCACCCCTCCAATCTATTCTAAACACTGCTGCCCGACTAATCCACCTGTCCCCCCGCTATTCCCCAGCTTCTCCCCTCTGTCAATCCCTTCACTGGCTCCCCATTGCCCAGAGACTCCAGTACAAAACCCTAACCATGACATACAAAGCCATCCACAACCTGTCTCCTCCATACATCTGTGACCTCATCTCCCGGGACTTTCCTGCATGCAACCTCCGATCCTCACAAGATCTCCTTCTCTACTTCCCTCTTATCTCCTCTTCCCACAATCGCATACAAGATTTCTCTCGCGCATCACCCCTAATCTGGAACTCTCTACCACAACATATCAGACTCTCACCTACCATCGAAACCTTCAAAAAAAGCCTGAAGACCCACCTTCTCCGACAAGCCTATAACCTGCAGTAACCACCGATCGACCAAACCGCTGCATGACCAGCTCTACCCTCGCCTACTGTATTCTCACCCATCCCTTGTAGATTGTGAGCCTTCGCGGGCAGGGTCCTCTCTCCTCCTGTACCAGTTATGACTTGTATTGTTTAACATTATTGTACTTGTTTTTATTATGTATACCCCTCCTTACATGTAAAGCGCCATGGAATAAATGGCGCTATAACAATAAATAATAATAATAATAATAATGTGCATGTCCTTGTCGGTTCGCATATGCTAAGCAGGTTGAGGCTGGGTTAGCACCAGCATGAGAGACTGGCTGGGAATCCCTGGTTGTGGCATAGATAAAAAAAGGAAAGATAAAATGGATGAATTTATATTTTCTTTGTGTCTTCATAGTTTTAAAAGAAAAAAATTATATCAATTTTACATGCTACTGTATAATCTGTTTTTTTAGCATTTTTAGATTGTGTATGGTAAAAAACATTTTGTAGGTGATTAGGTGGTTGAATTACTTTGAAATGTAATTATTTTTAGGCCCTATATTTTATCATTGCATTGCTGTATTTTACATATTTTTATATTTGTACATTGTAAATTCTATATTTCATATAACTTTTTTGATTTTTTTTTTAGTTTTTGGTTTTAATTGCTGCATTTCTGATAGCTGACCGCAGGTATACAAAGGGTTAATTGACATTGAATGCTTCCATCTTATTGGTTTCTACCCCTATTTAGTGTGTCACTTCCTCCACTGTCTGTAATTCCACCTGAGGAAGGTAGAAGTCCGATGCCGAAACGCGTAGTGGTTTAATAAAAGGTTTGTTCACCACTAACTGTAAAAAAATGCGTAGTCTTGTAAAATACTCAGGACTTGTTACCAGATAAAAATGTAGTGGTTTATTTGGATTCTTCCATCAAAGAAAAGATTATTACAGAAAAACATAAAAATAGGTGCATGATTATAAAGAGATTGTCCATTTGTTCATAGCAAAACTTGTACCTTTCTTTCTCTGGGATCCCGCATGGTCAATGGCCTCTGTATCTGTTAGGCTTCTATCAAGTTACATACCAGCTGTCCATTCAATGTCGTGTCCGAGCAAAGATGACTCCTCAAGTCTTTCTCTCATGGTGGTGAAGGAAGAAGAGAGAGCGACCTCTAGAGTAAGCCCCCACCTTAAATATACGTCTTTTAGAGCACGTGGTCTATATATATGGAGTTGACCTTTACCACGAGCTAAACTTCCAAGAATAACCTATGTAGTGTCAGCTAAAGCAATGTACAGAACTGAGTGTAATAAGAAATGCATATCCAAATTATTAATATTTAACACTAACCTATTGCAGTGTGCTCTATGGCCTTAGCACTCCTCAAATTGACCACATCCATATTTTTTCCAAAAAAAGTTGATATTCCCCTTGAGGGATTGTGGCTGGAGCAGCTTGGGCCATAGAGAGTATCTCCAGGCATCAGGACCTAGAGTGGCATCACATCCTGTGAAGTGGTATCACGTGACCAGATCTTGGACTCACGAGACCAGACCAGGAAGCACAGCACAGGAGCTGTCCCGGAGCAACACAGCAGGAGTGCATGGAGATGAACACTACCAAGGTTGTGCAGGGGCGCACAACCCTTCCAGGTGAGAGGCTAATCTCCCCACCTTTCATTGAAATATCCCCACTAGACCACCAGGTGCTTTTCATGCTTGGCTCTACTATGTTCATTGTCTTAGGGCTCAAAATCACCTACCAAAATAACCCGAAAATGGATTCCCGTGTGGAAGGGGGCCCAAGACTTTTGCTTTGGGGCCCTGTGATTTCTATGTATGCCAAATATTGATGGGTTATTATAATTGGCACTCCAAATGCATAACATTTTTAGCTTTCTATGAAAATAAAAATTAGATTGTGAGCGCCATTAGGAACAGAGATGTGAATAATGACTGTTATGTAAGAAGCCAATGAGTAGAACTAGGTCTAGTAAGGGACCCATGGGCATTCAAGCACAGACAAATAATGAATGAGGATGTGGTCACATATGTGCATAGTTCTCTCCTTTTTTTTTTGTCTATGGTACCCCGTTTTTCGGTGAGGGTCCCAGAGGTAGGACCTGCACCTATCATAGAGTTGGGAGAACCTCTTTATTTATACTAATATTAGAACATGAATAGTCTTCAAGAATCTGACATTATATTGGCTAATTAAAAAAACTTTGCAACTATTATACGAGTTTTGGAAAAATAAATGCCAAATGTATAATGAATTTAAAAATGACTGCCAATTTCCATTGATTGTTCCAACAGAACATTATAAATTACACGGGCAGACAAAACACACAGATTACATCACGATACTTTAACATCCACATGGTTTGCTCTTCTCTATGTAATTACTCAGGAACTCGATGAACCAAAACAATTGAGGAATAAAAATAACATCATTTCATGGAATTCAGGTCTCCATCAATAAACGTTTTGCGGTTCTGTATCATGTCCTGTATCTTACCTGACTAAAATATGAAAACATAGATGAAAGCCGATTTTAAATAATCTGTATAGACAAAACCTGAAATAATTATTATTTATGGTACATTTGAAGGAACTTTTTATGTGCATAAAGCCAATTTTTTTTGTGTGCATGAAACCAGTCTTTGCTCCATGGCCTGATCTGTTGGGCTGGCTTTGGAATATCATGTGTATATGTATCTGTTGGAGTATGTTACTATGAGTAAACCATGTGTCTGAGTGTATATGTATAGTTGGGAGAATAAGTATTTGATACACTGCCGAATTTGCAAGTTTTCCCACCTACAAAGAATAGAGAGATCTGTCATTTTTATTGTAGATACACTTCAAATGTGAGAGACAGAATTAAAAAAAAAAAACAAAAACAGAAAATCACATTGTATGATTTTTACATAATTAAATAGCATTTTGTGGCATGAAATAAGTATTTGATCACCGACCAACAGCAAGAATTCTGGCTCTCACAGACCTGATAGATTCTCTGTAAGAAGCCCTCCTGCTCTGCACTCATTACCTGTGTTAATTGCATCTGTTTGAAATCATTAACTGTATAAAACATACCTGTCCACACACTCAATCACACTCCAACCTCCCCACCATGGCCAAGATCAAAGAGCTGTCTAAGGATGCCAGATACAAAATTGTAGATCTGCACATGGCTGGGATGGGCTACAGGACAACAGTCAACCAGCTTGGCAAGAAGACAACAATTGTTGGCACAATTATTGGAAAATGGAAGAAACACAAGATGACTGTCAATCTTCCTTGGTCTGGGGCTCCATGCAAGTTCTCACGTCGTGGGGTAAAGATGATTTTGAGAAAAGTCAGGAATAAGCCAGGAACTACACGGGAGGACCTGGTCAATGACCTGAAGAGAGCTGGGACCACAGTCTCAGACATTACCGTTAGTAACACACTACGCCATGATGAATTAAAATCCTTCAGTGCACACAAGGTCCCTCTGCTCATACCAGCACATGTCCAGGTCCATTTGAAGCTCATGAATAACCATCTGGGTGATCAAGAGGAGGCATGGGAAAAAGTCATGTGGTCAGAAGAGACCAAAATATAACTTTTTGGTATCAACTCCACTCGCCGTGTTTGGAGGAAGAAGGATGAGTACAATTCCAACTACATCATCCCAACTGTGAAGCATGGTGGGGGTTACATCATATTTTGGGGGTGCTTTTCTGCAAAGGGGAAAGAATGACTGCACCGTATGGAAAGAAGAATGGATGGGGTTATGTATCTCGAGATTTTGGCCAACAATTTCCTTCCCTCATTAAGAGCATTGACGATGGGTCATGGAAGGGTCTTCCAGCAAGACAATGACCCTGTAGGGGATTAGGATAGAACACCCCTTTTATTGCATCCTCCCCTTTAAG
Source organism: Dendrobates tinctorius (assembly GCF_039654945.1). Classification (NCBI taxonomy): domain Eukaryota; kingdom Metazoa; phylum Chordata; class Amphibia; order Anura; family Dendrobatidae; genus Dendrobates; species Dendrobates tinctorius. The sequence continues at coordinate 39,188,072 of NW_027361752.1, read as the reverse complement.
AGCTTTAATGTGAATATACTGTTATGCTTTGGCACTGCTACACAACTGTGTATTACCGACTGTCTTATTGGTATTGCCACATTATGTGTTATCACCAAGGACATCCCCTCCTCCATCAACTTAATGTCGCCAAGCAGCTGGCACAAAGACACCATAGTGATTCTGAGGACAGAAGACATCTGATCCACATAGCACTGGATGGACCCGAACTGACAAGCTCAAGTGATCCCACAGCCCAAGCCTCCCATAGTAGCTAGGATTACAGGTGTGTGCCACAGCACCCAGCACATTATGTGCTACCATACTGTACATACTATAAGATATTATGCTTTATTATGTCTTGTGTATTGTATTTCTGTACAGATTAGGGTAAGATAGTGCTTCCTTTGGAAACATTAGAGGAGGGCACTTATAGTATAGAGTTCATAGATATGGGTAAGTGTAATATTGGAACAGGCCATTAGATGGGGCATACTAGTGGGTCCTTGATAGGTATAGCTGATTAGGAAGTTCACATAAGGGTTAATTGTAGGAGGAGCTGCTATGGGTTAAGCGTAGACGTTAGGAATTGGCCAGAAGGGCAAGCACGCCTAACAGGTCCACAAAGGCTCTAAGCCCAGGACATCATAGCAGCTACGCAACATTGTTTAAGTGGAGAAGCACGGGCACAGTCAGACGGGTGCTGGATAAGACTGGAGCACCCGGGGAAGTTACCGTTCATGTCAGCAGCAGGAACAGAGAAGGAAACGTGGTCCAAAAGTCATGCAGGGCACAGAACATTCATGATGTGGCAGATCCTCAATAGGGCTGAAGCTGGCAAGTCCAGGGCGAAATGGATAAGCGGGATCCCCTATGTACTGAGGTCCTACAGTAGTGAAGCTGCGGTACTGCCATAAGTGCTACTACCCCGTAATGTACATGAGGGCGAAGAAAGTAAGAAAGGGAAAGAGCAGGAGGAATGCTTTGTGGACTGTGATGTAACTGATGTGTCCGGGATTGTTGAAGAAGTAAAATCGTTGATTTGGCATCAGAACCGGTATCTGTATCTGTGTCCGATATTTCATCCTCATGCACTGGAATCAAGTGTGCAGGAGCTGGGTCGCACCGCAGTGGAATCCCTGACTGTGCACCAGCAACCAGAATAGGTACAATAGTAGATGCTGATGATATTCCTGTGAGAGGAGGTCAGGACACCAGAGCCCCTGTGTCCTCGGCTACAACTACCATCTTTCCCCCCTCTTACATTTGGTGTAGTCGGCAGGATGCGACTACCTTGCTGAGCGAAGAACCTGCAAAGAGAAAGATGAAAAGTGATGCAGGGATGGAGGTTGTGCCCCTGAAGTTTAACAAGGAAGAAAGCATGCAGAGTTGTGCCTCATCGGGTGTGATTGACCTATTGGATGGGAATGATGCTGTACCTCAACCCGAAGTTGTATTGACCATGATGGCAGCCATGGAGTTGGCGGGAAATGGTGCCACAAGTGAAGAAAAACATGACATCACCCTCACCCTTCGTGGGTGTTTCCGTGCTGCTTTGGCGCCAAAAGTTGCCTGTCATTTCATCCTGGCCCTCCCATGGTGGGAGTGGCTGAGAAGTAGAGAGCCTCGCTCCTTCTATTGACCGTCCACAGGGAGGAGAGGTCGCTGGAGGTGGTCTCCCCTGAGAATGTGAGGAGACGGAGGAAACCAGTCACGTTTGTTTGTGTCTATCAAGATTGGCTGCAGGAGTTTGACAAGATGGAGGAGCGAGAGCCATCCAGCCAATGGAGAGCGGAGCATTTCTGTATGTTGTCTATTCTCTGTAGGTAAATATTTATATATGTGGTGTCTTCACTGCTGATATATATTAATGTATGTGGTTTATTCTGTGGTGGTATATATTTACAGATGTGGTTTATTCTGTACTGGTATATATTTCTATATGTGGTTTATTTACTGCTGGGATATATTTTTACACAGTTATATAGTCCATTTAAAATACAATATCTTTATTAAATAAATATAATAAACAAAGACTAGGGGCGTATGGCCATTATGTGCCACGCGACCCTTGAGTAAGGTACTGCTACCGAAACTCGCATTGGGGTGGGCGGGTACTATCCAGGAGTTCTGTCCACTGCACTCCAAGGTATTGCATTCTCTGCTGTGATGTTGATTTTTTCTGTATGGGGATGACTGTTCCTCTTTGTGGACGGCATAAATTCACCTATATGATGTTACTTTATTTATATGCCCTGTGATGTACCCAACCTTGGGCTTCTTGGATGTTGGTACTCCCAATTTTACCATCTTTTAGCCCCATGTGTCTTTTGTCTTTGTTCATTATATTTATTTAATAAAGATATTGTATTTTAAATGGACTATATGACTGTGAATCCTCCTATTGCATTTATTAGTATGTTTGGCAGTTGGTCCTTACTGTATCCACAATTTGGTGGTGTAACCATTATTGTTGTATTGTTGATATAGAGTGCTTGTCCTCTATTTTCCACCTACTATGTTTATCAAAATAATTTTATATTTTGGTGTCTATTTATGTATGTGGTTTATTCTGTGCTGGTATATATTTCTATATTTTTATTTATTTACTGCTGGCATATATTTATAGATGTAGTTTATTCACTGCTGGTGGTTTATTCACCGCTGATACATATTAATATGTGCATAGATAGCAGTGGATGAAGTTCCGACAGAGGTCCGTGTTAAATACCCTCGTAGGCTGATAAACTGTCTTGGAATCTAGAAGCAAAAAAAACCCAAAAAACAACGGCACCCCAATAGATCTTCATTACCCATGTGCATCACTGTTCTGGGTCCTTACACAGTGAATGGATGTAGTGTGCCCAGACATGTACTTCTTGATGTTGCCAGACGACTGGATCACATCTCCCGCAACACCTTGAGATGAAGAGGATCCAGGTGCAGTAGATATGTGAATCAGTGTGAAGTATTTTATTATTATTATTATTATTATTATTATTATTATTATTATTTATTGTTATAGCGCCATTTATTCCATGGCGCTTTACATGTGAGGAGGGGTATACATAAAAACAAGTACAATAATCTTAAACAATACAAGTCATAACTGGTACAGGAGGAGAGAGGACCCTGCCCGCGAGGGCTCACAATCTTCAAGGGATGGGTGATAATACAGTAGGCGAGGGTAGAGCTGGTCGTGCAGCGGTTTGGTCGATCGGTGGTTACTGCAGGTTATAGGCTTGTCGGAAGAGGTGGGTCTTCAGGCTCTTTTTGAAGGTTTCGATGGTAGGTGAGAGTCTGATATGTTGTGGTAGAGAGTTCCAGAGTAGGGGTGATGCGCGAGAGAAATCTTGTATGCGATTGTGGGAAGAGGAGATAAGAGGGGAGTAAAGAAGGAGATCTTGTGAGGATCGGAGGTTGCGTGCAGGAAAGTACCGGGAGACGAGGTCACAGATGTATGGAGGAGACAGGTTGTGGATTGCTTTGTATGTCATGGTTAGGGTTTTGTAATGGAGTCTCTGGGCAATTGGGAGCCAGTGAAGGGATTGACAGAGGGGAGAAGCTGGGGAATAGCGGGGGGACAGGTGGATTAGTCGGGCAGCAGAGTTTAGAATAGATTGGAGGGGTGCGAGAGTGTTTGAGGGGAGGCCACAGAGCATGAGGTTGCAGTAGTCAAGGCGAGAGAAGATGAGGGCATGGACTAGGGTTTTTGCAGATTCTTGGGTGAGGAATGAACGGATGCGTGAAATGTTTTTGAGTTGAAGTCGGCAGGAAGTGGAAAGGGTTTGGATATGTGGTTTGAAGGAGAGATCAGCGTCAAGGATTACTCCGAGGCAGCGAGCTTGTGGGACTGGGGAGAGTGGGCAGTCATTTACTGTAATTGATAGGTTCGTAGGGGGGGTCACGTGAGATGGGGGAAAGATAATGAATTCTGTTTTTTCCATGTTGAGTTTCAGATATCTAGTGGAGAAGAAGGATGAAATAGTGGACAGACATTGAGGGATTCTGGTTAGTAGGGAGGTGATATCTGGTCCAGAGATGTAGATCTGTGTGTCATCAGCATAAAGATGATACTGAAAGCCATGAGATTCTATGAGCTGTCCCAGGCCAAAGGTGTAAATAGAGAACAGCAGGGGCCCAAGGACTGAACCTTGTGGGACTCCGACAGATAGGGGGCGAGGTGAGGAGGTGGTGTGTGAGTGGGAGACGCTGAATGTCCGGTCTGTTAGGTATGATGAGATCCAGGAGAGGGCCAAGTCTGTGATGCCGAGGGATGAGAGGGTCTGTAATAATAGGGAATGGTCCACTGTGTCAAAGGCAGCCGACAGGTCCAGGAGGAGGAGGACAGAGTAGTGTCGCTTGCTCTTGGCAGTTAAGAGGTCATTGGTGACTTTAGTAAGGGCAGTTTCAGTGGAGTGGTGTGACCGGAAGCCAGATTGTAAGCGGTCGAAGAGGGAGCAAGAAGAGAGATGGGAGGACAGTTCAAGGTAGACGTGTTGTTCCAGTAGCTTGGAGGCGTATGGGAGAAGTGATATAGGGCGATAGCTAGATACAGAGGATGGGTCAAGAGAGGGCTTTTTGAGGATAGGTGTGATGGAGGCATGTTTAAAGCTTGAGGGGAAAACACCAGTTGTTAGTGACAGGTTGAAGAGATGGGTTAGGGTTGGGATGAAGACTGTGGTGAGGTTTGGGATGAAGTGGGATGGGATCGGGTCGAGTGCACAGGTGGTGAGATGTGATCTTGAGAGTAGAGTGGAGAGTCGATCTTCTGTAATGGTGGAGAAGTTGGTTTTGAAGGTGGAGGGCTGGGAAGTCGGGAGGAAGGGCTCTGGGGGTTGTTGACCAAAACTGTCCCTGATGTTATCAATTTTCTGCTTGAAAAATGAGGCAAAGTCTTCAGCTGAGATGAGTGGGGAGGGAGGAGGTGCTGGGGGGCGGAGGAGAGAATTGAAGGTGTTGAATAACTGTTTAGGGTTGTGAGACAGGGAGGATATGAGAGATGAGAAGTAGGTTTGTTTAGCTGTGGCGAGTGTGGTCTTGAAAGTAGTGAGGGACTGTTTGAATGCGATGAAGTGCTTGTTGGAGTGGGATCTTTTCCATCTGCGCTCAGCAGCCCTGGAAGCTCGCCTCAGCTCTTTGGTCAGGCTGGTGTGCCAGGGCTGTCTGTTGATTTTGCGAGTTTTGGTATGTGTAAGTGGGGCAGCGGATTCCAAAGCTGCAGCTATTGTGGTGTTATGTTTTGTCTTTTTGCTCAGAGACTGAATTCATCTTGAAATCACTGCCCTTATCCTCACCAGTATTAACAATTCAAACCCCGCTAGAGACCACTTTCAGTTTTGCTGTTTCCCACCACGCGAATATCACAGTGTTAAGGGCTCTCCAAGGTTGACATCTCTGCCTCTGGTCTATGTATAGTTCTGCCCCGGCTAAAACCCCACCAATTGCCTAGAAAAAAGGAGTCACTCATATTCACTTCTTCCATTCTCAGACATTGTGTGACCACCTTTACTCTCTCTAAACTCTTTCTCAATGTCGGCTTTTACACTGCGGGAAAGTGTCTTTTATTACAAATCTGAAGCAACAGCCACAGAAGTTTATATGCTGTGATCCTTCTCACTTTGCTGGAAATGCCAGGTTAGGGGAAATGCCCTTTTTTTAGGCTTGAATTCCCTCGTCATGCAATTCATAAACCCCCATAAATCTGCAAGCAAAACATATAAAGCTTGCAATTCAGATGTGTAGGGCCCAGATGAGAGCGGTAAATAATGTTAATTTCTAACACTCTGCAGAAATGCTGCTCCAATGTGAAGGACCAGTGTTCACCATCCATTACTAAGTGAATTGGATTTCTTCACCTTGGAGTTTGGCAAACGGACCGATGTGCTTTCATGGGGCTTTGCCTGTCACCTCAAAATATTTGAAATTGATTTTTTTATTAACTTTTTTTTTGTAAATGTGCATAGGCTCCCTCTATGTATTCGGACAGACCAGATGTTATATTTACTTTGGTACAGATACGAGTAGGTTCCATAATTACCAATTCAGGCTCCAGATCCACAACAAATCAAGTGGTTTTATTTAGTGTTGAACGAAATAATTTGCAGGACCATAGTCCAGCAGCCATGTTGGTAGTCCGTGACTGCCGGATCAGAGCCCTGAGAACCTCCTCTTACCGGCTGACATCCCTGTGCCTCTTCTGATTAGAAAGCCGGGCAGGACGTCATGAATGTGTCATAACGATCATACTAATCTGAAGAGACACCAGGATGCCTAATCAGAAGGGTTGCTTTATGGGAGGTGTAGGTGTGTAAGGCTTTTGCCTGGTGGCACTGTACTACTGATGTGACCACTGGACCAATGTCCTACAAATCTTTTGGTTGAACTATGGTTCCAATAGGAAATTATTGTTAAAGAACAGAGACACCACTTACACCTCACGGAGAAGTCTGGTGCTAGTCTTTGGAAGATAGAAGTCATGTTTTTCTAATGTTACTTTTCTTAACAAAGAATTGGATCCTCTAATCTGCAAGGCTAATGAATCTCACCGTTCTTCAAGATTTTCACATTTTGCTTAGTCAAAAATGTAAAATATTAGTAAGCTTGCTGTACCCTTGTGAAGTCTGGCTTAATAATAATAATAATAATAATAATAATAATAATAATAATAATAATAATAACAAAGAACATGAATTACTGGTATCACCAATGTGGTAGTGGAAAAAGCAAAAAGACAGTACCAACCGATAGGCACGCCTGCAACCAGATCCAACGATCGAACAATCCAGGTCCCCAACTGCATACTTATATCTCAGGAAAAAAAGCTAAACATTCACCAGAAACTCCATGAAGGTAATTAATTTAATGAAGATCTGACACATACAGTGGATGTAAAAAGTCTACACTCCCTTGTTAATATGCCAGGTTTTTCTTATGTAAATAAATCACACCAAGACGAGTCAATTTAGCACTTTTTCCACCTATCATCCATAATCTTTGAAATTCAGCAGAAAAATAAATTGAAATCTTTTCATGTGGAAAAAAAAAAGAAAAATAAAGAATTAAAATTTTGTGGTTGCACAAATATGCAAACTCTTACACTAATCCTTTGTTGGAGTACACTTTGAATTTATGACAGCATTCAGTCTTTTTGGGTGGAAGTCTATCAGCATGGCACAACTAGAATTGTCAATCTTTGCCCACTCTTCCTTACAGTAGCTCCACATCTGTCAGATTGTGAGTGCATCTCCTGTGTACAGCGCCCTCTTCAGGTCATCCACAGATTTTCAATTGAATTCAGGTTTGGCCTCTGGCTGGGCCATTCCAAAACTTTGATCTTCTACTGAAGCCATTATTTTGTTAATTTTGAGGTTGCTTAGGGTCGTTGTCATGCTGAAATTCCTCTTTATCTTTATCTTTTCTTTTAGCAGAGGTCTGAAGATTTAGTTGCAAAATTGACTGATATTTTAAACTGTTCATAACTCCCTCCACCTTTCCTAAAGCCTTAGTTCCAACTGCCGTAAAACAGCCCCAAAGTGTAAAGCTGCCTCCACCATGCTTCATTGTTCTTATGGTGTTCTTTTGGTGATCCACAGTGGTGGTTTTGTGCTAAACATACCTTTTGGTATTATGACCAAAAAATTCTACCTGGGTCTCATCAGACCATAACAGGTTTTCCCACAAGTTTTTGGCAAACTTGATGTAGGTTTTTGCAAAACATAGTCATGATTTTCTTTGTAAGAAAAGGCTTCTATCTTGCCACCCCACCCCACAGGTCAGACATATGAAGAATAAGGGAGATTGTTGTTGTATGTAGCACACAACCAGTACTTGCCAGAAATTCCCACAGCCCCTTTAATGTTGTTGTATGCCTTAAGGCAGCCTACTAGACCAATTTTCTTTTTGCCTTTTCATAATTTTTGAGAGATGTCCAGTTATAGTTAATATCACTGTTGTGCCGAATTTAAGCCACTTCTTGATGTCGTCTTCACAGTGTAACATGATATATGTAATGCCTTAGAAATTTTTTGTACCATTCTCCTAATTGAAGACTTTCACCTATGAGATCCCTTTCCTGTGTTGTAAGCTGTTTACAGACTATGGCTTTTGCTGTAAAATGTAACTAAGAAAATGTCAGGAAAAATCCCACTAGAACAGCTAAATTTTATATGGGGTTAATCAGAATCCCTGTAAATGATGGTGGCTGTGCACTGACTACTATGTAGCATCAGTTTAAATGTGATTGAATAATTCTGAACACAACCAAATCCCCAATTGTATGTTCACACGTTGCGTTTTTGCTGCTCTCTTGGCAGTGAGAAACTTGCTGCAAAAAAGCAGGTTTTGATTGGTTTTGTTTTTGTTGTGTTTTTGTCATGCTACATTTGTCTCTTGTACATGATGATTAGGTTTAATGCCCCCAAAAAATCTTATTCCACCGGGTTTTAGCACAAAAATCCTGATACCTGCATTTTTTAGCCGTTTTTTCAGTGTTTTTTTTTTAACCATTACATTCAATGGGTGAAAAGTGCTGAAAAAATAACGCTTAAAAATGCTGAAAGTGACATGCTCTATTCTGAAAAACCTAAGGTTTTGCACAAAGTACTGAGGACAAAAAAACAAGCTTTCTGAAATCTCAGAGACATAGCTGGTACTGCAAAACGGCATACATCTGAAAAAGGGTGTTCACACTTATGCAACCACATTACTTTATCTCTTTATTTTTATTTTTGTTAATCTGAAATTATTTCAGTTTGTTTCTAAATGGATATGTATAGATTATTGGTGACATTAAAAGTGGAAAAAGTTATGAAATTATTTTTCTTGGTATGATTTTCTTGCATGAGAAAAATTTGGCATTTTAACAGGGATGAGTAAACATGTTATATCCACTGTACATGTACCATGTATCAGCTTATGTAAGGAGATACATGTATGCCGGGTCCAAAACTGAAAGGGCTGCATCCTCTGTTTCCAGAGGGCTTTAGAGAGACGGACCTTCCCCTGCTGCCTGAGGGAAGCATTAGGGAGACGGCGCTTCCTGCTGATAGGGGAGGGTGGAGAGAGCCTGAAATGGGTGCGCAGCTGCGGGGATATTTAAGAGAAAAGCGTGTGCAGCAAGGGAGTCTGGCGCCAGTGTAGAGCAACGCGCAGTGCGGTGAGCGCCCTGCTCTGCCTCCCCAATCCCATCACAGATGACCGACTCAGCGACAGGCTACGTAGAGAGCACCCCGTCGCCTGCAGAGAGACCGCCATAACACAGAGCAGAGCCATGCACAACAAAGCTGTGCACACAGAGTAGAGCCGTGCAGAGCAGAGCCGTACGCACAGAGCAGAGCCGAGCCGGGTTCTGCAGCAGCCGGCGAGAGGAGTGCTCCAGCCGGGAGCACCAGTGCCACACAGACCAGCGTCGCCCGCCACCAACAGCTGGGACCAGAGAAGGAGAGGTATGTGCAGTGTGCTGGTGACTACCAGAGAGAAGCAGCGCGCCAGTGGTTGTCAGCGCTTGAGTCTTGGCACGGACAGGTGGCACGCAGCAAAGAAAGGAAAGTGCAGCGCGCCCAGTAGCTAGCAGAAATTGAGGTGCCGTGCATTTAGTGACTAAGCAATACAGTGCACGTGCCGCAAGGAGAGAGCTTAGTACTGGACAGACTTTTGTGACCCACCTTACCAGCATATACTTTCCCGTCCGTGGGAGACCCTGATTGTGCTGCGACATTGTTGGCTACGGACGCATATGTTCTAGAACTAGGGGCCGAGTATGAGACTGACATTTGTGCCCCAGATTTCACCAGCATATATTTACAGAGCTAAAGTTCCGGACCACTCCGAGACTACACGTGCCGCTGTTGCCGGTGCCACCGTTAGAGAACCGAGATGCTGCAATCAAGAAGACTACAGACTGATAAGTTTTGCCTTTTCTTACTGAACTATCGTTCATCCCTGTCCTACCCCTTCCAAGCTCCCAGTTCTGCCCTTCTCCCTATCACATCCCCGTGTCCTGCCACACCATGCGTGGAGTATACATGTTGTTAATAAAACTGTTAACTCTTGATCTGCCTCCTGTCCGTGACGACATCCCACGTTCCTGCGATTTCTACACTTACACAGAGGCCTTTCTCAAGAGGATAAGAGTTAAGAAAATGACCTGCTCACTGATGGCATAAGTACTATATTCTAGTGACTAGCTGTTCTTGAGCCCATGAGAACTGTAAAAGAATGTAAATTGATAGTCACCCAGCTTTTACGGAATTAGATATAAAGGCTGAATGAAATTTTCAACTTCCTAAAGACTCAACCTTAGGGTGACGTGAATGTTGAACTGATATTATCTTTACTTTATGATGTTATGGAATGGACTGATTTGATTTGTGTGTGATTTTATATTTGCCCAAGGCTCATCTTATTTTCTGCTGCTCCTCGCACCTTCTAAAAATTCTCATTTAGAGAAATGTGTACATAATGAAGTGTGTGAGTGGTGATTCATGAGATCTTGTCAGTTCCGAGGAACACATTAGTTATGCTTTGTAACTTAGAGCCATTGTTCCTACAAACATGTTAACTTCAGATTCATAATTCATATCTGTAACGGCAAAACTCACACTATCACTGGTTTCCGTGTAGAATGGTAATGACCTCTTTACGTGATCATTTGCTCCAACAGAAATTTCCAGTAAAATGTCATGATATTGGAAAAAAGATGTGGGAGAGAGGGTCCCCGCCAAGTGTACGGGTCAGAACCAAGGTGACCGTCACCTGGGTTCCGGGGGAAACTGTTTCAGGGCTACAGAGTTCAGGGACGGACCGTGCAGACAGACAGGTGGGCTGGGGGAGGAGCCAATATAAAAGGGGCGGGGAACGCGAGTCACAGTGAGTCAGCAGAACGAGACAGAAGGAGCAGGAGACCGTGGGAGCGACTGAGAGCCAGAGCGACTTACCGGAGCCAGGAAGGAGGCAAGAGACAGGAGAGATACTCCCCCTGGATATCAGTGGGACAGCGCCGAGACGACCGTCCGAGAACCGCTGCCCCGCATCGACCAGCGGCCGCTGCCACCTTCCTCAAGCCCGCGGCTGCGGCCTGCCCGCGGTCACTCGCGGCCGTTGCCGCCTCGCTCCTGCCCACGGCTGCGGCCTGCCCGCGGACACCAGCGGCTGCTGGCGCCTCACTTCAGCCCGAGGCTGCGGCCTGTCTCCCGCCGCCGCCCCGCTTCTACCCGTGGCTGCGGCTAGTTCTGTGCCATCGGCGGCCACCACTGTCCCGCTCCAGTCCGTGGCAAGGGCCGGGCCGTTGCTCGCCGTGGGTCCTCTATTGCAGTCGCTGGCTGTGCAGGTGGCCTGCCAGTCGCCACCCCGCATCGCCGCTGCTTGCCCTTATCCGGGGGCTGCGGCCCATCTGTCCAAGGACTCCTCCAGGGCCTGTTGTGCCCCTGCTTGACCGGAGCATTGGAACTCTCGAAGACTAAGAAAGATCTTCAGCGGCTGGGCCCAGCGGCTGCTACGCCGAAGAACCATCGTCCGGGACGCCGAGGGACGTCGAGCCGGTTAAGTGACACTATACAGTTAAGGACCCGTAGTTGGCCATACCGCGGCCTTATAGTGACCGGCTTTGCCGGACATAGTCGTGTTCTTAGATTTCCGGGTTGGCCTGTATTGAGTCCCTGCGAGGACAATTCCTGTTATTTTGGTCGGTTGCTTAGACTATGACCTATAAACCTATAAAAGTTGTTACCAAAAACACAAAACGGTCTCGCGTCTCGACACTGCATCCTGCGTACCTGCTAGTACCACATTTGTCGTAGTCGGCAGGATGCAGTCTCCGAGCGCGGACAATGAGGGCCCCCGGCCCAGCATTTCTTTGGGGGCTATGCTAAGCAATCTACCCAGGTTCTCCGGCAGCAATGCTATGCTGTGGGGCTGGACGGAGCGAATGCGTGGGTTATTTAGGATGCATCCGCTTACCCCTGACCTAGAGGCAGAAGTGGTCCTGATGGCGTTGGACAGGGAAGCCCAGGATTCCATAATGTTGAGGCCACAGGGGCAGCGAAACACCTTTGTCAGGGTGTTACAGATCTTAGAAGAGACCTATGGGTACCCGACCGAAGTGGGGGAACTGAGAACCCGGATGTTTAGTCGCATACAGAAAGAGGGGGACCCAGTATATGAATGTTTTGCAGGAACTGTTTTTAGCCATTGAAAGGAAGGATGGAATCAGCGTGGGGACCGTGGACGTAACATTACGTGACCTGTTAGTGACCGGGTTACGAGACACCCTGACAAGACAGGCTTTGCGAGAGCGGGTGCGAGTGGACCCACATCTGACCTTTTCAGAAATAGGGAAGGAGGCACGTGTTCGGGAACAGGAGCAAGAGGTGACGGTCCCCGTGGGGATGGCACGGAGTATCGAAGTATCTGTAAGCGCCCTGGGCAAACCCCACTGGGTACAAGAGGTGAAGCAAGAGATACAGAGTATTAAAGGTGAATTGTCCAAAGCCAAGAAAGAGGCCACAAGGAGTCGGCCAGTGCTGGGTAAAGGAGGCATGAACCATCGCGGCCCTCACCCAAGTCGGTCCCCACGACCATTCGCCTGTTACGATTGTGGAGAATTGGGACACTCGGCCCGAGAGTGCCCACGTTCCAGGGGAAACCCGCCCTGCTGGTCAATAACAGCAGAGGACCCTGAGCCGTGGAAACGCCGCCCGGAGCCGGAGCCCACCATACGGGGTGGAGGAAGACACGAAGACCTGGTCGTGCGGTGCCCAGTGGTATGGGCAGAGATTGAAGGCCATGCCGTACGATGCCTAGTAGATACGGGATCGCAAGTAACGACCATGCCAGAGACTTATTTTCGGCAGCATTTTCCCGAAGCAGTGAGACCTCAGTGGGGGTTCGTGATAAAGGTGGTAGACACCAACCAGCTACCAGTTCCTGTCTTTGGAGTAGCCTGGATGCAGATTTCGATAAGCGGCAAATCTCTCGGCCGCCGGGGAGTGGTCCTGACCCAGGGAGACACAAACAGCAAACATCCGGTTACTCTGGGTATGAACATACTACGAGAGTTCGGCAACCTCCTCCTCAATGAGCCCACACAAGAGACTCTGAGCCACTGGGGTTCTCGCACGGCTCAAGGGCAGGTCTTCCAGCAGTTGGTGCGGTAGGCACGAGTGCTCCAGGAGTGCCAGGAGGGTAAGGCACTGGGAAAAGACGGTGATGGCCCTGCCGATCCGCGACCCGATGCCACTGGAGGGCGTGGAGGTGCAGGTGGAACCATGCGACTCAGAGCGCCTGCACCCTGGCATACTGGTAGCCCACTCCCTGGCCACGGTGCGGGAAGGGACCACCCTGGTGCGTTGTGTCAATCTGGAAGACCAAGATATCGCCTTGAAGCCCCGGGCCGAAATGGCCAAACTAGTAAAGCCTTTGGAGGAGATGCTGCCGGAGCCCGTGGTCCAGTTGAAGGTGCAGCCCGAAGATCCTTGGGCAGTAATGATATGGACCCTACAGACTGCCGTATCCTCGACCCAGGAGAAAGGTCGAGCCATCCTGGAGAGAATGCGGGCCGAACTTGCCGGCCTAGCGCCAGCCCAACTTCTCCAGGTAGAGACACTTCTCGGACAATATTGTGGCGCCAGTGAGTGTTCAGTCACCACAGAGGTATTGCACCTCCTCCTGGGGTGTGCTACCCCACCATTTAGGTAAGGTGGAGACACCTGACCACACTCCAAAACCTGCATCCCACACAACATAGTAGTGTAGCAAAGCACCCTTGGTGGCTCCCTGCTTGGAACACGAAGCGTGCTGGGAGGCGGGTGGAGTTTAGTTTGCACTAAAAGAGCGGGAAGAGGATAGGAATTAGCCAGTTAGTCACAGGAGTCTGACGAGGTCAGTCTGTGAAAGGAGATCCCCTGAGTGGGATGGATGAAGGAAGTGCTGCAGCCGACCTCAGTGATTTGGGTCCGCTGGCACAGGAAAGGAACATTAATAGAAAGCCTGACTCTCCACAAGAAGGAAAGAATTAGTAAGGAACGTGAGGAGAAGAAGAGAACCAAGGATCAGGGTTAGAGGAGATCCCTTCCCAAGTTCTAAGCGCAAGGCCGGGGTCCGGTCCCCGAGGTTGTATGGATACTAATGGTCCTGCAGCAGACACCGGAGGAATAGAAGTTGTCACCACTTTATTCCCACACCAGACTTGGGGGCACAACAGCAACGTGTGTGAGCCGGGACTAGGTAGTAAGGAGTCCCCGAAGCAGGCTACAGCTGTCTGCCGTACAAGTAGAGTTCATAGAAACATCTGACAGGAGGAACTCCAGTGTAACTCAGTACTGTGAGTACTTCACTAAAGGCGCTAAGAGGGAGACGTTCAGAAAAGACACATATGTTGGCGAAGTGTTGGAAAGGAGTACTTCATCTTGCCTGGAAGTTAGCCGCGCTCCTGACCCGGAGGACATGGCACGGATGTGGGCTCCGGTGCCACAACAGACTGTGAGTAAAGCTTTGGAACTACATGCCCAGGTGTCCTCCAGTTATTCCTGCGTCAACCTGCCCAGCACTGCTACATCCCCTGCGCCCGACACTACATCATCTAAGCGTCACTTCACCTACTCTGCCCTGGGACTACAGCCCTGCCTGTGGAGGGCTATAACATCATTGCTGCACCACCCCATCTGTCCCAGAGGATCTGTCTGCAGCGTCGGCTCAACATCTTCATTGCCGAACACCACAGGTGGCGTCACGACTCATTCATTCATAAACTCTAATCATCATAAGCACACTGAACATTTCCCCTCTTTCTACATTGGGCGCCCAGGGCCACGGGCCGGGTCCCAGCTGCCGTGACATCTCCCATTGAAGCTCATCGGGCCCGGTACCGAGTACCCCACTGGCCTGGGAGGGCGACCCAATATTACAGTGTCTTCGCCAGTCATGAGGATGAGTTTGGATGTACCACGGCCATCACGCATGGGATCCCCACGGCAGGAGCGGCCCCCATCCGGGAGCGATATCGGCAAATTCCACCGCAGCTATACCAGGAAGTGAAAACCCTATTAGCTCAAATGCTTCGGAAGGGGGTCATACGAGAAAGCCAGAGCCCCTGGGCGGCCCCCATTGTACTGGTTCGCAAAAAAGATGGTACTCTGCGTTTTTGTGTGGATTACCGAAAGTTGAACGCCTGCACCATCAAGGACTCGTATCCACTGCCCCGCATAGAAGAGTCTCTGTCCACCTTGGGGAACGCAACGTACTTCTCAACTCTAGACCTGGCCAGTGGGTACTGGCAGATGCCGATGTCAGAGGAAGACAGAGCCAAGACAGCATTTATCCTTCCAATGGGACTGTTCGAGTTTAATTGGATGCCGTTCGGGCTGGCCAACGCCCCAGAAACCTTCCAGCAGTTGATGGAGCGGTGTCTGGGAGACCTCAACTTTGAAGCCGCGTTGATATACCTGGACGATATCATCATCTATTCCGCCACATTCGAGGACCACCTGCGGCGGTTGGGGCAGGTGCTCGGCCGGCTGCAGAAGTACGGGTTGAAGGTAAAGCCCCAGAAATGCCACCTGTTCCGCACCCAGATCGAATATCTAGGGCATACCGTCTTGGCAGAGGGTGTCCGACTATCCCTGGAAAAGGTTGCTGCCATCCAGAGGTGGCCTACCCCCGAGACCGTAAAAGATGTGGGGGCCTTCCTGGGGTTGGCCGGCTAATACCGTCGGTTCGTGAAGAATTTTGCACTCCGAGCCCGAGCCCTGCAGGACCTGCTGAAGGGGACTCCAGCCGGGGCGAATGGACGGAAGGTCCAGTGGCAGCAACCGCAAGAGGATGTGTCTCAAAGCTGCACTCTCGGAAGCCCCGGTATTGGCGCATGCGGATTTCTCGCAACCGTTCATCCTGCATACCAACGGGAGCCTCCAGGGACTAGGAGCTGTGTTGTCACAGGTGCAGGACGGCGGAGAGAAAGTGATCGCCTATGGTAGCCGGTCGCTGCATGACTCCGAACGCAACCCGGACAATTACAGCTCCTTTAAGCTCGACCTCCTCGCGGTAGTGTGGGCAATGACGGAGCGGTTCGCAGAGTATCTGGCGGGCTCCGAGGTGGTGGTGCGGACTGACAACCCACTAGCCCATTTGGAGAATGCCAAACTGGGGGCCCTGGAGCAGCAGTGGGTTGCTCGGATGGCCAAGTTCAACTACAAGATCATCTACAAAAGAGTGGCTGAAAACGTGCACGCTGACGCACTCTCCAGAATCCGACACACCACCCCAGGGAGGAATCGAGACGACAAATTTGAAGGAGAAGAGACGCCGTTCGCCCTCACCACCGCCACGCTTACAGCCACTGCGCAAAAAACGCCTCATCCGGGACCCTTAGGGGGAATGCTAGAACAGCCACGCGACAAGTGGATCCAGCAGCAGCAGAAAGATGGAGAAATTGGACTCCTGCGCCGATGGGTGGCCACCGGCAAACTGCCCACTGGCTCACAGAGACAGACTTTGACCCAGGATATGTTGCTGATGTTGCGCCAGTGGGAGAAACTAGTCATCAAAAAGGGACTTTTATATCGGAGAGTCGTGTCACGAACAACGTCTGCTACAATATGGCTGGTGACATTGCAGCAGACCCTGTTAGTCTGCCAGAATCGACCAACCTACCACCATCCACCACCCCAGAAAGCTCCACCACAGTCGAACTTAGATGCTCCGAGCGGTCAACAGCTGGCAAACCCCCTGAACGCTACGAACAGGACCAGTTCGTATGGCGACAAAAACTGTCGTCTCCAAAGACTAACTTGAGTCTACTAAAGCCCTCGCCCGAGGACTGGCGAGCATACAGGGTGGGGGAGTGTGGGAGAGAGGGTCCCCGCCGAGTGTCCGGGTCGGAACCAAGGGGACCGTCACCTGGGTTCCGGGGGAAACTGTTTCCAGGGGACAGAGTTCAGGGACGGACCGTGCAGACAGGTAGGCTGGGGGAGGAGCCAATATAAAAGGGGCAGGGAACGCGAGTCACAGTGAGTCAGCAGAACGAGACAGAAGGAGCAGGAGACCATGGGAGCGACTGAGAGCCAGAGCGAATTACCGGAGCCAGGAAGGAGGCAAGAGACAGGAGAGATACTCCCCCTGGACATCAGTGGGACGGCGCCGAGACGACCGTCCGAGAACCGCTGCCCCGCGTTGACCAGCGGCCGCTGCCGCTTTCCTCCAGCCCGCGGCTGCGGCCTGCCCGCGGTCTCTCGCGGCCGTTGCCACCTCGCTCCTGCCCGCGGCTGTGGCCTGCCCGCGGACACCAGCGGCCGCTGCCTCCTCACTTCAGCCCGAGGCTGCGGCCTGTCTCCCGCCGCCCGCAGCCGCCCCGCTTCTACCCGTGGCTGCGGCTAGTTCTGTGCCGTCGGCGGCCACCACTGTCCCGCTCCAGTCGGCGGCAAGGGCCGGGCCGTTGCTCGCCGCAGGTCCTTCGTTGCAGTCGCTGGCTGCGCAGGTGGCCTGCCAGCCGCCACCCCGCATCGCCGCTGCTTGCCCCTATCTGTGGGCTGCGGTCCATCTGTCTAAGGACTCCTCCAGGGCCTGTTGTGCCCCTGCTTCACCGAAGCGTTGGAACGCTCAAAGACTATGAAAGATCTTCAGCGGCTGGGCCCAGCGGCTGCTACGCCGAAGAACCATCGTCTGGGACGCCGAGGGACGTCGAGCCGGTTAAGTGACACTATATAGTTAAGGACCCGTAGTCGGCCATACCGCGGCCCTATAGTGACCGGCTTTGCCGGACTTAGTCATGTTCTTAGATTTCCGTGTTGGCCTGTATTGAGTCCCTGCAAGGACAATTCCTGTTATTTTGGTCAGTTGCTTAAACTATCCCTGCGGATAGTGATCTATAAACCTATAAAAGTTGTTACCAAAAACACAAAACCGTCTTGCGTCTCAACACTGCATCCTGAGTACCTGCTAGTACCACAAAGACAAGGTAGAGTTTTCTCAAAGCTTGTAGGGAAATTTGACAATTCTTGAGGGACTCCAATGGGCTTATTGCTTTACAGTGGGGGTGGCTGGGGTACAGTCTTGGTTTCTGCCAATTTTATGACAGAAATAAGATGAATGTTTGTTTAGACGCTAGCATTCAGTATAATAATAAAGCATCTCAGCATTATCCTTCAGGAAGCCCTACTTCCGATAAGATTTGTCAAGAGATTTCTAACCATTAGCCTCCCAAATGTTTCAAATGAGAGTTGTCAAGTATGATTTACCCTAGAATAGGAATCACGCTAAAGTAAAACTTAAAAATGAACTATCACTAGTTCAAAATTTATCAGTTTTTGCCCTTATTATATTTCTTTACATTTATTCCTTTTATTACCCTTTGCACAGGGGGTGTGGCTCACAGGATTCTCTGGGGCATGTCTTTAGGCTGCTCTGCAAGCCATGCCTCCCTGGTAACATATGACTGGTTCTAAAAAAATAAAAAGCAGATTACTCAAGAGATCAGATTAAATAAAATAAGAAAAAAAAGGTCACTTGTGATCTGGTGAAGGGTCCTCTTTAAAAGGCAATTTTATAGAAAATAATCTTCTGCTACGGCATAAGTGAGATGTCATTGGTGTCAGAGTAATTATCCCTTTTTTCCAGGATGTCTCTCCTGACAGCATCGCCAGGAGGTTGTCCTTCACACCTAGAAATTGGGCCTATTTTTTAATCAGGCCTTCCTCCATGCCTCATCATCCACCCCCACTAGATCAACAGGGTTAACGTGTTCCATGCTGCTACTGCCTGTGTCGAATTCAGAACAAGGGTGGTTGGTTATGCTGGGTGTAAAATACTTGTTCTGAAAAAGGTTGAGGTGTACCCCACAGGGAAAATGTTTGTCAGCCTATACACTAAGTGTATGGGCATTCCAAGTCTAGGAGACCAGCTTCTTTTTAATGGGACATTTTTTTTAAGAGGCCCTCCTGCATGTTTCTTCTAAGGGGGGATTGGAGTTATTGGGGTGCATATGACTTGGTTGCAGGGCAGGCCTTGCAGTCAATGCATAAGAAAAAAGAATGGGAGTACAAAATGAATAATGTGAAGTGGGTTTTCTGTGCCCATCCAGTACCTGGATTCAAAGGCATATTGGGGTGCAGATTAGAGTTCAGTGACTTTGGTCGGATCAGGTTTCTTAAAACAAAATTTGAGTCGGATGAACCTGGTCCGACTAGGGCAAAAAAAGTCGGAGTTTTGTCCGAAACCCGACACCAATGCAAGTCAATGGGGAATAAGTCTATGTGCACACGATGCAGATTTGCTGCGGATCCGCAGCGGATTTTTCCGCACAGAAATGCTGCAGATCCGCACTGTGATTTACAGTACAATATAAATCAATGGCAAAAAAAAAAAAGCTGTGCAGAAAAATCAGTGCGGAATTGCTGCGGATTTAAAAGAAGTGCATGTCACTTCTTTTGTGCGGTTTTGCTGCAGTTTTCCACCTGCTCCATTCTACAAATCCGCAGGTGGAAACCCGCACAAAAACCGCAGTAAAACCGCAAAAAAAAGGAAGAAATCGGGTTTAGTAAAATCCGCGGGAGGATCCGCACTGTGTGCACATAGCCTTAAAGTCGGCATTGAGTGGATGACATTCATCCGCTCAATGCCGACATTTATTCCCCATTGACTTGCATTGGTGTCGGGTTTCGGACAAAACTCCAACTTTTTTTGCTCTAGTCGGACCAGTTTCATCTGACTCAAATTTTGTTTCATGAAACCCGATCCGACCAAAGTCGCTCAACTCTAGTGCAGATAACTTGGCAGCAGGGCAGGCCTTGCAGTCAAATGCATAAGAAAAGAGTTTGGGATTACGAAATGAATAATATTAAGTGGATTCTCTTGTGCTCTTCCAGTACGTGGCTTGAAAAGCTTATTGGGGTGCATGTAACTTTGGGGCAAGCCAGGCCTTGCATTAAGTGCAACATTTTATCTGGAATCCCTCCTGGACCTCTCGTGAAAGGGGTATTGGGGTGCGTCGTAATTCTTGGCAGCCCATCCACTTACTGCATAGGCAATAACAGTTTATGAGACCCACTGTTTAATAATGGCCCTTTAAGAAGATTAATGCTGCCTGATGCCCTGGTTAAATTAGGCTCTGTGACTTTAAGAGTCCCTCCTTCATAAATGAAACAAGATATGTCTGCTTATGTGTCACACACCACATGGCCAGCTGGGGTTGTTAAATGTTACAATGACATTTCCCAGTGAATGCCTTTGTATTGGGTGAAAGCAATGTTAAAGTTGAAAAACACTTCAAAAACGCTGCGTCTGAACATAGCCCAAGTGGTGGAGGAACATTTAAGTCTGGGGTTAATTATTTTACCTTATATACAAGTCATTAACCTGGAAAGGATGTACCTTAACATATTTCCCAGCAAAATCCGTTTTGGTATGTTTTTTGGTGCATTGGTAAAAATGGCATGAAACTCTGACAACATTGCTTAAAGCTGTGAACTAGGAGTCAGGAATGCTTCCAGGGGCGATCCCCATGATGTCCCCGTGTCATTTGAGCAGTGTTTCCATCATTTTCAGACGTTTTTAGACCTTAAAAGGACCCCCGGGTGGATCGCGGTCAATATGCCCGGGTCTCCCATAAACTTATATCGGGCTCGTTGTTCTGTCCGAGAACCCGAGTATTCCAATTTGCTCGACCCGAGCAACGAGCAGCCGAGCATTTTAGTGCTCGCCCATCACTAATGATCTTGCTCAAAATTCATAAACCACAAGCGCCATTTTGAAGAATTTGACACAAAAAAAATCAACGAATACCACAAGATAAAAAAAGAAAAGTGGCTAAAACCCCCCCCAAAACCCGCAAATAATTAATCAGATCTTTTAAGTCCTATTTAGGTTAGACCAAGGGCTATAGTGGGGGTATAGAAATCATTCACACCTAGGCCTAAAGGACTCTCTGCTACAACAAAGACACTAGTATTAAGAAAAAACAACAACTGGTCAATAGCCGGTCTTCTACAGAAAATGGGGATTGGGCCAACCTGAACTTTGAGATGTATTGATGTATTTTACCAGTAAATATAGATTTTTGATACAGGAATGATGTATATCTTTGTACCGTGTTAGCCAGTAGATGGTGACACATTGCAAGCTTTCCAGACTACTCAGGTCTCTTCATCAGGCATAGACTATGTCTGATGAAAAGACCTGCGTAGTCTGGAAAGCTTGCAATGTGTTACCATCTTTTCAGTTAGCCATTAAAAGGTATCAACCACTAAGGACTCTCAATTCTGAATATTTTTCTATAGATTTTTGCTCATTCGGGTTTGTTCTTGTCGCCTAGCGATATTTACTTATAAATAATTAGGTCATTAGTTAATCATATATTTGCTCCTAAAAAGTTTGCTCTCAACTTTTGACTGTGGTCTCCTGTTTGTGAAGTGTCAGGTGGTGACTGTCAGTCTACATCCTTAAACATCTCTCCAACTTTGAAAAGCATTACACCCAGTCACCTTTTGTTCCTGCAGCCTTTGTTCCTTGTGTTTGATGACGCCCAGTAATTTAGCACAAAAATGATTTAAGCAGAAGAAGCATAAAAAGCATAGAAATCCATCAGTGAAGCAGGGACACATTAATAATGAGGAGAACTGCTGACCTGTTAAGGATAATGGGGTGATAGTTTGTGAAGAAGGTAGATGGTATCAACTGAAGACGTGGACAAAACTATTCGTTATCTTGTGTAATACAGACACATACTTGGGTTGAGAAGATTTTAAAGTATAGCTCTTAAAGGAGAGTTTAAATGCAAGGTTTGTAAGCGTGAACTTTAAAGGGGTTTTCTCATCGTATTAAATGGGTAAAATTGCAAAGTGCTTGTAAAAACAATCCACTTTGCAATTTTCTTCTTTGTAAAAATCCACTCTGTTCTCAAGAACAGAGACATATTTTATTCTACTGTAATATCACACGGAGAGGTAGCCATGGGCAAGGCACTTGTGCTCTACGCCCTGGCACCCTACCTGAAAATGAGAGTTCTGGCGGGGTGTGTGGACTTTAGTTATGGCTCTGTTATGCTCTTGCAGGCCGTATGCTGCTGTTGACTTCGGGCTGGCCAGGATCAGGTCTTGCAAAGTTCCATGAAGGAGACCACCGCTGAAGGATAAACTGTCTTTTACTGAACAATAACTTGGTGGGAATTAAACACAGCAGATAATGGGTGCATAACTTCATGAACGTTTATCTTGATACATGGAACATCTTTATACACATTCTCGCCGTTCTCCCCAGAATGACTCAGTTCTGCCTTGCTTAGTCCTCTGTCTTCCCACAACCAAGCACAATACTTCAGGAACTTCCCTTTCCTCAATAACGATACTACAGTCAGTAAGTGAGAGTCCTGTTCTTCAACCATGAGTCTGCAACCTTTTTCCTCTTAGGGGAGCTTCTTTGTCACTGTGTCCATTAGTCAATGCCTCTGCTTGTCAACAACTTGGAACTACCGCCTTGGGCACTCTCGTCGTCTCATGTTCCGAGCCGTAATTAGTCCCGTTACCTTCTGGACTTGCAAGTTTGTTATTGAGTTGCTAGGTTTCCTACCCCCAGATTCCATTTCCAGAGGATCACTCACACCTTTTGTCACATTCTCTTGCCTCTTTTCTGGATCTCACTATCCGTTCCCTTGGTCTCCACTCATCCCAGGGACATGTGGCTCTACTTACTTATCAAACCGTAGGACTGCTTCTGCTGCAGGCTAGGCCCTATATGACCTCCAGACAGGAAACTGTATCTGTCCCTTCAGTTTAGCCCCTCCCACTCTGGGCTCTGGCTCTGAATTAAGAAGGTTGTCCTAACACTATTTACACAATAGGCAATAACTTTGTGATCAATGGAGGCACAACCACTAGGATGCCTACTGATCTAGAGAATGGGGATCTACATTTCCCAGACGGAATGGAGAGGTGGCCCCGATTGGGCGCCAACATTCTATTCATTGGCTATGGAACTACCAGAAGAGGCGATAGCTGAACTCCCATTTTTACCAAGATGTTCTCAACATCACACACTATGGATATGATCTTAGTTCTCTTTCTAACTCTACACTTTTCTGCTTCTGCTGCACAATCTTATGCATAGTCCAGTTCTTAGATCGGTAGTATTTCATGTATAAAATGAAGCCCTCCATATGCAATAGATAGCTATTGGACCAGCAAGTTGGGCAGATCCTTAGGCTCAGCTTTGCTCTGCGCTCATTTGTTCTCTATGAGAGAATGACTACCTAGCTGATCTGATGTCCTGGAGAACAAAAGGATTTGCAGTTTGAAAACAGACATGCAGGATACTTATCTCCCTTGACCTCATTTGTTGTGAATAATTCAGGGGTCCCCACTACTCTTTAGAATTCATACAACATTTCTCTAATTGGTATGGTGTTATTAATTGTTAGCACAGCTGACCCTAAACATAGTTTAACCTATTTAAAAAAAAATAGCCTAAAATTGCTTTAATAATTTTGCACCTCAACTTGGAGTCAATGAAAAAGCAAAATTTTTGGAGCCTAAGGAAATGTCCACACACCTGCCACTGTCATCCCCGTTTGCATCGAGCTGCTTCTAATCGCTACCAAACATCTGCTGCACATACAATATTCCCTCTAGGTTCCTCCTACACCTCGAGAGTTATGTAACGGAAGCGTGTTATATAAGCAATCCTGAAAATTACACATTTCTTTCAAAATTTATAGATAGCAGTGTAGCCAACTGTTCTACACGGCGTCTACACAATAGGCACCACGTGTTCTGCTCTGAAGCCATAATCCATGTTTGGCGTGTGGGATGGTTAACATTGTGATTCATGCTATTATTAGACAAAATCAGGAGATAAAATCCTTGTGTACTTTTCCCCACAAAGTGGTGTAATATTTAAATTATGTGTTGGTGCCCAAAACATCTCTACCACACAGGGTGAGCTACTGTTAACAGGCTCTACAGTTCTTCTGAATACTTACATTATCATAATTAACGTAGCTAAAAGAGATCTTTACAATGCTGCTTACGCTGGATGGGGTGAAGACTCATAGTTTAGATGCAGGATCCCTGGTGATCAACTAGTTCTTTTTTAGGTGTTGCCCTGATAGTCTGCAACTTACAGACTCGTGTTTTCTAGGTTCTGTTTTGGCTTCTTATCCTAGGTCATGTGGCAAGGGCTTTAAAGTATCTATATTGACTTTTTGGATTGTTGGATTGCTACATCCAATAGCGGAACATTGCATGGCCTATACGTCTCCACAAGGAGAAACGTTCCCTGTTAGAACACCTATCAGAGGTCTCTCACCCAGCCAATTCAGTTCTCCTGCTTTGCACTGATGAGGTGCAAATACCCCAAAACATGTGCCTGCAAATTAAGCTTCTGGTTTGGCTTCTCATCCTAAATCATGTGAAAAGGTCCTTTAAGGGGTCGATATTGACTTTTAGGCCATGTTCACAAGTTCATTATTTGGTCAGTATTTTATAGCAGTATTTGTAAGCCAAAATCAGGAGTTGAACAATCAGAGGAAAAGTATAATAGAAATGTAATAACCTGCAGGTTGTCGCAACGGATCCGAGACAGACCAAGAGTTAAAGGTTTACTTACAGGGAATTTTCACTCCACGCAGGAAGGAGCAGTAGGGGGTTAAATGAGACAGAGTAAAACAGTAAGCAGAACAATGGAGGTGAAGGAAGCAATAAAACGGTAATGCAGCATTTAAAAGGTTAAACTCAGGTAATTATAATTTATCAGTCGGGGGGAAAGCTTGATTGCAGAGTTTACTTCTCCCACTTCGGCATTGGCAACACCGGCGCGTGCAGTCTCTAAAGTATCTGCTCAAGATGAAGTTGGGACCTCCAGGGGTTAAAGCAGGGAGCTGAAGCGGAACCTGGGTCTTCCTGCTCTGAGTCTCTGTATAATACCCCACCTGTCTCACCGCAGGAGCGATGCTGCGCACACTGTTAAGTCTCTTTACAACACTCAGGGGCTCCGACTCGTCACTGCAGTCCTCGGGGCTGCGCGCTCATGTCAGTGTCTCTGTACTGTCAGGGGTGAAGTTTCCTCTGGTCATGGAGGCTACGGGTCCACGTGCTCACATACAGCGCTCACAGCACTTTGTCCTTCAGTCTCAGTCCTCAGACAGAGGACTCTTTCCGGGAGCGTGGTGTAGCAGCCTGCTCTCTGTCCTGCGCGCTCTGCTTTCCAGCCCTGATGTTGCACCGTTTCCTGTCCACAGCTTCCCGGTCACCGCCCCCCACGGTCACATGGTCTGGTCAGTCCAGGTCAGAAAGTCTTCCCGCCGGCAACCCTGCTGTCTGCCTAGGTGGTTCCGGACATGGAGCAGGAGAGGTAACCCCTTTTGAGCTCTTCTTCTTCTTCTTCTTCACCCCTTACAGAAACATTTCACCACTTCTGTATTAATCACCACTTCTGCATTTTGCTTAAAAATACTGATGTAAAATACTGGGTAAATACTGAACGTGTGAACCAGGCCTTAGGATTGCTATATATTGATATATTGTTACTAGTACTGAATGGGACACATCGATTACAGCCCCAGACAAGTATGGGTTATGCAAAGTCAGTGTGGAATCCTAGTAGTGTAAGCTGCAATATTACTCATTAGTAGCAGCTTAAGGCCACGTTCACACGTTCAGTATTTGGTCAGTATTTTACATCAGTATTTGTAAGCCAAAACCAGGAGTCGAACAATCAGAGGGAAAGTATAATAGAAACATTTGCACCACTTCTGCATTTTTTCACCCATTCTTGGGTTTGGTGTACAAATACTGATGTCAAATACTGACCAAATACTGGACCAAATACTTACCCTTAGAAGTATTTACATAGGTGTATGGCACCAAAAACTGTTACTTACACTGAGCAAAACGCAGTATGGATCAAGGCAGTGAGGGCTATCAATGAGATGAAAGATTAAGGGTAGAGCTGCAGGTCTTATATGGACGTTTGGTTGGAAGGGTGCTGTGTTTGCCAAAAAGGGCAGAAACTGTTGCAGGGAAAGCTTACCTATTTTCAAAATGGACAACACATCTTGGATTGAGAGAGAACAAAATGCTTCCATGACCCAGTTAGGTTGAAAATCAGAGAGACAGAGACTATAATTGTATTTTGCTGGGCAGTGAGTCACTATCTGAGTGAGTATATTCTGACTCCATGTTATAAGTGTATGCCAGCCATCACGGTGTCCCAAGTTGTTGTTGTGAATCAGATGTTGGGAAACTGTCAAACAATTGTGCTTTTGTGCCCAGATTACAGTAACCATAAAGAACGTGCTCTCGTTGTAGTAATGTTTGAGTTCTGCACCTGTTCTCTATGTCTGGATTACTTACTACTCCATTTCGCTGCCTTATAATGCCAACCTCTGCTGTTAGGCAGGGACAGACCAGGGTCAGAGAGGGATTTTCCAAGTCTGAACAGGGATCTGTCAGGTTCAGGTATTTGTCTTCCTGGCTTGTACGTTAACCGTATGAACAGTGTCGGACTGGGGTGCCAAGGGTGCAAAAAATAACAGTGACTCTGGGGGCCCGTTGTTCTGTTACATGCAAATACAACCGTACCCTCTGATGACACAGCACTTAATCTTAATTATTCAGACGTAAAACCAGGAGTCTTAGACTGTTATCTATATGTTGACTTTTGAATTTATGAGTTTGTTCTTCAGTGGTCAAGCACCATACACTTTTCTCATTTGAGTCTTAAACGTTGATATTTTCCTCTTCTATCAGCTCCTACAGTTTATTGTCTGCTATCTTTGCAAGACAGTGATACAGGGCCATTGAACAATGGATGTTTACTTAATACTGTATGTTGATTGACCTTTGAGTGGGTCCTTGTTGACTTGCAAAACACAGGACGAAAAACTACGCTAATTGATTAAATAATAAAACAATGTGAGTTAATCTCATCACCGCTTCCTCTTGCATGATGGCTTGAAGAACAGTTGTGAACTATAAAAGGGGATATGCCTCTGTATCAAGACATCCAAGAGATCCAGAGATCCAAAGAACCAGAAACTCTGTACAAAACCACAGAGAGGAACACTCTTCAGGAGGGCTGCGAGATCATGGCTCCATCACGAGGGACCTGTGTCCCTTGTAATGGAGCCATAATATGGTAGCTATCCTGTAGAGTGTTCCTATTTGACATTCTACAAAATTTCAGCTTAGTGCACCATGGCCTTGGCTGAAAGAATTCAGATCTGCTCTATTGACCATCACTGAACCCATGGATACATTTGAGGTAGTCAGGATTTGGACCCACCGGTCACCTGAGCCCCATGGATATATTTGGGAAAGCCAGGATTGGGATTCATCGGTCACCTGACTCCATGGAGATGCTTGGAGAAGCCAGGTTGTGACCCTTCAGTCACTTGGACTTGTACCTCAATGGACTGTCAGCTTTCTGAGCTTGTTGTTACCTCCTCTCTGTGCGTTCGACAGGTAGGGGTAGTTGACCATTGGAATCTATGAAGTCACAGCTGCACTTATCCCAGCCAGTCAGCGGAAGGGTGAGAAGCTGTAATTTTGCACCAGATTGGGTATTTTGCTGGGACTGTTCTATGTGTTATTTGCCTGTTTTGTGGTCCAGTGAAGTATTGCCACACTGTTTTACCCTGAGCCTGTGTTGTCTGAGTACTATTATGCCCACGGTAAAAGGAGAATGGGAGGTCAGTCGGATGAGCCTTGGTCCATGCAGTTTCGGCTAGCGGATTACAGCACCGGCTGACCCCCGTGTCTCCACACTTTCATTCACAAATTTGCCTTTGCTTCAATATAACAATAAATTGAGCAGAATATTAATTGAAAGATTAGATGCTGTCATTGTCTGTACATAGTAAATCAAGTTAATTGTGACAACTATTGCTTTTATACAGAGGTGAGGGGCCTTCTACAGCAGTGGGGCCTACCAGGGGATTCATCTGTTTTCCTGTGGGTTAGTCCGAGCCTGCATGTGAATGTGCTTTCGCAGTCATAACATTATTACCAGCCCATGCCCACTCCATTTGTTGTGTGCCAAGAAGTCATCATTGACACCCTGAGGACTTTGTCTTTGAAAGTGGCTGACATCAAGCAGCAGCAACAGCTAGCATTTTCCACCACTCCAGAGGTTCTACTCCACTTTTATCAATCATTTGAGCATAAGGTAAAATTACTGGACTGTTTTGATGAGGAACAAAGTAAGTTTTTCATCTTTTTTGCTTCATGTAAATTGTATTTTCGTCTCCGTCCTACCTCGTCTGGGGGAGAGAGTGAGAGTCAATGTGTGGATATAAGTTGGCAACTACTGACCTCGTCATACACATATACGTTCAGCTTATGGTAAAGAGGTATGGTGGTCATCTATAGTTGATAAATGATATATCCAACCCCTATTTTTTAACCCCTTTATGCTGGATATGTCAACACTTACAGCAGAGGCCAGGTGTGGTTTTAAGGTGCTGATCTTCCCCTATACCAGGTGTCCCCAACCTGTAGCTCGGGAGCCACATGTGGCTCGCGGTCCCATGAATTGTGGCTCACGACTGTCTGCCAGCTTGGTGCATTAGCTCCAGGTTTAGCAAATGGGTATGAAGAGTACATCTAAAAATGGTGAATTTTGTGAGTAAGCCCTGCACAGAAGTGCAGATGTGGATGCACATATACTGGTCTTAGGGGCTTACAGATGTTTTAGGTATGGTACGCTGGAGGATGGCACTACCTGTTAGAGGAGGTGCTCAAAGCTGGATGTGACAGTGTGTTGGGAGTCCTTGATGGGAGAATACTGAATGGGGGTATTGTGGGAACCCCTGGATTTCAGTGTATTGCTTTGGAGTGATTTCCGTGGAAAAGCCATGGTTTTCATTATACAGTTGTGGCCAAAAGTATTGACACCCCTGCAATTTTGTCAGATAATACTCAGCTTCTTCCTGAAAATGATTGCAAACACAAATTCTTTGGTATTATTATCTTCATTTAATTTGTCTTAAATGAAAAAACACAAAAAGAATTGTCCTAAAGCCAAATTGGATATAATTCCACACCAAACATAAAAAACTTACCTGTGGCACCTAACAGGTGTTGGCAATAACTAAATCACACTTGCAGCCAGTTGACATGGATTAAAGTTGACTCAACCTCTGTCCTGTGTCCTTGTGTGTACCACATTGAGCATGGAGAAAAGAAAGAAGACCAAAGAACTGTCTGAGGACTTGAGAAACCAAATTGTGAGGAAGCATGAGCAATCTGAAGGCTACAAGTCCATCTCCAAAGACCTGAATGTTCCTGTGTCTACCGTGCGCAGTGTCATCAAGAAGTTTAAAGCCCATGGCGCTGTGGCTAACCTCCCTAGATGTGGACGGAAAAGAAAAATTGACAAGAGATTTCAATGCAAGATTGTGCGGATGTTGGATAAAGAACCTCGACTAACATCCAAACAAGTTCAAGCTGCCCTGCAGTCCGAGGGTACAACAGTGTCAACCCGTACTATCCGTTGGCGTCTGAATGAAAAGGGACTGTATGGTAGGAGACCCAGGAAGACCCCACTTCTTACCCCGAGACATAAAAAAGCCAGGCTGGAGTTTGCCAAAACTTACCTGAAAAAGCCTAAAACGTTTTGGAAGAATGTTCTCTGGTCAGATGAGACAAAAGTAGAGCTTATTGGGCAAAGGCATCAGCATAGAGTTTACAGGAGAAAAAAAGAGGCATTCAAAGAAAAAAACACGGTCCCTACAGTCAAACATGGCGGAGGTTCCCTGATGTTTTGGGGTTGCTTTGCTGCCTCTGGCACTGGACTGCTTGACCGTGTGCATGGCATTATGATGTCTGAAGACTACCAACAAATTTTGCAGCATAATGTAGGGCCCAGTGTGAGAAAGCTGGGTCTCCCTCAGAGGTCATGGGTCTTCCAGCAGGACAATGACCCAAAACACACTTCAAAAGTACTAGAAGATGGTTTGAGAGGAAGCACTGGAGACTTCTAAGGTGGCCAGCAATGAGTCCAGACCTGAATCCCATAGAACACCTGTGGAGAGATCTAAAAATGGCAGTTTGGAGAAGGCACCCTTCAAATATCAGGGACCTGGAGCAGTTTGCCAAAGAAGAATGGTCTAAAATTCCAGCAGAGCATTGTAAGAAACTCACTGATGGTTACCGGAAGCGGTTGGTCGCAGTTATTTTGGATAAAGGTTGTGCAGCCAAGTATTAGGCTGAGGGTGCCAATACTTTTGTCTGGCCCATTTTTGGAGTTTTGTATGAAATGATCACTGTTTTGCTTTTTGCTTCATTCTCTTTTGCGTTTTTTCATTTAAGACAAATTAAATGAAGATAATAATACCAAAGAATTTGTGTTTGCAATCATTTTCAGGAAGACACTGAGTATTATCTGACAAAATTGCAGGGATGTCAATACTTTTGGCCACAACTGTACCTGTAATTGGGGCTTTGACACTACTTTGAAGGGGGTGGGAGTTGGATGTGGCTCGCGACCCTCTCTCTAAGCTGAATGTGGCTCTCAAGTTCACAAAAGTTGGGAACCACTGCCCTATACAATAATATTGGAGGCTGACAATGTTTTGTCATGGGACATGGAAACTGTTGACAGCCCCCATGGCGGTCATGTTGGTACTCTTGGTAATTCATTGGAGACTTTGATTAGGACTAAACACTGTAATACTAATTGCAATACAGATTGCAGGTTCAAGTCCCTTAGGCAATTAATGGCAGCTAGTTGGCAGAGGAATGTACGGTACTAATCTGTTTGATCCCTGGTAATCAGTGGTTTAGTCATTCTTCCGTGGTCAGTGTGTAGGGTACAGCAGGTTCTCAGGATGCAGTGACGAGACACGAGACTGAATGTGGTTTGTGGAGTCAACTTTTATAAATTGTAGCTGCTAGGGCTATGCTGAGCAAACAAAAGGAGTTAACAACAATAACAACCGGTCCATGCAGGGACTCAATAATATTGATAACACTTTCTTAATATAATTGTGACTAACCCGGTTTTCCCAGGTGTTATAGGCCAAGTATGGCCAAACTATGGGTCCTTATTTCCTATGGTAACTTATCCTTCCAGGGGTCTGTCAGGATCACAAGCGTGGCCGCTTATGCGGCTGTCCTGGCGCCCCGATATCCAAGGATGGTTAGGCTTGACTGGCCCTGAAGGATCGTTGCCGTTGGGGCTCAACAGGCCCTGGACGATCTGTGCTGTTGGGGCACAACAGGCCCTGGACAATCTGTGCTGTTGGGGCACAACAGGCCCTGGACGATCTGTGCTGTTGGGGCACAACAGGCCCTGGAAGATCTGTGCTGTTGGGGCACAACAGGCCCTGGAGGATCTGTGCTGTTGGGGCACAACAGGCCCTGGAAGATCTGTGCTGTTGGGGCACAACAGGCCCTGGAGGATCTGTGCTGTTGGGGCACAACAGGCCCTGGAAGATTAGATTAGATTAGATTAGATTAGATAAACTTTATTGATCCCGGAGGAAATTACAGTATTACAGCAGCAGAACAAAGATCAAGAACATTACAAGAACAATACACACTTTACAAAATAAGTCTATATGGACAGCAGATGCGGATAGACTGGTACTTGTAA
Source organism: Dendrobates tinctorius (assembly GCF_039654945.1). NCBI lineage: Eukaryota > Metazoa > Chordata > Amphibia > Anura > Dendrobatidae > Dendrobates > Dendrobates tinctorius. The sequence goes on along the minus strand of NW_027361752.1, from coordinate 39,156,518 downwards.
CTCACCAATTCCCCCCATACACTTTGAACTTCATTTAGTCTTGGGATGCTTTACACTTATACATTTGTTAAACATCCCCACAGCTGTCGGAACAAACGATTTTCTATATCTTTCCTTTTTACACATTAGTTGGAGTAGACGCTTGCTGAATGTGCTCTTTTGCTTCGCAAACAGTTCATAGAGCGGGTGTGTATTGTTGCTCATTATAGCCTTGCATTTCTTAGTAATTCTATCCTCTAATACCTCCTCGAAAGTCCTGAGTTGTAGACCCACCGCCGCACTAGCCTTCTTGATAAGTTTATTCAGCTTATTCGCGTCAGCTGTGCGCACACTACTACCCCAGCATATAATTGCATCAAAGATTGCACTCGCCACAATGGATTGGTAGAACATTTCAAGCATTTTGCTACACACATTAAACGACCTTAACTTCCTTAGGAAGTAAAGTCTACTCATCCCTTTCTTGCAAACCTTCTCCATATGGCACCTCCAATCAAGCTTGCTGTCCAGGTGAACCCCCAAATATTTGAAATTCTCCACCATCTCCACCTCCTGACCATCAATAGTGATAGGTAAGCAATCCTTCATGCACCTTCCATAACTCAACACCAGCTCCCTGGTTTTCTTTACGTTGAGTTCTAAATGGTTAGCCTGGCACCAGTCAACAAAGTCCAAAACCACCCTTCTGTATTCCTCCTCCCCCCGGTCTCTCTCAATACCTCCGACTATCACTGAGTCATCAGAGTACTTCTGAAGGTGACAAAGGTCTGATTTATACTGAAAATCAGCTGTGTATAACGTAAAAAGGAATGGCGACAGCACCGTTCCCTGAGGGGCTCCAACACTACTCCGCACACTATCCGATACGGCCGCCCCCAACCTCACAAACTGTGGCCTGTCCGACAGATAATCAATGATCCAATTCACTAGTCCCTCATCAACCGCCATTTCAACCAGCTTTTTACGTAATAATAGTGGCTGTAAGGTGTTGAATGCACTGGAGAAATCGAAGAACATGGCACGCACAGTGGTTCTATCATTGTCCAAAAAGGAATGTACTGTTTGTAGTAGATACGCTACAGCATCGTCCACCCCCAGACTCTGCCGATACGCAAACTGAAGGGGGTCCGTAAAAGCAGACACCCTCGGACACAAGTAGGCAAGTACAATTCTCTCCAAGGACTTCATCACATGCGATGTTAAGGCCACCGGTCTATAGTCATTATGGGAGCTCGGGAAGGTAGTCTTGGGAACCGGCACCAGGCAAGAAGTCTTCCATAGAACTGGTACTCTCTGTGATTGTAAGCTCCAGTTAAACAGGTGCTGGAAGACAGTGCACAACTGATTCGCACACACTCTGAGGACACGTGGACAGATACCATCAGGCCCTGCTGCTTTACCCATGACCAGCTTACTAAACTGTTCCCTCACATCATTTTCGGAGATCAAGAAAGACTCCGACTTCCTCCCCCCAGTTGATATTGCTCGTCTCTCCCCGGCCCTCTCCTCTGTTGACATGGCACATTTATTGTTGAATCTGTTGAAAAAAACATTCATTTCATTAGCCATGATCAGCCCCCCACCCCCCTGATCTGACCTTGCCTTAAACCCAGTCAAAAGCTTCATTCCAGCCCACACTTCTCTGGAGTTGTTATGTGACAATTTATTTTCCAATTTAATTCTGAATGCTTCACGGGCAATCCTAATTTTCCCCTTTAAGTCTCTCTGAACAATTTTCATTTCCTCCTTGTCCTTCCTTTCAAAAGCTTTTTTTTTCCTGTTTAGTAGATGTTTCAATTCTTTTGTAATCCAAGGCTTATTGTTTGCAAAACACCGAACCTCATGAATAGGTACAATATTGTCAGTACAAAAGTTGATGTAATCAGTAACTCTCCTGGTAACCTCATTAACATCATCATTAGGTTCCCTGGCACATAACACCTCCCAGTCTGTGCATTCAAAGCAGTCTTGTAAAGTCTTTTCAGCTGCCGGAGACCATTTCCTTATCCGTTTAATTGTCGCTGGTTGTTTGCAGACAACTGGTTGATAAGCTGGAGACAATAGTATGAGATTGTGGTCAGATTTCCCCAGGGGGGGCAATGCAGATGATGAGTAAGCATCCTTAACACTGGCATAGAGGAGATCCAATATATAATTGTCCCTTGTAGAACATTTGACATATTGATAGAATTTTGGTAATGAGATCTTGGCTCTATTAAAATCCCCAGAAATGACAGTTAGAGAGTTAGGGTGTTTCGTCTGAAGCCGGGCAATCACCCCAGACAGTACATCCCCAGCTGCCTCTGGATTTGCAGATGGTGGTATATACGACACCACTGCAATAACAAGAGAGAATTCTCTAGGCAGATAGTAAGGCCTGAGGCCCACTGCTAATAGTTCAATGTTTGGGCAACAATGTCTCTCCTTTACTGTTACATGCCCCTGATTACACCATCTGTTGTTAATGTACAGTATCACTCCTCCACCCTTCTTCTTACCGCACTTCACTCTGTCCCTGTCAGCCCGAACCATTTGAAACCCCGGTACCGATATACTTGAATCCGGGACGTCCTCATGCAACCAGGTTTCTGTAAAGCACATGAGACTGCATTCCCTGAACTCCTTCCGGGTCTTACTCAGAGCCAGCAGTTCATCCGACTTGTTACCAAGCGATCGTACATTACCCATGATGATGGATGGGACTGCAGGTTTAAACCTTCTCCTCCAGGACTTGGTCTTCTTGCCTGCTCTGCAACCTCTGAAAGGTCTCCTCATTTCCCGTGGAACATGTGGTATTGCAACTGCTGGAGAAGACTTTGTCCTGCGCATTTCCAGAAGACGACTCCTTGAATACACTACTCGATTAGCGACAGACCTAGGGACAACCATCCGATCAGTGATTCCATCCATCCCGGGAGACCTCTCCGTGGCATACTGTATACGGTGCTCTCCGCTAAGCACATATGGCTGTATCACTGACACAGGCTGTGGGCAGCAGCATACATCCGTCGGTAGTATTAGCTGAGATGGACCATATTGCGTACCCCAAAGTGGCCATGCCAGCAGGGGACTTGTGGGTGGTAGTGGAGGATCCGGGTAAAAACCATATGCAGTGTGCCCGGCAGCAGTAGAAAGTGTGGGGGTGTGCTGCATTTTCCATCCCACAGCAGACCAGCGTGCAGGAACGTCGCAATCCACGAGATGAAAACGTTGCATAGATCCAAGGTTGAAATTAGAGGTCCAAAAAGACATCAGGAAAGGTATAAAAGACTGTAACAAACAAAATAAAATAAAATAATAGCTGCTGCAATGGGCTGCCACTAGCAAGGCGCCCTATTGTCTCCACAGTCTGGCAGAGAGCAGACAGGCACGTCTGCACACCTCTGAGTCCAGGAGGTTAAAAAGATCTGTGCTGTTGGAGCACAACAGACCCTGGGGGGATCTGTGCTGGCTCTTGTTCTCAGAGCGCAGGTGTGACGCAGTTTCTAAGGTGACGGTTGGCCGGCCTCTGCTCAGGGTCCCTTTCTAGACGGGACGTAGGCCTCTACTGCCGCCTATGGCGAGAAGGCGTCCACTGAGGTCGGTGATGGACGGGCCGTAGCCGCGGGCGGAGGCAGGGAGGCAGTGTCAAGGCCGCTGCAGCGTGTGGACCCGCAGTCACAGCAGCGGCAGGGGGTCGCAGACCAGCCGCTAAGGAGCGAGGAACAGCCAGCACGGCTGTGGCTGAACGTGGACGGCGGGCGGCCCCCGGTCGGGATCGAGCACCCATGAATAGTCCGTGAGTGAGTCGCATACCCCTCACAGACCCCTGATCGTCTCTCAACTTCACCGCGTCCGTTGCACCGTCTCTCTCTTGATCACACGGGCTCTTGTCTCTTGTCAGTCTCCCTGCCAACCAACTCCTGAGCGTGCCCCCTCCTCCTCTTATCCTCGCCCCGCCCCCTGTTGCCCTGACAGCCTCAGTCGTGTCTCTCCCTTCGTTGTCCCCCCGGTGTTGTTCCCTCGGTAACCCTGATGGCGGTCCCCCTGGTTCCGGCTCAGTCACTCTGTGGGAGTCCTCCTCCCTACAAGTGAATTAGTCAATATCCTGGGTTTCAGCTTGGCTGCGAGTTGTGATGTCCATACATATTTGGCGGATAAAATTAATGTTACCCTCATTGCTACCCACTTTCTCTGCAAAATTGTTATGCAAATTATAGTGCAGCTTAGACTTGTCCTGACTTTGGACCATTCACACCAAGAAATCCCCCTGTGTCACATAAGTACACCTATTTTCTAGATACTTTTTAATATCTAACCATGAATTCTTTCAGAGTCAAAATTCTGATGAATACACTCCCTCCTCCGAATAAATGCCTTAGAAGAAAAAAAAAAATCTGTGATAATGACACATATGGCCCCGAGAGCGGTGACACAGAGTACATTATTATAGGTTATCCCAGGGTTTCCTAACCGAGTGTGTAGGTTTATTTATTGTAAGTGCGGATAATAGCTCTATCAGCAGAGCAATTCTCCGTACAGCACGCACAGCGTGAGCCTCATTGCACACGGTCTCGGTGCTGAGATTCGGGTCTTTCTTTTGTTTTATTACTAATACAAGTGAGAAATGGAAAACTATTCTTCAGAAAGGTGCTTTCCCGATACTTACATCCTATTATTAGTTCTACTGTGCAGGGAAAGCATGATTCAGCTGTACAACTCATGCCTGATGGTACAGATCAAGAAAAACAACATAGTAATAAATATAAAATGTACTATATACAGTATATTTAAAGCCACCCCTATGATGCATGCACTCAACGCATTTGATGCAACTCTACTTTTAAGATTTTGCTTTTTTTTACATTTTGGAATTTCAAAAGGGTGCTAGGTTCACAATACGACTGGCTTACTGTAAAAAGGGGATTAGTAGCTATAATACTGGCGTCACAAATCAGATAAATCTGCCATCAATTTATGTGTGTGGGAGCAGCCGACCTGCTCCTGATTCCAACATATCAAATTTTAAGCAAGTACTTCTTATACAGTAACTATATGAACCTACAGTTGTGGCCAAAAGTATTGACACCCCTGCAATTCTGTCAGATAATATTCAGTTTCTTCCTGAAAATGATTGCAAACACAAATTCTTTGTTATTATTATCTTAATTTAATTTGTCTTAAATGAAAAAAACACAAAAAGAATTGTCCTAAAGCCAAATTGGATATAATTCCACACCAAACATAAAAAAGAGGGTGGACAAAAGTATTGGCACTGTTCGAAAAATCATGTGATGCTTCTCTAATTTGTGTAATTAACAGCACCTGTAACTTACCTGTGGCACCTAACAGGTGTTGGCAATAAATAAATCACACTTGCAGCCAGTTGACATGGATTAAAGTTGATTCAACCTCTGTCCTGTGTCCTTGTGTGTACCACATTGAGCATGGAGAAAAGAAAGAAGACCAAAGAACTGTCTGAGGACTTGAGAAACCAAATTGTGAGGAAGCATGAGCAATCTCAAGGCTACAAGTGTTAGGAGTGGTGGAAGACACTAAAATAAAAATATAAATAAAGTGCCTTCGCCACTCGGGGTCCACCGTGCGGTAGATGGAACGACCGCTGCTAGGTGGTGGCAGAGCTATATGGCGGTAGAGTGCACAGGTTTAAGTGCGTCACCAAGTGTACTGAACAAACTCTGTTGAGCTCACAGAGCTGTAATTATAAATGGTAACACAAAAAGACGCCAAGTCTGTTCAGGACACAGAATCTCAGCGCAACACACGCGGTATGCGGTCACCGGAGAAACACAAGGTAGCAATACTAACTCCGTAAGGACCTACCGGAAACGTGTGCAAGGCGTCGCAACCGCGAATGCCACTAGGAGCTGCAACTGCAGCGCGGCTATAGCAGAGCCGCTGCAATGACACTGCTGACTAGCAGGCACAATGCTGACGCTTAGGCTGCTGTAGTATGGAGCATAATGCGCTGGCGCTTGGCGCTGGGTACTGGCACTAACACAAACACTCACACATGCTTAGTATCAGAGGGTAGGGGTTTCCAATGAGTCAGTCACCAGTCCATGCATCCATCAACAAACATACAGCAGCAGTATGGCTACACTAGCGCATGGCGGAATGGCCATGCGCACTTTTTATAGCGCACGGGACCTTCCGGAATTCTCCAAGAGTCCAGGAAGAGCCAATAGGATCCGGAGCGGGACCTGAACACCTGACTCCCGAAGTCCAATAGGAGCTCGTCCCGTGAGCATGCCCAATAGATGGAATAAAGGACTTAGCCTCTGGAGACAGTTGTTGTGAGACAATCTCCTCAGCAATCCCTTCTGCTGCAGCAGATGGGCAAGAGACTGCAGCATGTGATATTCTGGGTTTCTGTATAGACGTGTCAGAAACCAGATTCCTAACAACAAGTCCATCTCCAAAGACCTGAATGTTCCTGTGTCTACCGTGCGCAGTGTCATAAAGAAGTTTAAAGCCCATGGCACTGTGGGTAACCTCCCTAGATGTGAACGGAAAAGAAAAATTGACAAGAGATGTCAACGCAAGATTGTGCGGAGGTTGGATACAGAATCTCAACTAACATCCAAACAAGTTCAAGCTGCCCTGCAGTCCGAGGCTACAACAGTGTCAACCCGTACTATCCGTTTGCATCTGAATGAAAAGGGACTGTATGGTAGGAGACCCAGGAAGACCCCACTTCTTACCCCGAGACATAAAAAAGCCAGGCTGGAGTTTGCCAAAACTTACCTGAAAAAGCCTAAAACGTTTTGGAAGAATGTTCTCTGGTCAGATGAGACAAAAGTAGAGCTTTTTGGGCAAAGGCATCAACATAGAGTTTACAGGAGAAAAAAAAGAGGCATTCAAAGAAAAGAACACGGTCCCTACAGTCCCACATGGCGGAGGTTCCCTGATGTTTTGGGGTTGCTTTGCTGCCTCTGGCACTGGACTGCTTGACTGTGTGCATGGCATTATGAAGTCTGAAGACTACCAACAAATTTTGCAGCATAATGTAGGGCCCAGTGTGAGAAAGCTGGGTCTCCCTCAGAGGTCATGGGTCTTCCAGCAGGACAATGACCCAAAACACACTTCAAAAAGCACTAGAAAATGGTTTGAGAGAAAGCACTGAAGACTTCTAAGGTGGCCAGCAATGAGTCCAGACCTGAATCCCATAGAACACCTGTGGAGAGATCTAAAAATGGCAGTTTGGAGAAGGCACCCTTCTAATATCAGGGACCTGGAGCAGTTTGCCAAAGAAGAATGGTCTAAAATTCCAGCAGAGCATTGTAAGAAACTCATTGATGGCTACCGGAAGCGGTTGGTCGCAGTTATTTTGGCTAAAGGTTGTGCAACCAAGTATTAGGCTGAGGGTGCCAATACTTTTGTCTGGCCCATTTTTGGAGTTTTGTGTGAAATGATCAATGTTTTGCTTTTTGCTTCATTCTCTTTTGTGTTTTTTCATTTGAGACAAATTAAATGAAGATAATAATACCAAAGAATTTGTGTTTGCAATCATTTTCAGGAAGAAACTGAGTATTATCTGACAGATTTGCAGGGGTGTCAATACTTTTGGCCACAACTGTACATGTCTATGAAAGAGTCAATAGAGGCAGCTATCTCATGTTTATGGCAAGAAATAGCAGTCTTCATCTTCAGAAGCATCACACTTTTTACCTGACTTCATGGTTTCTTACTGGGAGAGAAGGAGGAGCAGCTGCTTTAATTGCTATCAAGATCTGTTCACATGCCTACCATAAAGACATGTGGGTAATATACTTGAGTTTTCATTATAATAAACCAATATGGTTTAATTGCTTTAGAATATATTTGCTTAAAGGGGCCATCCAGGATTTTAACAGTGAGATAGTTGATATTAATATAAAACTGATACTTACCTGTCTAATCTCTCATATTTCCAACGCCAATACTCTACCCTGCGAATCTTTGTTTAGTTGTCTGCAGTCATGACATGCGCTATCTTAATATGACAACTGCAGCTAATCACAGTAGTGAGGATAACATGTATAGCATGAGGCCAGTGATTGGTTGAAATGGTCCTTTTAAATGCTTTTGTTATGGAATTTTGATTAGGATAAATCTATCCCTGTGTGTGCTGCTGCCATTCCCAATTAGACTGATTATTTTGAGCGCTCAAGAATGACACTGTACACTCATGGTGACAGAATAACATTCCATCAACACTGATGGTTTATTGTACATACATGGTTTTATAATTGAAACACAAACAAAGCACAGAATGAAAAATGTGCAAAAATACCTTGCAGTAAGACATATAATAGTAGTCAGCAAGTGCTGATAAAAAGATGACAACAAATACAGGGTATTTAGTCGATACGTTTTTTGCAAAAAAATGTATGCCAAGCTGCTCCACCACGTCAAGGTAACCCCTATTGAAGCAGTCCCTACCTAATATATTTAAAACCTGAACATGTGAACAGTGTCTAAATGAGCAGGATTAAGACAGGCGCTTACCTGTATGGGCTCGTGGCGTGAGACTTGTTCACATTTGTGCATTTCACATGTGTTTTTAATCCAGTTTTTTTCGTGCTTATGCATGATTTGAGAGACCCCACCCCTCTCTTGTGTGACATGTTTGTATTTCAATCAGTGGGTGGTGTGAACATTGTCCTACAGACTTGTTCACATTTGTGCATTTCACATGTGTTTTTAATGGTTTTATAATTGCGTATAGAAAGGGGGTGGTTAGTTAATTACCATATTGTCAAGCTTCAATGTTATTAGCTATCTAAATACTGTATATGGAATATCGTGATTAATGCATGGCAAGATGCTGATTAAGCTACTAAGGTGTAACTGTCGCTTTTTGGAACCAGGACAAAGTTGAGACATCTACTCATCTCTTTAGCACATCTGGTGTTGTTCCTTTTACCTTGTCTTGGAAAGCCCCAAAGAGCTGTCTGGTTCGTGGCAGCCATTTTAAAGCAGTGGATTATAGTGTATATATTAGCTGTGATTATATATGAATATATATGCAAGTGATATCTACATGAAATATATATATATTTCCATCACACTTTGTCCAGGGAAAAGAAGATACTTCTAGATAGATGGGGGTCTTAACCACTGGGACACCCACTCATTTCCAGAACTGCTTTAATCCCTATTAGATTGGATCACAGTCAACTATATTTATACTGAATGAGGCCAAGAAGTGCACCTGGCTTATCCCAGCTGTCTCCATAGAGCAGAGGTTCCCAATCTTTGGCATGGTGATCATGTTATGTGTCTTGCCGCTGTCTGCCAGCTCGGTGCATTAGGACCTATGAAACAGCTATGAAGAGCAGGTCTCCCGATGGTGACTTTTACATGTAACCTTGCACAGAAGAGCAGATCTGGATGTGTATAAACTGGTGAAAGGGGTGCAGAGATAAATATGTTAAGATGGAGATAGTATTATACTGCCAGATATAGGGGGTGCTTTAAGCTGGATTGGATAGCGGTGGGTTTGCTTGATTACAGAATACCAAATGGGGGTAAGGTGGGAACCCTTGATTGCAAGTTTGCTCCTATAAGGCAGGGTGCCACAGAGTCTCAGTGTGATTTCTGCATGGGAAGTTTTGGCTGTCATTATACTGGAAATGGGGGGCTCTGGGTGTCGCTACTTGGAGGTCTCTGGGTCTCTGGATGTGGCTCGATACCATGTGTCAGAGCTAAATGTGGCTCTTAGGTTAATAAGGCCGTGAGGCTACTGCCATAGAGAATGAGTGGAGTTGCACCTCTTTATTCTAACATTGATAAAAGTGCCTAGTTCTGTCAACTAGTGTGAGTCACAGCAGTCGGAACCCCACTGATTTAGAAGTTATCACCTAGATTTGTAGTTTACAAGAAAAAACGTCCTGCACCATTTCCCACAATGACGAAAAATCAGAGAGCGGATATGAAAAAGTCCAATATGTGTGACTTGTGTGAAAATCTGATGCAATTTTAGATCATATTTTGGCAGAAATATAGAAAATTCTGAAGATATCACAAACTTTCAAGCACCACTGTATACGTTTTTGTTAAATGAATCATTTAGACACTGTATGACGGTATTATTTTAAAGGGAACCTTTCAGCAGTTTTGGCTGATGTAAGATGCGGCTACTGCCTTTCAGGGCTTGTCTATAGCATTCTATAATGCTGTAGATAAGCCCCTGGTCCGACCTGAAAGATAAGAAAAATAAGTTTTATTATACCTACCAGGGGGGGGCTGTCCAGGCCGATGGTTGTTGCAGGCAGGGCCGGCGTTAGGGGCAGGCAGACCAGGCAGCTGCCTAGGGCCCCTGCTCCTCCAGGGGCCCCCAGCCAGCGGCACATCACACAGCCGCTATGGGGCCCCTGTGAGGCAGGGGGCCTGCCTTCCCCCAGCGCCGACTCCCGCTGCCGCCGCATTGAAGGAGGCAGTGATGGAGGAGAGAGTCAGCTGACGCTCCCTCTCCCATCATTCCCCGCTCTGCCTCTGACACAGCGGGGGGCGCGATGACGTCATTGCGCTCTCACTGTGTGCCAGACAGAGCAGGAAGAGACAGGAGCAGCCAGCAGCGCAGGCACGAGGAGAAGGTGAGGAGTGTGGTTTTTTTTTTTAAAATCAGTGTGAGTGCTGGACTGTGGGGCCACTCTGGGGGGGCTATTTACCATGCTCAGCTGTATCATACCATGCTGGGGGGCCATATACCATGCTGGGCTGTATCATACCATGCTGGGGGGGCTATATTCCATGCTGGGCTGTATTACACCATTCTGGGGGGGCTATATACCATGCTGGGCTGTATCATATCATGCTGGGGGGGCTATATACCATGCTGGGCCGTATTTTACCATGCTGGGCTGTATTACATAATTCTGGGGGGCTATATACCATGCTGGGCCATATTATAACATGCTGGGCTGTATCATACCATGATGGGGGGACTATAAACCATGCTGGGCCATATTATACCATGCTGGGCTGTATTACACCATTCTGGGGGGGCTATATACCATGCTGGGCTGTATCATACCATGCTGGGGGGAGCTATATACCATGCTGGGCTGTATTACACCATTCTGGGGGGACTATATACCATGCTCGGCTGTATCATACCATGCTGGGGGGGCTATATACCATGCTGGGCTGTATTACACCATTCTGGGGGGCTATATACCATGCTGGGCTGTATCATATCATGCTGGGGGGGCTATATACCATGCTGGGCCGTATTATACCAAGTTGGGATGTATTACACCATTCTGGGGCGCTATATACCATGCTGGGCTGTATTATATCATGCTGGGCTGTATTATACCATGCTGGGCTGTATTACACCATTCTGGGGGGGGGGCTATAAACCATGCTGGGCTGTATTATACCAGGCTGGGCTGTATCATACCATGCTGGGGGGGCTATATACCGTGCTGGGCCGTATTATACCATGCTGGGCTGTATTACACCATTCTGGGAGGGCTATATACCATGCTGGGCTGTATTATACCGTGCTGGGCTGTATTATACCATTCTGGGGGGCTATATACCATGCTGGGCTGCATTATACCTTGCTGGGCTGAAGTATACCATTCTAGGGGGGCTATATACCATGCTGGGCTGTATTATACTGTACTGGGCTGTATTATACCATTCTGGGGGGGCTATATACCATGCTGGGCTGTATCATACCATGCTGGTGGGGCTATATATCATGCTGGGCTGTATTACACCATTCTGGGGGGACTATATACCATGCTCGGCTGTATCATACCATGTTGGGGGGGCTATATACCATGCTGGGCTGTATTACACCATTTTGGGGGGCTTTATACCATGCTGGGCTGTATCATATCATGCTGGGGGGGCTATATACCATGCTGGGCCGTATTATACCAAGCTGGGATGTATTACACTATTTTGGGGCGCTATATACCATGCTGGGCTGTATTATATCATGCTGGGCTGTATTATTCCATGCTGGGCTGTATTACACCAATCTTGGGGGGGGGGCATAAACCATGCTGGGCTGTATTATACCGTGCTGAGCTGTATCATACCATGCTGGGGGGGCTATATACCATGCTGGGTGGTATTATACCATGCTGGGCTGTATTACACCATTCTGGGGGGGGCTATATACCATGCTGGGCTGTATTATACCGTGCTGGGCTGTATTATACCATTCTGGGGGGCTATATGCCATGCTGGGCTGTATTATACCTTGCTGGGCTGTATTATACCATTCTAGGGGGGCTATATACCATGCTGGGCTGTATTATACTGTACTGAGCTGTATTATACCATTCTGGGGGGGCTATATACCATGCTGGGCTGTATTATACCATGCTGGGCTGTATTATACCATTCTGGGGGGCTATATACCATGCTGGGCTGTATTATACCGTGCTGGGCTGTATTATACCATTCTGGGGGGCTATATACCATGCTTGGCTGTATTCTACCATGCTGGGATGTATTATACTATTCTGGGGGCTATATACCATACTGGGCTGTATTATATCATTCTGAGGGGGCTATATACCATGCTAGGCTGTATTATACCATTCTGGACTGTATTATACTATGCTGGGGGGCTATACACCATGCTGGGCTGTATTATACTACTGGGCTGTATTATTCCATTCTGGGGGGGCTATATACCATGCTGGGCTGTATTATACCATGGTGGGCTGTATACCATGCTGGGCTGTATTATACCATGCTGGGCTGTATTGTACCATGCTGTGCTGTATACCATGGTGGGCTGTGCTGTATACCATGGTGGGCTGGGCTGTATACCATGTGGTGCTGGGCTATATACTATGTGGCTGTGTTATATACCATGGCATACATTTTACATTATATTCTATAGGGGGAGGCTGTGTTATATAATATGGGGGGCTACATTATATTCTATGGGGAGGTGGGCTGTATTATATTCTATTTGGGGCTACATTATATTCTATGGGGGGGCTGTATTATATTATATTCGATGGAGGCTGCATTATACTATATGAGGAGAGCTACATTGTATTCTATGGAGGGGCTACATTATACTATATAAGGGGCTGCATTATATCCTATGAGGGGGTTGCCATATATTCTGTGGAGGGGCTGCATTATACTATATGGGGGTGGGGCTGCATTATTTTCTATGGGGGTTACATTATATTCTGTGGAGTGGCTGCATTATACTCTGGGGTAGCTGCATTATTCTCTAAGGGGTGGCTGCATTATACTATAAGAGGTGGGCTGCATTATATTCTATGGGGGTTACATTATATTTTATGGCGGGGCTGCATTATACTCTGTGGGGTGGCTGCATTATGCTCTATGGGGTGGCTGCATTATACTATATGTGGGCTGCGTTATACTGTATTGAGGACTATGGGGAATACATTATATGAAGAACTATGGGTGACTATGGCGGTGCATTATACTATATGGAGAACTATGACGAGTGTATTATACTATATGGAGGACTGAGCAGTGTATTTTAATATATGGAGGGCTATGAGAAGTTTATTATACTATATAGAGGACCCCCTAGTCCTCCATATAGTATAATAAACTTCTCATAGCAGATTATAGCAGATTATATTATATGGAGGACTATGGGGTGTAAACTGTAGATGTGCTGCTGATAACATGATACTGTATGGTGATCTGTTAGGGTGTGTGCACACGTTGCAGATTAGTCTGTGGCTTTTTCTGCAGAGAATCCATATATCTTGGCCGAAACCGCAGGGTAAAACACATGCATTTTTCCTGCGGATTCCTAGCATGTGTACAGTGGATTTGATGCAGGTTCTAGTGCGGTTTGGCAGTGCGGATGAGAGAGAGAGATTGATTTGTATGTCCCGGAACGTACACTGCAGCTGCGGTTCCGCAAAAAAGAAGTAACATGCTGTGGAAAATAAACCGCAGCAAATCTGTGTGGAATTTTCCGCAGCATGTGCATGGCGAATTTGGTTTTCTATAGGTTTACATAGTACTGTAAACCGCATGGAAACTGCTGCGGATCCGCAGGACCAAATCCGCTGCGGATCCACAGCAAAAACCGCAACGTGTGCACACACCCTTAGTAATCCATTAGTGATCGTTCTGTTCCCATCATTCTTTCTCAGACGGTGGAAAGAGGCCGGGAAACAAGTGTTGAACGACTTCTTCAATTTTGTCGATCACACTCATTTAGCGGGCTGAACTCAGCGCATGTAAATACAATCGAAATGCTTCTGTGATGTGCTATATGTTGTATTCACTAAAAGGTTGAAACAAGAGCGCAATAGGGTCTTATCCGGGTAAAATGTACAAATACTAAAAGTATTATACTCACCTTCTCAAAGAGAAAGTAAAGCCTGCATAGTATGTCAGCCTGCTGCACGTCCAACGGTCCACAGCGGAACCGCACCACAGTTCAATAAGGAATAAATTCATGGACTTTAAGTGCGCTGCCAGACAGATTCCATAACCACACAAGGTTAAAAAAGTTAACCCTTTAATCCCTACGCGTTTCGAAGCATAACGCTTCTTCTTCAGGGGTTGATGTGTCACTTAAAGTCCATGAATTTATTCCTTATTGAAATGTGCTATATGTTATCATTTGGGGCCCCAATTTAAACTTTGCCTAGGGCCCCACTTTGCCTAAAACCGGCCCTGGTTGCAGGTTCGGGTCCAGTGCCTCCCATCATATTGCGATGCCACCCTCCTGTTGCTTCATGGCTCCCCGGCATTGCGTTCCTGCGCAGGCGTACTTATCTTCCCTGTTGAGGGCAGAGTAAAGTACTGCAGTGCGCAGGTGCCAGGAAAGGTCAGAGAGGCACAGCACCTGCACACTGCAGTACTTTGTTCTGCCCTCAACAGGGAAGATAAGTACGCCTGCTGAGGAGTGCAATTCCGGGGAGCGACGAAGGAACATGAGGGCGGCATCACAAAAAGATGGGAGACGCCAGACCAGGACCTGCGACACCCATCGGTCCGCCCCCCGCCCCCCATGTGAGTATAATAAGTTATTTTTCTTATCTTTCAGGTCAGATCGGGGGCTTATCTACAGCATGTCGGTATGCTGTCGATAAGCCCTGAAAGGCAGTGGCTGTATCTTATATTGGCCAAAACTGCAGACAGGTTCGCTTTAAGTTTTCGAACGTTATTGAAAAAGTTTTTTTTATAATTTTGCAAAATTATCTTGAGTGAAAAAGCCACACTTTGTGTGTTGAGAGCGCTGTGTAGCGGTATTTTTTATATATATGAAGCTTTTGAAATTTTGATGAAAATTACTTTGCTTATTGTCAATGTTCTCATTATGTAAAAAAATAACCCGGCCCTGGTTCTGAATATGTTATGTTCACCTATGGAGGCAGTTGAACTATTACTCACTGTAATGTAGCCTTGTGCACCTGTGTTCCATAAGGCAGATGATTAGATCATGCCACATACTGGCGGCATTACAACAATTTGATAGATAGGCTTTAATTCTATTATACAACAAAGAAAATCGTAAAAGCGACTTCATAAAAGCTGGGATGTAATCATGTAAGCTTCCTTTGTCTTCCGCTGCCGGTGTGCTTTGTATATAAATATCACTGGTAATAATTATTATAATTTATCCCCGCAGTCAACACATGCACTAAAACTGTTAATTCTTTGTTTGAGGTTAAACATTCTGTAAAGGGTAACGTCTATGGAGAGGTGATAATGTCATAACAGCAATTTTGCAAATCATCGGTAATGGGAGGAATTTGGATTTATACAATACAGCTCCTTTCATACTTGGCATAAACTGGCTGCAAAACAAGGTATACTCCTGACTGCTCACATAAGTAATCGGGAGACAGGAGTGCAAGTCCTTGGGGTATGACGTCAGAAATGGTAAGGCGTATGACAAAGCAATGGTAAACCACAGTGTATTGTTGGTCCATTGAGTAGAGATGAGAGAATCCGCCAAAATTTGAATTTGACAAATTTGTTCAGCAGCACATTTATTTGGTTCAAATCAAAAGTGCATTACTATGATCTGAGGATCATATGCTTAATAAATATAGAGTTTTTAAAAAAGTTTTATGAGCCTTCTCCTGACCCTCACCTATCCCTCCATATATATCCCCTCCTGGCACTTTGGAATGGCCAAAGAGAATGGAGTATGGATGACCAGATGAGGGCAAGAGCAAGGTTATTATTATAATTTTTCATCTCCTTTCTAGACCTAAATCAAGTCAAAATCACAAAAAATTGGCGATTCTGAATTTTTGGTGAAAAATCAATTTTTTCTTCTCTAGTTGTGAGACATATGCTTGAGGTCAAAATCCATGGGAACACCAATGACCATCTAATAGGATCTCAGATAAGGAAAAAGAAGAATTCAAGGGCTAGCTATTGGTGGTCCAGGGTTAGAGATTACAGTTAGACCTAGGTGTGTTAGGAGGCCCAAAGTTCCTTCTGCCATATGAGACATATACATTGCACTTGATAGTTGGGGTACCATGGCAGATTTTGGATTGTGCCCAAAAGCATAATAATTCAACATTTCTTATTGTTTTCATCTCATTCAGATTTTCCCAAACGGTCTACTTTCTCCAACAAGGCGCTATGTTGCCTTGATATTAGTTTTCAAGTAACAAGGGACAACCCTCCATGAAGGTCCATGATGTTCCCAGAAAGAGGAGAGACCTCTTTGACTTCTGGGAGAGGTGGCAGATTTCCCAGAAGCTGCTAGAACCTTCCAAAAATCTGAGCTTCAGGAATGTTTCTTTTGCCCTAGAGTCATGAAATGGATGTGCTTTAAAGCAGATGGGATAGCTATAGGTAAAAAACAAATAGGTATGCCACAAAGCATCTATCTCCTGGCTGGGTTATACCCTGTAAAAGTTGGTAGGTCGGCTAGATAGAGAGTAGTAGAATGTGTTTTTAAAGCCAAAAAGAGCTGCCTCTTTACAAAACAATGTAATTTTATTGATCAATATGGTATGAAATTGAGATCATTGCTACAAAATAACTGTAACTTTACCCAACAGTGGGCCTGTAGAGCTGTATAAACCAAAAAAACATGAGTTTGACGTTTCGGAGCCAACACAGTTATTTAAAATATCTTGCCTTCCTATAAATCTTATGGATTCCGCTCATTAGGTCAATTGAAGGCTTGTTGTCTCAGTTGTCCAGGAAAACAGCTACATTCAGTATTCATAGACTTGATTGTCATGGAGTGTTGACCTCCTGTGATGACCCCAGGGATGGTTGAAATTGAACTGTTGGTAAAGCGTAGACAGATGGAGACCATAACTTTCACCTTCATTATAAGGATAACTGACCAAACAAACACGACCCGCTCCCCTGCCTTACTAGAAGTTTGCTCTTTTGGTTAAAAGACGTTATTCAAGTTTTATGAATATGCAAATATACAAAAGAAACTGATTCAAGGAGACCCAACAGACTGGTAGAGGTAAATGGAGAGCTGGTATAGAGGACTTGTCAACAAAGTCACCAAGTAAATAATATGGATTTAGATCTCAGAGCACCATAAAGCTAATCTCGCCCTGTCAATCTTCCCCATGTAAACCTCATGAGGGGGACCAAAATGTAACCAAACCTGGAAAGAGTGAACTTTTAAAATAAAACCTTCTAGAAGGAGATAAAGCTGTAAACCCTCTTGTCCTAGATTGTTGGAGTGAAATAACTCCAAGATGAAGGTCCAATTTATTCAACGTGGATCCTCTCAACTCGGTATACACCCCCAGCCCAATAAATTCTACATATCCTATTATTAGGTGACCTAATTTCTCAACGAGCTCTTATAAACGTTCTTGTCACTTTTGTGCTTTGCCAGCCAAGACAACTCTGTATACACGCGTCTCCTCCTATAATTTCTGACTTTGATTAAAGGGGTTGTGTCACGTTAAAAAAATTGCAAATTGCTTCTAAAACCAAACAACTTTGCAATTTACCTCTTATTAAAAATAGCTTCATTCTCAAGAGCAGAAAGATTTTTCATTCTAATATTTACTGCATGATGCCTAGGTTATCAGTCACTTAAGCAGTGTGTCCGAGGTGGCCGGTTTCCTATGCAGGGAGGGCAGTGCTTTCGCGGGCAGCCAGAAGTTTCAGCGACTCTACTCTTTCGATGCTACAGAGGAAAAGCTGCCTTTTCTAGCAGCATGAAAGAGGGCATAACTTGGACTAGTGGTGCAGACATTACAGGGCATAACTTGGACTAGTGGTGCAGACATTAGAGGGCATAACTTGGACTAGTGGTGCAGACATTAGAGGGCATAACTTGGACTAGTGGTGCAGACATTAGAGGGCATAACTTGGACTAGTGGTGCAGACATTACAGGGCATAACTTGGACTAGTGGTGCAGACATTACAGGGCATAACTTGGACTAGTGGTGCAGACATTACAGGGCATAACTTGGACTAGCGGTGCAGACATTACAGGGCATAACTTGGACTAGTGGTGCAGACATTACAGGGCATAACTTGGACTAGTGGTGCAGACATTACAGGGCATAACTTGGACTAGTGGTGCAGACATTAGAGGGCATAACTTGGACTAGTGGTGCAGACATTACAGGGCATAACTTGGACTAGCGGTGCAGACATTACAGGGCATAACTTGGACTAGCGGTGCAGACATTACAGGGCATAACTTGGACTAGTGGTGCAGACATTAGAGGGCATAACTTGGACTAGTGGTGCAGACATTAGAGGGCATAACTTGGACTAGTGGTGCAGACATTACAGGGCATAACTTGGACTAGCGGTGCAGACATTACAGGGCATAACTTGGACTAGTGGGGCAGACATTACAGGGCATAACTTGGACTAGTGGTGCAGACATTACAGTGCATAACTTGGACTAGTGGTGCAGACATTAGAGGGCATAACTTGGACTAGTGGTACAGACATTAGAGGGCATAACTTGGACTAGTGGTGCAGACATTACAGGGCATAACTTGGACTAGTGGTGCAGACATTAGAGGGCATAACTTGGACTAGTGGTACAGACATTAGAGGGCATAACTTGGACTAGTGGTGCAGACATTACAGGGCATAACTTGGACTAGTGGTGCAGACATTACAGGGCATAACTTGGACTAGTGGTGCAGACATTACAGGGCATAACTTGGACTAGCGGTGCAGACATTACAGGGCATAACTTGGACTAGTGGTGCAGACATT
This sequence comes from Dendrobates tinctorius, assembly GCF_039654945.1. Classification (NCBI taxonomy): domain Eukaryota; kingdom Metazoa; phylum Chordata; class Amphibia; order Anura; family Dendrobatidae; genus Dendrobates; species Dendrobates tinctorius. The sequence goes on along the minus strand of NW_027361752.1, from coordinate 39,137,362 downwards.
ACAGGGCATAACTTGGACTAGTGGTGCAGACATTACAGGGCATAACTTGGACTAGTGGTGCAGACATTAGAGGGCATAACTTGGACTAGTGGTACAGACATTAGAGGGCATAACTTGGACTAGTGGTGCAGACATTACAGGGCATAACTTGGACTAGTGGTGCAGACATTAGAGGGCATAACTTGGACTAGTGGTACAGACATTAGAGGGCATAACTTGGACTAGTGGTGCAGACATTAGAGGGCATAACTTGGACTAGTGGTGCAGACATTAGAGGGCATAACTTGGACTAGTGGTACAGACATTAGAGGGCATAACTTGGACTAGCGGTGCAGACATTACAGGGCATAACTTGGACTAGTGGTGCAGACATTAGAGGGCATAACTTGGACTAGAGGTGCAGACATTAGAGGGCATAACTTGGACTAGCGGTGCAGACATTACAGGGCATAACTTGGACTAGCGGTGCAGACATTACAGGGCATAACTTGGACTAGCGGTGCAGACATTACAGGGCATAACTTGGACTAGTGGTGCAGACATTACAGGGCATAACTTGGACTAGTGGTGCAGACATTAGAGGGCATAACTTGGACTAGTGGTACAGACATTAGAGGGCATAACTTGGACTAGTGGTGCAGACATTACAGGGCATAACTTGGACTAGTGGTGCAGACATTAGAGGGCATAACTTGGACTAGTGGTACAGACATTAGAGGGCATAACTTAGACTAGTGGTGCAGACATTACAGGGCATAACTTGGACTAGTGGTGCAGACATTAGAGGGCATAACTTGGACTAGTGGTGCAGACATTCCCTTGGTCTGAACTGTTAATCATGAGGAGCGCACCATCCCCTGGCAAGCAGGAAGTGGGAAGGCATGGAAGCGGGGTGCTCTGGAAGATAGCAGAGAATAACCCTTAAGCTGGCCATAAACAACAGTTAACATTTAAAGGGAACCTGTCACCAGTTTTTAGTGTCTGAACAAATGTCACCACCTTTATCTGTGCTCCATTCCACAAACTTATGTCATCCACATAGCTGAATGAAATCTTGCGCCTGTGGAGTAGCATCGCCAGCTCGCACAGGTGCACTTTTCTCTATCCTACTATGGGCAGGGGAAAAAAGTCATTCCAGCTCCTACAGTATGTACTTGAACCAGCAGAGCAAAGTGTGATTGCGCAAGGTGACAATGCTACTGCGCAGGCGAGAGATTTTGTTATGCTATGTGGTTGACACAGGACACGTGATCCACATCAATCAAAGCCGGAGGATGGCCATTAGGATCAGAGAGGAGACATGGACGCCCAGTTATGATGCCCATTAGACCAGACCATCTAGTTTACATACATACAGCATGGGAACAATTCAAAAGGTATTTTGGGAGGTAAACAGCGAGTCAGGACTGGAGGCAACAATCATGGTCCCCAATAAAGCTCTGTATACGATGCTCATACATATCGATAATGGGAAGATTCATCAAAACTGGTTTCGAAACCCTCTAAAAACTGGAATTGCTATGGACAACTATACCATTCCATGTTTCCATTGAATTAATTTTAATACATCTTCTCGGTCTCGGTACCTATTATTTTTGGACTTTATAAAATAATTTTCGGTCAGTCCTGAAGAACAATTTTTGCACAATTAGCATCAATGGTCACTTTTGCAAAAAACACGATATAGAGTTACCCGTATGATATTTTTCAGTAAAATAAACTCCCCCCCGCACATGAATATAATTCAGCATCATATTTCATAGCTTTATCCCAGATTTAGAGCCACATTTTTTACATCTCAACTCATTAATTTTACCATTTGACATCTGTTAAACTATTTATCCAAGTTGTAAATTTTAATGGAGCAAAATAAAAATAAAATGAGGAAGAATTTGTACAAATATTTCCAATATCCCAGTGCAATTTTTTTTTTTGCCCTTTTTAGGATTTTGCGCTGTGAATGTATTAAGCACCTTTTACAAGGAACAGGGAGGAAGTAGGAAACCAATCTTCACATTTACAAGGCTGTGCAGATCCCAAGTCTTCCCTGCGCTCCCTGTCATGCAATCATCCACACAACGGCGCTCTCGTGATTTTAAAACAACAGCTGTCAAATGGCAATAGGCGTCCAGGGCCCATTTGTCAGTTGAAATAATACAGGTGTCCCGTAATAACTTCTGCAGGCGGCGGGAACAGCTGCACCACCCCCTGTGCACGGCTCCGCATGACTCCGCTTATTTTTGTTTGTTTATATTAGGTTATTAGCTTTTTTTTATACACGAGAGAAAGAAAAGAAAAGTTCCAGATAGAGGAAGCTATTTGGAAATGTTACTTCTTGTTAGGTTACGTTTACACGCCCGTTTTTTCAATCTATCCAGGAAAAAAAAACTTACAGCATTGCTGTTCAGAAGATCAGTCTTTTTCTGCATGAATTGAATGCTTTTTGCAACTCTTTCTTCATGTGTTCAGTATAATTTATGGACATCTATGGATTGATTTCTTTACCTGTGAGGGATTGGATGGTTTGTTACCGACATCTGGTGAGAAATTCATGTCCATAACACCTTTAAAAATATCTACATATATATATACAGGGGTTGCACAAAATAATGGAAACACCTGGAAACATCAACAAAAGTTAGTTTAATATGGTGTAGGTCCACCTTTTGTGGCGATTACAGCCTCAATTCTCTGAGGTTTGGATTCATGCAAGGTGTGAATTGTTTCCAAAGGAATTTTAGCCCATTCTTCAGTTAAAACACCCCCCAGTTCTTTGAGCAACGATGGCGGCGGAAATCAACGTCTAACTTGAATCTCTAAAATCTGCCATAAATGCTCAATAATGTTGAGGTCTGGGGATTGTGTGGGCCAGATGAGATGCTCAACTTCATTACAATGTTCCTCGTGCCATGCTTTAATGATTCTAGCTGTATGAATTGGTGCATTATCATCCTGAAAGATGGCGTTCCCCTCCGGGAACAGTGCTTGAACCATGAGATGCACTTGGTCGCCCAAAATGCCTAAATAATCGCGGCTGTTAATTCTTCCATGAAGGGATATCATTGTCCCGGCGAATCTCCACGAAATAGCACCCCAGATCATCACAGAATCTCCGCCATGTTTTACGGTTGGGAGAAGGCAGTCTGGATGGAATCCTCCTTTCGGCTGTCTCCAAACGTACACTCAGCCGGAGGTCGGAAATAGGGTAAACGATGATTCGTCTGAGAATATCACATGTTTCCACTTCTTGAGGGGCCAATTCTGGAGGTTTCTACACCACTTTAAATGCTTGGAAAAATTTGTCATTGAGAGCAGCGGTTTTCTAATTGCAGCTCTTCCGTGGAATCCAGATTTGTGTAGCTCCTGACGAACAGTTTTCGTGGAAACTGGGTTCTGTAGGTGTTCATTGAGCTCAGCAGTGATTTTCGGAGCCGTGGTCTTGCGATCCTCTCTCACAATTCGCTATAGAGTCCGACAGTCTCTCTCAGTCAACTTTGACTTTCGGCCGGACCTGTGCTTTGCTGCGGATGTTTTTCCTTCTCTTTCAAACGCAGTCATTACATTGGAGACAGTACCTCTTGACACGCCAAGCATTTGGGCACTTTGTTACACTAGCGCCTGCCATACAAGCACCAACAATTTGGCCTCTTTGAAAATCAGAGAGGTCTGCCATTGGTATCAGGTTCTCATCAATGTTCTTATAATTCTGCAAAACAAACAGTTAATTTACATACACATATCACATAACACAAATAATCAACTACAAAACATTACCATATGTCATGGTTTGCATGTTTATAAAATGTTCGAAGATTATGATGCCAAAACGTTAGGTGCTTCCATTATTTTGTCCAACCCCTGTATATCATACTGCATATACTGTGTGTGTATATATATATATATAATATATATATATATATATATATATATATATAATAGAAAATTGGTGAAACTTCTCAATAAACCTAAAATGCACTTTAACCTTTTCAGGTGAACTTAATATGACCGTCTCTAAACTTCTGAATGCACATGTCCAACTGTTCAATGTTTCAGTAGTTTTTCCACAACTTGCTGATCTCTAACAAGGAGCTTAATGGCAAAATTCACTACAAGTGTTTGATCCATGAATCACCCAATATATTTTGGGGTTTCAATAGAATTGGTATTAAACAGTCTTCCTTTTTATACTGTTCATATTTTGACATCATGAGCCCAAGACGACACCTAACAATTGCTCACCAGTACCTTGCCATTGTGGGGCTTCAGGGAGGATGTTCTCAGATGGAAGTGGTCTGTTCTGCCTTCATACACGTTGACACGGTGTGCAATCTAGCATACAGCATAAACCACTGCTCTGTCTTCCAAATAAGTAGACTGTTCTCTGTACACTGTGTTCCAAATTATTATGCAAAAAATATTTCCTCATATTTTCTCTAAATTACCTATATGAATTGCAGTCATTGTTATTTTCCAGTCATCTAATATTCTAGTATAATTGCAATGTTTTTGAACAAACTGTCTATGAAAACAGTATATTTTTAAAAATAAGAAACACTCAAAATGCATGTTCCAAATTATTATTTACAGCAGAGTTTTCAACCTTTTTATTTTGAACAAAAAAATGGTCAATTGTGAAATTATAAGCATTATCAGCTTATTAAAAAATGAAATCAAACAGTTTTCAAGTCAAAACTTTATTCTAGGTGATGTTACATTTGCACATAGGACCCCTTGTTCGAAAGAAGCTTCTGAACTCTCTCGTCCATTGAATTTGTCAGTTTTTGGATGGTTTGTGCTACAGTTGTTTTGCATGTGGACAGAATACCCTCCCAGAGCTGTTGCTTAGATGTGAACTGCCTCCCGCCATCATAGACACTCCTTTTGATGATGCTCCAGAGGTTCTCAATGGGGTTGAGGTCAGGGGAAGATGGTGGCCACACCATAAGTTTGTCCTCTTTATTGCCCATAGCAGCCAGAGATGCAGATGTGTTATTTGCAGCATGAGACGGTGCATTATCATGCATGAAAATGATCTTGCTGCGGAAAGCACGGTTCTTCCTCTTGAACCATGGCAGGAAGTGCTGTTTTAGAAACTCCACATAGATTATGGAGTTCATCTTTACCCCTTCAGGGATCCTAAAGGGGCCGACAATCTCTCTCCCCATGATTCCAGCCCAAAACATTACTCCACCCCCTCCTTGTTGGCGCCTTAGCCGTGTTTTCATGGGGTGTCCATCAACCAGCCATCCTCCACTCCATCCATCTGGACCATCGAGCGTTGCACGGCACTCATCGGTGAACAGAACAGTTTGGAAGTCAGTCTTCATGTATCGTTTGGCCCACTGGAGCCGTTTCTGCTTGTGTGCAGTGGATAGAGGTGGTCGACAGGATGGCTTATGCACAGCTGCAAACCTCTGAAGGACCCTGCATCTTGTTGTTCGGGGGATGTTGGAGGCATCAGCAGCTTGAAAAACTTGTCTGCTGCTATGACAAGGCATTTTTGCAGCTGCTCTTTTAACCTGATGCAATTGCCTGTTGGAAAGAGTCCTCAATTTTTCCTTATCAGCACGCACACGTGTGTGCTGGGAATCAGCTACATACTTCTTGATTGTGCGATAATCACAATGAAGTGTCTTGGCAATGTTGATTGTAGTCATGCCTTGACCTAAATACTCCAAAATTTGTTGCTTCTCAGCAGCTGACACATCCTTTTTCTTTCCCATTTTGGCAAAAAATGTAGGCTGCTTAATAATGTGGAAAACCCTTCTTAAGTAGTCTTGCCTTTATTTGGACACACCTGCCAAACTAATTTGCACAGGTATCTGCAATTGCTTTCAGTGATATGAAGAGCCCTGACACACATCACCATCAATGAGTTTAAATGACAAACAAAAAAATTCTAACCTTATCACTCCTAAACTCTTTTTGCATAATAATTTGGAACACAGTTTAGTCTAATTTGTTTATTGGTGAAGAGTATAGAACATGCGGTAAAACTATAAAGAATACAAACGACATGGGTTAGTATTGGGCAGATGATCACACAGCTAACACAATTACAGGAAGCATACAGTGTGATGCAAACTTAATTAGGGTGGTTTCACATTAGCGTTTCAGGCCGCAGCGTCGGCCTGCGCACGGCCGCCGCTAAGCTCCGCCCCTGCCGTGCCTCCTCTGGTAGCTCCGCCTACGGGCGCATGACGCTACATGTGACCTGCGTCCCCTATCTTTAGCACTGGGGACGCAGGCCGTGCGCAGATATGCGTTTGGTGGCGCATGCGTCCTTTTGACACAGGCTGTAAACAATGTGCGTCCCATGAAATACACAGAAGAAAATGGCATCTCCCTCATCCTAGAATACATTGCTTCATTCCCACAATGCATTGCTCTGTTAAAGACACGGGCTGTAAAGCTATTTAAGACACAGCTATAAATTCAGCCACCACCTGATGGTGCTAACAAAACCAGAATGATACAAACTTATTTGCCCTGTATTCAGAGGGCAAAACATGACGACTGAGCTTAGAGGGTCACAGTCATCAGCAGGTTGTAACAGAGACTGGAAGAGTCACAGAAAGGCAGAGAAGGGGATGTCCTTTGGCCACATCCTACACTGATGATCACTTCATTGTGAACATTGCCCTTCGGAGCCGGATGATGATGCTACACAACTCCAGGTACATAAAAGGGAGGTGCGAGGGACCTAAGTGTCATGTCAGACTAATTGAAACCGTTTACATCAGCATGGTCTGCGTGCTAAATGACCTTCAAAGATACCTGACCACACCACCTGGCACAAGAGTCATCGTCTTGCCCTTGTCTACACTGGACAAGGGACCAGTGGGTCTCAGTGCTGTTCACTGATGAAAGTGGATTCATGCTGAGCAGAAATGATGGCCGCCAATGATGTCAAGAAGAGCACTATGCATCAGCCACTGGTGTCACCAGACGAGCCTTTGGTGGTATTACAGTGTGGGCAGGAGTGTCTAGGCAATACAGAACTGCCCTACACTTTGTGAATGGTACAGTGACAAGCCACTACTACATGAATAACATCATTAATCCAGTCATTGTGCCTCTGCATGAACAACACAGGTTTAATTTCATCTTCATGGACGACAATGCTCCAGTTCATCAAGGTCGCATCATTAGGGAATGGCTGCTGGAGACTGGATTACCTCAAATGGAGCGGTCTGCACTTTCTCCATACCTGAATCCCATAAAAAACCTATGGGATCAGCTGAGTCGCCGTGTAGAGGCTCATAACTCTGTACCCCAGAACCTCAATGATCTGAGGACCGACCGTCCTTCAAGAAGAGTGGGATGCCATGCCTCAGCGGACAATAACTCCACTTTTGAACAGCAGGAGACGTCGTTGTCCAGCTGTAATTGATGCTCAAGGCCACATGACAAGTTAGTGCGACATTGACATATTTCTGTTGGGGTATACCACCACTGTTATTGGATTTCGTTTCAATAAACCGTTTGAGATGAGGAAGTCACTATTGCTGCTTCTACTTAAATGCCCTAATTCCATGATAAAATATCCCTGTGGTGCAAACCTTTTAAGTTTTCCATAAATTTCACCCCAAAGCCAACTATTCCTAACTTTTTGTGAGTAGTGTATATGCAATAATGTTAGTAGACTGGAGAACAGGTCATCACTCTTATGTTTCTGCCTCCATGCAAATTCTTGTAGTCATTCTGACTGCAAAACCCAGACCTCCGCTCTCAAGTTCTACAAAACTAGTCTAGTTCCTCCAGGAGACAAGAGGAGCCAAGGCAGCTCCGATAACTGCTCTCCCTTAGGAAATAAACATAACTGAACATTAATGTATATGAGGAGTCAATTAATTTTATTATTATTCTTACCTATATAGCACCATCATATTCTCCAGCTCTTACAAATACTGTCAGCACTGTCCCCATTGGGGCTCACAATTTACATTCCCTATTAGTATGTCTTCAGCGTGCGGGCAGAAACCCATGCAAACACGAGGTGCTGTGTCCCACGAATGGGAACAACCTGTAATGTATATTTCTCTGTGTTTAGTTCTTCCTCCAGTCAGCAAATTTCCCTGTTGTTGCTAGGTAGAATTAGACTGTGTGAAAATTGTCCCTATGTCCCTCCTGTAATTGAGCTGTATTAGGTTGCTCCTCCCTTCTTCTTCAGTTTAACCTACAGCAGCCATTACTCAAGACGCATGTGTACTCCCCTGTACAAATTACCCCTTTTTACCTACTGTCCATTGTAAACTAATACAAGATTTTGGAAGAAAACAGCATCGTTTCTCCTGGTCTTTCTACAGTTGCATTGCCAGTGGAGTTAAAACTATCTGTGGATGCCTGGTGGTGTGAGTACAAGTTATACAATTATCTAAGAAGCTGATAGTTAGAACGCTTGGAACTCGCAGTCATCAGGAAGAGTCAGAATACGGGGAGAACAAACAAACTCCTTGCAGATGTTGTCCTCAGTGTGTTTTTGAACCCAAGATCCCAGGGCTTCAAAGCAATAGTGCTAACCAGCACTGAGCCATCATCTAATAACCTACAAAATATGGCAGAATCAGTCAAAAACATTTCTGGATTCCTTTTCTTAAGCGTAAAGATAACCATACACATGAGCCAGCAGTCAAGCGAACATTTCTCCCGACTACTATATACAGATGAGTGCTTCATGCGTTTTCAACAGGGAGAATGGAGGAAGCTACTGCCAGATGCTTTTGGCAGCAACTTAATTTCCCTTAAAGGAGTTTTCTAACTTGTGAAAGTTGGATAGGGGATAACTTAACAATTGCTGGCTGTTAGACCACCGTGACCCTCAGCTATCCCAAGAACTAGGGCTCAAAAGAGTTACGTGTGTTTGGAGCAGTGGTTGATCATACTCGCTGTTCTATTCAGTCTTAATGGGAGTGCTGAAGATTGCTGAACACTGCGTGCAGCTGGTCTTCAACACCCCCATTAAACTAAATGTAGCTGCAGTGTGTATGATCAATCACCGCTCTATTCAGCAGGGGCTATGTCAAACTTGAGAATACCAATAAAAAAAAAATCAATTTGTCATTGAAATTAAAAAAGCCTGTTCCTTCTATCCAACAAAATGATCTGTAGGGGAACAGTCGGCAGGTTCTCATACATCCAGGGCCGGTTTTAGGCAAAGTGGGGCCCTAGGCAAAGTTTAAAATGGGGCTCCAAATACTAACATATTGCACATCACACAGAAGCATTTCAATTGTATTTACATGCGCTGAGTTCAAGCTGCTAAATGAGTGTGATCGACAATACTGAAGCGTTCAACGCTTGCTTCCCGGCCTCTTTCCACCATCTGAGAAAGAATGATGGGGACAGAACGATCACTAATGGATCACTAACAGATCACCATACAGTATCATGTTATCAGCCGCACATCTACAGTATAATACACTCCTCAGTCCTCCATATAGTATAATACACTCCCTATAGTCCTCCATATAGTATAATACACTCCTCATAGTCCTCCATATAGTATAATTTACTCCTCATAGCCCTCCATATATTAAAATACACTCAGTCCTCCATATAGTATACTACAATACTCAGTCCTCCAAATAATATAATACACTCCTCATAGACCTCCATATATTAAAATACACTGCTCAGTCCTCCATATAGTATAATACACTCCTCATAGTCCTCCATATATTAAAATACACTGCTCAGTAGAGTTGAGCGACTTTTGGTTTTTTATGGTCGACTTTCGTTTCGTGAAACCCGACTTTTCCAAAAGTCGGGTCGAGCAAGATCGGCCGATTATAGGGAAAAGTCGGGGTCATCCCGAAACACGAAACCCAATGTAAGTCAATGGGGAATAAAAGTCAGCAGTGAGAGGAGGACAGGAAACACACCTACAGTGCTCATTTGAATGCCAAAAGCATCAATTCTTCTTACTTAAGCTGGTCAACCTTAATTAACTTCATAATACAAGTTACGCACTGAAAAATGGGGGTTATTTGGCTAAAGTTGTGGGGGGGTAGGGCTGGCTCCAGGTTTTCATGTGCCCTGGGCGAAAGAGCGCCCCTTTAACACATACCACAACTCATCATGCTCCGATACGGCAGAGAAATAGCGGTATAGTACAATGAAAAATACTTCACTTTTTACATCTCATGACGAGGCCCATCTATTTCTCCATACAGAATCATTGGTCCCATATAATGTTTGAAACAGTATATGATGCGCTCCACATAATGCTACAGTATATGTTGGTCCCCATGGATGAAGCTCCACTGTCTTATGGGCCCAAATAATGCTCCAAACATAATGGGCCCCATTTCTAATGCTCTAGTGTATAATGGGCCCTGTAAATGCTGCTCCAGTGTCTGATGTCCACCTTTGGAATGTTCCAGTGTATGGTGGGCCCCATCTATCATTCTCCAGAGTATAGTGCTCCCCAAAAATTGCTGTCCCAACATTGAAAACAATCAAATAAGTCTCCTCGCTAGGGAATCCCTGTACTAGTCTGGACTCCTCGTCGTCCCATCTTCCATCTCACTGCACAGTATTTCAACCTTGCAAGTGCTGTGATCCTGAGCAAGCAGGGGGGGCCCACTCGTTGGCGACGGCACTGGCACAGGGCCCCTGATAGTATGGTGGTGTGTCTGATGGCGGGTGGGCCGAACCTGCACTTTCATCTGCAGCTTCCTCTTTGTCACCGTGTAAGATGGAACTGTATATGGGAAGGGTAACCTGAGTTTCATCAGGGTCAGATTCAGGCCGGGTAGCGTGCGAGGGGAATGTAGTGGTCTGGGTCAATGTACCAGCAGATTCATCGAGCAGTGGCTGGGCATCAGTGCACTTGTGTCGCCCCCAGGAGTACGGTCGCCACAGTGGCATTACCTTCCTCCTAGGGAGTGTGATGTCATGCTTGGGAGCAACGAAGGATCGCTCTAGCAGGTTAACTGATTGGGCAGCGTTATTCCCACGAGTCATGACCCTCCAAACAGCGTTCATGAAGGCAAAGTGTTTGTTTTACGTGGGCAGTATGGTTGCAAAGCTGAACCTTAAAGGAATGTCCAGAAGGGCACCACCAGGAGTGGAGCCTACGGCGTAATTTGACTCAACACGGGCAACCTCAACCATGCCAACTATAGAACAGATGCACACATTGCAAGCTTAATTCCGTTAACGAACGAGACTCCGTCATGCCCCGCGGTCCGAGTCCGGCTTACTAGAGGGACACGTGAGGCTCTGGCACACGAGATTGGCCAATAACTGGTGTGTCATGCCCTTACATGTCCGTGGCTGCATGTGCGCTACACTGAAAAGGCCAGCGTCGCTTACAGGTGCAGATAACCCGCTGAACAACGTTAGTGATGGGGATCACTGATTACAATTATTACTCGCGAACGATGATTTCCCAGTAAGTGCAGGTCAACCGCAGTTCCGGAATTAGGCCTAACCGTCATTCCTGAAAAAATGAAAAACTTACGTGTGCAAACCACAGGTGCTGTAGCTTGCTTAACAGCTCGCCAGCCGTTTTCACGCCCAGTATGGATTACACGTGATTGCACAAAGGTGAGAAAGGGTACCGTATCCCCGGATAACATGTATGGATAGCGTACACATTCAAAAGATATGTCTATACATCAGGAGGCAGGCTCAGATGGTGTTAGGCCCAGTATGGCTTGCACGTGATTGCACAAAGGTGAGAAAGGGTACCGTATCCCCGGATAACATGTATGGATAGCGTACACATTCAAAAGATATGTCTATACATCAGGAGGCAGGCTCAGACGGTGTTAGGCCCAGTATGGCTTGCACGTGATTGCACAAAGGTGAGAAAGGGTACCGTATCCCCGGATAACATGTATGGATAGCGTACACATTCAAAAGATATGTCTATACATCAGGAGGCAGGCTCAGACGGTGTTAGGCCCAGTATGGCTTGCACGTGATTGCACAAAGGTGAGAAAGGGTACCGTATCCCCGGATAACATGTATGGATAGCGTACACATTCAAAAGATATGTCTATACATCAGGAGGCAGGCTCAGACGGTGTTAGGCCCAGTATGGCTTGCAAGTGATTGCACAAAGGTGAGAAAGGGTACCGTATCCCCGGATAACATGTATGGATAGCGTACACATTCAAAAGATATGTCTATACATCAGGAGGCAGGCTCAGACGGTGTTAGGCCCAGTATGGCTTGCAAGTGATTGCACAAAGGTGAGAAAGGGTACCGTATCCCCGGATAACATGTATGGATAGCGTACACATTCAAAAGATATGTCTATACATCAGGAGGCAGGCTCAGACAGTGTTAGGCCCAGTATGGCTTGCAAGTGATTGCACAAAGGTGAGAAAGGGTACCGTATCCCCGGATAACATGTATAGATAGCGTACACATTCAAAAGATATGTCTATACATCAGCAGGCAGGCTCAGACGGTGTCAGGCCCAGTATGGATTTGACGGCCCAGACTACACAGCGGAGGAGCAGGGAGAGGTAAAGATTGCAAATGCTGGGGCCCTGCCCAAGCAAGGGGGGCCCACTCGTGGGCGTCGGTACTGGCACTGGGCCCCTCATAGTACGGCGGTGTGTCTGACGGTGGGTGTGCACCACCACCGTCAGAGACACTTGATTGCACTATGAGGGACCCTGTGCCAGTGCCCGCGCCCAAGAGTCGGCCTACCCACCTGTCCAGGGCAACGGCACTCGCACGGTGTCGTGCGCTAGGTGGTGACCCCGGCCATGGGGGGGGAGGCAGCACAGTTAGGGAGTTTTAGAAAGTGGCATATGTTGATGTTGGACATTCAGCTGATGCAAAAGGCGAAATAGGTCAAGTCCCAGGAAGAGGTGGACCAAAGCAAGCCATTTTTCTGTCACCCTATGTGTCATCAGAGGAAGGTGGGACAAAATCCTTGGAAACCCATGCATGGTTCATTTTAATGAAGGTTAGATCATCCACATTTTGGGTTGACAGACGGGTCCTTTTTTCTGTCAGGATTGATCCAGCTGCACTGAAGACTCTTTCCGATAGCACACTTGCAGCTGGGCAAGCGAGCTCCTGTAAGGCATATTGTGCCAATTCAGGCCAGGTGTCCAGTTTAGCAGCCCAATAGTCAAAGGGGAATGACCTGTGTGGGAGAACATCGATATGGGAGGAAAAGTAGTTTGTAACCATAGTTGACAACTGCTGTCTCCTGTCACTTTCCATCGATGCTGTATTACCAGTTGTGTGAGCGGTACTTGAAAAATCAGTCCACAACATTGTCATGAAACCCCTGTCTCCAACGCCACTTCTGCTGTGTGCACCATGAACACCTCTGCCAAGCTGCCCCCGGCCCGTACGGCTCGTGTGAGAACCATCACCGCTGCTGTGTGCTGGGAATGCCTCAAGCAACCGGTTTACCAGAGTTGCTTGTTTATTAGCCAATATTAGGTCAAGGTTCTCCTGTGGCATGATGTTTTGTAATTTGCCTTTATAGCGTGGATCCAGGATGCTGGCCAACCAGTAGTCGTCATTGTTCATCATTTTGGCAATGCGGGGGTCCCTTTTTAGGATCCGCAAGGCATAATCTGACATGTGGGCCAATGTTCCCGATGTCAATGATGCACTGCGAGTGCTGGTTGGAGGAGCACTTTCTGGCAAATCCACATCCCTCAAGTCACGCACAAACCCTGTACCAGACCTTGCCACGCCAACATTTTCACTTGCCCCACGAGATGCATCCTCCTCCCCTAAGTAATCATCCCCATCATCATCCTCCTCCTCCTCTTCTTCCTCCAACTCATCCAGGAGAGGTCCTGAGCAGACAATGGCTGAATGTCATCAACGATTCCCTCCACCTCTTCCTCCTCGTCAACATTGGCTGCAGACGCCTGCTCCTTAAGGTGCGTCAAAGTTTGCATGAGCAGATGCATAAGTGGGATGCTCATGCTTAGGATGGCGTCGTCTGCGCTTACCAGCCGTGTGCATTCCTCAAAACACTGAAGGACTTTACAGAGGTCTTTCAGCTTCGACCACTGCACACTAGAGTTGAGCGACTTTTGGTTTTTTAGGGTCGCGTTTCGTTTCGTGAAACCCGACTTTTCCAAAAGTCGGGTCGAGCAAGATCGTCCGATTATAGGGAAAAGTCGGGGTCGTCCCGAAACACGAAACCCAATGTAAGTCAATGGGGAATAAAAGTCGGCAGTGAGAGGAGGACAGGAAACACACCTACAGTGCCCATTTGAATGCCAAAAGCATCAATTCTTCTTTCTTAAGCTTGTCAACCTTAATTAACTTCATAATATAAGTTACGCACTGAAAAATGGGGGTTATTTGGCTAAAGTTGTGGGGGGGGAGGGCTGGCTGCAGGTTTTCATGTGCCCTGGGCGAAAGAGCGCCCCTTTAACACATACCACAACTCATCATGCTCCGATACGGCAGAGAAATAGTGGTATAGTACAATGAAAAATACCTCACTTTTTACATCTCATGACGAGGCCCATCTATTTCTCCATACAGAATCATTGGTCCCATATAATGTTTGAAACAGTATATGATGAGCTCCACATAATGCTACAGTATATGTTGGTCCCCATGGATGAAGCTCCACTGTCTTATGGGCCCAAATAATGCTCCAAACATAATGGGCCCCATTTCTAATGCTCTAGTGTATAATGGGCCCTGTAAATGCTGCTCCAGTGTCTGATGTCCACCTTTGGAATGTTCCAGTGTATGGTGGGCCCCATCTATCATTCTCCAGAGTATAGTGCTCCCCAAAAATTGCTGTCCCAACATTGAAAACAATCAAATAAGTCTCCTCGCTAGGGAATCCCTGTACTTGTCTGGACAGGTGCTGTAGCTTGCTTAACAGCTCGCCAGCCGTTCTCACGCCCAGAATGGATTACACGTGATTGCACAAAGGTGAGAAAGGGTACCGTATCCCCGGATAACATGTATGGATAGCGTACACATTCAAAATATGTCTCAGGAGGCAGGCTCAGACGGTGTTAGGCCCAGTATGGATTGCACGTGATTGCACAAAGGTTAGAAAGGGTACCGTATCCCTGGATAACATGTATGGATAGCGTACACATTCAAAATATATGTCTATACAGCATGAGGCAGGCTCAGACGGTGTTAGGCCCAGTATGGATTGCACGTGATTGCACAAAGGTTAGAAAGGGTACCGTATCCCTGGATAACATGTATGGATAGCGTACACATTCAAAATATATGTCTATACAGCATGAGGCAGGCTCAGACGGTGTTAGGCCCAGTATGGATTGCACGTGATTGCACAAAGGTTAGAAAGGGTACCGTATCCCTGGATAACATGTATGGATAGCGTACACATTCAAAATATATGTCTCAGGAGGCAGGCTCAGACGGTGTTAGGCCCAGTATGGATTGCACGTGATTGCACAAAGGTTAGAAAGGGTACCGTATCCCTGGATAACATGTATGGATAGCGTACACATTCAAAATATATGTCTCAGGAGGCAGGCTCAGACGGTGTCAGGCACAGTATGGATTTGACGGCCCAGATTACACAGCGGAGGAGCAGGGAGAGGTAAAGATTGCAAATGCTGGGGCCCTGCCCAAGCAAGGGGGGCCCACTCGTGGGCGTCGGTACTGGCACTGGGCCCCTCATAGTACAGCGGTGTGTCTGACGGCGGGTGTGCACCACCACCGTCAGAGACACTTGATTGCACTATGAGGGACCCTGTGCCAGTGCCCGCGCCCAAGAGTCGGCCTACCCACCTGTCCAGGGCAACGGCACTCACACGGTGTCGTGCGCTAGGTGGTGACCCCGGCCATGGGGGGGAGGCAGCACAGTTAGGGAATTTTAGAAAGTGGCATATGTTGATGTTGGACATTCAGCTGATGCAAAAGGCGAAATAGGTGAAGTACCAGGAAGAGGTGGACCAAAGCAAGCCATTTTTCTGTCACCCTATGTGTCATCAGGGGAAGGTGGGACAAAATCCTTGGAAACCCATGCGTGGTTCATTTTAATGAAGGTTAGATCATCCACATTTTGGGTTGACAGACGGGTCCTTTTTTCTGTCAGGATTGATCCAGCTGCACTGAAGACTCTTTCCGATAGCACACTTGCAGCTGGGCAAGCGAGCTCCTGTAAGGCATATTGGGCCAATTCAGGCCAGGTGTCCAGTTTAGCGGCCCAATAGTCAAAGGGGAATGACCTGTGTGGGAGAACATCGATATGGGAGGAAAAGTAGTTTGTAACCATAGTTGACAACTGCTGTCTCCTGTCACTTTCCATCGATGCAGTATTACCAGTTGTGTGAGCGGTATTTGAAAAATCAGTCCACAACATTGTCATGAAACCCCTGTCTCCAACGCCACTTCTGCTGTGTGCACCACGAACACCTCTGCCAAGCTGCCCCCGGCCCGTACGGCTCGTGTGAGAACCATCACCGCTGCTGTGTGCTGGGAATGGCTCAAGCAACCGATTTACCAGAGTTGCTTGTTTATTAGCCAATATTAGGTCAAGGTTCTCCTGTGGCATGATGTTTTGTAATTTGCCTTTATAGCGTGGATCCAGGATGCTGGCCAACCAGTAGTCGTCATCGTTCATCATTTTGGCAATGCGGGGGTCCCTTTTTAGGATCCGCAAGGCATAATCTGACATGTGGGCCAATGTTCCCGGTGTCAATGATGCACTGCGAGTGCTGGTTGGAGGAGCACTTTCTGGCAAATCCACATCCCTCCAGTCACGCACAAACCCTGTACCAGACCTTGCCACGCCAACATTTTCACTTGCCCCACGAGTTGCATCCTCCTCCCCTAAGTAATCATCCCCATCATCCTCCTCCTCCTCCTCTTCTTCCTCCACCTCGTCCAGGAGAGGTCCCTGAGCAGACAATGGCTGAATGTCATCAAGGATTCCCTCCTCCTCTTCCTCCTCATCAACATTGGCTGCAGACGCCTGCTCCTTAAGGTGCGTCAAAGTTTGCATGAGCAGACGCATAAGTGGGATGCTCATGCTTAGGATGGCGTCGTCTGCGCTTACCAGCCGTGTGCATTCCTCAAAACACTGAAGGACTTTACAAAGGTCTTTCAGCTTCGACCACTGCACACCTGTCAACTCCATGTCTGCTCTCAAAGTGCCTGGCCGTGTATCCTCCCACAAATGCATTATGGCCTGCCTCTGCTCGCACAGCCGCTCCACCATGTGCAGGGTGGAGTTCCACCTTGTTGCAATGTCGATAATGAGGCGGTGGTTGGGAAGGTGGAGCAATCGCTGAAGCTTCTGCATACGAACGGAGTGTACAGGCGACCGGCGGATGTGCGCGCACAGTCTTCGCACCTTCTGGAGCAGGGCTGTTAACTCCGGATAATTTTTGAGGAAGCACTGCACCACCAGGTTCAAGGTGTGAGCCAAGCAAGGTATGTGGCTGAGTTTTGAAAGGGCTATGGCTGCCACAAAATTACGGCCGTTATCACTAACTACCTTGCCTGCCTCAAGATGTACACTGCCCAGCCATGACTCAGTTTGTCGCTTCAAGTACTCGGCCAGCACCTCGGCGGTGTGTCTGTCGCCCAAACACATCATCTGCAACACAGCCTGCTGACGCTTTCCACTAGCTGCTCGATAGGGGGACACATCGTGTGCAACAGTGGCAGCTGCAGATGGAGTGCTTGTACGACTGCGCTCTGTGGACGAGCTTTCGCTTCTGGAGGAGGAGGAGGAGGGTCGAACGCCTACAGCCAACTGTTTCCTATACCGTGGGCTAG
Source organism: Dendrobates tinctorius (assembly GCF_039654945.1). Taxonomy (NCBI): domain Eukaryota; kingdom Metazoa; phylum Chordata; class Amphibia; order Anura; family Dendrobatidae; genus Dendrobates; species Dendrobates tinctorius. Next base: position 39,119,638 of record NW_027361752.1, on the reverse strand, counting down.
GCAGCACTGTCCCACCACCGCTGTCCCCTGTGGACCCTGCATCCACCACATTAACCCAGTGCGCAGTGATGGACACGTAACGGCCCTGGCCATGCCGACTGGACCATGCATCAGTTGTGAGGTGCACCTTTCCGCTCACTGACTGCTTGAGTGCATGGACAATGCGGTCTTTCACATGATGGTGGAGGGCTGGGATGGCTTTGCGAGAGAAGAAGTGGCGACTGGGTAGGTCATAGCGTGGTACTGCATAGGCCATGAGTTCGCGGAAAGCTGTGCTTTCCACCAACCGAAAGGGCATCATCTCAAACGAGATTAGTTTGGCAATGTGGGCGTTCAAACCCAGTGTACGCAGATGAGAGACTGAGTACTTTCTTGACCTACTCATAGTGTCTGGAGGGTGAGCTGGACTTGAGAGCTGCATATGGTGGAAGTAGCGGTGGACAGGGCGGACTGAGAGAGGGTTGATGATGGTGATGGAGTTGGTGTTCTTTCTGATGGCCTAGAATCAGTCTTTCGTTGATATAACAGTGGGATTCCCTGACTGCTGTGGTCTTGCAACGATACCTCAACATTTGCTGCTGTGCTAACCGGTGGGCTTACAGTGGGGGGAAACAATGTAGCGTTGCTGACTACCTTCGTTGTGATCAGTTGCACATGTGGCACTTGAGGTTTGGTGTTGTGTCCACGCTTGCAAGTGCATGCTGGTTAAATGTCTAAGCATGCAACTCGTATTCAAATTTTTCAGATTTTTCCCTCGGCTAAAGGTCTTTGCGCACTTCTTACAGATAACCTTGGCCTGATCATGAGGATTTTGTTCAAAAAAGTGCCACACTGCACTCTTCCTACTTTGGCAGACATTTTGCGGCCTAGCACGCTGTGATCTTTTGACCCTCTGGACAAGCTGTCCAGCAACTCTTTTGATGTTTGGAACCTGTCTTTGGAGTGCTCCGGGCCTGCCAGATAACAGCTGTTGCGATGTCGATGTCTGCTGTGGATGCTCCTCATCTGAGCTATTGGAAGCAGCACCCTCTTCCCCCAATGGATGCCAATATGGGTCAACAACTGGGTCATCCATCACCTCCTCTTCTATGTCATGTGCACCTTCCTCTGTGTCACCGTGTATGGTGGTATAGTGTGCGGGAAGGGGAACCTGAGTCTCATCAGGGTCAGAATCTGGCTCTGTACACTGCAAGGACAATGTAGTGCTCTGAGTGAATGTACCAGCAGAATCATCCATCAGCGGCTGTGCATCAGTGCACTCCATGTCAGATTCATCTTGGCCTGGGTAATTCACCATTTGACTTGATAATCCAGGCATGGTATGTGAAAACAGCTCCATGGAGTAATCAGTAGTATGGCCTGCGTCATCCTTCAATCTTGGTTGGGGTGAAGGACACAAGGAAAGGTGTGGTTCATGAACATGAGCCTCCAATGACGACTCAGTGCTTTTACTTTTTACAACTGAAGAAGAGGAGGCGATAGAGCTGGAGGCTGAGTCAGCAATGTAAGACAAAACTTTTTCCTGATGCTCTGGCTTTAAAAGCGGTTTGCCAACTCCTAGAAAACTAAGCGTTCGAGGCCTTATGTAGCCAGACGATGACGCAGGGTCAGCACCTCCTGCATTCGGTCCTATTTTGCTCTTGCCACTACCATCAGATCCACCACCAACACCATCATTACCAGCTGCCAACCCCCGCCCAATTCCACGGCCTCTTCCACCAGCCTTCCTCATTTTTGGTAGAAATGTAGACAAAATCCAACAAACTATATAGTAATGTAAAACAAGGTACAAGGTGTCTATAGGACAGGGGAGATTTTGAATTTCTGCACACACTTTTGGACACTGGACACTTTTGGATTGTGTGAGGCCCAATGAATATCTGAGCGCTATGTGACAGGCTCGATGGCACAGCTGTGACAAAAGTGACTAGAGGGTAAGGGAGATTTTGAATTTCTGCACACACTTGTGGACAGTGGACACTTTTGGATTGTGTGAGGCCCACTGATATCTGAGCGCTATGTGACAGGCTCGATGGCACAGCTGTGACAAAAGTGACTAGAGGATAAGGGAGATTTTGAATCTCTGCACACACTTTTGGACACTGGACACTTTTGGATTGTGTGAGGCCCAATGAATATCTGAGCGCTATGTGACAGGCTCGATGGCACAGCTGTGACAAAAGTGACTAGAGGATAAGGGAGATTTTGAATTTCTGCACACACTTGTGGACAGTGGACACTTTTGGATTGTGTGAGGCCCACTGATATCTGAGCGCTATGTGACAGGCTCGATGGCACAGCTGTGACAAAAGTGACTAGAGGATAAGGGAGATTTTGAATCTCTGCACACACTTTTGGACACTGGACACTTTTGGATTGTGTGAGGCCCACTGATATCTGAGCGCTATGTGACAGGCTCGATGGCACAGCTGTGACAAAAGTGACTAGAGGATAAGGGAGATTTTGAATCTCTGCACACACTTTTGGACACTGGACACTTTTGGATTGTGTGAGGCCCAATGAATATCTGAGCGCTATGTGACAGGCTCGATGGCACAGCTGTGACAAAAGTGACTAGAGGATAAGGGAGATTTTGAATTTCTGCACACACTTGTGGACAGTGGACACTTTTGGATTGTGTGAGGCCCACTGATATCTGAGCGCTATGTGACAGGCTCGATGGCACAGCTGTGACAAAAGTGACTAGAGGATAAGGGAGATTTTGAATCTCTGCACACACTTTTGGACACTGGACACTTTTGGATTGTGTGAGGCCCACTGATATCTGAGCGCTATGTGACAGGCTCGATGGCACAGCTGTGACAAAAGTGACTAGAGGATAAGGGAGATTTTGAATTTCTGCACACACTTGTGGACAGTGGACACTTTTGGATTGTGTGAGGCCCACTGATATCTGAGCGCTATGTGACAGGCTCGATGGCACAGCTGTGACAAAAGTGACTAGAGGATAAGGGAGATTTTGAATCTCTGCACACACTTTTGGACACTGGACACTTTTGGATTGTGTGAGGCCCAATGAATATCTGAGCGCTATGTGACAGGCTCGATGGCACAGCTGTGACAAAAGTGACTAGAGGATAAGGGAGATTTTGAATTTCTGCACACACTTGTGGACAGTGGACACTTTTGGATTGTGTGAGGCCCACTGATATCTGAGCGCTATGTGACAGGCTCGATGGCACAGCTGTGACAAAAGTGACTAGAGGATAAGGGAGATTTTGAATCTCTGCACACACTTTTGGACACTGGACACTTTTGGATTGTGTGAGGCCCAATGAATATCTGAGCGCTATGTGACAGGCTCGATGGCACAGCTGTGACAAAAGTGACTAGAGGATAAGGGAGATTTTGAATTTCTGCACACACTTGTGGACAGTGGACACTTTTGGATTGTGTGAGGCCCACTGATATCTGAGCGCTATGTGACAGGCTCAATGGCACAGCTGTGACAAAAGTGACTAGAGGATAAGGGAGATTGGATTGCTTTTAAAAAAGCAGTTTGCGGAGCAGTGGGTAAACAGCAATGCAGGAATGTCAGGAAGCCTTAGAAGGCAGCCCAACAACCAACACCACTGATACACCACTATATAGCCTCCCCTTGCACTGCACACACAGTGACTGGTGTGTTGTGCAGGCCAAATTGCTAGCAGCAGAAGCAGTTTTTTTTTCTTCTCAGCAGGACAAAAAAAAAAAATTGGGATTGCTTTTAAAAAAGCAGTTTGCGGAGCAGTGGGTAAACAGCAATGCAGGAATGTCAGGAAGCCTTAGAAGGCAGCCCAACAACCAACACCACTGATACACCACTATATAGCCTCCCCTTGCACTGCACACACAGTGACTGGTGTGTTGTGCAGGCCAAATCGCTAGCAGCAGAAGCAGTTTTTTTGTCTTCTTCCCTGCCTAACGCTCTCCCTACAGAATCAGCAGCAACCTCTCCCTATACTAAGATCGGCAGAAGTAAGATGGCGGTCGGCGTGCACGCCCTTTTATACCCCCTGTGACGCCCACCAAAGCAAGCCAATCACTTGCATGCCCTTCTGAAAGATGGTGGTGACCCGTGCCTATGTCATCACGTTGCCCACAGTGTCCGTGGATCCTGATTGGCTGAAAAAGAGCGCAAAACAAACTTTTGAAACGCGACTTTGGCGCATAAGTCGCCGACGTCGTGGCCGACCTCATCCTAGGGTCGGGTTTCGTTTCATGAAACCCGACTTTGCCAAAAGTCGGTGACTTTTGAATTTTTTCGACCCGTTTCGCTCAACTCTACTGCACACCTGTCAACTCCATGTCTGCTCTCAAAGTGCCTGGCCGTGTATCCTCCCACAAATGCATTATGGCCTGCCTCTGCTCGCACAGCCGCTCCACCATGTGCAGGGTGGAGTTCCACCTTGTTGCAATGTCGATAATGATGCGGTGGTTGGGAAGGTGGAGCAATCGCTGCATCTTCTGCATACGAACGGAGTGTACAGGCGACCGGCGGATGTGCGCGCACAGTCTTCGCACCTTATGGAGCTGGGCTGTTAACTCCGGATAATTTTTGAGGAAGCACTGCACCACCAGGTTCAAGGTGTGAGCCAAGCAAGGTATGTGGCTGAGTTTTGAAAGGGCTATGGCTGCCACAAAATTACGGCCGTTATCACTAACTACCTTGCCTGCCTCAAGATGTACACTGCCCAGCCATGACTCAGTTTGTCGCTTCAAGTACTCGGCCAGCACCTCGGCGGTGTGTCTGTCGCCCAAACACATCATCTGCAACACAGCCTGCTGTCGCTTTCCACTAGCTGCTCGATAGGGGGACACCTCGTGTGCAACAGTGGCAGCTGCAGATGGAGTGCTCGTACGACTGCGCTCTGTGGACGAGCTTTCGCTTCTGGAGGAGGAGGAGGAGGAGGGTGGAACGCCTACAGCCAACTGTTTCCTATACCGTGGGCTAGGCAGCACTGTCCCACCACCGCTGTCTCCTGTGGACCCTGCATCCACCACATTAACCCAGTGCGCAGTGATGGACACGTAACGGCCCTGGCCATGCCGACTGGACCATGCATCAGTTGTGAGGTGCACCTTTCCACTCACTGACTGCTTGAGTGCATGGACAATGCGGTCTTTCACATGATGGTGGAGGGCTGGGATGGCTTTGCGAGAGAAGAAGTGGCGACTGGGTAGGTCATAGCGTGGTACTGCATAGGCCATGAGTTCGTGGAAAGCTGCGCTTTCCACCAACCGATAGGGCATCATCTCAAACGAGATTAGTTTGGCAATGTGGGCGTTCAAACCCAGTGTACGCGGATGAGAGACTGAGTACTTTCTTGACCTACTCATAGTGTCTGGGAGGGTGAGCTGGACTTGAGAGCTGCATATTGTGGAAGTAGCGGTGGACAGGGCGGACTGAGAGAGGGTTGATGATGGTGATGGAGTTGGTGTTCTTCCTGATGGCCTAGATTCAGTATTTCGTTGATTTAACAGTGGGATTCCCTGACTGCTGTGGCCTTGCAACGACACCTCAAAATTTGCTGCTGTGCTAACCGGTGGGCTTACAGTGGGGGAAACAATGTAGCGTTGCTGACTACCTTCTTTGTGATCAGTTGCACATGTGGCACTTGAGGTTTGGTGTTGTGTCCACGCTTGCAAGTGCATGCTGCTTAAATGTCTAAGCATGCAACTGGTATTCAAATTTTTCAGATTTTTCCCTCGGCTAAAGGTCTTTGCGCACTTCTTACAGATAACCTTGGCCTGATCATGAGGATTTTGTTCAAAAAAGTGCCACACTGCACTCTTCCTACTTTGGCAGACATTTTGCGGCCTAGCACGCTGTGATGTTTTGACCCTCTGGACAAGCTGTCCAGCAACTCTTTTGATTTTTGGAACCTGTCTTTGGAGTGCTCCGGGCCTGCCAGATAACAGCTGTTGTGATGTCGATGTCTGCTGTGGATGCTCCTCATCTGAGCTATTGGAAGCAGCACCCTCTTCCCCCAATGGATGCCAATCTGGGTCAACAACTGGGTCATCCATCACCTCCTCTTCAATGTCATGTGCACCTTCCTCTGTGTCACCGTGTATGGTGGTATAGTGTGCGGGAGTCTGAGGCTGAGTCAGCAATGTAAGACAAAACTTTTTCCTGATGCTCTGGCGTTAAAAGCGGTTTGCCAACTCCTAGAAAACTAAGCCTTCGAAGCCTTATGGAGCCAGACGATGACGCAGGCTCAACACCTCCTGCATTCGGTCCTATTTTGCTCTTGCCACTACCATCAGATCCACCACCAACACCATCATTACCAGCTGCCAACCCCCGCCCAATTCCACGGCCTCTTCCACCAGCCTTCCTCATTTTTGGTAGAAATGTAGACAAAATCCAACAAACTATATAGTAATGTAAAACAAGGTACAAGGTGTCTATAGGACAGGGGAGATTTAGATTTTCTGCAGACACTTGTGGATACTGGACACTTGGATTGTGTGAGGCCCACTGAATATCAGAGCGCTATGTCACAGGCTCGATGGCACAGGTGTGAAAAAAGTGACTACAGGATAAGGGAGATTTTGAATTTCTGCAGACACTTGTGGACACTGGACACTTTTGGATTGTGTGAGGCCCACTGAATATCAGAGCGCTATGTCACAGGCTCGATGGCACAGGTGTGAAAAAAGTGACTACAGGATAAGGGAGATTTAGATTTTCTGCAGACACTTGTGGACACTGGATACTTGGATTGTGTGAGGCCCACTGAATATCAGAGCGCTATGTCACCAGCTCGATGGCACAGGTGTGAAAAAAGTGACTACAGGATAAGGGAGATTTAGATTTTCTGCAGACACTTGTGGACACTGGACACTTGGATTGTGTGAGGCCCACTGAATATCAGAGCGCTATGTCACAGGCTCGATGGCACAGGTGTGAAAAAAGTGACTACAGGATAAGGGAGATTTTGAATTTCTGCAGACACTTGTGGACACTGGACACTTTTGGATTGTGTGAGGCCCACTGAATATCAGAGCGCTATGTCACAGGCTCGATGGCACAGGTGTGAAAAAAGTGACTACAGGATAAGGGAGATTTTGAATTTCTGCAGACACTTGTGGACACTGGACACTTTTGGATTGTGTGAGGCCCACTGAATATCAGAGCGCTATGTCACAGGCTCGATGGCACAGGTGTGAAAAAAGTGACTACAGGATAAGGGAGATTTTGAATTTCTGCAGACACTTGTGGACACTGGACACTTGGATTGTGTGAGGCCCACTGCATATCAGAGCCCTATGTCACAGGCTCGATGCAGCAGGTGTGAAAAAAGTGACTACAGGATAAGGGAGATTTTGAATTTCTGCAGACACTTGTGGACACTGGACACTTTTGGATTGTGTGAGGCCCACTGAATATCAGAGCGCTATGTCACAGGCTCGATGGCACAGGTGTGAAAAAAGTGACTACAGGATAAGGGAGATTTTGAATTTCTGCAGACACTTGTGGACACTGGACACTTGGATTGTGTGAGGCCCACTGAATATCAGAGCGCTATGTCACAGGCTCGATGCAGCAGGTGTGAAAAAAGTGACTACAGGATAAGGGAGATTTTGAATTTCTGCAGACACTTGTGGACACTGGACACTTTTGGATTGTGTGAGGCCCACTGAATATCAGAGCGCTATGTCACAGGCTCGATGGCACAGGTGTGAAAAAAGTGACTACAGGATAAGGGAGATTTTGAATTTCTGCAGACACTTGTGGACACTGGACACTTTTGGATGTGTGAGGCCCACTGAATATCAGAGCGCTATGTCACAGGCTCGATGGCACAGGTGTGAAAAAAGTGACTACAGGATAAGGGAGATTTTGAATTTCTGCAGACACTTGTGGACACTGGACACTTTTGGATTGTGTGAGGCCCACTGAATATCAGAGCGCTATGTCACAGGCTCAATGGCACAGGTGTGAAAAAAGTGACTACAGGATAAGGGAGATTTTGAATTTCTGCAGACACTTGTGGACACTGGACACTTTTGGATTGTGTGAGGCCCACTGAATATCAGAGCGCTATGTCACAGGCTCGATGGCACAGGTGTGAAAAAAGTGAATCGTAGAATTGGGCAGAATAGGAATCTCCCTAGAGTGTAGGTCTGTAAGAACGGAACAAGTCCTCCACTTATCCTTCCACAGTGACACACAGATAGCTTCACTGTGGCTGTGATAACAGCCGTTACACGGTACTGTGTGAGGAGCGTACACCGGTGTATGGTGTGAATAAATGCACGCTCAGTACCTCAGCAGGACAAAAAAAAAAATTGGGATTGCTTTTAAAAAAGCAGTTTTCAGAGCAGTGGGGAAACAGCAATGCAGCTGTCAGGAAGCCTTAGAAGGCAGCCTAACAACCAACACCGCTGATCCACCACAATATAGCCTCCCCTTGCACTGCACACACAGTGACTGGTGTGTTGCACAGGCAAAATCGCTAGCAGCAGAAGCAGTTTTTTTTTCTTCTTCCCTGCCTAACGCTCTCCCTACAGAATCAGCAACCTCTCCCTATGCTAAGATCGGCAGAAGTAAGATGGCGGTCGGCGTGCACGCCCTTTTATAACCCCTGTGACGCCCACCAAAGCAAGCCAATCACTTGCATGCCCTTCTGAAAGATGGTGGTGACCCCTGCCTATGTCATCATGTTGCCCACAGTGTCCGTGGATCCTGATTGGCTGAAAAAGAGCGCTAAACAAACTTTTGAAACGCGACTTTGGCGCGTAAGTCGCCGACCTCGTGGCCGACCTCATCCTAGGGTCGGGTTTCGTTTCATGAAACCCGACTTTGCCAAAAGTCGGCGACTTTTGAAATTGTTCGACCCGTTTCGCTCAACTCTACTGCTCAGTCCACCATATAGTATAATACACTCCTCATAGTGCTCCATATAGTATAATACACGGCCAGTCATCCATGTAGTACAATTCACTTCCCATAGTATAATGCACTCCATAGTTCTTCATATAGAATGTATTCCCCATAGTCCTCGAAACAGTATAATGCAGCCCATATATAGTATAATGCAGCCACCCCATAGAGCATAATGCAGCCACCCCACAGAGTATAATGCAGCCACCTCAGAGTATAATGCAGCCCCGCCATACAGTATAATGTAACCCCAAATAGAATATAATGCAGCCCCCCTCTTATAGTATAATGCAGCCACCCCTTAGAGCATAATGCAGCCACCCCACAGTATATAATGTAACCCCTCATAGAATATAATGCAGCCCCCCTCAGATAGTATAATGCAGTCCCTCCATAGAATATATTGCAGCCCCCTCATAGAGTATAATGTAGCTTCCCATAGAAAATAGAACAGCCGCATAGTAAATAGCACAGCCGCATAGTGTATAACACAGCACACATAGTATATAAAACAGCACCACATGTTATATAGCACAGCACCACATGGTATATAGCACAGCACCACATCATACATAGCACAGCACCATGGTATATAGCACAGCACCACATGGCATATTGCACAACACCACATGGTATATAGCACAGCCCCACATGGTATACAGTACAGCACCATAGTATATAGCACAGCACCACATGGTATACAGCACAGCACCACATGGTATACAGCACAGCCCCACATGGTATACAGCACAGCACCATGGTATATAGCACAGCACCACATGTATATAGCACAGCACCACAAGGTATATATAGCACAGCCCCACATGGTATACAGCATAGCCCCACATGGTATACAGCACAGCACCATGGTATATAGCACAGCCCCACATGGTATTCAGCATAGCACCATGTTATATAGCACAGCCCCACATGGTATACAGCACATCCCCACATGGTATACAGCAAAGCACCATGGTATATAGCATAGCACCACATGGTATATAACACCCCCCTGAGAATGGCCTCACAGTCCAGTACTCACTGTTACATTAAAAAAACACAATCCTCACCTCTCCTCGTGCCTGCGCTGCTCCCTGCTCCTGTCTCAGTGGCTCTGCACTGCCGGCACACAGTGAGTGTGCGATGACGTCATCGCGCACCCACAGTGTCAGAGGCAGAGCGGGGAATGATGGGAGAGGGAGCGTCAGCTGACGCTCTTTCCTCCATCATTGCTTTGAACTGTACCGGCATCTTTCATGCCGGTATAGTTTAATACGGCGGCGGGGGCAGTCGGCGCTGGAGGTAGGTGGGCCCCCCTGCCTCATGGGCCCCATAGTGGCTGCATGATGTGCTGCTAGTTGGGGGCCCCTGGGGGAGCTGCCTGGTCTGCCTGCCGCCAACGCCAGCCTTGCATACATCAGATGTTAAGATTGTCGAAATCTTCAGGTTTGGAAGACTAATGTGTATAGGAGCTTTTAGGGTATGTGCACATGTTGCAGATTTGCCTGCAGAATTTTCTGCACGGAATCTGCATATCTTGGCAGAAAACGCAGGTAAACATCTGCCCTTTTTTTGCGGATTTTTTGCATTTTTTGTGCGGATTTTGTGAGGATTGTTTGTGGATTGGCCTGTGTTTTTAGCCCTGCGGATTTCATTAATGGAATGGGTGTAAGAACGCATGCAGATCCGCAAAAAGAATTGACATGCTGCGGAAAATAAACCGCTACGGATTCCATGCGGAATTTTCCGCAGCATGTCCACAGCTTTTTTTTTCCCCCTATTGAATTACAGTGCCTTGCGAAAGTATTTGCCCCCCTGGAACTTTTCAACCTTTTCCCACAAATCATGCTTCAAACATAAAGATACCAAATGTAAATTTTTGGTGGAGAATCAACAAGTGGGACACAATTGTGAAGTTGAACAAAATTTATTGGTTATTTTAAATTTTTGTGGAAATTAAAAAACTGAAAAGTGGGGCGTGCAATATTATTCAGCCCCTTTACTTTCAGTGCAGCAAACTCACTCCAGAAGTTCATTGTGGATCTCTGAATGATCCAATGTTGTCCTAAATGACTAATAATGTTAAATATAATCCACCTGTGTGTAATCAAGTCTCTGTATAAATGCACCTGCTCTGTGATAGTCTCAGGGTTCTGTTTGAAGCACAGAGCATCATGAAAGTTGGACCATTCACTTCGGACACCTTGGTCACAAACATCGGGGCACCTCAGGGGTGTGTTTTGTCCCCATTACTGTTTTCTCTCTATACGAATGATTGCATCTCTTCAGCAGACTCAGTAAAAATCTTGAAATTTGCCGATGATATGACACTGATTGGTCTCATCAGGGGAAATGCTGAAGACTTGTATCGGAGTGAGGTGGAAAGAATATGTGACTGGTGTAAAGCCAATAATCTTGTACTCAACACTAAAAAAACTGCTGAGATGGTTGTGGATTTTAGGAAAGATCAACATGAGATACTTCCAATCTACAACCATGACGAAGTGGTTCTTAGGGTCACAGAGACCAAATTCCTTGGTGTTATCATCTCTCATGATCTTAAATGGGGGAAAAACGTGGATGCTGTTATAAGAAAAGCACAACAGAGGATGTTCTTCCTGCATCAGCTGAAAAGATATGGTTTGTCTAAGAATCTGCTGATCTTATTCTTTAATGCTGTCATCAGATCTGTGGTTTGTTCCTCTCTGATAGTCTGGTATGGGGGAGCCACTGCGCATGACAAACTCCGCTTACAAAGGACTTTCAGAACAGCAGAGAGAATTATAGGTTCCCCCTGCCTAAAATCCAGGATCTTTATGATAAGAGTATTCGATCCCACGCATTGAAAATTTCATCCGATCCCTCTCACCCGGGACACTCCTCATTCCAACTACTCCCTTCAGGACGTCGCTTCAGAGTCCCCAAATGCAGCACCAATCGAACCATTTGGTAACAATGCCAAACGATATGTTTGGCATAAAGGCAACACAGCTCATCACTCTGAACACACCATCCCCACTGTCAAACATGGTGGTGGCAGCATCATGGTTTGGGCCTGATTTTCTTCAGCAGGGACAGGGAAGATGGTTAAAATTGATGGGAAAATGGATGGAGCCAAATACAGGACCATCCTTGAAGAAAACCTGTTGGAGTATGTGTGGCGCCCTGCGCCTTTAACGGCACAAAAGGGTTAAATATGTACTGTTTTGTATGTGTTTTGTGAGCAATGGCAGTTATGCTTTCTCTGCTAGAGACCACAACACACACACAATTTACACCACTCCCTTACTTGTCTGAAGCTGAGAGCTTTGCAGACATACCCTAACTGGGAGGGGAGGAGTCGATAGTTGTTGTTCAGTGAACAAGGAGGAAGTAGCTGTGGGAGGCCATGTTAAGGCATGTGCTCGATCCAGGAATGAAAGCTAGAAGCATCAGGGACCAGCCCCTAGACCATCCATGCTTTCAGAGCAGAGTGGTAAGCTTAGAGACTGCGTGGGATTATACGACCAGCAGAACAGTGTTTTCCCTCAGAAATACTGCAATAACCTAGGATCAGTGAAGGATAGTGCAAGTAGGAACTTGAGCTGCTTCACAAAGGATTCCAACTGCAAGTTGCTGAAGGCGAAATACACAGTGAGTATAGGCAATACTGGGAAGTTCTAAACTCTGGAAAGCCTTGGTCCCAGAAGGGATTAGAATAGCAGGAAGTTACACTGAGTCACAGCAGGGAAAGATAACTACCATTCTGCAGAGCAGACTGTAACCTGGTGAGAGTTGTAATTTCTCCTCTGAACTGCACCTGAACTACAGTAAATGATAAACTGACTTTCCTTGTCTCCTGCCTTATTACTCCGTGCCTTCTACTTGCATCACAATCTCTGGGGGTCTGCCCTGGTTGGAGAGGGTTTAACATCTGCACTGCCATCACCATCTACTCCCCCAGGGATCAAATGCAGTGCAGGCTATACTACAGTCGAACAACTGGTGTCACGAATCACTACATAAAATTTATCCCCATCCAATTCTACCCCTTTTACATGACCGCCTGGGTCCACGGACTGGGTCACCGCCACTGTGACTTCTCCCATTGAAGTTAACGGGCTCGGTACCGAGTATCCCACGGCCCCTCAGGCGCGTCATATGCAAAACACCTGAGACTGGGATGGAGATTTGTCTTCCAACAAGACAATGATCTCAAACATAAAGCAAAATCTACAATGGAATGGTTCACAAATAAACGTATCCAGGTGTTAGAATGGCCAAGTCAAAGTCCAGACCTGAATCCAATCGAGAATCTGTGGAAAGAGCTGAAAACTGCTGTTCACAAACGATCTCCATCAAACCTCACTGAGCTCGAGCTTATTGCCAAGGAAGAATGGGCAAGAATTTCAGTCTCTCGATGGTCAAAACTGATAGAGACATACCCCAAGTGACTTGCAGCTGTAATCGCAGCAAAAGGTGGCGCAACAATGTATTAAGTTAAAGGGACCGAATAATATTGCACGCCCCACTTTTCAGCTTTTGAATTTACCCAAAAATTTAAAATAAGCAATAAATTTCGTTCAACTTCACAATTGTGTCCCACTTGTTGTTGATTCTTCACCAAAAATTTACATTTGGTATCTTTATGATTGAAGCATGATATGTGGGAAAAGGTTGAAAAGTTCCAGGGGGCAGAATACTTTTGCAAGGCACTGTACATTGGTTGGTCACACACTTGCGGATCTGCAGCGGATCTGCAGTGAATCTGCGCGGAAAATCTGCTGCGGATCCGCAACAAATCTGCAGCGTGTGCACATACCCAGACATCTTGTAGGGATGCCATATGGACTTAGCGTATTGGCATCTGAATGCTGACGTGTTACATCCACAGGATCTCCTATTGCTGCATGTGTTTGATGACACCATCTTGGTACACTCTTGACATCTATGTCAGAGAATACCCATTATTGGCAGGTTTTGTTATTATACCGTCTCTGGCTATTTTAGCCCTGATGCCGCGTTCAAAGTTGTTCAGATCGCTCAATTTTTCTACTGTAATGTGAACTCACATTAACGTCACGGATACACAGAAAACGTTCCGTCTTGCTTTTTGGGTGCATTCCGGAGTCATTTGTCTAATCTCTGAAAGGGCAGAGTTCTCTAATAAAGTAGCTAGACTCTGGACAAAGTTGGATGAGGTTGCTGATCTGGTTAGTTGCTTAGAAATCTTTCACCCATTTAAGGGTTAAAAGCCAAGCTAAACAGCTGGTTCATTCCTACATGCTGAATCAGGCTGAATCACCATGGAGAATGTGACAGGCAATAAATCTGGCTAAACACCAAGGATTGTCCTCTCTGCAGAACAGAAGATGTGTGACAAGTATGATACATGGGTAATTATTTCATTATGATGATGGATTTATAAGATTTAAAGTGCGATGTGACGAGACACATATTAGCTAAAAATATGAGTGAGCGTCTATAGTGGAGCAAGTAGAGTGGCAAAATGATGTTTGAATATTATAGGTCTTCTAATCTGGATACTAGCACTGTATTTGATGTTTGGTATATGGCAGTGAGGAATGAGATTGTCAAAAGCCTCTTACCCCAATATAATGCAATGTCACTTTAATTGGAAAGAAGAGTAGGAGTTTCTCAAGTGTGTGTGTGTGCTGTGTATGAGCGACACCACACAGCTCGTCTTCACCCACAAGCTCAGAGACAACTGAAAATAAGAGAGCCTACAGAGGGGGAAAATGTGAAAATGCAGGATACAAGTCATATGATGGCCAGAAATAACTTTATTTCTCATGTACCCCTGTAGCAGTGGTGGAGCTGATGATCTGCTCCCTGACACTCTAAGGGGTTAAATGTATTTCATATTCATGCATGTTGTCAGGGGTAACACCCACTGGGGCTGCAGCCTAGCCTAGGCAGGGTTAACTGTAATGGCCGGTCCAGTTTGGGGAGGGGGAACTGAGAGTTAGTGCTAAGTTCAGGAAATGACGGTTCAGTCGAGTACAGTAGCGTGAAGTGGCAACAGCAGTTTCATGCAATAGGCTGCTAAGGACAATGTGGGTCTAATACTCGGAGCAGTGGTTTGCCAAAAAATACCCTTTTGTGTGATTCTGTCTGCAGACCTGGGGGAACCACGAGATGGAAGTCGGGGTCCTTGGGGGCACTGAGCCTGTGAAGCTACAGGAAAAGATGGACTCAGAGGCGGGAGGTGATGCAATCCCGATGCATTGCTAGTGATGGAGAAGAATTCCTAGTGCTAGGGAAGATGGCAAGAGGGACACTCTACTCATATCGAGTACCAGGGCTGAAGAAACAGGTTTGGTACCTGTGGGAAAGACAACGACCCATTGGGCCTTATCCTATATGCCTGTTTGTAAAGACTGTCAGTTGTCAAGTAAAAGTTTGATTGTTTTTACGAATCCTGTGTGTCTTGGATTGATTGCTGCCAAGGTTCCAGAAGAGGAAAACCTGGAGCCAATGGAGGCCTGTAGGCGCAAAGTAAGTGTAAAGTATCCCACATACAGCAGCACACCGCTACGGGGACACATGTTGTCTGTAGAGTGACCGAGCGAGTGGGATCATCAACTCACTCACGACTACCTCGCTTGGGCCCTTTACACACTCATAAGACAGCTTATTCTGAAAAGTGAAATAAAGATAAGGTCAAATCTGATTCTATGTCTCTCCATACACATGAATGCTTGGCTCATCGGTGCATTCATTTTCAAGAAGGGAAGAATCTGCTGGCAGACATCGTAGTAGTTTGGATTCCTTCCATTGGTTGGCCCAGTTGAAATCAATGGTTTTCGCAGACTTTCTTGAAGCTTCCATGCCTATTGCTATGGGCTCACCTTGTAAGGTGAATAGTAGGTGTAAGGTGGGCACACAGGCCAGGGGCGTCGATGCAGCAGGCAGATAAGCCACGCGGGAAACAAGGACTTCAAGCACCAGAGGCCGCAGGCAGACAGGACACAAGAAAACAGGTAAGAAGCAGGTCATGGTGCACAGTCAAACTAAGAGTTTTAATACCAAGACACAGGTGTGTATCTTGGTGGGCCTTATATAAACCTAGGCTGATAATCCCATGGGAGCATGCAGGGCCACTTGAAATACCTGACATGGATCACAGAAGAGAGCAGTGGCCTTAGGGAAAGGTGATGAAGCCCTTTAAGTGAACTGGTCCTGGCATACGGTACAATGTTTGTGTACCTGCACCACGGGAAGAAGATCTGGCCTTGACAGGAAGAGAACTGTAGTAATGGGGTGTTTGGAAAAAACAAGCTGTGCAGAAACACCCTTACTGATAGACAGGTTGATCGTTAGATAACAGATTGTTAATTGATTGTGAATGCTCAAAATTTTGGGTGTATTCCATGTTCCCGCCATAGGACATTATAATGCACATATTATAGGTCTAGCAAACACTTCTCCCTATAGTATGGGCAGCACAGTGGCTCAGTGGTTAGCGCTGCAGCGCTGGGGTCCTGGGTTTGAATCCCACCAAGGACAACATCTGCAAGGAGTTTGTATGTTCTCCCTGTGTTTGTGTGAGTTTCCTCCCACATTCCAAAGACATACTGATAGGGAATTTAGATTGTGAGCCCCATTGGGGACAGTGATGATAATGTGTGCAAACTGTAAAGCGCTGCGGAATATGTTAGCGCTTTATAAAAATAAAGATTATTATAGTATACCTCTTGGAGGATACATCTGGCATAGACAGAAGATCAAATGTTTCATTGCTGAGATGAATTTCTGCTTTTCCCATATTAAATTACAATAACACAGAAGCCGTGTCCTTGAACCACAAAACTTAATGAAATCATAAAATCTGGCGGACCACCCTGTAGCCAGGAGTCCATTCCTTTCTGGTCAGATCATATACAATCCTGCCAGGTTCTTGGTTTTTAAGGGTTCAATTTTATTATAATTATGAACTTTTAACACATATGGTATGTAATGTCAGACCGGCCTAACAGAAGGCCAGAAGATCCCCATGTAGACGTAAAAAAGTCGCCAACATTCTGCTGACTCCATAACTGTAGCGTCCAGACCTCCTGTGGTATTAACATCAGCTCAAACACTGCGCCACAGCTGGGACCTACATAGCTGAGCAACTGCATTCAGCTGTACATCACCAAGCACAATGCCAAGCTTCAGATGGAGTGGTGTGAAGCCGTTACCATTGGACTCTGGAGGAAATATGTTCTGTGCAGTGACGGGTCACACTTCTCTGGCTTCTGATGGGCAAGTTTGGGTTTGTTGAATGCCAGGAGAACATTACCCACCTGACTGCATTGTGCCAGCTATAAAGTTTGGTGGAAGAGGGTAATGCTATGTGCTTCTTTGTTATATGCTTCTATCTGTGTATGAACAGTTTGGGTCAAGGCCTTTTCTGTTCCCCATTACTGTGTCCAGTGCAGAAGGTCCATACAAACATGATTGGAGGAGATTAATGGAAGAACGTGACTTGTGGCCGCACTGAGCCCGCACCTCAGACACATCCAACATTTTGGAATGAACTAGAACAGAGATTGTGAGCCCGACCTCTCCCCAACATCTGTGTCAGACCTCACAAATGGTGTAATGTGGAGGTGACACAACGCATTTGATATTATATTGTAGCTCAGAACCTGTGTTTCCGGGGACATCAATGCCAGGACCATAAATTCTGGCTCCTCTGGGGATAGACGATGACATGTAACCGCAGTGATGAGGGTCTTGTAATCTAATTATCTTAGCAGAGAAACTACAAACATTACATAAGAAAATAAACAATGTGGAGAGCGATGATTTATGAGTCATCTGTTATTCACATAGGATTCTCCATAATGGGGGGTACAATGTACTGGGCTGTTTACTTAGATGGGAACAATGTGTGTTTCTAAGTGCAATGCAAAGGCACGAAATCCCTCAGCGTGGACCCTAAGATGACCCCTTGGCTGCAATCACTTGCAGAATTGCAGATGATTGCTGTATATGTTCTTGTGGTCATTACCAGAGGCCATGCTGCAAGTTGTGCAGAGGGCACAGGTACCAGCCGTACCCCTGTACTGACCTTGGCATAATAGTTTGTATGAGTCTGCAGTAAATTCCTGAAAAATTGCTGCACAATTACATCGCAGTGATCATGATGGCGCACCATCACCATCAGCTTTATTATACAGCTGAGATCCAACAGACGTGGGAATAACAATAAACATGTTCAGATGGTATTAATAATATAGTATCCAGTTGACAATATCCTTCGCATAATATAATAAAAATCAATTAATGTATCCTGACGAAGACCTGGCGAAATGCGCGTAGGGGTGGCAGGCTGGGGCTTACACATCTATTTACCATGTAAGTATAGGCTGACTTTGACACTTTGACACTTTATTCACTCTGCACAGCAGGCACCTTTCTTCATACAGTGGACACCTTACTTCTTTGTATTACTCATATGAGGATGCTTACAGTGATAGGTAAACTCTCAACAGCAGCTAGGTCTCCACTGTTGTTTTTATTCACATGGCAGTTTCTGTACTTTACCACACTGCTTTATATGTCCCATCCCTCTGTTAATTATATAGGGCTTGACATACATGTGGGTCGCCCTCCAAGGGCTGTGGGGTACTCGGTATCGGTCCGGTGTCAGGGGAATGTGTCACAGCAGCAGTGACCCGGTCCGTGGCCCTGGGCGCCCAAGTAATTGGGTAATGTAGTTAATGGAATGGAATAGTTTGTGACGCCACCTGTGGTGATCGGCAAGGGAGGTGTTAAGCCGACGCTGCAGATAGATCCTCCGAGACAGACGGTGTGGTGCAGCGATGATGGTATAGCCCTCCACAGGCAGGGCTGTTGTCCCAGGGCAGTGTAGAGGTGGGGACACTTAGGTGGTGTAGTGTCCGGCGCAGGGGATGCAGCAGTGTCAGGCAGACGGACGGCGGTGAAGCCAATGGCAGCTCCGGCTCCGCGGGGGTCGCTGGCGGGACCTGCGCAGCCGCGTCAGGTCCGGGCAGGGGCTTCTCTTCCTCCGCTTCAGCTCCCTGGGCTGTGTACAACTCCTCCGATAGTAGCGGCAGAGAGGGAACAGGGCACGCTGCCTGTGACATGGCAGCGGTCGCAGGCTCCACAGGGTCTGCCGGAAAGAAGTCCGGTGCAGCAGCGGCTGTACCGGTGTCGCAGGTACCGCAGGTGTAGACCCCTCCTGGGCGCGCTGCAGATTCAATGTCCATAATGCTTCCTGCCTCAGTTGCAGGCGGCGCGTCAGCTGGGCAATTTCGTACTCCAGCTGCTGGCGGTTCATCTCCACTACGGGGTCAGAGCCTTCAGCCATGGCGCCGGGGAGATCCAACTTAACCTCCGCGCGCTCTACAGGCCTCCTTCCCTCTCTCTCCAAAATGGCGTTCTGGCGTTCTTCTCCCCGCCTCGGCCCCTTTTCCGCCACTGACTTCTTCTGCCCCTCCTTCCGGGGGCGGCGTCTTCTTCCAGCGCCTCCATACCAAGCCAGTATACGAACCCCTCGGGGGGGTGGGCCATGTTGCCGTTACATAGTAATTCTGACAGGGGAGGCCCAAGACTCTTCGCGGTCTTTTCCTAGGACCTCCTATCTCTTCACGCCCTTCTTCTCTGTGCCAGCGGCCATTTTCAATGTTCATGTCACAGTCTATTAAATTGGGTCTTCTGCACATTTTCAAAAGTTCAAAGTCCAACAAATCTCAGGCACACAGAACCCGATGGTATCGGGTCTCGTCATCCTGTTCGTGACGGCAAGTTGGGTCACCCTCCCAGGGCTGTGGGGTACTCGGTATCGGGCCGGTGTCAGGGGAATGTGTCACAGCAGCGGTGACCCGGTCCGTGGCCCTGGGCGCCCAAATAATTGGGTAATGTAGTTAATGGAATAGTTCGTGACGCCACCTGTGGTGTTCGGCAAGGGAGGTGTTAAGCCGACGCTGCAGACAGATCCTCCGGGACAGATGGTGTGGTGCAGCGATGATGGTATAGCCCTCCACAGGTAGGGCTGTTGTCCCAGGGCAGTGTAGAGGTGGGGACACTTAGGTGGTGTAGTGTCCGGCGCAGGGGATGCAGCAGTGTCAGGCAGACAGACGCAGGAAGGAATGGAGGACACCAGGGCATGTAGTTCCAAAGCTTTACTCACAGTCAGTAATGCCCGCTTCTGTGCCGTGTCCTCTGGGTCAGGGACTCAGTCAACCTCCAGGCAAGATGGAAAGCTCCCCTCCAACACTCTGCCAACTCATGTGCCTTTCCTGAACGTCTCCTCTATAGCGTCTTTAAGTGTAAAGATCTCCAGTACCGTGGTACTCTGGAGTTCCTCCTGACAGATGTTCCCAAGAACTCTACTTGTACGGCAGACAGCTGTAGCCTGCTTCGGGGACTCCCTTCTCCTGAGTCCCGGCTCTCTATCCGTGTTGCTGTTGTGCCCCAAGTCTTAGATGGGAGTAGTGCATTTACAGCCAACTACTCCACCGGTGTCTGCTGCAGAACCATAAGTGTCCATACAACCTCGGGGACCGGGCCCCGGCCTTGTGCTGAGAACCTATAGGCAGGGTTCCTCTTCCAACCCACGTCCTCTCTGTTCTCTCTACTCCTTCTTCGTTCCATACTTATCTTTCTCTCTCTTATGGAAGCTTAGGTTTCAGTTCTACGTCTTTCTCCTTCTTTTCCTTTCCTGTGCCAGCTGGCTCAGATCACTGAGGCAGCTGCAGCACTCCTTCCTCCATCCCTTCTTCCAGGGATCCTCACTCCTGTCTGAGTGACTTCCTACCGAACTGACCTTCTGTCAGACTGACCTGTTATCCTACACTTTCCCACTCTTTTATGTATCTTAACTCCACCCACCTCCCTGCACATCCAGTGTTCCAAGCAGGGAACCACCAAAGGTGCTCTGCTACTCTCTAAGCACTGAGCCACAATGTGGTTGTGCAGAACTACCCTGTTGTGTGGGATGCGAGCGTTCGAGTGTGGAAAGGAGTTCCCACCTTACCTGGATGGTGGGGCCCTACACCTTAGGAGAGGGTGCAGTACCTCTATGGCGACTGAGCCCCAGGGGCGCCACACATGTGCCTAATAACTGCAATTTTTGGTCACTGACATTGTACCTCAATTAGTGATCTTTGATCAATTATTACATTTAGTCTTTCTTATCCTCTCAGGATTTGTTACATTGGTGTGTTTCCTGCTGAATATTGCATTTGTGTCGCCAATTTGTGGCTATTGATGATCTTATTTTACCTATGCAATGCTTGTATTATTCACCCCTTAATTGTCCTGCTTTTGGTAGCAATACTCTGTTGACATAATTTTATCCTTATATTAATAAATTTTCAGGACCAGTAGACAATATTCAGGTGCTGGCTGCTCCAGGACCATGAGACAAGGTTTAGGCAATGGCGGCTCCGATACCAGGGGTTAGGGTTCAGGCATTAGCTGCTTCGGGACCAGGGTCAAGGTTCAGGGACTTGCCACGCCGGTGTTGTGAATTCACTTTCTGGCCTCCCTCTGGTTATTACTGAAGGTAGAGGAGCTGGTCAGATTGACAGAGGGGTTGCGAGTTCTCTTTCTGGGCTCCCTCTGGTGGTTACTGGAGGTAATGGAGCTGATCTGATTAACAAAGGCTTACCACCTGATAATGAGGACGACGATTGGAGATCTGGGGTTTCAGATTGGGATTTAAGACAGCCGACTCCCTCTATCCCTGCTGGTGATTTTTTTCTTGCATCCTGAGTTTTGTTGTTTCCAGCTCTGTCCCTGCATGTTCAGCTAAGTGTTAATTTGCTATTCTGTTGCATTTGATCTGGTTTTGTCTATATCAGTTTTGTGCTGGTCAGCCACCTCCGGCTGGGGCTGTGCTGAATCACCGTCCATATGTTACTGGTTACTTGTGCCAATTTGTTTTTGTCCCTTATTAGATTGGCCTCTTTATGCCTTGCTTTCAGAATATGCCAGAGTGCTGATATAGTGGGCGAACTTGTGTAACTTCAGTATTTTTTGCATCAGACATGTTGGACTTTTTGCAGGGTTTTTTGCGTGATTGCAGACAGCGTCTTTCCTTTCCTGTCCTGTCTAGTCAGTGTGGGGCCCCATCATTTGCTCAATCTATTTTCCTGCCTGTGTTTGTGTTTTCATCTTGTCTCACCGACAATATATGTTTGGGGGCTATCTATTCCTTTGGGGTCTGCTCCGGGACAGTTTAGATTTCCCCTTTCTTGCTTTAGGCTAAGTTAGCTCTCCAGCTGTGCCGAGGCGTCTAGGATCATCGTAGGTACGCTCCACGGCTACTGTTAGTTGTGTGGATAGAATCAGGGGTCTGCAACCTGTTACCAACCTCTGGTTTTCTGTGGCTTAGCTTGGGCTTACTCTCCTCCTCGGTGACCCAATCATAACACCGGGGCCAGGGGATGAGCTTCAGGCCCAGGCCGCTCTAGGACTAGGGGACAAGGTTCAGACCCTGGCCATTCTAGGGCCAGGGGACGAGGTTCATGCACTTGCCGCTCAAGGACCCGGGGATAGGGTTCAGGACCTAGCTGCTTCGGGACCATAGGACAGGATTAATGCATTGGCCGGTCCGATACCAGGGGATAGGGTTCAGGCACTAGCTGCTTCGGGACCAGGAGACAAGGTTCAGGCCCTGGCCACTCCGTGACCAGGGTATGAGGTTGAGGCACTGGCCGCTCCTGGGCCCGAGTATGAGGTTCTGGCACTGGCCACTCCAAGACCAGGGGACATGGTTCAGACACTAGCCGCTCTGAGACCAAGGGACAAGGATCAGGCACCGGCCACTCCACGACCAGGGGACAGGATTATTATTATTATTTATTATACAGCCATTTATTCCATGGTGATTTACACGTGAAAAGGGGTATACATTATACAAAACAAGTACAATAATCTTACTGGTACAGGAGGAGAAAGGACCCTGCCTGCGAGGGCTCACAATCTACAATATTCAGGCCCTGGCTGCTCTGGGACCAGGGGACAAGTACACAAGATTGGCCACACCAGGATCAGGGGACTACGGGAATAGGACTGGCCACACTGGGACCAGGGGTTAACGATAAGGTCTGGCACATCGGAACCAAGAGACCCCACAACTCACTTGCAGTACACCTCACTAATGATTCACTACTTTGCTTGGCCACTCCCTAGGGGAGAGGATGGCTTTTATACAAAGCAACAGACTAAAGGCCCTTTACATTTAGCGATGCACAGCAATCCTGACCACGATACGACCCGGTCAGGATTGCTGGTGCATCGCTAAATGGTCGCTAGTGAGCTGCCAAACAGGCAGATCTCACTAGCGATGTAGCGACGCAGCAGCGGTCGTTACTTACCTTTCACACGCAGCGATGCTGACGCCCTCCCGCCCGCGTCCAGGCGTCGCTCGTCGGCGCCAGCAGGAAGCGCTCGACGAGAAATGGACCTGGCCGATCTCGCGCGATCAGCAACAGACAGCGGGGGAGCCGGTCGGAGGTAAGTATCACACATAGCGATATCACTAGCAATATCGCTGCTGCATCACAAAATCGGTGACGCTTTAGCAATATTGCTAGCGATATCGCTATGGGTAAAGGCCCCTTAAGAGTATAAAGCATAATGCACATGTTTCCCCTTTAAGAATGGAGATGCGTGGGCACTAGCGTTCTAGGCGCACCGCAAAATACTGCACACACATACCAAAAGCAGGAAGTAGCAGGAGGAACACCCCATGAGGAAAAACCGCGGTACTGGGGCGGTGAGTAAGCCCTGCATGGAGGGGAAAGGGGACACCATGCATGGGCACAACAGCGTTGCACCCATTATTAATTTGTGGCTTATAGGCAGGCGGGTTACAGTTATGAAAAAACATGCAAATGTGTGTCCCATTAACTTCTCTATGTGTAAACACGTCTCTTTTGTTATCCATCCCTCTGAAAAGACCTGCCCATTCTATAAATCTCAGTCGTTCACAAAAGACATTTTCATTCATTCACCTGGGCACTGCCGGGTAGAGATGAGTAAACCTTTCAAGGTTCAGTTTGGTTCGGAATGGTGAAAGTTTCGAAGATTACCGAACAGTTCGCCGAACATATCAAAACCCCACTGAATTCAATGGGTGACAATACAAAATGCATAGACAACACCTTTAGGGGGGAGAGCAAAAAGCTGCCAAAACAGCTCAAATTAGGGCAGACACCTGGAAAAGTGGCATCAATTGACTAAAAGTACAAATAGCATAATTGCTCAGCATGGATGGATGGGACAGGGCTTGGAGCAGTATTTCTAGCTTAAACATTGATCAGTAACAGGTGGATGAGTGCCAGGTGTAGGCGTGGTGCTCTGCGATCCCTGCCAACTTCAGGCAACACACATGAAGGAAACCCAACTTGGAGTCCAAACATTTCCAAAAATTAGTGGCAGACACCAGGAAAAGAGGCATCATTTAACCCACAGTAAAAATTTGATAATGGCACAACAGTCATCCATGGACCATGCATGAGGTATCAGGGTCTGGGCCAGCTTTGAATTTAAGTTTAAATTAAGATGAGGTGAGTGAGGGACCCGGTGTAGGTCTGCTTGGCTGGGAGCCCTGATACCTTATGCAAAAGCTCAAATTGTTTTTTTGCTCAGTCACACTCACAAATGGCACAAATATCAGCTTGGTAGACCACTAATGTTATCAAAATTTAAGGATAGTAACACAGTTAGTCGACTGATCAATTCACCCAGAGTAGAAATTTTAGAATAGCAGAGCAGCAGTCAGCCATAGGCCATTCATGAGGTGTCAGGGTCTGGGCCAGTTTTGAATTTAAGTTTAAAATAAGACGAGGTGGGTGAGGTACTGGTGTAACCCTACTGTGCTGGGAGCCCTGATACCTCATGCAACCGCATCAAACTGCCTTTCTCCTGAGGTGGCACAAATATCAGCTTTATAGACTACTGTTGTTAGAAACATTTAAGGATAGAAACTCAGGTAGTTGACTGAAAGGAAGTGCAGGCCTGCCAGTCTGAGAGCCCTATTGTTACATGCAACACACATAAAGGTGACCCAACTTGGAGTCCAAAACATTTCACCACAGTAGTTATTGAAAGGAATAACAGACCAGACAGATCTGTGGCTCTCACTACTAAACCTACAAAAGGCATGGTTGTGTGTGATAAAGGCCGTAACCTGGTGGCAGCTGTGAAGCCTGGCAAGCTCACACATGTACCCTGGTTGGCACACGTGCTTAACTTGGTAGTTTAGCAGTTTCTGGAAACCTACCCACATTTACCAGAGGTTCTGGTCAAGGTACACCACGTCAGCACCCATTCCCACAAGTCAGCTACAGCTGCCACCGCTCTGGCATTCAGATGCCAGGTCACCGACTGATGTGCGACGTGATCACGTGCTGGAACTCCACACTGCACATGCTGGCAACGCTTTGTGAGCAGCAGAGGCCAGTTGTGGAATACCAGCACCAACACACCCATCGGTATTCTGGTCAGTCTCTGCACATAACTGAAGAGTGGACAAGTATGTCTGACAATTGTGCAGTTCTTCAAGACTTTGAGAACTCCACAAAGTGGTGAGCGATGATGACGCCATCATCAGCGCAAAAATCCCTCTTCTGTGCCTACTTAAAACAGTCACTGCTGACAAACATGAAGCTTTGCATGTGGACCAGGTGGAGATGTAGGAAGAAATGAGACAGGTAGATACTACCCAGCCCAGCCTGATCTCATTTGCTCAGTGTGGATTGGGTAACAATAAGGAGGTGGAGGCTAAGGAAGAGGAGGAACAGGAGCTGGCTGATAGCACAACAGATGCTAGTACCAACACAAGATTCGTACCGTCTCTCCTACGTTGATGGGTTGAGTAGAGGAATGAGAAGGAAGAGAGGGAGGAGGAGATGGAGAGTAGTCATCGTAGTGGAGATTGGGAAGTGTTGGCTACAGGGCTCTTGGCGTATGTACCCCCGTCTTTCTTGTGACCCTCACGTTACATTCATCTTGGACAAAAAAGAGTACTAGTTGTTTACCCTGCTAGACTCATGCTACAAGGAGCACCTTACATCTTCTCCTTACTGAGGCGGAGAGGACTACTCTCTCCTTACTGAGGCGGAGAGGACTACTAAAATGGTGCTATACCAGAAGGCCATTGTGGAAAATTCTCATCAGACAGCGGCAGGGGAGAAGCTTCCTTGCTCAACCAAGGAGGAGAGGCGAGGGAGACACACACCAGGTACAGCAGAGTCAGGGAAATGAAACGCCCACCAGGGCAAGTGGGGTACTCGGTACCAGGCTGGTGTCTTAAAGGGGCAGTGTCACAGCGGCGGTGACCCGGTCCGTGGCCCTGGGCGTCCAATGGAAGGGGATTATTTACAGGGGATGATGAAAATAAGAGTTTTTTGTAAAGAGTATTTGTGACGCCACCTGTGGTATCTGGTCAGAGGTGACCACCACTGCAGTGCAGATCCCCTGGGACAGATGGTTTGATGCAGCAGAGGTGTTAGCTCTCCACAGCCAGAGCTGTAGTCCCAGGGCAGTTGTAATAGATGTTGAGGTAGATGATGTAGTGTTTAGGCACAGAGATGTAGCAGTGCTGAAGGGGTTGCAGGAAGAATTCAAAGAACACAACAGAGTGCAGTTTCTTTTACCTTTTACTGTGCTTTGTAGGTACTGTCCATGATTCAGATTACAAATGGTACAGGAGTTAGTCAGCCTGGAAGCAACTTGGGAATCTCTCTATGCAGATGGGTTGTGAGATCTCCTTTCTAGCTCTATTCTGAAGTACTTGCAGTTCTGAACTCCACACAAGTTCCTCTTTCTGTCTGTTACCTAGCACTTCACTCGCATGATAGGCAGCTGTAGCCCTCTCTCTCTGGCTCACACATGTGGCTGCTGTGTCATCGAGTCTCAGTTAGGAACAGAGCATTTAGCCTCTTGTTCCTCCGGTTTCTGCTGTGGGACCTTTAGTATCCACACAGCCTCGGACTCTGGTGTCCGGTCAATGCGCTTCAGCTTAGGGGTGAGCTCTGCTCCAGCTCCAGTCCCCAGCTCATCTCCACACGTCCACATTCTTCCCTCTCTCTGCACCAACTAACTAACTTCCTTCCTCCCGACCACAGAGAGCAGCTGTTCAGCAGTTAGGTTCAGAGCTCCCCCTGCTGGCCTGGAGTAGGAACTGTGTTGTGTGCTGGAACTACCTGATAGAGAGTCCCTTTCATTGCTTCCAAGCATGACATCACACACCCTAGGAGGGAGGTAATGCCACTTTGGCGACCGTACTCCTGGGGGTGCCACAGATACACTGTCAAAGGCCTGGGACAATTTCATGACACCCTCCTAGCGTACAGGCCCTGATGACCAGGTATTTTTTACAAGGAGGGAAAAGTTTTTAAAGATGGTTAAGCAATACCTGGCCGATAAAACTGGAGTACTCCCTAATTCCTCTGCAACCTTAAGCTTTTGGATCTCAAAGCTGCACACCTGGCATGAGCTGACCCTCTATGCATTGGAAGTGCTGCCCTGCCGTTAATGTCCTGCCTGAGCAGATTTTTAATGCCACTCGGTGGGCCAGAACAGACAGGCGCTTTCACTTGTCAACAGAAGTTGCTGACAGTTTCTCTCTGATAAAAATGATGAAAGACTAGATTAGCCCTGACTTTTCCACACCACCAGATGACATCAGCACATAGTGTTTTTAATCTTCATTATTTGAATGAGTCCCACCAGTTATTGCCTTCAAGCGTCTATGCATTACTGGATGACCCAACTTATAATTTTTTCCTGGCTTTGCTCTTTGTGAGCGTAGGAGTACATCAATTACACTTTCAAAATATTTTAACGAGGCCAACAAGTTGCTCTCTTCAATGGTCTATTACCCTTCTTATCATTATTTTCTAGCTTTGCACTTTGTGCAAAGCCTTTATGAGTGTAGATGTAGGCCCTCCTTTATGTCCATCTTCCATCTAATTGTTGGCAGTTCTTGCTGCCTTCATAGATTACACTGAAATTTCTAATTTTTTCTAAAAAAAAAAATGTAATAAAAATTAATACAAAATTCAATTTTGGTTTACTTAAATTATTATTGTTTTTTAATCCTTTTTAAAATTTGCCTTATAGACAGTTATAATACATGAAAGAATTTTTCTTAACATTATTTTTCCTGTAAACTCCAATTTCTCTTTGATTTTGAATGTAGACTCACCTCAGATCTTCCCATCCCTCCCTTCTCTGTCTCTTCTTCCTGTTGTGTCCCCCTTAATTCTGCCCTCCCTTCCTTTTATGTTTCCAAGTTTTATCCTTTGCCTTTCCTTTACACAATCTTATACACAGTTACTTTACTAGTGTATGAGTACTAGATTTACGTCTTACTGTTACTGTTCGATTTTTCATACATACTATTATAATAATTTTTCCCTTCCCAGTTTATGTAATATCCCCCTAATAAAAATGATTCAAGTAAAAGTGGACGAAAAAGTGTGACACCATTGCTCTCAGCAGTGATCTGGGAGTCAGAGATGCTTCTATGGGTCTTCCCCATCCTGTTCTCCTTCCATCCAGCACTTTTTCTATCCATTTCAACATTTAACCAACAGGCCAGACCGCATATCAAATGTAAGGGTTGAGGGTCACTTGGGTAATAGTGATCACAAATTAATAAGTTTTCATGTATCCTTTAATAAGATGTGTAGTAGAGGGGTTACAAGGACACTAAACTTCAGGAAGGCAAATTTCCAACGGATGAGAGATGATCTTGGTGCAATTAACTGGGATGATATCCTGAGACATAAAAATACACAAAAAAAATGGGAGATGTTTATTAGCATCCTGAATAGGACCTGTGCACAATATATACCATATGGGAATACAACTGCTAGAAATAGGAGGAAACCACTATGGCTAAATAGAGCTGTAAGGGGGGCAATAAGAGATAAAAATAAAGCATTTAGAGAATTAAAAAAAGTAGGTAGTGATGAGGCATTAAATAAATACAGAAAATTAAATAAATTCTGTAAAAAGCAAATCAAGACAGCAAAGATTGAGACAGAGAGACTCATTGCCAGAGAAAGTAAAAATAATCCCAAAATATTCTTTAACTACATAAATAGTAAGAAGCTAAAAAATGATAGTGTTGGCCCCCTTAAAAATAGTCTGGGTGAAATGGTGGATGAGGATGAGGAAAAAGCCAATATGCTAAATGACTTTTTTTCTACAGTATTTACACAAGAAAATCCCATGACGTTGAACATGATCAGGGATAAAAAAATTCTCCATTAAATGTCACCTGCTTAACCCAGCAGGAAGTATGGCGGCGTCTAAAAATCACTAAAATTGACAAATCCCCGGGCTCGGATGGGATACACCCCCGAGTACTGCAGGAATTAAGCACAGTCATAGATAGACCATTATTTTTAATCTTTAAAGATTCCATAATAACAGGGTCTGTACCACAGGACTGGCGTATAGCAAATGTGGTGCCAATATTCAAAAAGGGGACAAAAACTGAACTTGGAAATTATAGGCCAGTAAGTTTAACCTCAACTGTGGGTAAAATCCTGGAGGGTTTTCTAAGAGATACTATACTGGAGTATCTGGAGAAGAATAACCTCATGACCCAATATCAACATGGGTTTACAAGGGACCGTTCCTGTCAGACTAATCTGATAAGCTTTTATGAAGAGGTAAGTTCTGGACTCGACCAAGGGAATGCAATAGACTTGGTGTACATGGACTTTTCAAAAGCTTTTGATACGGTGCCACACAAAAGGTTGATACATAAAATGAGAACAATGGGGATAGGGGAAAATATGTGTAGGTGGGTTAAGAGCTGGCTCAGGGATAGAAAACAAAGGGTGGTTATTAATGGTGCACACTCGGACTGGGTCACGGTTAACAGTGGGGTACCACAGGGGTCAGTTTTGGGCCCGCTTCTTTTTAACATATTTATTAATGACCTTGTAGGGGGCATAGAGAGTAGAATATCAATATTTGCAGATGACACTAAACTCTGCAGGGTAATCAATACAGAGGAGGACAATTTTATATTACAGGAGGATTTATGTAAACTAGAAGCTTGGGCTGATAAATGGCAAATGAGCTTTAATGGGGATAAATGTAAGGTCATGCACTTGAGTAGAATGAACAAGATGTGAGGAGACTTAATAGCTGTCTACAAATATCTAAAGGGCTGTCACATTGTAGAAGGATCAACTTTATTCTCATTTGCACAAGGAAAGACTAGAAGCAATGGGATGAAACTGAATGGGAGGAGACACAGATTAGATATTAGAAAAAACTTTTTGACAGTTAGAGTGATCAATGAGTGGAACAGGCTGCCACGAGAAGTGGTGAGTTCTCCTTCAATGGAAGTCTTCAAACAGAGGCTGGACAGACATCTGACTGGGATGATTTAGCGAATCCTGCTTTGAGCAGGGGGTTGGACCAGATGGCCCAGGAGGTCCCTTCCAACTCTACGATTCTATGATTCTATGATTCTATGTATCATTATGTGCTTAATTGTAAAACACTGGGCAAAACTGTCACTGAAAAAGACCTGGGTGTATGGGTGGACGACAAACTAATAATAATAATAATAATCTTTATTTTTATATAGCGCTAACATATTCCGCAGCGCTTTACAGTTTGCACACATTTTCATCACTGTCCCCGATGGGGCTTACAATCTAAATTCCCTATCAGTAAGTCTTTGGAATGTGGGAGGAAACTCACACAAACATGGGGAGAACATACAATCTCCTTGCAGATGTTGTCCTTGGTGGGATTCAAACCCAGGACCCCAGCGGTGCAGCGCTAACCACTGAGCCACCGTGCTGCCTAAACTCACATTTAGTGGCCAGTGTCAGGCAGCTGCTGCAAAGGCAAATAAAATAATGGGATGCATTAAAAGAGGCATAGATGCTCATGAAGAGAACATAATTTTACCTCTATATACACTCACTGGCCACTTTATTAGGTACACCATGCTAGTAAGGGGTTGGACCCCCTTTTGCCTTCAGAACTGCCTCAATTCTTCGTGGCAGAGATTCAACAAGGTGCTGGAAGCATTCCTCAGAGATTTTGGACCATATTGACATGATGGCATCACACAGTTGGCGCAGATTTGTCGGCTGCACATCCCTGATGCGAATCTCCCGTTCCACCACATCCCAAAGATGCTCTATTGGATTGAGATCTGGTGACTGAGGAGGCCATTTGAGTACAGTAAACTCATTGTCATGTTCAAGAAACCAATCTGAGATGATTCGAGCTTTATGACATGGCGCATTATCCTGCTGAAAGTAGCCATCAGATGTTGGGTACATTGTGGTCATAAAGGGATGGACATGGTCAGCAACAATACTCAGGTAGGCTGTGGCGTTGCAACGATGCTCAATTGGTACCAAGGGGCCCAAAGAGTGCCCAGAAAAAATTCCCCACACCATGACACCACCACCACCAGCCTGAACCGTTGATACAAGGCAGGATGGATCCATGCTTTCATGTTGTTTACGCCAAATTCTGACCCTACCATCCGAATGTCGCAGCAGAAATCGAGACTCATCAGACCAGGCAACGTTTTTCCAATCTTCTACTGTCCAATTTCGATGAGCTTGTGCAAATTGTAGCCTCAGTTTCCTGTTCTTAGCTGAGAGGAGTGGTACCCAGTGTGGTCTTCTGCTGCTGTAGCCCATCTGCCTCAAAGTTCGACGCACTGTGCGTTCAGAGATGCTCTTCTGCCTACCTTGGTTGTAACGGGTGGCAATTTGAGTCACTGTTGCCTTTCTATCAGCTCGAACCAGTCTGCCCATTCTCCTCTGACCTCTGGCATCAACATGGCATTTCCGGCCACAGAACTGCCGCTCACTGGATTTTTTTTCTTTTTCGGACCATTCTCTGTAAACCCTAGAGATGGTTGTGCGTGAAAATCCCAGTAGATCAGCAGTTTCTGAAATTCTCAGACCAGCCCTTCTGGCACCAACAATCATGCCACGTTCAAAGGCACTCAAATCACCTTTCTTCCCCATACTGATGCTCGGTTTGAACTGCAGGAGATTGTCTTGACCATGTCTACATGCCTAAATGCACTGAGTTGCCGCCATGTGATTGGCTGATTAGAAATTAAGTCTTAACACACAGTTGGACAGGTGTACCTAATAAAGTGGCCAGTGAGTGTAAGTCACTAGTGCGACCACACTTAAAATACTGTGTACAGTTCTGGTCTCCGGTGTATAAGAAAGACATAGCTGAACTGGAGCGGGTGCAGAGAAGAGCGACCAAGGTAATTAGGGAACTAGGGGGTCTGCAATACCAAGACAGGTTATTACACTTGGGGTTATTTAGTTTGGAAAATCGAAGGCTTAGGGGTGATCTTATTACAATGTATAAATATATGCGGGGACAATACCAAGACCTTTCTACTGATCTTTTTACTCTTAGACCTGTGACGGGGACAAGGGGGCATCCTCTACGTCTGAAGGAAAGAAGGTTTAAGCATACTCACAGATGCGGATTCTTTACTGTAAGAGCAGTGAGACTATGGAAGTCTCTGCCATATGATGTTGTAATGAGTGATTCACTACTAAAATTTAAGAAGGGACTGGATGCCTTTCTTGAAAAGTATAATATTACAGGGTATATACACTAGTTTCCTTAATATTGTGTTGATCCAGGGAGCTAGTCTGATTGCCGTATGTGGAGTCGGGAAGGAATTTTTTTCCCCAATGTGAAGCTTACTGTTTGCCACATGGGTTTTTTTTTGCCTTCCTCTGGATCAACATGTTAGGGCAAGTTAGGATAGGATATGGGTTGAACTAGATGGACTTAAAGTCTCCCTTCAACCTTAATAACTATGTTTCTATGTTACTATTTTCACTGCCCCCCAGACCTCCTTGTAGGATCTGCCGAAAAAAATGGTCGAATTTCCCGATGCCCATTATACTCGTTACTCGAAATGAGCATTCGAACATTAGGAATTGCTCGGTTCGAGTAACGCGCATCCAAGCATTTTAGTGCTCGCTCATTCCTAGTAACTACTCTGAGCACGTGTATAACTCAGACAAGTGGTGTCCAACTTGGACTACCACTATATACTATACTGCCTACTTGGACAAAGATTTGGCCCCTTAGAATAGAAGACTTCTTTTTTTATATTTAGATTCATTTGCTATTTTCTTTTTACAATGGTTGAGCGATACAAGAACACATTGCCTCGCGCAGGATTTTAGATGGATGCCTTCATTAGGATCTTAATAGCCCATTATATCATTGATGCTAAAGATATATCTATGTAATTACATTATTAACCAGTAGGAACAAAACCTTCTGTTCACTAGAAAGATTACATTATACCGGATAATAACATTTGGAAAACTCATTAACAGGAAAATACCTCAATTGTATGAGCTAAAGTCTAAGCTGACCTGCAGCCAAGTGTGGGGGCAAAACTTCAGGTCCACAGACCACATCGCACGTGTGAAAATAGGTCCTTTGGAAATACATGATACCTGTTTTTATCTATCTTTTTATCTATCTATCCAGCGTCAGACTGGGGTGTCTGGGGCCCACAGGAGTAATTGACCCTAGGGGCCCACCCTACAGCTTTATGCAAACACCTGTTAGCAGTTATAGTGGAGCATCGGCTGCACATCTACTGTGCGCCACCATAACTGGGATGTACAATTACGGTAGTTTGCATTAAAGGAGTTCTTTGGTTAAAACACACTGATCCATGGGCTCCACAGGATAGGTGATAAATTATTGATTGTTTGGGTACAACCATTGGAAACTGCACCAATTGGAAGAATTGAGAAGTTTTATCCATGACAGAACACTTTTATCCCCATTTTAAAATGGAGCGGCAGGTGGGATGTCTGACCACAGCTCCAGTGGTCAAGTCGCACATGCCGCTCCGGTATAAAGGGGAAAAAAGCTCCACATTCTGCTGATCGGTGAGAGTTCCAGCAGTCAGACCCCCACTAATCAATAATCATCTTGTTCCAAGTATTTAATCACTAATGGAAATAAATAATTTTCTCCTAATTAATATCAGAGAGAACAAATGACCGCCATACACAACACAATCCACTATACCAAGACCAATAATTCCATATACAAGGGAGAAATACCGTCACAACATGACTGGACTACATATTACCATATTACCACTACATAGTGACTGAATAATACCACATACAAGGGAGAACTTCCACCACACTGTGACCAGACCACATATTACCACCACATAGTGACCGAATAATACCACATACAAAGGAGAACTACCAGACCACATTTTAACAGAATAAAGTGACCAAATAATTCCACATACAAGGGAAATTTATTGCCACACCGTGACCAGACCACATATTACCACCATATAGTGACTGAATAATATCATATACTGTACGAGGGAGAAATACTGCCACACCGTGACCACGCTAGAGTGACCGAATAATACTACATGCAAAGATAAATACCGCCACACAATAACCAGACCACATATTATAACATAGGAACTGATAATTACAATACTAATCACTAATAAAAACCACAATACAAAACAACACTGTTACTACCACCAGTGATATTATACACAGGAGCTCTGTATATAATATACAGTGTATAGTGTAAGTGTAGAGGTAAAACAGTGACTCACCAATGACAATATACACAGAAGCTTTGTATATAGTGTACAGGTAATGCAGGGATCACCAGTGACATTATACGTAGGAGCACTGTATATAGTGTACTGTTATGAATGAGTCACCATAGGAGACAAAAGCAGAAATACAAGCTAAGTCCAGAAAACCAGAGAAGTTGGCAACTATCAGATTGCAGACCCCTGAACCTATCAACACAACTAGCAGTAGCCGTGGGGGGTTCCTACGATGCCCTAGTCCCCTCGATCACAGCCGGAGAAATACATAGGCCTAAAGAAAGAAAGGGGAAATCTAAACTGCCCCAGAACAGACCCCAAAGCAATAGGCAGCCCCCAACTTATAATGACGGTGAAGCAAGATTAAAATACTAACACAGACAGAAAGATAGACTGAGCAAAGACGGGGCCCCAAAACTACCTAGATAGGAAAGGACAGGAAGGCTGCTGTCTGCAATCTGCCAAAACCCTATCAAAGACATAAGCCAACCAGCTGATATGAAAAAGGCCCTGAAGCAGCTAGGCTTCAAAAACTGAATCAGCACTCAGGTATTTTCAGAAGACGGAGCTAAATGAATTCAGCACACCCCAGCAGGGAATGGCAGAAATCCAGAAAAACAAAGCAAAAACAAAGTCAAAGCACAAAAGCAAAAGGCCGAGCAGCAAACTTAGCTTTGGAGGAGCAGGAATTCAGACTGGTCTCCAAGGATCCCACAGAGAAATCACCCGCAGGGCAGAAGGGCGTCGGCAGCCTTATATCCAGGCCGTAACTCCACTCAGCCAGTCCTCATCATCAGCCTCAGGTGTTTGACAATCAGGCTCACTACCTTTCTTAACCAGAAGAGGGAGTTCCTCGGGCCTCAGTAATGAAGGGGAAAATGAACTCACAACAGTGTACAGTGTACAGGTAATGCAGGGATCACCAGTGATATTATACACAGGAGCTCTGTATATAGTGTACAGTGTACAGGTAATGCAGGGATCACCAGTGACATTATACATAGGAGCACTGTATATACTGTCAGTGTACAGGTAATGCAGGGATCAACAGTTAAATTATACACAGAAGCTCTGGGTATATTATGTAGTGTATAGTGTATAGGTAACACCCTGACATACCAGTGACATCTCTACTTGGTCGTTCGTTTTCGCTTTTCTTCTTTATCTGGCACAAACCCCAATCAATTCTTCCAGCCAGGACTCATCTCTGTAGAAAATAACACACAGTTATCAATAACTGATCGCTTCTTCAGCACATTCCCCACTTATTCCACGACTTATACACTATACTAGATGAAGAAAAAAGGTGACATAGTTCAGCTCTGCACAGTAACAGGACCTACCTTTCATACCCCCATGGAAAACAGTATTCTAAAAAGTAAATGATATTACTGTTGTAATGTTCCCTAATTGGCCCCTACAGTAATTATGCCCATCCCCTTGCCACTATAAACTAATAATGTAGGTTCCTCACTTTGGCCTCCATACAATAAATAAGTCTCTCAACCTGGCCCCTTTAATTAATAATGTCCCCCATCTTGAGCCCCTATGTTCCCCCATTTTGGGCACCTATATCCCTGATCCTGGCCCCTATGTCTCTAGTCCTGGCTCCCATGTCACAGGTCCTGGCTCCTGTGTCCATGCTGCTGACCCCCTGTGTCCCTTGTGCTGACCCTTATGTCACTAGTGCTGGCTCCTATGACTCTGGTCTCTATGTCTCTTGTGCTGGCCCCTATGTCCCTTGTGCTGGCCCCATGTCCATGGCCCCTATGTCCCTAACCCCTTATGTCCCTGTTCCTGGCCTCTATGTCCCTAGTGCTGGCCCCTATATCCCTTGTGCTGCCCCCATATCCCTTGTGCTGGCCCCATGTTCCTAGTCCTGGCCCCATGTCCTGGACCCATGCTACTGGTCCCATGTCCCAGGTCCCATGCCCCTGGTCCTCTCCCTTCAGATCCGGCACAGTTGTGTTAAAATGGCCGCTGACCTATCAGAGGCCGGTGGCTGACATCAGTGCACCCGTTAAGGCCAGTTTCATGTGCTGCCTGCAACAGGCGCACTGATGCCAGCCTGTGCAGCGGCCATGTTAACTAATGTGGTGCAGACTTTCTTCACCACAATACTTTTCAACAGAATGTGCGACCTTGGACACACATTCAGTTGAAACCAGCAGGTCCCCTCTACGTGCTCCAGTCTGACTATCTATCTATCTATTAACTATCTATCTATCTATCTATCTATCTATCTATCTATTATATAATCTCATATCTATCTATCTATCTATCTATCTAATATCTATACTATAATGCCTGGTTGTAACACTACATACAGTATAGTTTCAGTTCTTTTCCTTTTTTATGCACTTGGCCTCATTTAGCCTCTGTATTCAGATGGAAAGCCTAATAAACAGCATTAATACTAGTTTTTTGGCAGCTCTTAAAACAAAAAGCAATGCAGCTGGCAGCCTGGAACGTGAGCAGCTGGTGCAGGAAGAACGAGCACCGACCGCTACATTACTTCATGTTTCATACTTAAAGGGATTTAATGGCTGCCGAGACTCAATGATAACAATAACAAAAAAGTCGCCACTGATGACAACTAGGAATGACAGCTTTTATGATTGAACCCTAATCCTCGCCATGTTCGCTCGCACCATCTGCTGCAGAGTTTTATGTCTTTCTACTTTCAAAGGGTGAGCACAAGAGTCAACTTTGTTGGCAAATACAGACATTAATAAAAAGAGACAGATTTCATCAAAAATAATTAAGTTCACTGGGAAGTTCTTTGTAGTCTGTGAATAAAACTACAGTAATATATATCATAGGACCTGGGCCGGCTGATCCAATCATGGTGGTGTAACTTTCTTGTAAGGTCACATTCATATCCTAAACACTAGTGAATTGGTCCTCAATGTAAACTCTATGGGGTCCCCACCTATCATGTGCCATTTATGATTCTGGTGTTATCTTGTGCTGCCGAGGTTACAGCTGTCACCAGGTTGCATTATTATGACTCTTTTACACATGTCGGGTTTTTTGCGGCCCGTTTTTGCGGGCCGTATTGCCAAAAAAAAGGGCTGCAAAAAGTCTTCTCGGATCGCCGGTTTTCCCTGTTGTAACAAATTGCAGGGAAAAAAACGGCGATCCGCAAATACGGTGTACCGCGAAAAAAAAGCTTCCATTGTTTTTGCTGTACCATTGTTTTGAATGGAGGCCGTGTCCGTGAGCCGTGAAAAATATCGAGCAAGCTCGATATTTTTTGGCGGCCGTATATACGGCCCTCACAGCCATACGGCACATGGCTCTCCGATGTATTTTTGCGGGCCGTTTTTGCGGCCCCATAGAAATCTATTGGGGCCACAGAAACGGCCCGCAAAAACACGGCAAGTGTAAAAGCAATCTTACCAAGCCTTTGAGGGCACCAAGAATAAAAAGGGTATGTCTCCAGGACTCCTGGAAGAGTTTGCAAATCTCCTAAGTGCCACAGAAGCCTCTTGTCTAGAGGCACTTGCAGGAGGCGACACAGGGTGTAGCATGCTGAACTAGCGTGTGACTATGTAGGTAAAAAGCAAGCATGCTTATTACATGACTGTGTGCATGGATATAATAAGCTTTAAAATGTTCTTAAAGGGTTTATATTGTCTGAATGCTCTTGGGTCGCCCTCCCAGGGCTGTGGGGTACTCAGTACCGGGCCGGTGTCAGGGGAATGTGTCACAGCAGCAGTGACCCGGTCCGTGGCCCTGGGCGCCCAAGTAATGGGGGAATGTAGTTAATGGAATGGAATAGTTTGTGACACCACCTGTGGTGCTCGGCAAGGGAGGTGTAAAGCCGACGCTGCATGCAGATCCGCTGGGACTGATGGTAGGGTGCAGCAAGGATGTAAAAGCTCCCCACAGGTGAAGCTATAGTCCCAGGGCAGTGTAGAGGTGGTTGGAACGGGGATGTAGCAGTGCCGTAAGGGTAGGAAGCAGACAAGACACAGCGGGGTGCAATTTCTGTACCTTTACTTGATAACTGCAGTCCAGGGTCCTGATTACAGATGGTAACGGAGCAGGCAAGCCTGTAAGCAACTCAGGGATTCTCTCTCAGCAGACGGGCTGTGCAGTCTCCTTCCTAGCGCTTGTTTGAATGAAGTACTCCTAGTACCAAGTTACACTGAAGTTCCTCCTGTCAGATGTTCTCAAGAACCTTACTTGCACGGCAGACAGCTGTAGCCTATCTCGGGGGCTCCTTTCTCCTGAGTCCCGGCTCTCTATCCAAGCTGCTGTAGTGCCTTCAGACCTTAGATGGGAGTAGGGCATTTACAGCCTCCTACTCCTCTGGTATCTGTTGTAGGACCGTTAGTATCCGTACAACCGTGGAGACCAGGCTCCAGTTCATGCGCTCACTGTGAGGGAGCTCTCCTTTCCCAGCTCAAGCTCCAGCTTCTCTCTACATGTCTGCACACTTCACCCTCCGCAGACTAACTGACCACTCCTTCCTCTGGGCCCTCAGAGAGCACTCCTCCCCTTAATCCTGGTTCAGAGTTCCCCCTGCTGGCCTGGAGTGGAACTATGTTGCATGTATGGATTGACTGTGAGAGAGACCCATCATTGCCTCCAAGCCTGGCATTACCCTCCCCAGGAGGAAGGCAAAGCCACTGTGGCGACCATACTGCTGGCGGTGCCACGTTCCCCCTAGTGCAAGTCAGCACTCCTGGGCTGAACAAAAACATGAAACACATAAAAAAAATGAACAATATTATTTGTACAAGAGTTAAAAATTAAAAAGTTACAAAAACCAAGAGCTTCCAAAAATGGTCCTATGATGATAAGTCCAAGCATCAATGTCCATGGTCCATTCCTGGGCAAATGGTTAATTATTTACAAGAAAGTCTTTGACCACACAAGTCCTGTGGTACAATGTCCATAAAACAAAATTGGCAATTGCAAAGGAAACTCTTACAGGTTACCTGTAGGCACAAACTTGAAAAACAGTTACATACTGTATATACACTTACAATTTCAACATTTACATTTACCTATATACGATATCTAATGGGTGGTATCCCTTGTGTAATGCGGGTAGACCTGCGTAAGACTGGTGTAGTGGGTAATGTACTGGAAACACTACTGGGGGTTCTGCATGGCACAGGGATCCTAGATTGTCTGTGAACTCTTAGACTCACCAGGGGCACAACAGGCTCACCACTGGCAGGGCGAGGGTTCTCTGGCTCCACTGCTGGTGTGGCATCTGCTACCCGATTTTCCTGATTCTCTTGAGTCACTTCTCCCTGTACTACAAGTTGGGGAAATGTCAACACTGGCACCACTATAGCATCGTTCACTTTAGTCCAATTCGCAGGGAATTCTCCAAGCACTGTACTGACCTTCTCTTCTTCCACTATGGGATGGATGTTATTTGGTTCTTCCTGTCTTTCTTTTAACTTGTCAGGGCATAACTTCAAATGATCTCTCGATACCGCGGCTGAGGTCTCTCCTCCATCTTTACTAACAAGGCATACCTTAGTATTATCAAAGATCGAGGGCAGAATGGTATAAGGTTCTGCTTCCCATTGATCATCCAATTTGTGCAATCCTCTCTCGGAGCAATGCTTCCAACTTCTTCCATCCGAAGTGTCCAGCTCCATTATGGTATGCTTCCAGGACCATTGATGCCTCTCTCTTTGGGACTATCACCTGCCAAACCAGCTCATGAGTGCGGGCATTGATACTCCTCCGACACAGCTTCCCTTCATAAATGAACAGCCGGCCTCTCTCCTTCCACAACTGCTGAGTTTCCTCAGGATCATCCGACTCTGGACGTGTGTCAGCAGCTCCTTCACCAGGCGGACTGCAGGGTCACTATCTTGCGTTTCTGCCCAATCATGATGGGGCAATGGATTCAGGGTGACCAACTTCAAGCCAGACGGTCTGTTTCTCACTCCTTGAGCACGTTGGGCCGCAATTGGCCAGTAGAAGGGAGGTAGCTCTAGTTCTTCAAGAGCCTCCGGGTCTTCTCCTGCATCAGGCAGATTGGGCATCCTGGACAGCGCATCAGCATTGGCATTCTTGTGCCCTGCTCGGTACTTAATGGTAAACTCAGAATTAGATAGCCGAGCCATCCATCGCTGTTCCAGTGCACGTAGTTTTGCAGTGTCCAAATGCGTCAACGGGTTTGTTGTCCGTGAAGATAGTGAACTTGGCGGAGGCTAGGTAATGTTTGAACCTTTCGGTGACAGCCCAGACTATGGCAAGGAACTCCAGCTTGAAAGAGCTGTAGTTATCAGGGTTCCTTTCAGTGGGCGCAGCTTCCTGCTGGCGTAGGAGATCAGTCTTTCCCATTCTGTACCTGCGACAGTACTGCTCCTAGTCCCACGTTGCTGGCATCAGTGTACAGCACAAAGGGTTTGTCATAATCTGGGTAGGCCAGAACTTCATCTCCTGTGAGAGCCATCTTCAATCTGGTGAAGGACCTTTCCAACTCTTCAGTCCATTCAAAGGTGGAACTTTTCTGTTTGGTCTTCTTGGACTGCCCCACTGTAATATCCACACGTTATGAAGAATTCAAGGTATTAAACTTTAGATATGTTTTATTCTTCGTCCTCCAGCACACAGCATAACAGTTGCATTCCCATGCTACCAGAAGTGAAACTGAAACTCCCCTTCTTATCCCTCTTGTCTCCACCCTCCAAGTCCCATAAGTCTGGCTTGCTTAAAGAGACAGATCTAATTATTATACATTACATCATCCCCCTTTTTTTTTTTTTTTTTTAAATAATCTATATTACTGATAAATGCAACAACATGAAAACGTCCGAAGAAATCATATGTCCATTTTGTCTTATTTGTTCAATTCTAAAACCAGAGAAAACAAACAACAAAAAAACAAAAACAAAACAAAACAAACAAAACTGTAGTTACACTTCTTCAATAAGCCTCGATGGAGCTCTTCTCTCTCGTGTAGGATAACGTCTGGGCTCATTGAGAGGGTTCATTGTTGATGGACCAGCTACCTCTTGTTGGTCCTCTCCACCATCGGATACCAAATCTTCCACCAAAGAGAGTTCATTGCCATCATTCTGCGGTATGACTTTAAAATATGAAGAATTTCGCGTTATGGAGTGTCCATCTCGTTCAGCTGTGATCATGCTGCCTTTCCTTTTGGTAACATAATATTTTGCAGGACCATATACAGGTGAGGTCTTGTTGGTTGGTCTTTGACGTACCACCACGACATCCCCTCTTTCGATGGCACTTGACTGTGTCCTTCGCCTTCTGTCTGCATAACGTTTCATGGCTTGTTTATTGGAGAAATCTGTGGATCTCACTGAGAAGTCACTCGGTCGGGGATGGCTGGTCACATCAGGGAGACGTATACGCAGGGTTCTGCTGAACATTAAATGAGCTGGAGCAGCATTAGTAGTGGAGTGTGGCGTATTGCGGTAATTACGCATGAATTTGTATAATGACTGTTTCAGTGGGATGTGCTCCAGACTCGCTGCCTTGATACGTTTCCCCAGAGTGCGCATAAAACGTTCCACAATTCCATTGGCTTGCGGCCAGCAAGGTGTGATTTTCCTGTGATTGAATCCCAAGTATTCAGAAAATTGTGTAAACACATGTCCATTGAATGGAGGTCCATTGTCTGTTTTGACCACTCTTGGAATACCATATGCCGAGAAAATGTCGTCCAGCTCTGGTATGACATTATTAGCAGATGTTGAAGAGATAAATGAAATGACAGGGTATCGAGAATATTCATCAATTGTTACGAGAATGTATTGGCCATTTGGCAATGGTCCATATATATCGACTGCCACTTCCTCCCAGACAGCAGTGGGTAACGGAGACATTTGTAATGGCTCTAAGTTTGATGATGGAGTGATTACTTGACAAGTAGAACAGCGTCTAATCTTTTCTTCCACCAAGTGATCCATATTTGGGAACCACACTTTTTCTCTGAGTAACTTCTTTGTGCCAACAATTCCTAAATGACCTTCATGTGCTATCTGTATGACTAAGTTACGCAAAGTCTTAGGTACAACTAGTTTGGTACCTCGAAGAATGAGGTGTTCTTCAGTGACT
This sequence comes from Dendrobates tinctorius, assembly GCF_039654945.1. Lineage (NCBI taxonomy): Eukaryota > Metazoa > Chordata > Amphibia > Anura > Dendrobatidae > Dendrobates > Dendrobates tinctorius. Next base: position 39,077,060 of record NW_027361752.1, on the reverse strand, counting down.
GATAATTCCTCACGTACGTTTGAGAATAGTTTTAACTCTTTCAGATCGATCTCAGAATCAGGAAATTTTTCTTTTTGAATTTCATGCCACCTTCGATTTTGGATGATTTGTATTAGGGCACAGAGTGTCTTGTCTTTTGTTGTTTCATTTATAAATTGATCAAGAGAAAGTGCTTTTGGCACGGCATGATCTGTAACAAAACGTAGGTATTCTTCAATGGAGGAATGCACAGGTATATCATCATTAGTAGGATGTCTTGAAAGATAATCAGCCGGATTGCTGTATTTTCCAGGTTTGTGAACAATTTTATAGTTGTAGTCCTGTAGATGTAGGCCCCATCGTTCAATTCGTGCAGGCATTTTAGCTCTGGGATTTCCAAAAATTGTAAGAAGTGCTTGATGATCTGTGACAATGGTGAAGGGAGCTCCATAGAGAAATAAGTGAAAGTGTTCACATCCCCAGACAACTGCCAAGCTTTCTTTTTCAGGTTGAGAATATTTTCTTTCAGTGTTTGTTAAGCTCTTACTTGCATAAGAAATGATGTGAGGATTTTGATTGTTATCCTTGTACTGCGCTAGAATAACACCCAGTCCCACGGGACTGGCGTCCACAATCAGTTCAGTTCGAAGAGCTGGATCAAAATAAGCCATAGTGGTTGTCGAGCAGAGTTCATTTTTAATTGTTTCAAAAGAGGCCTGACAGCCTTGAGACCATTGAAAAATACAACTTTGTTTTGTAAGTTCCCGTAGTGGATTGCTGATTGTTGAAAAATTTGGAATATATCTAGCACAGTAACTTGGCATTCCAAGGAAAGAACGCACTTCACTGGCATCCTGTGGAATTGAGGCTGTTCTGATAGCTTCCACTTTCTTGGGGTCTGGTTGTACTCCTTTTGCCGAGAAGATGTGACCATAGAATTCTAATGAATCCTTGTCAAGCTCGCACTTCTCTTTGTTTAAAGTGAGTCCAGCAGAAAGCAGGCATTCGAAGATAGCATATAGAGCACGATTATGCTCAGCTTGAGTTTTACCAAAAACCAATATGTCATCACTGTAATTAAAGGCATTTGGGATGTGTTGAATGACACTCCTTATTGCATCCTGAAAAATTTCTGCTGCTGAGCAGACTCCAAAAGTCAATCTTTTGTATCTTCTGAGGCCCACATGGGTGGAAAATGTGGTCAAATATCGGGACTCTGGACTCAGTTCTAATTGATGATATCCCTTATTGAGGTCCAGCTTTGAAAAGACGGTGGCTCCATTTAATAAATGAATAATGTCATCAATCGTAGGTGAGATATGTCTTTCCCTCTGGATAGCGGTGTTGGGCAGGCGCATGTCAACACACAGTCTCACTTGATCAGGAGTCTTTGGTTTTGGAACTACCACAAGTGGAGAGACCCACGGAGTGGGACCAGTAACAGTTTCAATAACGTCCTCATCCATGAGCAATTGGAGTTCCTTTTCTACCTTCTGTCTCAGGTGAAATGGAATACGCCTGTGAGGCTGGGCTACTGGACGAACATTGTCATCCACATGAAGGTGTACTTGAGAGTCCTTTAGTTTTCCCAAACCACTAAATAGGGAGGGAAAGCTGTTCACCATAGTTTGTACATCCATATCCGCAGGGTCAGTTATGGTATGAATAATCTGGATGAGCCCTAGCTCCAAGGCAGTGTGATAGCTGAGAAGACAGCCTCCCGATCCTTGTAATGTGTGGAAAGTGGTTTTCTGCCTGTTTTCTTTATATCTAATTTCAGCATCAAATTGTCCCATTATAGCTAGAGGTGTTTTAGATCCATAAGGAAAGATTTTAGTCTGCACTTGTTGTAAGACTGGCCTTGTTTTCAATTGTTCATATGTAGTGCCATCTATGATATCCACTGAAGCTCCTGTATCTATTGTAAAGGTAATGTCAGTGTTGCAGATTGAGAGTGTAACACAGGGAGACTGTACTGAACCAGTGACAGAGGTAGTGAACACATAGTTCTCAGTCGCAGACATTTCTTCTGTGTCCTGATTTATCACTTTTACATCTGCAGATTTTGTCATAGGCAGCGGAGGCTTGTAGTGCGCTGATTTGCAAACAGCTGCAAAATTATTCCCTTTTCCACATTTACTGCAGGTTTGTCCCATAGCTGGACATTTGTTCTGGTGGTGAGGGAAATCCTGTCCACATCTATAACATTTCTTCTGTTTCTGGGCTTGTTTGTCTGGTAAATTTTTCTGTTTGAGATTATGCACATGTAATTTATCCCCATTCTCCATTACGGTAGCCTGATGATCTGCTATTTCTATAGCACGGGCCATTTTGGGCAAATCATGTAAAGAGATATCCTGCTGCAGAGCCTTACGCCTTAGGTTATTAGACGAGCAGATGACAATTATTTGAGTTAGGATTTCATCATCTACATCTGTAAAGGCACATCCATTTGCTAACTCTTTCAGCCGTGTGACATAAGTGTCTATGGACTCTTCTGGAAGCTGCTTGGCAATCCTGAATTTATATCTTTCATATCTGATGTTCTGTTTGGGGTTGAAGTAGCCAGTGAGAGCTTTAGTGCAGTTGCTGTATGTGTCTGTTTCTGCTGCAGGTAACGTACTGTATATGTCATAGACTCCTGTGCCTGCACAATGCAGGAGCAAAGCTCTCTTTCTTTTCTCCTCCTTTATGTCCATGGCTTCTAGGAAATTCTCAAATCTATTTAGCCATTTTCTCCAGTTATGGGAGAGATTAATGACATCAGTCATATCAAACTGTGGGAATGTGTGCAAGTAGTCAGCCATGATAGAGTCTCTTAGTGGTGCTGGCGTGTGAAGCGGTAAAATAGAGTCCGTACTCACAGCAGTAGGTGATTATATCCCATCCTCGTCGCCAGTTGTATTATCCACACGTTATGAAGAATTCAAGGTATTAAACTTTAGATATGTTTTATTCTTCGTCCTCCAGCACACAGCATAAGGCCGGTTTCACATTAGCGCTTTTTCAGCGCGCGCACGGCCGGGGGTAGCTCCGCCCCCGAGCCGGCTCTCTGCCCGGCGTGCCCGCCCCTTGCTTGTAGCGCCGCCTACTAGCGGACAGCGGCGCCTGCGATCGGCGCACCCTATCTTTAGCATAGGGTGCGCAGATCGTGCGCAGGCCGTGCGCTAGTTGCGCTTTGACCTGCGCTGCGCACTTTTGACGGTGCGCCGTGCGCGCCAAAATCAAACTTTTCGGATTTTGGCGCGCACGGCGCACCGTCAAAAGTGCGCAGCGCAGGTCAAAGCGCAACTAGCGCACGGCCTGCGCACGATCTGCGCACCCTATGCTAAAGATAGGGTGCGCCGATCGCAGGCGCCGCTGTCCGCTAGTAGGCGGCGCTACAAGCAAGGGGCGGGCACGCCGGGCAGAGAGCCGGCTCGGGGGCGGAGCTACCCCCGGCCGTGCGCGCGCTGAAAAAGCGCTAATGTGAAACCGGCCTAACAGTTGCATTCCCATGCTACCAGAAGTGAAACTGAAACTCTCCTTCTTATCCCTCTTGTCTCCACCCTCCAAGTCCCATAAGTCTGGCTTGCTTAAAGAGACAGATCTAATTATTATACATTACACCCACCAGAAGGTTTTGCATAGGGGTGGCTATTTCGGTAAAGCCTTTGATGAATCTTCGGTAGTAGCCTACAGGTCCAAAGAATTGGCGTACTTCATGAAGGTTGCTGGGCTTCGGCCAGTCCCGGATGACTGTGACCTTGTCAGGATCTGGTGCCACACCTTCTGCACTGTCCACATGACCGAGGTACTGTACCTTGGGCTTCAGGAGGTGGCATCTGGAAGGCTTCACCTTCAGGCCAAAATTGGACCAAGCTTCAAACACTTCAGCCAGGTGTTCCAGATGATCTTCATAGGTTTTGGAGAAAACAATGACATCATCCAGGTACAACAGGACAGTCTCAAAATTCATGTGTCCCAGGCAGTACTCCATCAGCCGTTGAAATGTTCCTGGAGCAGTGCAGAGCCCAAATGGCATATAATTGAACTCACAGAGACCCATTGGAGTGGTAAATACTGTTTTCTCCTTGTCTGCCTCTGCCACGGGAACCTGCCAATACCCACTAGTGAGATCCAAGGTGGAAAAGTAGTTAGCAGTTTTGAGTGCAGCTAATGATTCCTCAATTCTAGGTAGTGGGTAGGCGTCCTTATGTGTAATGCTGTTAATTTTCCTGTAATCAACACACATTCTCATGGTACCATCCTTTTTCTTTACAAACACTATTGGAGCTGCCCAGGGGCTACAACTGTCTCTGATGACCCCTGTCTCCTTCATCTCCCTCAACATACTCTTATCCATACAACCGTGGAGACCAGGCTCCAGTTCATGCGCTCACTGTGAGGGAGCTCTCCTTTCCCAGCTCAACCTCCAGCTTCTCTCTACACGTCTGCACACTTCACCCTCCACAGACTAACTGTCCACTCCTTCCTCTTGGCCCTCAGAGAGCACTCCTCCCCTTAATCCTGGTTCAGAGTTCCCCCTGCTGGCCTGAAGTGGAACTGTGTTGCATGTATGGATTGACTGCGAGAGAGACCCATCATTGCCACCAAGCCTGGCACTACCCTCCCCTGGAGGAAGGCAAAGCCACTGTGGCGACCATACTCCTGGGGGCGCCACACTCTTCCATAGGCCCTAAAAGGTCTTATAGATGTATAGCAGATAAAGAGGAGCAAATACATTATTAGGTACCTGGTCCAGGTCAATTTTTCATGTCTTCTGGATGGGAGCCTCGTGAAGCATTTCCTACATTCTGGCATCCGGGCTCTTTTTTTGATTAGCCAGCCTGGCATGATGTTGTGTGAGAGTCACACTGCAACGATGATGTTGCGCCAGGCCCTCTTATCAAAGGAAGAGCCAGGGATGCTGGCAGGTAGGTGGAGGTTTGCAGGGATCCCATCTAGCGGCCGATTGTCCGAGGGTCTGTGAATCAATTCATGCATTTTTATCAGCCATGCAGAAATTGTCTCCTCATCCAGCCAACCAGTACCCTTCTCTGCACTGATTTCTGTGGATGTAAGTCTTTAGACTCTGTTTGGCTTAACCTAATTGACTTACTGGGTAGCTCCCACCAAGAGGAAGCACTAGAAAGCCAGCTTTATTCCTCCTTCATGAGCGCTAATTTGCATTCTCCTTTCCTAGGAAACATTGCCTGGCCTATAAGTCTTTCTACGCCAGCTAATGGTCTCCAGAAAAATAACAATACCAACAAGACCTCCATCACAGGCCTCTCACCAAGCCAACCAGAACCCTTCAAGGAGGAAAACCCTGAAAGCAGCTGTTTGCAGATGGGTGTCTTTCCCATTTGGAGAAGACTCAAGTTTGGCTTAATGTCCTAATTCATATTACAGAGGCAGACAATGACTTATTAGCAGTGGTGTAACTTGATTGCTTATGTGCCCCAATGCAAAACCTGCAACGAGGTCCCCAACTATAACTGGTCTTTAGTATTGCTTTTCTCATATGGGCCAAAAGTACTTTTAGGGCCCTCTTAAATTCCTGGGCCCACATTCCATTGCAACCCCTGCATGCTTTATAGGAGTTCCCCTGCTTATTGGGTAACTACATTGGATAGGTATGGGTCAATAAGTGACAGTAAAGAGCTAACTTTTTTCCTCCTGGAGCGCAGCCATTATATATTAATTATACATATTAGCGTCCACCAGGCGGAAGAACACTGGAGAAGGAAGGCCCTGTTTTCTCCATGTGTAAGGAGGTAGACAGGAGAGAAGAAGAGTACAGTTGATGCCTAACTTAGTAACTACAAGTGAACACCGCCATCTGCTGATCAAAGCTGAAAGTGAAAGTAAACAATTAAATATAGTAGTAGGAACCTAATAGTGGAAGTTCATATTCTCGGGGAAGAGATTGAAGACATCGCCGGTTCAGGTGACACCTGTGTCGCAGTTACTAATCATAAAAGGCCTGGCCAGACCAAGATTAAAGGAGTTGGTGCCAGAACTTGTACCAGGCAGGCTGTGTGGCCGCAAAGTGGGCTTAAAGCCACCATCGCCACCGAAGGGTCCAAGAGCGGTCAAATGGGGAGAAAGCCTGAGCTGTGAGGGAGACTGTGACCTGCACCTGTAGAACACTGTAAGTAGCGCCAATAGAAGACCGTAACCAGCACCAGTAGAATCCCATAATCACTACCAGTATAAGACCATGACCAGATCGAAACTAGGCTTGGGAGACAACCCAGCTAGACTGTTCCTGTGGGCTGTTAATTCCAGGGTAGATATGCTGTAAAGGGTGTGGGTCGGGGCCATGCTTCAAGAAATGGAAATTGCCATTGTCACAAGCACATTTTATACCTATAGACTCGCATATCTAGAAGTTGCGGCCTAGAGGGAAATACGCGTGATCCCCGCTAGGGCCAATGTAGTTATCAGAGGAGCTTACAGAGACTAGAACAGGGACGGGCCTAGCACTGAGAGTGAAGCCTGTAAAACTGAGACATAAAGACATTATAGTCGTTTAACTGCTAGAAAATAAGAACATTAAGAATAGAATGCTCCATAGATATATTTATTTGCATTGCTGTGTTCTTACAGTGTCATATCATACTATAATGACCTTGCTACTGTTACCCATAATATAGTGCTTACTTGTACGTATACTGTATGTACTTTTAGATAGATTTTCTTTCTGTGTTAGTGAAATGAATAATGTTGGTTAAGTACCATTGTCTCCTCATTGTCTGCGCTATTGCATCCAAGTAACGTGCTTACACATGTAGCCCCTTAGATTAGGGCCAGCTCCACTGAAAGTTGAGTTTTAACAGTTTTTGTGCAGACATGACACAAAACAAGCTCTCTGCGTTTCTCAACCTTACGTCATCAGGGTCACTGAAAATACAATGAACCATGAACTATACACGATGATATAAAACAATCACTATCCAAACAGGAGAGAATAATGATTGTGCATCAGATCCCGTAAATCAACCACCTGCACTTCATTTCTTAGAAAATTGAGTAACAATAAGGCGGCACTTCTCCTGACTGAGCTGACGGCAAGTTTTAGCTCTTAAAAATGACATTGAGCAATTCTTCATAACTTATGTCCACACATGGAGCAGAAGAGAAAGTTAAATTATGGACCCACCCTAAAAGAATGTGTTTGCATATCTACCTCTCAAATGAAATGTTCTTTTACTGCCTACGATTGTGAATAGCATCCAGCATTTGCCTTTATGCAATTCACAGATTTATGCTTTGGTCTTATAGGAGGGGTAAGTGATAAACGTATGATTGGAGGGGGTACCATCTCAAGAATAGGGGCCTCATGGCAATGGAACAGTTTTGTGACCTTCCCCCCTTTCACGTTTTGTGGGAGCTGTGGTCACAAAATCACACTACCGTTACTTTAGACCAATTTCAGTAAATAGATCCATGGTTATGCATACGCACCCGCTCGCCATTCACATGGGACCCCTTTCATCAGTATAAAGTTGTGCTCAAAAGTTTACATACCCCGGCAGAATTTTTGTTTTCTTGGCCTTTTTTTCAGAGAATATGAATGACAACACCAACACTTTTTCTACGCTCATGGTTAGTGGTTGGGTGAAGCCATTTATTTTCAAACTACTATGTTTCTCTTTTTAAATCATAATGACAACTCAAAATATCAAAATGACCCTGATCAAAAGTTTACATACCACATTTCTGAATACCGTGTATTGCCCCGTCTCACATCAATGACAGCTTGAAGTCTTTTGTAGTAGTTGTGGATGAGGTTCTTTATTTTCTCAGATGGTAAAGCTGCCCACTCTTCTTGGCAAAAAGCCTACAGTTCCTGTAAATTCCTGGGCTGTCTAGCATAAACTGCGTGCTTGTGATCTCCCCAGAGTGGCTCAATGATATTGAGGTAAGGAGACTGAAATGGCCACTCCAGAACCTTCCCTTTGTTCTGCTGTAGCCAATGACAGGTCGACTTGGCCTTTTGTTTTGGATGGATCGTTGTCATATTGGAACCAAGTTTCCTCCATTACATTTGGAGAGACAATGAAAGGAACACCATTCCTACTGTAAAGCACGGAGGTGGATCGCTGATGTTTTGGGGAAGTATGAGCTACAAAGAGACATGCAGTGGATACTGTGTCTGGAGGAACGTCCTGCCCCATCTACTGGCTGACACAGGGCTGTGGGACGGATCTCCCCAGTAAACAGCATGCGTGCATATGTTTCCTCAGCTACTGGCCTCTATAAGTAAGAGAAGAAGGTCAAAATTTGACCGAAACTTTTTTTACATACTACAATAAATATTCTTCTGAATATCCTAAAGTTGAGTGCTAAGTTTATAATTTATAACTACTTGGTTTGGGACCCTAACCTTTAGCACCATTACTTAAGTTGTGCTTACGGTGTTTTTTCCCTTGTATGAGCTACAAAGGCATAGGAAACTTGGTCAAAGTTGAAGGAAAGATGAATGCAACACATACTGGAGGCAAATTTGCAATCATCTGCCAGGAAGCTGCGCATGGGATGCACTTGGAAGTTCCAACATGACAACGGTATTAAGAAATGGGGTATGTTTTGGGTTTTCATTATGCTATAAAAAGAGAAAACACAGTAGTTTGACAGTAAGTGGCTTCACCCAACCACTAACCATGAGTGGAGAAAAAGTTTTGGTGATATCATTCATATTCTCTGAAAAAAAAGGCCAAGAAAGTAAAAATTCTGTTGGGGTATGTAAACTTTTGAGTACAACGGTAGGTGGGAGTCCGAGTAGTCGGAACCTCCACCCAATAAAAATAGTTATTCATATGATAACCCCTTGAAAGAAACAGTGCACCTATAATATTTGCCTAAAACTTACCAGAACTGTTTTTCAGTTTGTAGAAAATCTCTCCAAAAAAAAAAACGCTCACCAGCTGTTCATGGTGGGTTTCATGTTGAAGTGCAGGGGCTGTTTTTCAAGAAACATACTTTCTGTGCCTTCTGCTTTTCGGATGCTAAAAACAGCTTTCATTAACCTTGATAAGAAGAAACTTTATCCCTTGTCCTAGTAGAAGGCCTCTCACCTACCCAATAAAGTTCCTATTTTGCACTGATGAGAGGAAAGAAACCCAAAACAGCTGTATGCAAATGGGAATTCTGTTTACTTGTGTATCCTAAGTCATATGTTAAGGCTTTATAAAGAGGAACTTTCACTAGATTTTGTTTTTATTTAAACTGAGTGCCTTCTTCCAATTGTTGCTTGTCCACTAATTGTGGAAAATTTTTTTCTTTTTTCTGCTTTGTCCCTCCATTCCAAAGTTAAGCCTCTTGGTAACAAAAACAAAAATTTTCTCTATGGGCATATGCTTTTCTTTCTCTTTCACACTGGCCAATTAAAACACAGCCACACCCACAGGGAGCTTCTGTTGTATACGCCCAGATGATCGAAGGGACAATTTGCACCATTATTTCAGGGGGCCATAACTTTGGAACGGTAGGGCACAGGAGGAAAAGAAAAACTGTTCCAGAATCAGTGGATCAGTAGTAATTGGAGGAGGTACTCAGTTTATATATATATAGATTTTTTTTTTCTTTAAATCTAGCAGAAGGTCCCCTTTAAATGGGTAATTTGACTTACAGCATATGATTGCTACTTCCAATAGGTGGCACTAGTGAGCTTGTTCTCTTCCTCTGTGAAGAGCGTATTTGCATATATTAATCTTGATATATATACTCTTTGTAGCAATCTCTTACTTAGGGGGGTTATTACTGCTTTGTAATGCAGTTGCCATACAATTACAGCACAAATAATGATTATGCTAGAAGCGGTAACATTTCCCGATGTTCCGATGATCCTGCTTTACCCGCATTGACGTTGTCATAGCAACTGCATGACAAAGGCTGTTAACTTGAAGATTCTCGCTAAAGCACAAACTTCATTGTGAATTCGATCACGCTTAAATGAGAATAGTTTTTTTTATGGTTTTTCTACTTTCAGGCAATTGCAAAAGATCATAAGAGCATTTCTACCAGTGGTGAGGGGGTAGGCAGTGCAGGCAACTGCCTAGGGCACAATTAAAGATGGATACGTATATTTGTGGTTACAAGGATGACTATGCCAACTTACCTTACAGACATCTAGGATATCGACATGTAATGTACACGGCACCTGTATGGTATAGTGATGCAGTTTTGTTATTTTAATTTACAGGGGTTTTTTTACCACTTAAATTTAAAAAAAGGGTTTAAAGTGGTATAAAGTAAGAATACCTAAGTAGAAATATGCAAGGCTCAAAATTAATAAAAAATATATTCTTCATTGGATAACATAGTAGTTAAAAACATAAAAATAGACATATAAAGTCAGACAGAAAAAAACACTGAAGGCAGGTAAGTGATAAAACAAAACAGCAAGTACTTTGTAAGTAAAGGCAATAAAAGGTACATGAACATTCACATAATAATAATGCACAGTGGTATAATGTACACATCAAAGAAAACTCATCAGACACACGTTTCGCATTAAGCTTCATCAGGGGTGTACTTCTATGAGGTATAAAGACTAAAGACTTACCCTCATAAACTCTTGCTCTAGTTCTTACCTGATAATATTTTTTCCTGGTCCTATCTGGACACATCTGAAATGGGCAGAAATTACCACTCAGCCAATTAATCACTGGGTCAGGTCATCGTTGTGTCTTGTGATTGGCTGAACTGATATTTCCAGCTGTTTCTGATGTGTTGATACTGGACCAGGAAGCAGAGATCAGCTGGTCAAATGCTACAACAGGAACAATGGGGAATATTTGGGTAAGTATTGATTCTTTTCAAATTTTATACCAGCCTGAGCCTTTTTTTAACACATTTTTATAAGCTGGACAACCCCTTTAAGCTATGTTTAAATTGTGATTATGATCTATTATCAAGAATTTTAGCTCTATATGCAAGAATCATGCAGCATGTAGAGCAATTATTAATGTCAAAATGACGGAAACCTCAATGGACCATTAACAGACGACTTCATATGTCACTGAATCAGCATCAGTTCTGTTATGAATGAGTCACCGTAGGAGGCAAAAGCAGAAATACAAGCTAAGTCCAGAAAACCAGAGAAGTTGGCAACTATCAGATTGCAGACCCCTGAACCTATCAACACAACTAGCAGTAGCTGTGGGGGGTTCCTACGATGCCCTAGACCCCTCGATCACAGCCGGAGAATTACATAGGCCTAAAGAAAGAAAGGGGAAATCTAAACTGCCCCAGAGCAGACCCCAAAGCAATAGGCAGCCCCCAACATATAATGACGGTGAAACAAGATGAAAATACTAACACAGACAGAAAGATAGACTGAGAAAAGACGGGGCCCAAAACTACCTAGATAGGAAAGGACAGGAAGGCTGCTGTCTGCAATCTGCCAAAACCCTATCAAAGACATAAGCCAGAAAGCTGATATGAAAAAGGCCCTGAAGCAGCTAGGCTTCAAAAACTAAATCAGCACTCAGGTATTTTCAGAAGACAGAGCTAAATGAATTCAGCACACCCCAGCAGGGAATGGCAGAAATCCAGAAAAACAAAGCAAACCAAAGTCAAAGCACCAAAGCAAAAGGCCGAGCTGCAAACTTAGCTTTAGAGGAGCAGGAATTCAGACTGGTCTCCAAGGATCCCACAGAGAAATCACTCGCAGGGCAGAAGGGCGTCGGCAGCCTTATATCCAGTCAGTAACTCCACTCAGCCAGTCATGATCATCAGCCTCAGGTGTTTCATAATCAGGCTCACTACCTTTCTTTACCAGAAGAGGGAGTTCCTCGGGCCTCAGTAATGAAGGGGAAAATGAACTCACAACAGTACCTCCCCCTTGAGGAGGGGTCACCGAACCCTCAACTACGCCACCAGGGCGATCAGGGTGAGCCCGATGAAAGGCACGCACCAATCTTTTGGCATGAATATCAGAGGCAGAGACCCAGGAATTATCCTCCTGACCATAACCCTTCCACTTAACCAAATACTGGAGTCTCCGTCTAGCCAGACGGGAATCCAGTACTTTCTCTACCTCATATTCCATGTTACCTTCCACCAATACAGGGTCTGGAGGTGCCACCCCCGGAACAACAGGTTCAACAAACCTCTTCAACAAAGATTTATGGAACACATTATGGATTTTAAATGTGACAGGAAGAGCCAAACGAAAAGAGACCGGATTAATAATCTCCACAGTCTTGTAAGGTCCAATAAATCTAGGCTTAAACTTAGGAGAAGCCACCTTCATAGCAATATTTTTTGATGATAACCACACCATATCACCAACCTTAAACTGGGGACCAATGGTCCTATGTCGGTTGGAAAACCGCTGGGCCTTTTCCTGGGAGAGAGATAACTTATCCACCACTTGGTCCCAGATCTGGTGCATTCTCTCCACCACAGTGTCAACACCTGGGCAGGCAGAGGGCTCCACCTGCCCTGAAGAAAATCGAGGATGAAACCCAAAGTTACAAAAAAAAGGTGACATCAAAGTGGCAGAACTAGCTCTATTATTTAAAGCAAATTCGGCCAAGGGCAAAAATGAAACCCAATCATCCTGATCAGCAGAAATAAAACATCTCAAATATGACTCCAAGGTCTGGTTTGTTCTCTCTGTCTGCCCATTGGTCTGAGGGTGAAAAGCAGAGGAGAAGGACAACTGAATTCTCAGCCTGGAACAGAAAGTTCTCCAAAATCTAGACACAAACTGGACTCCTCTGTCAGATACAATGTTTTCAGGAATCCCGTGCAAACGAACCACCTGTTGTAAAAACAGGGGCACCAACTCAGAGGAAGACGGCAACTTAGGGAGTGGTACAAGATGAACCATCTTAGAGAACCTATCACAAATCACCCAAATAACAGTCATCCTTTGAGAGACAGGCATATCAGAGATGAAATCCATTGAAATATGGGTCCATGGCCTCTTGGGGACAGGCAAAGGCATCAACAACCCACTAGAGCGAGAACACGATTTAGACCGGGAGCACGTCCCACAGGACTGCACAAAATTCCTGACATCACGAAACAAGGAGGGCCACCAAAAAAACCGACTCACCAGATCTCTAGTACCAAAAATACCTGGATGACCAGCCAAAGCAGAGCAATGAACTTCAGACATCACTCTCTTCTTCCACTGGTCAGGAACATACAACTTTCCACTGGGACAACGCTCAGGTTTGTCCTCCTGGAACTCTTCCAGAGCACGTCTCAAATCGGGCGAGATGGCAGAAAGAACTACCCCTTCGCCTAAGATGGTAGCAGGCTTGGTCACCACAGGAGAATCAGCAAAGAAGCTCCTAGAGAGGGCGTCTGCCTTGACATTCTTTGTTCCAGGAAGAAAAGAAACCACAAAATCAAAACGTGTAAAAAACAAGGCCCACCTAGCCTGTCTAGGGTTCAAGTGCTTAGCCGACTCTAGGTAAATCAAATTCTTGTGGTCAGTGAGGACCACGACTTGATGCTTAGCTCCATCCAACCAATGTCTCCACTCCTCAAATGCCCATTTCATGGCCAACAGTTCCCTATTCCCCACATCATAGTTACATTCAGATGGAGAGAACTTTCGGGAAAAGAAAGCACAGGGATTCATTTTAGATGTTACAGGATCCTTTTGGGACAAAACAGCTCCTGCACCAATCTCAGAAGCATCCACCTCTACCTGGAATTGAAGTGAGACATCAGGTTGCCGCAAAACCGGGGCGGAGGTGAATCTTCGCTTCAGCTCCTGAAAGGAAGAAACAGCCTCCGGAGACCAATTTAACACATCAGCACCCTTTTTAGTCAAATCAGTCAATGGCTTGGCAATACTAGAAAATTTTGCTATAAATTTCCGATAAAAATTAGCAAAACCCAAAAACTTCTGGAGGGCCTTCAAAGAAGTGGGCTGAACCCAATCGTGAATGGCCTGTACCTTGGCCTGGTCCATTTCAATAGTTGACGGGGACAAAATAGATCCCAAAAAAGAAATCCTCTGTACTCCAAAAAGGCATTTAGATCCTTTGACATACAGGGAATTCTCCCTCAAGATCCGGAACACAGTCCGAATATGTTCCACATGAGAATCCCAAACCTTGGAGAAGATCAAAATATCATCCAGATAGATAATCAAAAATTTATCTACAAAATCTCGGAAAATATCGTTCATGAAGCACTGGAAGACAGAAGGGGCATTAGTGAGCCCAAAAGGCATCACCAGGTCCTCAAAATGTCCCTCCGGAGTATTAAACGCCGTCTTCCATTCATCCCCATGCTTAATGCGAATAAGATTATATGCCCCCCTGAGGTCAAGCTTGGTAAACCAGCAAGCACCTTTAACTCTGGAGAATAGATCAGAAATCAGGGGTAACGGATACTGATATTTAAAAGTAATTTTGTTGAGGGCACGATAATCAATACAAGGTCTTAATGATCCATCCTTTTTGGCTACAAAAAAAAAACCGGCACCTAAGGGTGACGAGGATGGTCTAATATGACCCTTCTCCAACGCCTCCTTAATATAGGATCGCATAGCCTCGTGCTCGGGTACAGAAAAATTGAAGAGCCGACCCTTGGGAAATTTACACCCCGGGCTCAGTTCAATTGCACAGTCATAACTCCTATGAGGAGGCAGAGACGCAGACTCATTCTCACTAAATACATCATAAAAGTCCGCCAAATAATCAGGAACATCATGCGACTGAGGAGAGGTGGAAAACACCGGAGCCTCACTAAAGGCACACCGACAACCCCAACTCACCACAGACACAGATTTCCAATCCAAAACTGGATTATGAATCTGTAACCAGGGAAACCCCAGAGCAATAGTATCATGCAGATTATGCAACACCAAAAATCTGCAATTTTCTTGATGGTCTGGGTCGACCCGCATTACCACCTGGGTCCAAAACTGGGGTTTATTTTTAGCCAAAGGAGTAGCATCAATCCCCCTCAAAGGGATAGGCATCTGCAGAGGTGTCATCGGAAATCCACAACGTTTAGCAAAATCCAAGTCCATTAGGTTTAGGGCTGCTCCCGAATCCACAAAAGCCTTGGCGGAAAATGTGGACAGGGAGCAGATCAGAGTAATAGCCAGAAGAAACTTAGGTTGAACACCCCAACAGAAAACGTGTGTGCAAAGCGTTTCTCTCGTTTAGGACAGACAGAAATAATATGCGAGGCATCTCCACAGAAAAAACACAACTTATTACGCCTTCTGAACTCCTGACGCTGCTCTCTGGAAAAAACTCTATCACATTGCCTAGGTTCAGACATTTGTTCAATAGGTGGCAATACCTCTCGTGCAGCTTTGCGTTCGCGCAAACGCTGATCAACCTGAATGGCTAATGACATAGAATCGTCAAGACCAGAGGGAACTGGAAATCCCACCATAGTATCTTTTACGGCTTCTGACAACCCCTTCCGAAATAGAGCAGCCAAGGCATTATCATTCCAGGTAGTAAGTACTGCCCACTTTCGGAATTTTTGACAGTACAATTCTGCAGAATCACGACCCTGGCTCAATGCCAGCAGGGTCTTTTCAGCCTGATCAATGGCATTAGGTTCGTCATACAACAACCCCAAAGCTTGAAAGAATGCGTTCACATTAGTCAGAATAGGATCATCTGGTTTCAAAGAAAACGCCCAATCCTGGGGATCGCCACGCAGCAAAGAGATGACAATTTTAACCTGCTGCGCGGAGCTCCCTGACGAGTTAGGCTTCAAGGCAAAAAATAATTTACAATTATTTTTGAAATTCAAAAATTTAGACCGATCCCCAAAAAATACATCAGGTGTAGGAATCTTTGGTTCAGCAGCATGTGAATGAGCAAGGTAGGCGGAAATTCCCCACACTTCCGCAGCGAGCTGCTCCACACGATCAGACAATTGCTTTATCTCCATTGAGAGAAAAAAAAATTCCCCCTACGGCCTCAGAGATATAGAGGAAAAAATATACACACTTTTTTTTTTTTTTTACAATTCTTTCCTGCTATTGAGTACCCTAGGATCTGCGGTACGGCGGATGATTCGGTTATGAATGAGTCACCTTAGGAGGCAAAAGCAGAAATACAAGCTAAGTCCAGAAAACCAGAGAAGTTGGCAACTATCAGATTGCAGACCCCTGAACCTATCAACACAACTAGCAGTAGCCGTGGGGGGTTCCTACGATGCCCTAGACCCCTCGATCACAGCCGGAGAATTACATAGGCCTAAAGAAAGAAAGGGGAAATCTAAACTGCCCCAGAGCAGACCCCAAAGCAATAGGCAGCCCCCAACATATAATGACGGTGAAACAAGATGAAAATACTAACACAGACAGAAAGATAGACTGAGCAAAGATGGGGCCCAAAACTACCTAGATAGGAAAGGACAGGAAGGCTGCTGTCTGCAATCTGCCAAAACCCTATCAAAGACATAAGCCAACAAGCTGATATGAAAAAGGCCCTGAAGCAGCTAGGCTTCAAAAACTAAATCAGCACTCAGGTATTTTCAGAAGACAGAGCTAAATGAATTCAGCACACCCCAGCAGGGAATGGCAGAAATCCAGAAAAACAAAGCAAACCAAAGTCAAAGCACCAAAGCAAAAGGCCGAGCAGCAAACTTAGCTTTAGAGGAGCAGGAATTCAGACTGGTCTCCAAGGATCCCACAGAGAAATCACCCGCAGGGCAGAAGGGCGTCGGCAGCCTTATATCCAGTCAGTAACTCCACTCAGCCAGTCATCATCATCAGCCTCAGGTGTTTGATAATCAGGCTCACTACCTTTCTTTACCAGAAGAGGGAGTTCCTCGGGCCTCAGTAATGAAGGGGAAAATGAACTCACAACACAGTTCATCAGAACTAATTTGTCGCAGCATCATGGCTTACACTGGAAATCGGAACCATGATGCTAGTGCACACCAAGCCAAAACTGTTATACAGTGCTATCTAAACTGAATTTTGCACAGGTACTTATCACTTAATGGGTTCGTCCATTGAAAATAACTTATCATCTATCCACTGGATTGGTGATAACGTGCTGTTCAGT
Organism: Dendrobates tinctorius; assembly: GCF_039654945.1. Classification (NCBI taxonomy): domain Eukaryota; kingdom Metazoa; phylum Chordata; class Amphibia; order Anura; family Dendrobatidae; genus Dendrobates; species Dendrobates tinctorius. The sequence continues at coordinate 39,060,078 of NW_027361752.1, read as the reverse complement.
GGGGTTCCGACTGCTGAGACCTGCACACATTGGCAAAACATGGCACTTTTATACTCTTCTTTTTTTCAACAAGGTTTTGGCACCTATCAGGTTTATGCCCATGAACTCCCAAGGTTGGATCTAACAAATATCTAAGTCTACGCATCACCCAAACAGCGAATTGTCGCAAAACAGTCCTAAAATGAAAGTGGGTACATGAAAATTTGCCCAAGGACAAGATTTTATGGTAGGTGTTTTTGCCTATCCAGGATAAACTGGGGGTACGATTTAAAATATACACATTATCACATTTTGCTCTACATTTCATCCTTTGGTCTAGCATGTGCCCCTAACTTTGCCCAAGTCTGGCAGCCATCCCCCTTTTAAAAACTTCTGGAGGTTTAAGTGGGGTCTCCCTATTCTGCACCTTCCCACACCCCTAAGTGGATAATTGTCTACTAGTACAACCATTAGGCTCAAAGACGGGACTCAAACTTCATTGAGATGGGAAGTGATGTCATTTTATTGATAGATGCAGTCATAATGACATCATTTGGGTTAGAAGTGGGCATCAAGTAGGAAAATAACTGCAGCCGTGTAACGTAGCATGTTGTATCTGTTATCAAACTTATAAACATTGGTCTTGGCTTAAGACTGACCAAGTACCATCTGGAAAAGTTGATTTGTGTAAAACCAACCCCTTTCCTATTCGAGACACCGTAAATTTGCCGAGGCTGTTTCACAGAATTGGGATAGTACAGGCAAATTGGTGAAAATTGGCAGACGATTGTGTAAGCCAGACGTAAAGATGAGTGAAACTCCTAAAATTGGTTTTGTGCAGATTTGCTTGAATTGGCAGGTAGATTTGATTTGGTATGTAATGAAAATCCTGTTTGCCATTTGCTCTCTATAGCCCCAAAAAATAATACATGGAGGGAAGGAGTAAAAAATAAAACACATTATACTCAATTCTAGACCTCCTACCTGACTCTTTATGCCATGTAAGCCCCAAGTCCCCGCTCCCCTACTGGAGACTTCGGTTCTTCTCACTCTGAAGTCAATACAGTCAAATGGGGGCAATGCACATCATTGACCGTGTAGATCCGATAAATGGGTGAAACGAAGACTGGAGCAGAAGACCAGGAAGATGCAATGGTGGCTGAGTCGGTGTAAGAAGTCAGGTGAGGCCTAGGAAAGCTGAATATAATTTTTTTTATTTTAACCACTTATCAGCCGTCAAAAGAGTCCACCAGTGGCAGGTTGTTGGCTGCTGCTTTGATGCATTTGATGGAGTTGAATAATAAAAACATAGGGTTCGCTAAAATATGAAATTTTGGAGAAATCTGTTATGAATTTGACTTGTTACAAAACAATTCCTTCATCTGTAGTCATAAGTTGTTGCTTTAGGGGTCCATATGGAGTCATTACGAGTTGCGTAAGCTCATGATGGCATGAATTAGTGATCAAACAAAAGTAATTTCATGGGAACGATCATTCATCACTTGAACAGAGAGGTCCTCCAACTTCAACGGCAATTAAAAGACTGATTTGTCTACGGTGGCGGCGTGATTGAATGAGCATGGACATTAATGGCATATTCTACTGTACTCCACTTTCCAGATGTCTGTATGTTTTATGCTACCCACCCTTCTTTATGGTGACACAAGGGATTAGTCAGTTTTCAAGTGCTATTTATACAGTTGACAGGACTGTTAAAGAGCATGGTGATCACTTTGATCAAATATCTTTGTTGCTTTAAGGAAGTAAGTTAAAACCTACATTAACAACAGGCGTCATCTTAGCGTCCATGCAACGGATGAAGCCTATGAAACTAGGAGAGGCCTTCTAGGCGTCAGACAGTGGAACAAAAACTCCAGATCTGAGGGGGACGGAAAAATGAAATATTTGTCGAAAAGTATTTAGCAGCTATGATGTTATATGGTGCTGTGTTCTCCCGCAGAACACTTCAAAGCATCCAATGGTCATGATCAATTTTTTTTTATTGATCATTAGATTATTTTCTTCCAGAGGAACAAGGACCCTAGATTTCCACAGATCTGTAGTACAGTCATGTGCATGAGACCTAATACATTTTAGGGGTTTAGTGTTGGATTTCCATCAGTTTTAATGGAAGCCTAGTTGGTTATAGAACACAGAAATTTAGACAAATTGAACAAATGGTCTGAAATTTTTATTTTTTTGTGAAAATTTGATCATTAGCAGCCTGAGAGCAAAGTAACATGAGAGTTACTGATGTACCGAAAAAATCTCATTGTAATGAAACTGATTCTTTTCTTTATAGATGGGGCTTCTAATGTCAATAGGGGTAGACACAAAGGATTTAGAAGAAGTGAAGAAATATACGTCACTCGCCGATTTGAAAAAGTGCAAAAGTCCTTTATTCCAAACTTTGGGACAAGGACATAAAATTAGATTTGCAGGTTACAGAGGCATGCGCGGGGAGAGACAGAGTGGACTACAGCCGTTTCGCGTAACAACGCTTCATTGGGTCCAGGTGAAGCATTGCTACGCAAAAACGGCCGTAGTCCACTCTGTTGCTCCCCGCATGCCTCTGGTACCTGCACGTCTGATTTTATGTCCATGTTCCGAAATTTGGAATAAAGTACTGTTGCGCTTTTTTCAAATCAGTGAGTGACGCATATTTGCTCAATTCTTCATTGACATGTTTAATTCCATGCCGAGCATCGCACAACATTCGATTAACCGCTATACCTCGATGCACAGGATCTATCATCTCCACGTGGGAAGCCTTATATTTGCTAGTGCCGTTTACTTTTCCTACAAAAGATTTAGATCCTGCCACTTAGATGTACAAACTCTTTGAAGAACCGAAATTCTTTGACTGTAAAAATGCATTCTCGTTAGTGTCACTAAAGGGTTGTTCCCCCAAAAAATCAAGTTATCTCTGATCCAAAGGTTAAAGGATAACTTACTGATCACTGGGACCCGAAGCAGTACTGAGATCCAGGCTCTGCAGCCCCATCCTGAATGGATTGGAGGTGAGAATACTCTGCCTCCAGTCTGTTCATTGTGTACGGGAATGCCAAGAGCTGAACTCTGAAGTCACATAGCCGCCAATTAATAGAATAGAGGCCGCACAAGTATACCTCTGCTGCATTCAGGAAGGAACTGCAGGGTCTCGTTATCAGGTTTTCAAAGCCCCAATCTCGGGATTTCTGGAAGTCCCTAGCAATCAGCAAGTTATTATTATTATTATTTATTGTTATAGGGCCATTTATTCAATGGCGCTTTACATGTAAGGAGGGGTACACATAATAAAAACAAGTACAATAATGTTAAACAATACAAGTCATAACTGGTACAGGAGGAGAGAGGACCCTGCCCGCGAAGGCTCACAATCTACAAGGGATGGGTGAGAATACAGTAGGCGAGGGTGGAGCTGGTCATGCAGCTGTTTGGTCGATCGGTGGTTACTGCAAGTTATAGGCTTGTCGGAAGAGGTGGGTCTTCAGGCTCTTTTTGAAGGTTTCGATGGTAGGTGAGAGTCTGATATGTTGTGGTAGAGAGATCCAGAGTAGGGGTGATGCGCGAGAGAAATCTTGTATGCGAAAAATTCTCAAAAATTATTTTTTCGGAATAACCCTTGAAGGCTGGTGGCTCAGTGGTTATCACTTTTGCTTTTTATCACTAGGGTCCTAAGGGTCTTACATGGGGTTTCTCTCTTCACCTTGTGTATCTGTGTGGTCTTGTTTGGGAACATCAGGTTTTCTTACTCACACCATTGACATACTGATAGTTTTCCAGCTTCCTAAAAATGTACCTTACTGTGTGTTTCGAATATAAGGGTAATTAATTGTCAGTTTCAATGGTGACAGGGACTGACGTGAATAGTGACAATCTTTGTACACCGTTGTGGAGTAGGTTGGCACTGTAAAAGCAATGGGTAATAATCTCCAAGATGGGGTGTAAGATTATTTTGGTCCAAGTGAAGCCAAGTCTATTAAACCTGTCATCTGACAACTTTACTCAATGGATGGATTGTCAATAGAACTATTTCACTGACCAGATCAGAACTGGTGGCTAAATGAAAGAACAATTCTACAAGGTGACATACAGTTATACATAAAGTAATCTATACAGAATAGATGTGGAAAAAAATGGGGTCCATCGAATAAGAGATTTGCCCAATAAATGGGTCTGCTGACCCTGTACTGCATAACGTCATCATGAATTGCTCTATTTCCCGTCCTTATGCTCCTGCATTGGTGATTTTTTTTTTTCAAAAATTAGTCACTTTAGGCCTTTACAGTATTTTTTTTCCTTTATTTTTGCCCCCTTCCCACCAAAGCTTTAAAGAGGACCTGCCCCTAATGCATAATAATGCGATGTGACATCATGATCATGAGGTTAATACTGCGCATAAGATGATTTTATTTATTTTTGTTTTCTCCGTCACATGTAAAGCGCCATGGAATAATTATAGCACCATGGCGCTATAATAATAATTAAATAAATAATAATATTAATAATAATATATTGGAATTGTCAAACAATCACTGACATGGATTGGCCTGTCATTGTAAACTCCGATCTCAGAAGGTTTCTGATGGCACGGGAGTAGTTTTCTAGCATATACAAGTTTAAAAAAAAAAGTCCCATAAAAGTCAAACATAAAAAATATTACAATTTTAAAAAGTTAATAATTAAGAAAAATGATGACACAAAAGAAAAAGTTAGAATAAGCATAAGGTTCATACATTCAAAAATCATTTTTACAAACTAAAAAGTCATTAAACAGAAAACAACTATATCCATATGGGATGTCCCAGTACTTGTAATGATGACCCATACAACAAAGTTATGCCATGTATTAATGTGAACAGTGAAGGGCATAAAAATAGCTAAATTAATTAAAAATCCAGCAATAAGCAAATAAATAAATAGAACTAAAATATATAAAAAAAAACTAGCTGATGGTATACAAATACATAATTTCTAAAATTGCCCTTAATGCTTAAATAAGTGCAGGTCGTTCTCCTTCTATGGCTTTGAGGACACAATTGTTCTCGCCAATAAGCCATTTGTTTGTAGGGAAAAGCAAATGGATGTCTTTAGTTCTCTTTTAATTACCAGACGGGATCTCTTGGGACAACTGAAGATTCAGCAATTGTCTTATGAAAGGATTGCCGGCACCTGATCAATGTTCTAGTTGGATGGTTTCCAGCAGGACACATCATATGGTAGCTCAGTAGAAGACTCTCACATTTTCTGTTCTGGCTCTGGTTTCTTCTTGGTTTCCCCCCACACTATTAAGCTGTCAGTTCAGGGTCCGTCTTGTGTGTACATTCCACTGAGTGATTAACAGGGGAATAAATCAGGTTTACTTATTCCTTCCCTGCCATAAATACTCTTCTCAATAAGTAATTAGATGTTTGGCGCAAATAACAAAGGGGTGGGGGGACCACCAAAGCCAAAAAAAAGTAATATTGAAAGGGACACAGATTTAAAAGGGTCGACCAGTGTCAGTTTTAGTGTTTTATTATATACAGTCATATGTAAAAGTTTGGGCACCCCTATTAATGTTAACCTTTTTTCTTTATAACAATTTTGGTTTTTGCAACAGGTATTTCAGTTTTATATATCTAATAACTGATGGACTCAGTTATATTTCTGGATTCAAATGAGGTTTATTGTGCTAACAGAAAATGTGCAATCTGCATTTAAACAAAATTTGACCGGTGCAAAAGTATGGGCACCCTTATCATTTTCTTGATTTGAACACTCCTAACTACTTTTTACTGACTTCCTGAAGAACTAAATTGGTTTTGTAACCTCATTGAGCTTTGAACTTCATAGCCAGGTGTATCAAATCATGAGAAAAGGTATTTAAGGTGGCCACTTGCAAGTAGTTCTCCTATTTGATTCTCCTATGAAGAGTGGCATCATGGGCTTCTCAAAACAACTCCCAAATGATCTGAAAACAAAGATTATTCAACATAGCTTTTCAGGGGAAGGATACAAAAAGTTGTCTCAGAGATTTAACCTGTCAGTTTCCACTGTGAGGAACATAGTAAGGAAATGGAAGAACACAGGTACAGTTCTTGTTAAGCCCAGAAGTGGCAGGCCAAGAAAAATATCAGAAAGGCAGAGAAGAAGAATGGTGAGAACAGTCAAGGACAATCCACAGACCACCTCCAAAGACCTGCAGCATCATCTTGCTGCAGATGGTGTCACTGTGCATCGGTCAACAATACAGCGCATGCATAACGCCTTTTTGTATGACCAAACAACTCAATCTTTGTTTCATCAGTCCACAGGACCTTCTTCCAAAATGTAACTGGCTTGTCCCAATGTGCTTTTGCAGACCTCAGGCGACTGTTTGTGGCGTGCTTGCAGAAACGGCTTCTTTCGCATCACTCTCCCATACAGCTTCTCCTTGTGCAAAGTGCGCTGTATTGTTGACCGATGCACAGTGACACCATCTGCAGCAAGATGATGCTGCCGGTCTTTGGAGGTGGTCTGTGGATTGTCCTTGACTGTTCTCACCATTCTTCTTCTCTGCCTTTCTGATATTTTTCTTGGTCTGCCACTTCTGGGCTTAACAAGAACTGTACCTGTGTTCTTCCATTTCCTTACTATGTTCCTCACAGTGGAAACTGACAGGTTAAATCTCTGCGACAACTTTTTGTATCCTTCCCCTGAAAAGCTATGTTGAATAATCTTTGTTTTCAGATCATTTGAGAGTTGTTTTGAGGAGCCCATGATGCCACTCTTCATAGGAGAATCAAATAGGAGAACTACTTGCAAGTGGCCACCTTAAATACCTTTTCTCATGATTTGATACACCTGGCTATGACGTTCAAAGCTCAATGAGGTTACAAAACCAATTTAGTGCTTCAGGAAGTCAGTAAAAAGTAGTTAGGAGTGTTCAAATCAAGAGAATGATAAGGGTGCCCATACTTTTGCACCGGTCAAATTTTGTTTAAATGCAGATTGCACATTTTCTGTTAGTACAATAAACCTCATTTGAATCCAGAAATATAACTGAGTCCATCAGTTATTAGATATATGAAACTGAAATAGCTGTTGCAAAAAACAAAATTGTTATAAAGAAAAAAGGTTAACATTAATAGGGGTGCCCAAACTTTTACATATGACTGTATATATACATATATATCGACACACCACCTTTAAAAAAAATGTTTGTCATGTGAAAAGGAAAAATTAAGAACTAAAATATTGTAGTTGCATAAATATGCACAACCTTACACTATGCAAATTGCCTCTTCAGAGAGGAAGAGGACTTGAACTCTATGCGCCACCTGTTGGTATTAGCGACCCTACAGGTCACAATCAACCCTTTAACGAGTCTTGTAATATGACTTAGGATAAAAGCCAAATCAGAATCTCAATTTGCAGACACGGTGTTTCGGGCTATTGGCCATCGTCAGCGAAAAGTATGAGAACTGATTTGGCTAGATGAGAGGCTCTGGACTGAGGTCTAAGAGAAACCTTCACCCTTAATATTAATAATAATAAATTTTATTTCTATAGCGCCGACATATTCCGCAGCACTTTACATTATAGAGGGGACTTGTACAGACAATAGACATTAAAGCATAACAATAATCACATAGATCATAACAGATACCAAGAGGAATGAGGGCCCTGCTCGCAAGCTTACAATCTATGAGGAAAAAAAAGGGAGACACGAAAGGTGGGTGGTAACAGTTGCCCTGATTGTATGGACCAGCCATAATGTTAAGTGTGTAACAGTACAGACACAGAGGGCTAATGGATGCATAAAGCATGTGGGAAAATGATGCGGGGAACCTGGTTATGGTAAAAACTTTTGGCTGTGCCACATAGGGATAGATTAGGTTAATGTGTTGAGGCGGTACACTAATACTTAAGGTACTGTCACACTTAGCTATGCACCAGCGATCCCGACAACGATATGGATCGCTGGTGCATCGCTAAGTGGTCGCTAGTGAGCTGCCACACAGGCAGATCTCACCAGCGACATAGCAGCGGTCGGGGGTCGCAACTTACCTGTCAGACGAGGTGATCCTGATGTCCTCCCGCCCGCGTCGCTCGTCGGCGCCACAGGAAGCCCAGCAGGAAGCTAACGACGAGAAACGGCCCAGGACGTTCTCGCACGATCAGTGATAATCAGCGGGGGAGCCGGTTGGAGGTAAGTATCACACATAGCGATATCACTAGCAATATCGCTGCTGCGTCACAAAACCAGTGACGTTACAGCGATATTGCTAGCGATATCGCTATGTGTGACGGGCCTTCAGAGTTGAAATTCCCTCTGAATTTATGACAGCACTTAGTCTTTTTGAGTGGGAGTTTTTCAGCAAGTCTACTTAATCTGCCTTAAGTCTATACCCTTCCCCTACTCAGGGAAGAGGGGAGTAGTAGCGTACTGTAATACACCAATCTGACCAACAAGGTAATACAAACAAGGGTAATGAAAAATACCAAACAGACAAACATACACACACAAACAACAGAGGTAAATACCAGGGAGTGGAGAATGGGGTAAAACCAAAGTAGATAAGGAGAAAACCTAGGAACAGTCTCAGATAAATACACCAATCGCCTTCTCAAACAAGAATCACAAACCACCATCTCCTAAACATACATCATGAAGCTAGCTGCGGCAATGAGTGCTTGCCAGGACCCAGAATATACAGCTCTGGCAAAAATTAAGAGACCCCCACATCAAATCGCTGTCATGGGCAGCCCGTTCTCCAGGCCTGAACCCCAATAAAAACATCTGGAATGTAATCAAGAGGATGATGGATAGTCACAAGCCATCAAACAAAGAACTGCTTACATTTTTGCACCAGAAGCTGTGTGAAAGACTGGTGGAAAGCAGCCAAGACGCATGAAAGCTGGGATTAAAAATCATGGTTATTCCAGAAAGTATTGATTTCTGAACTCTTCCAGAGTTAAAACATTAGTATTATTGTTTCTAAATGATTATGAACTTGTTTTCTTAGCATTCTTTGAGGTCTGAAAGCACTGGGGTGTCTTTTTTTTTAATTTTGACCATTTCTTCTTTTCAGAAAAAAAACAACTAAATTTATTGCTTGGAAATTCGGAGACATGTTGTCAGACGTTTGTAGACTAAAAGAACAATTTATATTTTACTCAAAAATATACCTATAAATTGAAATATCAGACAAACATTTGAAAGTGGTCTCTTAATTTTTGCCAGAACTGTATGTGCAAATTTTCCACAGGAAAGTGATCCCAGTCTTTGTATGAGGTTTTATTCTCATAGATGAATTTTTTAAAACTATATGGCCAGGGTCAGACTTGTGAGTGCAATGCGAGATACTCGTGTAAGTCTCTTGCATCAGTACCCGGCACTGCAGCCAGCAGTCGGGACCGGAGCGTTCAGCTGCTTAGAAAGACATGCAACCGCACACTCCGGCCCTGAGTGCCGGCGGCAGTGCCGGGTATTGAGCTGAGAGACTCACGCAAGTTTCTTGCATTGCACTCGCAAGTCTGACCCCGAACCTATGGTTGAAAATGTGGTCAAACTTGAAGCTAGTGGGCCCAATGTAAAATCTCCACCAGGGTGCAAACAATCATGAATCTCGTGGGCCAAAGAGACTTTTGGATGCCCCTTGGCTCCAAGATTAAGATGTGACTGCGATCCATGCATGCACTGTAGTTCTCAGGGTGTAAATCAGATAATACAGGGTATGATTATTTGTTGTTGTTGTTGTTGCTTTTACGTTGTATCTTTAATTAAGCAGTGATATTGGATCACAATGGTCCATTACATCATTTACTCTCGTATTTTCCATGTTCCTGGTTATTTGTGCAATGGTTGGTTGGTGTATTTTAATTTAAATGTCCTATCATGTGTGACCGATGAGCATTAAGACACATAAAGGCTTTATAGTATTGTGTTTTCTATGGGCAAATTCACATCACTGTTTCCCATGCAGAAACATCAGGGATTAGCGCTAGACTGGAATGTTTGGAATGGTTCCACTGAGTGATTCGGAACATTTGACAAGTAGGGAACCACGCAGCTCTTTCAATACACCCAGCAACAAACCTCAGAAATGTAACAAGTTCTCTGAAGTTAAACTTGCATTCTTGTAGTCCCTCGTGTGAATAATACAATTAGATAATGTAGTTCAAGAGTGAACATCGCCTTTTTATTATGCTTTAAAAAAATATGTATTTTACATAAAAAATTAGAGCAGATCTGTAGCCAAATTTTACAATAGAAACAGTATACAGTACAGAAAAGATCACTTAGGTCTGATGAGGCTGGCATACTCACTTTGGAAATCCATGTCAGAAAGACTGTTTCATACTTTTTGGAAGTTTTTACTCAGTCTCCAGCCACCTAACCTTATTGACAGCTCCTCAGTGTTCCTCTTCCCTGTTACTGCTGAATCTTTGAGCGCCTTCCCTGGTTGACAACACCTGTGTCGCTCCTTTCTACTGCTGCTGAATTTCTACTAATCTTTCATGATTAACAGCTATCTGTTGATGTTGAATATCCACCAACCTTGATTGACAGCTCATGAGTCCTTCCTCCCTGCTGCTGCTAAATATCCACCAACCTTGATTGACAGCTTTGGAGTCCTTCCTCCCTGCTGCTGCTAAATATCCACGAACCTTGATTGACAGCTTTGGAGTCCTTCCTCCCTGCTGCTAAATATCCACCAACCTTGATTGACAGCTCCTGAGTCCTTCCTACGTGCTGCTGCTAAATATCCACCAACCTTGATTGACAGCTCCTGATTCCCTCCTCCCCGCTGCTGCTAAATATCCACCAACCTTGATTGACAGCTCCTGAGTCCTTCCTACCTACTGCTGCTAAATATCCACCAACCTTGATTGACAGCTCATGAGTCCTTCCTCCCTGCTGCTGCTAAATATCCACGAACCTTGATTGACAGCTTTGGAGTCCTTCCTCCCTGCTGCTAAATATCCACCAACCTTGATTGACAGCTCCTGAGTCCTTCCTACGTGCTGCTGCTAAATATCCACCAACCTTGATTGACAGCTCCTGATTCCCTCCTCCCCGCTGCTGCTAAATATCCACCAACCTTGATTGACAGCTCCTGAGTCCTTCCTACCTACTGCTGCTAAATATCCACCAACCTTGATTGACAGCTTTGGAGTCCTTCCTCCCTGCTGCTGCTAAATATCCACGAACCTTGATTGACAGCTTTGGAGTCCTTCCTCCCTGCTGCTAAATATCCACCAACCTTGATTGACAGCTCCTGAGTCCTTCCTACGTGCTGCTGCTAAATATCCACCAACCTTGATTGACAGCTCCTGATTCCCTCCTCCCCGCTGCTGCTAAATATCCACCAACCTTGATTGACAGCTCCTGAGTCCTTTCTACCTACTGCTGCTAAATATCCACCAACCTTGATTGACAGCTTTGGAGTCCTTCGGCCCTGCTGCTAAATATCCACCAACCTTGATGGACAGCTTTGGAGTCCTTCGGCCCTGCTGCTAAATATCCACCAACCTTGATTGACAGCTTTGGAGTCCTTCGGCCCTGCTGCTAAATATCCACCAACCTTGATTGACAGCTCATGAGTCCTTCCTCCCTATTATTATTATTATTATTATTATTATTTATTGTTATAGCGCCATTTATTCCATGGCGCTTTACATGTGAGGGGGGTATACATAAAAACAAGTACAATAATCTTAAACAATACAAGTCATAACTGGTACAGGAGGAGAGAGGACCCTGCCCTATTGCTACTAAATATCCACCAACCTTGATTGACAGCTCCTGATTCCCTCCTCCCCGCTGCTGCGACATATCCTCCAACCTTGTATTACAGTTCCTGAGTCCTTCCTCCCTGCTGCTGCTAAATAGCCACCAACCTTGATTGACAGTTCCTGAGTCGCTCCTCATTGCTGCTGCTAAATATTCACTAACCTTCATTGACAGCTCATGAGCCTCTCCTCCCTGAACCTTCTGAGTTTACATTCACCTAGCCCGATTTGCAGCTCCTCAAACCATTCTGCTATGAATTTTCAAAGTAAGTACATTAGCTTCATGTGGTCTAAAATAAATATTTAATAATGTATGCAATTCGTATTGTGAATTCTGGTGACAGATTCACTAAAATAACTTTGTAATTGAGGATCTGGAATAATGCAGGAATTCTGTGCTCAACAGTATAGTGTCCTTGTTGGTTCCATATGGTATAGACATTTCCCATATAAACAAAATGACAATCAAAGCTTACAAGTTCAACCATATAACTGGCAGGAGGTCATTTGCCACATTTCCCTACAGCCATTCCTTACTGAAAACCCATCTCTCCAGGAAAGCTTACAGCCTTCAATGATCCCCTCTGCCTCCTCACCACTACTGGAGCTACCGCCTGACCAACACCGGAGCTGCTGCGACCCCCCAACCTACTGTCTCCTTCCCCACCATCCTGTAGCATGTAAGCCCGAAAGGGCAGGGTCCTCTCTCCCCTCTGTATCAGTCTGTCATTGTTAGTTTGTTTACTGTAAGTGATATCTGTAATTTGTATGTAACCCCTTCTCATGTACAGCACCATGGAACCAATGGCGCTATAGAAATAAATCATAATAATAATTCATTTCTATGATGCTGACTGACTTTATACATTGCAGAGCGCAGTGCCCAATGGTGCCACTGATTGCTGCTGTACTCCACTGCAGCGGTCACTGGTAGGATCCAGCAAGAGAACACTGCTGTACTAAACTCTTAGATACTAGGGTCTGTGGCAGTCGAGGTAGTTAGATATCAGCACCCAATGGTGTCCTATGAAGTCCTAGTGGAAAGAAGTGGATTCATTGTATGTTCTTCCCTTGCTTGCGTGGGTTTTTTCCTCCCACATTCCAAAGACATACTGATAGGGAATTTAGATTTTGAGCCCTATCGGGGAGAGTGATGATAATGTGTGCAAACTGTAAAGCGCTGCAGAATATGTTAGCGCTATGTAAAAATAAAGATTATTATATAGGAAATGTTGAAAACTGACGCATTTCGGGCACAACAAACGTAAATGGGAAATGTAACAAAAAAGTTATGACGCTTTGAAAATAGAAAAATGCAAAAATAAAAAAACATTTTAGGTTAAAGAAAAGTTATGAATGAAGGTAAACCTTCTACTATGGGCAGCACGCTGGCTCAGTGGATAGCACTGCAGCCTTGCAGCGCTGAGGTCCAGGGTTCAAATCCCACCAAGGACAACATCTGCAAGGAGTTAGTATGTTCTCCCTGTATTTGCGTGGGTTCTGCTTCGGTTTTCCGGGTTCCTCCCACAGTCCAAAAACTTACTGATAGGGAATTTAGATTGTGAGCCCCGATGGGTACAGTGATGACAATATATCTGTAAAGTCTTGTGGAATATGATGGCACTATATAAGCAAAAGAATAATAATAATATTGGAGTCCTATTTCTGTGGACTGGTTATTTTGGACTCTAGAGTTGGTATTTTGAGATAGCTACATAGTTTATGCCATTTTTCCCACTAGTCTTGTTGTCTCCCCATGGGCACAATACAGATAAGTTCTGCCCTAGTGACCGGTTTTTCTGAAAAGTAACTGAGATGGAATTTCCATTTAATGTCACATTCGCAGATGGAACTCACACATTGCTCAGAATGGCCTGTTACTGATATAACCTATAGAAGAATTTTTCCTTGGAACTGTTTGCAATAGCTGACACATGAGTACGTAAACCTTGCAAGGACGCATCACCCTGGGGTGATTAGAATCAATAGCTGACATTTGAGTTACCCAATTTGAGTATGTGGAAACACAAGACCTTCTTAGAACAGAAAATATGTACGCGTCCACTTATCTTTACCAGAAAGAAATGAATTCTGAGATTTTTGCACCAGTGTCCTGGATCCCTGGATGCAAACAAAGTGCATTTAAATCCTCAGCCTGTAGGACACCAGGTCACTGATGTTAGAAGAGACCAGATTCTGAGTAAAAATGTAGGTGGGGGAACTGAAAAAGTTAGATTGGTGAAGTGATATGATAGGACTGCCCGAACAGATGTGTTCTTGAGGCTCTACTTAAAACTGTGGACACTGGAACCAAATTGTTTGGGGTAGCGCATTCCAGAGAACTGGTGCAGCATGAGAGAAGTCTTGGGGACGAGAGTGGAAGATTCAGATTATAGACAATGTTAGTCTTAGATCACTAGCAGAATAGAGAGCATGGGTGGAGACGGATATAATAGGAGTGCCTTAATAGATGTGTTCCTAGTGCTTGTTTTAAAGCTGTGGACACTGAGAATTAACCGAATTGTTTGGAATGGTGCATTCCAGTGAACTGGTGCAGCACGAGAGAAGTTTTGGAGACAAGATTTTGAGATTCGTGTTATAAAGGATATTAATCTTAGATCATTAGCAAAATGGAGACCAAGGGTAGGGTGGTAGATAGAGATGACAAAGGAGATACAGGATGGGACAGCACTGTGGAGAGCATAATAATAATAATAATAATAATAATAATAATAATAAATTTTATTTCTATAGCGCCGACGACGACATATTCCGTAGCACTTTACATTTCGGAGGGGACTTGTGCAGACAATAGACATTACAGTATAACAATAATCACATAGATCATAACAGATACCAAGAGGAATGAGGGCCCTGCTCACAAGCTTACAATCTATGAGGAAAAAGGTAGACACGAAAGGTGGGTGGTAACAATTGCCCTGATTGTATGGACCAGCCATAATGCTAAGTGTGCAACAGTACAGATACAGAGGGCTAATAGATGCATAAAGCATGTGGGAACATGATGCGGGTAACCTGGTTATGGTAAAACTTTTGACTGTGCCACACAGGGATAGATTAGGTTAATGTGTTGAGGCGATAGGCCAGTCTGAATAAATGCGTTTTCAGGGCACGCTTAAAATTGTAGGGATTGGGGACTAATCGTATTGACCTGGGAAGTGCATTCCAAAGAATTGGTGCAGCATGTGTATAGTCTTGGAGACGGGAGTGGGAGGTTCTGATTATTGAGGATGCTAACCTCAGGTCATCAGCAGAACGGAGGGCGCGGGTAGGGTGGTATACTGAAACAAGGGAGGAGATGTAGGGTGGTGCTGAGCCATGGAGAGCTTTGTGGGAGAGGGTAATAAGTTTGTACTGGATTCTGGAGTGGATGGGTAGCCAGTGTAATGACTGGTACAAGGTAGAGGCATTGGTGTAATGATTGGCGAGGAATATGATCCTGGCTGCAGCATTCAAGACAGATTGGAGGGGGAAGAGTTTGGTAAGAGGGAGACCAATTAGAAGAGAGTTAGAGTAGTCCAGACTAGAATGAATAAGAGAAACAGTAAGAGTTTTTGCGGAGTCAAAAGTAAGACAAGGTCGAATTCTAGAAATGTTTTTGAGGTACAGATAACAAGAGCAAGATGTGGGGGCAAAGGAAAGCTGGGAGTCAAGTATGACCCCAAGACAGCGGGCATGTTGCTGGGGAGTAATAGTGGAACCACACACGGAAATGGCAATGTCGGGTATAGGTACATTAGTAGAGGGAGGAAACACGAGGAGTTCAGTCTTTGACAGGTTCAGTTTCAGATAAAGTGGGGACATGATGTTAGACACAGCGTTTAGACAATCGCTGGTGTTTTCTAGAGAGGCAGGCGTGATGTCAGGAGAAGAAGCGTATAATTGGGTGTCATCAGCATAGAGATGGTACTGGAAACCAAATCTACTGATTGTTTGACCAATAGGGGCAATGTACAAGGAGAAGATGAGGGGGTCTAGGACAGCTCCTTGAGGAACCCCAAAAGTAAGGGGAAGATGAGAGGAGGAGGAACCAGCAAAAGATACAGTAAAGGAGTGGGCAGAGAGATAGGAGGAGAACCAAGAGAGAACGGTGTCCTTGAGGCCAATGGAACGGAGCATAGTGAGGAGGAGCTGATGATCCACAGTGTCGAATGCTGCAGAGAGATCCAAGAGAATTAGCATGGAATAGTGACCATTAGATTTAGCAGTTAGTAGATTATTAGAGACTTTAGTGAGGGCAATTTCAGTAGAGTGTAAAGAGCGGAAACCGGATTGGAGAGGGTCGAGAAGAGAGTTATCAGAGAGATAGCGGATAAGACAGGAGTGGACCAGGCGTTCCAGGAGTTTAGAGATGAAGGGAAGATTAGAGACAGGTCTATAGTTAGCGGCACAGTTTATTATTTATTGTTATAGCGCCATTTATTCCATGGCGCTTTACATGTAAGGAGGAGTATACATAAAAACAAGTACAATAATCTTAAACAATACAAGTCATAACTGGTACAGGAGGAGAGAGGACCCTGCCCGCGAGGGCTCACAATCTTCAAGGGATGGGTGATAATACAGTAGGCGAGGGTAGAGCTGGTCGTGCAGCGGTTTGGTCGATCGGTGGTTACTGCAGGTTGTAGGCTTGTCGGAAGAGGTGGGTCTTCAGGCTCTTTTTGAAGGTTTCTATGGTAGGTGAGAGTCTGATATGTTGTGGTAGAGAGTTCCAGAGTAGGGGTGATGCGCGAGAGAAATCTTGTATGCGATTGTGGGAAGAGGAGATAAGAGGGGAGTAGAGAAGGAGATCTTGTGAGGATCGGAGGTTGCGTGCGGGAAAGTACCGGGAGACGAGGTCACAGATGTATGGAGGAGACAGGTTGTGGATGGCTTTGTATGTCATGGTTAGGGTTTTGTAATGGAGTCTCTGGGCAATTGGGAGCCAGTGAAGGGATTGACAGAGGGGAGAAGCTGGGGAATAGCGGGGGGACAGGTGGATTAGTCGGGCAGCAGAGTTTAGAATAGATTGGAGGGGTGCGAGAGTGTTTGAGGGGAGGCCACAGAGCATGAGGTTGCAGTAGTCAAGGCGAGAGATGATGAGGGCATGGACTAGGGTTTTTGCAGATTCTTGGGTGAGGAATGAACGGATTCGTGAAATATTTTTGAGTTGAAGTCGGCAGGAAGTGGAAAGGGCTTGGATATGTGGTTTGAAGGAGAGATCAGCGTCAAGGATTACTCCGCGGCAGCAAGCTTGTGGGACTGGGGAGAGTGGGCAGTCATTTACTGTAATTGATAGGTTCGTAGGGGGGGTCACGTGAGATGGGGGAAAGATGATGAATTCTGTTTTGTCCATGTTGAGTTTCAGAAATCTAGCGGACGGCATGACGTATGATGGCATGCTTAAATGAGGAGGGAAAGATTGGATGAGTATGATAAGGTTAAATTGAATTGTATTGCAGATGGGCAACTAGTGCAGTGTCTGCCACAGGGAGGAGGTATCGGTGTACCGGCTGGACAGAAATTTGAGCCTGGCTGCTGCATTTGGAAGACAATGGAGACAGGATGAGCAAAGGAATGAGCAAAGGGAAGACCAATTAGTAGTGAATTGCAGTAGTGAAGATGACATGAGGTTGAGGTCTGATTGACATGATTGTGCAAGTGATTGGATATAGGAAATTAATGAAAGATCATAGACAAATATAACCCCAAAAGATTGGACATATTAAGAGTTCTACTCACAGAAATGGAAATACATGGTGTAGTTAGGTATGTAAATAGAAGAGACGCAAGAACCTCTGTTTTGCAAAGAGTCAGTGTCAGATAGAGAAAATACATAACATTAGAGCTTGCAGACAGACAATCACTGGTATTCTGGATGATATCACAAGAAAATTTATATAATACTGTCATGTTATGGCTCACCTGGTGAAGTGGATTTGCTTAGCTATAAGTCTGAATCAGCAGTACAGACTGAAGATGTTGGAGTAGAGCCTACAAATCCACCCCTCCACCCAAATATACAGAAAGTATGAAACATTATTCACTTTTTATTTAAATATATACAAAATCACAAATGCAAAATAATGTTAATTTCAATGTGTCATACACATGGACAGATCCCAACAGGATAATACAAAAAGGTCCCTTAAAAACAATGCTGGAAGCTACAAGGTTAGTTCCAAAAATAAATACAAATTATCATTTGGAAAGATGCCTGGAGGCATTGGTGTAGTGGGTTTCAGTTGAGTTGGATAAGACGGGTGCCACGTGTAAGAGCGTGGAACAATGAGCCCAGCTGATGTGGAAGATTGGAGCCCAATATGCAGATAGGCACCTTGGTACAGCAAAGCGGATTGTTCAGACGAGGACCTTCATACACTAGAGCCAGATATGTAGACAAGTGTGCGGACAATCACCTTGGAATAGCAGAGCTGAGTGACTGAGTCCAAGCAACGCGGTAGTCCACATGGACACCACACTTTCTGAATACTTAGGTAGTGCGATGTAGCTTAAGCCAGCCTAAATGGCTTAAGAGAGTGATATCAGAGGTGTGCAATGTGTTATCATGTTAATCTAACGTGAACCACAGCAAAGGGAGCAGAAGAAGCAGAGCCCGAAGCAGAAACTGGAACAGGTGAATAACAGTTGTCATCGGCATAGAGACTGGTAGATGCTGTGTGCAGACAAAGTTGGAGGGAACCTAAGACTGAATCCTGAGGAACTCTGACAGTAAGGCTGGAGTCAGAGGAGTGTATCTGATTTTCATGCACAAAACTTAGACGATTTTCATCTAAATTGTCATTCATATTCCATCCTTTCGACATCCAAATTTGTTATAGAATCATAGAATTTTAGAGTTGGAAGGGACCTCCAGGGTCATCGTGTCCAACCCCCTGCTCAATGCAGGATTCACTAAACCATCTCAGAAAGATGTTTGCTTGACCTCTGTTTGAAGACTTCCATTGAAGGAAAACTCACCACCTCTCGTGGCAGCCTGTTCTACTCATTGATCACCCTCACTGTCAAAAAGTGTTTTTCTAATATCTCATCTTTATCTTCTCCCTTTCAGTTTCATTCCATAGCTTCTCATGTTTCCATGTGCAAGTGAGAATAAGGATGATTCCTCTACACTGTGACATTCCTTCAGATATTTATAGACAGCTATTAAGTCTCCTCTTGGCCTTCTTTTTTTGCAAGCTAAACATTGCCAGATCCTTTAATCATTCCTTGTAGGACATACTTTGCAATCAGCTCACCATCCTGGTAGCTCTTCTGTGAACTTACTCCAGTTTTTCAATGTCTTTTAAAATGTGGTGCCCAGAACTGGACACAGTATTCCAGATAAGGCCTGATCAAGGAGGAGTAGATGGGGACAATTACTTAACGTGATCTAGACTCTATGCTTCTCTTAATACATTCTAGGAACTGTGTTTGCCTTTTTTTGCTGCTGCATCACACTGATGACTCATGTGCAGTCTGTGATCTATTAGTATATCCAAGTCTTTTTCACACGTGCTATTGCTTAGTTCTATTGCTCCCATTATGTAGATGTATTTTTTGTTTTTCTTGCCCAGATGTAGAATCTTGCATTTCTCCCTGTTAAATGACATTTTATTAGTTGCTTCCCATTGTTCAAGCCCATCTAAATCCTTATGAATCCTTTTTCTGTCTTCTCTAATGTTAGCTATCCATCCTAGCCTTGCATCATCTGCAAATTTGATTAGTTTACCTTCAGTTCCCTTATCAGGATCATTTATAAAAATGTTGAACAACACTGGGGCCAGGACAGAGCCTTGTGGTACCCCACTTTAAACACTCTTCCAATTGAATGTGCAACCATTTATTGCCACTCTTGGCGTACCATCACTGAGACAGTTATGAATCCCCCTGACCGTAGCTTTGTCAATCTTTTACTTTTTTCAATAAGGATAGTATGAGATACTTTTTCAAATGCCTTGCCGATATTGAGATATACTATATCTACCACATTTCCCTGATCTATCCAGTCAGTGATTCCATCATAGAAGGAAATTAGATGGAGTGACTTGTTTGCGACAAATCCATGTTAGCTCTGGTTCATTGCTGCATTCTTATCCAAGAACTTACATACATGCTGTTTAATAATTTGTTCAAAGATCTTTCCTGGTATAGAAGTAAGACTCACTGGCTTGTAATTTCCTGCCTCTATTTTCTCTCCTATTTGAAGATAGAGACATTTGTCCTTCTCCAGTCCTTCTGGGTCTTCTCCTGTTCTCCAGGATTTTTCAAAGATTCCAAAGATTCTGGTTAGTGGTTCTGCAATTTCCTCTGCTAACTCTTTCAGTACCCTAGGATGTAATTCATATGGACCAGGAGATTTAAAGTCATTTAAATTAGCTAAGTGTTCCCTCACCATCTCTCTGTTTATGGATCGTGTGGATTATTTTATTCCTTCAATGGCACCATGAAGATTAGTTGATGTTACAATTGATTTCTTAGAGAACACAGATGTAAAATAGGAATTTAAAAGATTAGCCTTCTCAACATCATTTTTGACCACTTTACTTTTTTCATCCTGTAAAAATCCTATAGCATCTTTGACTCTTCTTTTGCTTTTGACATACCCCAAAAATATTTTTTTATTGCTTTTAGTCTCCCTTGCAAGCCTTACTTCATTACTGGCTTTAGCTCTTCTAACGCTTGCCCTGCATTCCCTGCAAACAACATTATTTTCTTTTTTAGATACGCCTCTCTTTCCATTTAATATACATTTCTTTTTTCCTTTTTAACAAGTGTTTAAGTTCTCTTTAAATGCTTCCAATTCTTCCTTCTTTTCGAGATTGTTACCGATTGTGGAGTGAGAATTTTATGTAGCAAAATCTCCCATGCTTCTTGGACATTTCTAGAATATCCAGCAATTGGACCTTTCCTACCTTCTTTCTGAGTCCATTAAATTCTGCTTTTCTGAAGTGAAACCTTAAAGTCTGCATCCTAGTTGGTCTTCCTCCTCTTGTAATTCAGAATTCAAGGATAGCATGATCATTGCCTCCTAAATTCCCAGCCATCTTTACTTCCTCAACCGTATTCTCCTTTTTGGTAAGAATTAGGTCCAAAATTACAGATCCTCTTGTTCTCAATTCTACCTTTTGAAAGATAAAGTTGTCAGCAAGAGAAGATAATAATTTTCTGGACTCATTACTTTTGCCTGAGAGAGATTCCTAACAAATATCTATATAGTTAAAATCTCCCATGATCACAAATTTTTTGAGAACAGAGACATCAGATGCAAAAAGAGTTCATCCATATCTTCAGTATGTCCAAGTGGCCTATAGTAAACACCTCTAATAGTGTCCTTTCTGTTCTTCTCTTCTTGAATTCATACCCAAACAGTTTCTGCAGAGCTACCAGTCTCTGAAGCTTGGATCTCTGTGGAGATATACGCTTTCATAACATACAATGCAACACTTCCTCCCCTCTTGTTAATCCTGTTTCTAATAAATAAGTTGTAGCCTTCAGGTTTTATTCCAATCATGTGTATCATCCCACCAAGTTTCAATGATGCCTATGACATCATATCTCTCTTCCTGTATTATCAGCTTATTCTCCTTGTATATTTCTCATGCTCTGTGCATTAGTATAGACTCATTTTACTTTGCAGTCAGTTGCTCTTGCTCCCCTATTTTCATTCAGAATTTGTTGTTTGTGTTCTTTATTTCCACTTCTAATAGACAATAAACTTCTTATGCATCAACATTTTAAAATGTACATGGTGAAATTCAGGTTGGTATGTTAATAATTTCAGTGTATCTGTAAAAATTGGATGCCAGATGGATCATCCGTGTGGAATCAGATTTCTTGGGTAGCTTGTTAGGGACTTTAGTAAACACAGTATCTGTAGAGTTCGGAGTCTGGAAACCTTATTATTTTTTTGCTCCATACTAATCTGTGTGGGGCAAAAGGGGGAAATTAGTACTTTATGGATCCTAAAGAGGGCACTCTTATTGTGCGTGGGGCACTAAGTGGAGTACAATTGCTACGTAAGATACAATAAAACACTGTAATAATAATAATAATAATAATAAATTTTATTTTTATAGCGCCGACATATTCCGCAGCACTTTACATTTCAGAGGGGATTTGTACAGACAATAGACATTACAGCATAACAATAATCACATACAGTAGATAATAACAAATACCAAGAGGAATGAGGGCCCTGCTCGCAAGCTTACAGTCTATGAGGAAAGAGGTAGAAAGGTGGGTGGTAACAGTTGCCCTGATTGTATGAACCAGCCATAATGTTAGGTGTGTGACAGTACGGACACAGAGGGCTAATGGATGCATAAAGCATGTGGGAACATGATGCGGGAAATCTGGTTATGGTAAAACTTTTGGCTGTGCCACACAGGGATAGATTAGGTTAATGTGTTGAGGCGATAGGCCAGTCTGAATAAATGTGTTTTCAGGGCACGCTTAAAATTGTGGGGATTGGGGACTAATCGTATTGACCTGGGAAGTGCATTCCAAAGAATTGGCGCGGCACGTGTAAAGTCTTGGAGACGGGAGTGGGAGGTTCTGACTATTGAGGATACTAACCTCAGGTCATCAGCAGAACGGAGGGCGCGGGTAGGGTGGTATACTGAAACAAGGGAGGAGATGTAGGGTGGTGCTGAGCCATGGAGGGCTTTGTGGGTGAGGGTAATAAGTTTATACTGAATTCTGGAGTGGATGGGTAGCCAGTGTAATGACTGGCACAAGGTAGAGGCATCGGTGTAACGATTGGTGAGGAATATGATCCTGGCTGCAGCATTCAAGACAGATTGGAGAGGGGAGAGTTTGGTAAGAGGGAGACAGATTAGAAGAGAGTTACAATAGTCGAGACGAGAATGAATAAGAGAAACAGTAAGAGTTTTTGCAGAGTCAAAAGTAAGAAAAGGTCGAATTCTAGAAATGTTTTTGAGGTGCAGATGACAAGAGCTAGCCAGTGATCGAATGTGGGGGGCAAAGGAAAGCTCGGAATCAAGTATGACCCCAAGACAGCGGGCCTGTTGCTGGGGAGTAATAGTGGAGCCACCCACAGAAATTGTGTTGTATTGCACAAAAAGGGATAGTGCATAGTAATTATGCTCACGTCAGTAAAAATTTAGATTTTTTTACCCAAATTACTGAAAGTTTTCTAAAATATTCAAAATTGCAGCAAAACAACAATGCTTTTACCGCTAATTTGGAAAATTTTAACAAAACTGCACTTTTCTGGATAGGGTCTGTTCACCGATTGCGTTTTACCCTCCCAGAAAATGAATGACATTTCTGAAATGTCATACACGCGTTGCTTTTTTTTTTTTCCTTGCGGATATGAAGCAGGATGTCAATTCTTTCAGCATTTTTCACCCATTCTAATAACTGGGAAAAAAAATGCATTAAAAAGCATCAAAAACATGCAAAAAAGTTGCAAGAATGCACGTTATTAGGCAGCGTTTTTTCTGCCGTGAGACATGTTGTCGATGCAGCAATGTCTTAAAGATGCAGTAAATACTTAATGTGTGAACGTAACCTTAAGTACACTGGAACGTTTGTTATATTTACGTCTTTGGTCCAATTTTTTTTTTTTTTTAAACTTTTCAGGAAAACCAATTTTAAAAATCTAACTAAATATGAACGGGATAAAGGCCCGCTGGGTCATTTGGAATGTTTGCGTTTTGGCTTATTCTTCCGTCCAGTTTATGTTTTGTTTTGCACTTGTGATCTGTCTTACATGTTGTGTCGGTCAGCATAAGCCGCAGTGTCTGAAGCGATTCTGCTGTGAGCGCTAAACATTCACAGACCTCCTCGTCTTCGGAGAGCAGGAGTTTCCGCAACGCTCATTCCATAAACATTACACTTAATTGGGCAAACAGGCATGACTTTTTTCACATGTATCAGTCCAAACTTACATAAACAATGGTGCGGCACGTGTGTAACCCAGCCACGTCATTGATTAATGCCTGATGTTTATGAAAAGTGAAAACCAGGATCTTGTGCTTCCTCAGGAAGTCCCAAGCATTTCACAGGTCATGGTTCAATGTCTAACCTACAAAGGTGAAACTGAACATATTCTGCCATTATATCTTAATTGGCAAGTGGATATGTACCAATAGTTATGGCGGATTCATGTCCTTAGACTCTTAAACCGCCGGCTACATGGTGAAGCAAACTGAAATAAATGAATATATACACTCACTGGCCACTTTATTAGGTACACCTGTCCAACTGTGTGTTAAGACTTAATTTCTAATCAGCCAATCACATGGCGGCAACTCAGTGCATTTAGGCATGTAGACATGGTCAAGACAATCTCCTGCAGTTCAAACCGAGCATCAGTATGGGGAAGAAAGGTGATTTGAGTGCCTTTGAACGTGGCATGATTGTTGGTGCCAGAAGGGCTGGTCTGAGTATTTCAGAAACTGCTGGTCTACTGGGATTTTCACGCACAACCATCTCTAGGGTTTACAGAGAATGGTCCGAAAAAGAAAAAAAATCCAGTGAGCGGCAGTTCTGTGGCCGGAAATGCCTTGTTGATGCCAGAGGTCAGAGGAGAATGGGCAGACTGGTTCGAGCTGATAGAAAGGCAACAGTGACTCAAATTGCTACCTGTTACAACCAAGGTAGGCAGAAGAGCATCTCTGAACGCACAGTGCGTCGAACTTTGAGGCAGATGGGCTACAGCAGCAGAAGACCACACTGGGTACCACTCCTCTCAGCTAAGAACAGGAAACTGAGGCTACAATTTGCACAAGCTCATCGAAATTGGACAGTAGAAGATTGGAAAAACGTTGCCTGGTCTGATGAGTCTCGATTTCTGCTGCGACATTCGGATGTAGGGTCAGAATTTGGCGTAAACAACATGAAAGCATGGATCCATCCAGCCTTGTATCAACGGTTCAGGCTGGTGGTGGTGGTGTCATGGTGTGGGGAATTTTTTCTTGGCACTCTTTGGGCCCCTTGGTACCAATTGAGCATCGTTGCAACGCCACAGCCTACCTGAGTATTGTTGCTGACCATGTCCATCCCTTTATGACCACAATGTACCCAACATCTGATGGCTACTTTCAGCAGGATAATGCGCCATGTCATAAAGCTCGAATCATCTCAGATTGGTTTCTTGAACATGACAATGAGTTCACTGTACTCAAATGGCCTCCTCAGTCACCAGATCTCAATCCAATAGAGCATCTTTGGGATGTGGTGGAACGGGAGATTCGCATCAGGGATGTGCAGCCGACAAATCTGCGCCAACTGTGTGATGCCATCATGTCAATATGGTCCAAAATCTCTGAGGAATGCTTCCAGCACCTTGTTGAATCTCTGCCACGAAGAATTGAGGCAGTTCTGAAGGCAAAAGGGGGTCCAACCCGTTACTAGCATGGTGTACCTAATAAAGTGGCCAGTGAGTGTATATACAGTATATATATACATACATATACACATTAAAACTGCCTCTCTCTCATAAAACAAAAGAAAAGAATAGCTTTGGGCCAAAATAATAAATGATGCAGCTCTACCTTCCTCTCTCCCAGCAGGAAGTCTCAGCATGAGACCAATACACAGTTACATTAGGTCCAATTCCTTTTCTCTCTTTGTATTATATTGCTAATGAAACAGTTCTAGAAACATTTGTAGGTCAAATATTTTTACTGGGTTTTTTTCTTGCTGTGTCATTATATATGTGATTCTGGCTTAAAGAGATGGTCCAGGATTAAGCTGATGATGATCTATCTTTCAGAATAAGTTATCAGATCCTACAACCGGCGAGCAAATAGTTCAGCTGTAACCAGGCCCCACAGAATGCAGACGTTCACAGTGTAGGGATTGACTTGTTTTTAGGTACGTTTTAACTTAAGGGGTAGTCTCATGTTTGGCAGTTATTTCCTATCCATGGGATTGGGGATAACTTCTCAATAACTGGGGGACAGACTGGGGGGTTACCCACCAATCCCGAGAACAGGGGCTTTGTGGTCGACCATGAGCATGTGTTTTGAAGGATGTTTAGATCCCATTCTTTTTTCATAGCAGTATACAATTGGCCTCTTCAGGGAGGAAGAGGACTGCAACATTGAGTCAGCAAACTTTGTATAAAAAAAAAGACAAGCAACCTCTTTATTGAATCGGGGCCTAAAAGTTGTTTGAGGCCCAGACATTTGCCAACTTCTCCAGGAGGTAGGCCTCCTTTGGTGGTAGCACATTAAAAAAAATCACTAAACTTTTTGTTATTTTCCTTTATGTGTCCAAACCGATCCATGTTGGAAAATATGTTCCCCCGTGTGCCAATTGACGGATTTACCGTTGTGATATTTTCTCCAGGAAACTAAGATCGGACATCCCAATGGCGCAGCAGGTTGACGGAGAACGTACATCGAGGGATGCAGAGAAACCACAGATGATTCCTATCTACAGTCTAAACAACATTTCTGGAGAAGAGTCAAGATGGAGCACATAAAACTCCTAGTGCATGCGAAAGAGAAGAGAGAGGCTGATTGGAAGCAGCTGGAAAAGGCACAAAAAAAAGACAAACAACAGGAGCTCCTTCCATCTCCGCTGACACATGGTGTCAAGGAAGTCTTCCCACTCTACCTCTCTGCACATTGTAGCACCATCAAACATAGCCACAAGCCATTCAACCTCATCCGCTGGATGGGATGCCTAACACTTTCCATATGATCTCTCCCTTTCATGCCTTCTTTCTTCTGACCTAGATGTTACATATAACAGGAGCTTCAGATTTTCCACTTGGATGGTTTAGGAGCTATTTGTGGTTATATTTCTGCTAGATCTGACAAAAAAATATACAGCAGTTTACACGGGGAAAAGATCACTAATTTAAGGGAATGTGGACACGATAAAAATGAAGCCCCTTTCAGCAGCTGCCTGACACCAGCACACTCCCAGTCAGCAAGTAAAATAGCAAAGGACTAGGCATTTTCCCTTTGTCTTCTTCTTCACCCTTCCTTGGTCCCTTGTCTAGTAGACCCTAAAGTGCATTGTCTTGTATGACAATACACATAAATGGCTCCTCGTAGCGCCAACGCTCGCGTACATTAATGTGCTGAACTCAGCAGTGGCGCATTCTCCCGGCAAACCCCTATGATCTCAATCCCCATGTAAGTTTGGTAGAATTGCACAATAAAGCCATTCCTACGGGCGAGTCTTCCATTTACATTTAAATCCATATTTGCAAGAATTTTTTAAGTGGAAACATTAGGAAACGCTCCATTTTTGTGAGTTTTTGGAGGAGTTTTTCTTTTCCTGCTTTTGAAGCGGTTTGGAATAGTTTTTTTTTCCTGATGTCTTTTTTTTTTTTTGCATCTTTTTGATTGCCAATTTTGGAGTAGATTCCTTCAGGATCTGCTTCAAAAAAATGAATTTTTTTTTTTAACACCTGACATTTTTTCAATACCCCTTCAGGTAAAAAAAAAAAAAAATACTCAAAAAACTCCTAATATGAACTGCAGAGTGGATTTACTGTAGAAATTAATAGGGAGCGGTTTCAAAGCATTTTTGGAGGCGTTATTTTTAGGAGGATTCTGGAGTAGATTGGCTCCAAAAAACTCTTAAACCCTCCTCCAAACTTACAAAGTATCATGTGACTTTCTTCTTATGCTAAAAAAAACAGTTTCCCAAATTTAACCTCTTTGATATGATACTTTGCATGGTTTTATGCTGACATCAACGGATATTTATCAACGTTTTGAAACATACAGGATTCTCCTGGAAAAAAGGAAAAGTTGGTGAATCTTTTAGGCAGTGCCAACTCCCTGAAACCTTCCAGAAATTTTTTTTTACAGAAAGTTGTAGAGATGATGGGCGTGTGTATTTGGCTAAAAATATATATTTTTTTGTAATTGTATTTCATTAAAACGTTTGCACCATTTACCTTCTGTGGACTTTGAGTTGCACTGTCTGTTACTGTCTGCAGAATGAGTTAACTGAGAATCTGTCAGTGAGCTTCTTCAGAGTTTGCAACTTTTTTTTATCTGTCTTTTTTAGCGCCTCTCAGCCGATGTATGACTACATACCGCATCAAAGGGAATTGTGCAGGGAATCAAAAAGCCTATAAACCGAAACGGTGCAAAATGTTGAGTGAAACTAAATTGCATTAATTGTCCCCAGTGGGTCGTGTCTTGCATTGTAGCAATGTGTTTCTAATTCTACACTGCCCATTGAAATTGAATATGGAAATCATACAGTATATACAAGGCAGGATACAAGATGCAACAAGCAGTGGATCTTTTCACTATAATGTGGAGCTTGTCTATAAAATATATGCAGCTTTCACATACGTACAAGCAAAACAAGTTTTAATTTTCCCAGAGCTCCAAGCTGAGCAAAGGTAAATAATTAATACAGGGAAAAAAACCCTCATCCAACTGCACATTAAGGCAAATGAGCAAACGTAAAGATTTCAGGGCTTGCTTGGTTCGATGGCGCCCCCTACTGTTTCAGATCTGTTTGTGCTGCGGTATCAGAGGTTTGTTGTATATTTGTTCATATGTTGAAGAATACTAAGGAGGACCTGTCGCCAGGTCAAAAATGTCCAGTTTTTGCTTTTATGTTATTCCCACTGCTCCCCTGAGTGTTCTGATCCCTGTTTTCTATTTGTTTGCTTTTTTTTTTTTTTTAAATCCACCATAGGGTTTCAGAGATATGCGCCTTTTTGTTTAGTGCTAATTTTTATGGCCTTTATGAGGGGATGTAACTCACAGGATCCTCAGGGGCGTGTCTCTAGGTAGCTCTAGCTTCTGATCCACAGTTCATGGAGACGTGGTTAAAATCATGAAGTCTCTATTCCAGAAGAATTAAAAATCAGTAGAAAAATTAAAAAAATACAGGAAACAAACATCCTCTATGATGGAGGAGTAGAAGGGCGATCACAAAAAAAATGATGATACCAGGCACGTTTCGAAAGCAAGTGCTTTCCTGGACTTGACCAAGTCTAAGAGCACACTTGCGTTCAAAACGCGTTGGTATCATTTTTTTGGTGTCGCCCTTCTACTTCTCCATCATAGAGGATGTTTGTTTCCTGTACTTTTAATTTTTCTACTGATTTTTAATTTAATAAGCTAGAACTAATTAATGCTGTGCGGTGGCGTGGATCGGGGGCTTCTGTGCAGGTCGAGCTACATTGAGGGGTGAGCTGTTTTTTTCCTTTTTTCTATTCTCTTTAGTTGGCTCTTCATAACTACAATATGAACCACACCCATAGAATCATAGAATCGTAGAGTCGGAAGGGACCTCCTGGGCCATCTGGTCCAACCCCCTGCTCCAAGCAGATGTCTGTCCAGTCTCTGTTTGAAGACTTCCATTGAAGGAGAACTCACCACCTCTCATGGCAGCCTGTTCCACTCATTGATCACCCTAACTGTCAAAAAGTTTTTTTCTAATATCTAATCTGTGTCTCCTCCAACATGGTAAAGACCATAAAAAATAGCATTAAATAAAAAAGTCATATTTCTGAAATCATAAGGCAGATTTAAAGAAGGCGCAGAGTAAGGACTGCCCTTATTTAGCCTATCGGCAGTAAGAAGTAAGAGACAAATAGAGGAGAGGTTGGTCAGATTACACAAGGTTTGTTTGTATATTCACAAAAAAAATAGAAAACCAGGCCTAAGAAATGGCACTTCCCATTAGTTCAAAAATCCTACAAAGCATGGAAGTCAACACCTAATTTTAATATATAGTAATCCATCTTTATTCAAACAAACAAGTTTTTTTAAAAAGTAGACAATGGAGATACATGTGCAAAATAAGACTGTTAACACAAGTCATAAAAATACAGTCTGTCTCTATTTGTGGTGTTTGTAAGAAATTCTCTTCAGGGATAAAGGATTATTTCATGTGGATAAAAAATATTAATCCTACAACAAGTATAAACTAATCCCTATAGGTTACAAACACACAGGAGTCCACACAAAGAATAATCCATTATTAATACAACAGCAGCTCACTTGCAAAAAGTAAAGCACACTAGCAATGAAATAATTAATAATAATAAGCTTGCAAAGTGCAGAAGTGCATAGCAGCAAAAAAAATTTTTTCAAATAGCCATATATTAAATCCCTTTATAAAGTGCAATAGTGTAAGGCAAAATTCAGAAATGCATAGCAGCAAAAAAAATGTTTTTGTATTAGCCATATAATAAGCCACTTTATAAAGTATAATAGTGTAAGGCAAAATACAGAAAAACAAATTTAGTAGATTTAGACTATTTGTTAGTGTGCAAAATCAGCGGCTATATATGCAAAGTGCAAACAGTGCCCAGCAGCTTGAGGAGTAATGGAGATTTTAGCATCTAAGGAAATCACTGAGTGGAAAGTAGCACCAGGAGAACTGTACCTGACCTGTGAGCTGTCTAGACGCCCCGACGCGCGTTTTGCATATAGCTTCTTCCTCCCCATAATGGAGACAGACTGTATTTTTATGACTTGTGTTAACAGTCTTATTTTGCACATGTATCTCCATTGTCTACTTTTTAAAAAAAACTTGTTTGTTTGAATAAAGATGGATTACTATATATTAAAATTAGGCGTTGACTTCCATGCTTTGTAGAAGGTTTGTTTGTAGTCTGTCACCATGGAGATACAAAGATCTGCACAGGAGATACACATACAAAATGATGGAATACAGATACCTAAAAACTTTCCGTAAGTAATATATCAGGAACACTTCACCTTTTTAGCTGATTATTGTTTCTTATCATTATACATGAATTTATCAGATTGACTCATCTTGAATAATTTACTGTTAGGCGCGTTGAACATGTTGGAAGTGGGAAAACAGACATTTCTATAAATCCACATCTGCTAATCCCATCCATAAACCTAATATCAAATATAGACCCATCTGTTTCAGCTTCATCTCCAGAATGGGAAGGAAATCGTCTGTCATCTAATTCTTATATATTATTTTATCAGTTAGATAAGAGAGAAGTGCAGAGATTTGCAGAGATTAGAGACCGGCTAGAGTGCCTCCATCAAAGGTTTCCCCCCAGTCATGTCCCTTTCTGGAGGGCATGTGAATCTCCCTTCTCCCTCTTCTAACCTTACAGAACAGCTTGGTTCCAAAAGGTTTCTGTGAATTTTCGGTGGCATCCAGAAGATTTGCCAACTTGTTCCAGAGTCCGGGAGGTCTCCCTTTTTTCCAGGAGCCTTACATACATTCCAGGAAAGTGGCATGAGTTGTCCATTGGGATCCGATAAGTCGCCCCATTATGTCCATCATACTTCACCATATAGTGGCATGTTGTGAAATGTTATACAGTATTTCTCTTCATGAACAGTGATTTTAAAATGAAGGTTAATTGTATGATATTTATGCTTCGTTTAGTGCCATACCATATATTTACTGGGTTCATTAGGAAGGAGAAAATATACACTCACCCTAAGTGAAGGGCACTACATTGGGAACCAGGTTTGCCCATCATTACCTATAAAATCAGTCTCTTCCATTTTATATATTTTACTGTGCACCTCCCATTAAGCAACTGGTGGACAGCTTATGGGTGCCAGTCCATAGGGAACATTGGCACCCTTTATTTTTTATTAGTACGGGTTGCATCACTCATGGCCCTATATGCCTTAGGAAGGGAACTATCAGAGTGTCTGCAGTCAGAAGGTTGAATTAAGTAATGCATTTTAGGGAATCGCTGACAGTTCATTAAATTATCCTCAAGGTGAAGTTTTACTTACCTGTCACCAGGTTTATCTCACTTAATAAGAGAGCAGCATAATGTACAGACAGAGACCCTGATTCCAGCAATGTGTCACTTACTGGGTTGCTCATTGTAGTATTGATAAAATCATTGTTTTATTAGCAGTAGATTATCACTAAAGGACTAGTAAACCTGCTACCATGCAGTCCTCGGTATTTATGAGCTCTGTATAACCCCACCCCCATCACTGATTGGCAGCTTTCTGCTTCTACTCAGTGAAAACAGGAAGCTGACAATCAGTAATGTGGGCGGGTTTATACAGAGTTCAGCTTTCAGAGCACTGCTAGATCTGTAGCAGAGAAAACAGTGATTTTATCAAAATGACAGCAGGCAGCCCAGTAAGTGACATATCGCTTGAATCAGGGTCTCTGCCCCCACATCATGCTGCTCTCAGCTAGGATAGCAAAAACCCAATGACAGATGACCTTTAAAGGCCACCCTATAGGTAATAGTTAGATGATTCCTGAAAACACAATTTACAAATTGTCTGAATATTCAGTCTAAAGAAATGTGGCGAGCAGTGAATACTCTGTACTACAGTGTGAGCGCAGGATGGTAAGAAATAAGAGATCTCACACCATGCAGAAAAAAGTGTCACTTTTCTATTAAAGCGGGAGAGATGTTTATTATTGCCTTGGGAAATTATCTTGTAGGTTCTGAGCTGCTTTCTGATCTATGTGAGAATCTGTAAAACTGTGAAGCAAAATACTTAGAAGAAAATTTTCTGAAAGAGGCTTAACACCATAAACCAGCTCAGTGATATCATGTTTTGTGTTCACACTTTGCAATATAGACCATCCTCATTTTTTTTTTCTCCCAGAGAGTTTTTACAGAACTGTGACTTTAAATGGTACTGACAAGAGATGAGCAAAAATTTAAACCATTTCAGTCCAGTTCGAACCTCTGTGGCAGCTGGATCAAGGCAGAGTTCACTTATGTACCGGCGATCCTCTCCCCAGCATCCTGGGTGCTGCTAGCACTTATGTGCCAGTATCCTCTCCCCAGCATCCTGGGTGCTGCTAGCAATTATGTGCCGGCAATTCTCTCTCCAGCATCCTGGGTGCCACTAGCACTTATGTGCCGACGATCCTCTTCCCAGCATCCTGGGTGCCTCTAGCAATTATGTGCCAGCGATCCTCACCCAGCATCCTGGGTGCCGCTAGCACTTATGTGCCGGCGATCCTCTCCCCAGCATCCTGGGTGCCGCTAGCAATTATGTGCCGGTGATCCTCTTCCCAGCATCCTGGGCGCCGCTAGCACTTAAGTCCCGGTGATCCTCTCCCCAGCATCCTGGGTGCCGCCTGCACTTATGTGCCGGCGATCCTCTCCCCAGCATCCTGGGTGCCAATAGCACTTATGTGCCGCCGATCCTCTCCCCAGCATCCTGGGTGCCGCTAGCAATTATGTGCCGGCGATCCTCTCCCCAGCATCCTGGGTGCCGCTAGCAATTATGTGCCGGCGATCCTCTCCCCAGCATCCTGGGTGCCAATAGCACTTATGTGCCGGCGATCCTCTCCCCAGCATCCTGGGTGCCGCTAGCAATTATGTGCCGGCGATCCTCTTCCCAGTATCCTGGGTGCCGCTAGCACTTATGCCGTGAGACACACATGATGGTATTGTGGGGGCCTCGCAAGCAGCAGAGGCGCAAAGAATACTACAATGGAGGACTGAATTAGAGCCAGGAGGGATTACCAACTCCCAAATCCCCCTGGTACAGTACCCCTGAGTGTGCATGTGCTTTGTGAGGACTTGTTGCCTAATCCTTTTTGGGCCACAAGTGAGATGATGGTATGGGAACCTTATATTTATGCGACACGTTAATATAGCCAGAGTCTGTGGTAAAAGTTAAAAACATTTTTACTGTCAAGTTTCAAACATACTAGCCTATCTTGGTAGAACGACTGGTAAAGGTTTTGCTGCGTTTTTGCTGTCTCTTGTGCTTGCTGATAAAGTTTAATGTTTCACCAAAAAACATCATTCAATTTCCTTAGGTTTTTGTACCAAAAATGCAGCAAAACCTGATACCTGTGTTTTTTTTATTTGCTGCACTTTTGCATCATTTTTGCACTTACTCATTGCTTTCTATGGGTGAGCAAACGCTGGAAAAACACTGAAGGAAGTGACATGCTGCAGCTGTAAAAAACGCAGCAGTTTTCCAAGTCAGGAAAAAGAAACTAATGTGCGTGAGATTTCTGAAATCTCTTAGCTTTTGCTGGTACTGTAAAACGCAGCTTAAAATTTGCATGAAAAAAAATGCAGCAAAGACGTATATATGGCGCCCCTGAGGCTCAGTCGCCACAGAGGTACTGCACCTTCTCCTAAGGTGTAGTACCCCACCAACTAGGTAAGTTGGGAACTCCTTTCCACACTCCAACACCTGCATCCCACACACAGGATAGTTCAGTAGGTCCACCTAGCAGCTTCAGGCTGGGGGTAGCAGAGCACCCTTCATGGAACCCTGCTTCCTAACACGAGATGTGCTGGGAGGTGGGTGGAGTTAGTATAAAAGAGGGGGAAAGTTTAGAATTGTAGGTCAGTCTGACAGAAGGACAGGCGAGAAAGAAGGAGTTCAGTTCTGAAGTTAGTTTTGAGTTCAGTTTGAGTTCAGTTTAGAAAGAGTGCTGCAGGTGCCTCAGTGATCTGAGCCAGCTGGCACGGGAAAGAGAAGAGAAAGACGTAGACCTGCAACCTAAGCTTCCATAAGAGAGAGAAGGAACAGCGCGGAACGAAGGAGTAGGAGAACAGAGAGGAGTAGTGGGTTGGAAGAGTAACCCTGCCTATAGGTTCTCAGCGCAAGGCCGGGGCCCGGTCCCCGAGGTTGTATGGACACTTATGGTTCTGCAGCAGACACCGGTGGAGTAGTTGGCTGTAAATGCACTACTCCCATCCAAGACTTGGGACACAACAGCAACCGATTTGCGAGCCCGGACTCTGAGAGGAGTCCCCGATAGAGGCTACAGCTGTCTGTCATACAAGTAAGGTTCTAGGAACATCTGACAGGAGGAATTCCAGAGAACTACGGTACTGGAGTTCTTCACACTAAAAGGCGCAATAAAGGAGTCGTTCAGGAAAGGCACACATTGGCGGAGTGTTGGAGAGGAGAACCCTGACTTGCCCGGGAGGTTGATTGAGTCTCTACCCCGGAGGACACGGCACGGAGGCAGGCACCAGTGGGTACCACGAACTGTGAGTAAAGCTTTGAAACTGCAAGCCCTGGTGTCCTCCATTCATTCGCCGCTAACACCTTCAGCACCGCTACATCTGGGTACCATTATCCATACCATTCTGCGCCTCTCCTCATCCAGTACATCTACACTGCCCTGGGACTACAGCTCCACCTGTGGGGAGCTTTCACATCTTTGCTGCACCCTACCATCAGTCCCAGTGGATCTGTATGGAGCGCTGGCCTAACACCATACTTGCCAAACACCACGGGTGGCGTCACGAACTATTCTACCATTAACTACATCTCCCATTGCTTGGGTGCCCAGGGCCATGGACTGAGTCACCGCTGCTGTGACATATTCCCCTGACACCGGCCCGGTACCGAGTACCCCACAGCCCTGGGAGGGCGACTCACAAACATAGCCAAACATAGCAAGACATGAACATAGCCAAAATCTTCAACATTTCTACTGCTTTAGGCAGAGGCTCACCTTCAGTTACAGACACAAACGGCATATCTTGATGTTGCAAGACACTTCAGCATAATAGAGTACCGTAATTCCTCTACGCTTCAAGTCATACAGGGCCGGTGTCACCAACTGGTGCATCGGTGCAAGTTCTGGGGTGTTGGACAGATGATGGACCACTTGTCATCGGAGACACCGGCATGCTAAGGGACCTGTGAGTTGGGGAGCCCGGTTCCAGCACTGGCACCAGGTCCCCCCCCTCTGCACCTTAAAATGTTTCAGATACTCCCCTCTCCCTGTCCCCCGCTGCTCCTGTTTCCGCTGCTCCCGTCTCCACAGTTTCGTGTGAGCCTCTGTGATGTCTCAGTGCAGAGGGCACACTGACATCACTTACAGCTCGCCCTCTGTGCAGAGAGTCAGAACATGCTAAGGAGACCGGAGCAACAGAGACTGCAGAAGAGGGGAACAGGGAGATGTGAGTATTTGATCATTTATTTTTTTTATGAAAGGAGCATTATAGGGGGCCCACTATACTGTATGTAGCACTATGTGAGGCGATTATGTTGTATGGACCAACATATGGTACCCATTTCACTGTATTAAGCACTATGTGAGGCCATTATACTGCATGGAACAATATATTGGTCCCATTTTACTGTATGGAGCACTATATGGGGCCAATTATACTGTATAGTAGATGGTGGCCCGATTCTATTTCATCGGGTATTCTAGAGTCTCTGTAAAAATAAAAAATCTACTGTTCTGCTTTTACCTAATGTATTGTAGTCCAGTTACACCCAGAGCTGCAGTCACCATTCTGCTCTTACCTAATGTATTATACTCCTGTTACAGCCAGAGCTGCAGTCACTGTTCAGATCTTACCAAATGTATTGTACTCAAGTTACTCCCAGAGCTGCAGTCACTGTTCTGCTCTTACCTAATGTATTGTACACAAGTTACACCCAGAGCTGCAGTCACTGTTCTGCTGTTACCTAATATATTGTACTCCAGTTACACCCAGAGCTGCTGTCACTGTTCTGCTATTATCTAATGTATTGTACTCCAGTTGCTCCCAGAGCTGCAGTCACTGTTCTGCTTTTACCTAATGTACTGTAGTCCAGTTACACCCAGAGCTGCAGTCACCGTTCTGCTCTTACCAAATGTATTGTACACATTACACCCAGAGCTGTAGTCACTTTTCTGCTGTTACCTAATGTATTGTACGCAAGTTACACCCAGATCTGCAGTCACTGTTCTGCTGTTACCTAATGTACTCCTGTTACACCAAGAGCTGCAGTCACTGTTCTGCTAATGTAGTGTACTCCAGTTACACCCAGATCTGCTGTTACCTAATGTATTGTGCTCCAGTTACACCCAGAGCTGCAGTCACTGTTATGCTCTTACCTAATGTATTGTACTCCAGTTACACCCAAAGCTGCAGTCACTGTTCTGCTGTTACCTAATGTAGTGTACTACCTAATGTAGTGAACTCCAGTTACACTCAGAGCTGCTGTCACTGTTCTGCTCTTACCTAATGTACTCCTGTTACACCCATAATATTAAAAAATAAAAAAAGGTTATACTCTCCTTCCGACGGTGTCCAATCTTCTTTCCACGTGCCCGACCTCGCGTTCCCAGTAATGCATTGTGGCTTAGACCGCTGATGATGTCGCGCTCTCGCGAGAGTGACGTCATCTCCGGTCTAAGGCTGGGAACGTGAGGCCGGGCTAGTGGAAAGGAGATTGGGCACCGTCGGAAGGTGAGTATAACCTTTTATTTATTTTAATTCTATTTTTTACAGACTAAGCGCTGCTTACCGTTACAAACAGCTGCGCCTGTCTCTGATTGCTTGCGGCCTGGCGGCCACGACCAGTCAGCGAGGCGGGATTTTGGTTACAGACAGACAGACAGAAATAGACAATTATATAGTAGATTGTGCTATGTGGGGCCATTATCCTGTATGGAGCAACATATGGGGCCCATTATACTCTATGGAGTAATATATGGAGCCATTATACTGTGTGGAGCAATATAGGGTGCCCATTATACTATATGTAGCGATATGTGGGGCAATTATACTGTATGGAGAAATATATGGGGCCCATTATACTGTATGGAGTAATATATGGGACTATTATACTGTATGGAGCAATATAGGGGGCCCCTTATACTGTATGGAGCAATATATGGGGCACTTATACTGTATGGAGCAATATATAGGACCCATTATACTGTATGTTGTAATATATAGGGCCATTATACTGTATGGAGTAATATATAGGACCATTATACTGTATGGAGCACTAAGTGGTGCCCACAATACTGTATGGAGGACTGTGTGGGGCCCATAATACTGTATGGAGAACTATGTAGTGCCCATAATACTGTATGAGGACAATGTGGTGCCCATAATACTGTATGGAGGACTATGTGGTGCCCATAATACTGCATGGAGGACTATGTGGGGCCCATAATACTTTATTATTATCTATTATGCATTGCTTAAATAGCGCTATCTTATTCCGTAGCGCTTTACAGACATTATCATCACTGTTCCTATTGAGGCTCACAATCTAAATACCATATCAGGATGTCTTTGCAGTGTGGGAAGAAACCAGAGAACCCTGAGGAAACCCATGCAAACCCAGGGAGAACATGCAAACTCCTTGCAGATGTTGTACTTGGAGAGGGATTTGAACTCAGGACCCAAGATAACCACTGAAACACTTTGCTGCCCCTGTATGGAGGACTAGGTGGTGCCCATAAAACTGTATTGAGGAATATGTGGTGCCCATAATACTGTATGGAGGACTAGGTGGTGCCCATAAAACTGTATTGAGGAATATGTGGTGCCCATAATACTGTATGGAGGACTAGGTGGTGCCCATAAAACTATTGAGGAATATGTGGTGCCCATAATACTGTATGGAGGACTAGGTGGTGCCCATAAAACTGTATTGAGGAATATGTGGTGCCCATAATACTGTATTGAGGAATAGGTGGTGCCCATAAAACTGTATTGAGGAATATGTGGTGCCCATAATACTGCATGGAGGACTATGTGGTGCCCATAATACTATATGGAGGACAATGTGGTGCCCATAATACTATATGGAGGACAATGTGGTGCCCATAATACTGTATGGAGGACTATACTGTCTGCACTCACTCTGTGTGACTGCAGACTTTTGAATTGCTCCTGTGCACGCAGTGTGCACTGCTAGGATTCGCTGGTTTCTGAGCTATTGTATAATTTTCAATAGATATCACTCATGTAATGTGAGAAGTAAGTGAAATCTTTGGCATTATGCTATACCTATATTTCTCTGCCTCATCTGTGCATTATGAATTGTGGTATGGGTTAAAGGAGCCCACTGAGACTCTTTCGCCTGGGGCCCACGAAAACCTGGAGCCGGCCCTGGAATCACACCTCTGTCAGCTTTGTTTAATGCCACTGTAGGTAGGTGCTCACTGTGAGTGAAGAATGCCCTCTGTATAAGTCACATGGGTCAATCTGTGTCACTGCGACTCCATTTCTGTCTCTGTGCTCCGGCCCTATAGATGGCAGTAGGTTAACACTGCTCTGAACTCTGTTTTCGGCTCTCAGTTGCTGAACACTTCCCACTTGTACCCAATGACTCCACAATACTTCTTATCTCCTTCACAATCTCACCGACTAACAGGAACTAGCTTGCTGCAGAAAACGCCCCGGTATCTCCGCCCCACCTAGGCTGGCACTAGCTATAAGGCCTGTTACGGCCTAACAACTGCTTCAGAGCACAGAAGACATAAAATCACAGCAGATCCATACAGAAACCATTAGAGAAGTCTTCAGAGAAGGTGTTTGGACAACGTCTCTACCTTTACATTGAAAGCCGGACCAGGGTAGTTGGTCCTTGGTCCTGCGTCCAGTTTTGCCCTCTGTAGCAGAGATTATATCCGGACAATCCTCTTCCCAGCATCCTGGGTGACTCTATCATTTATGCCGTGAGATACAGATGATGAAATTGAGGGGTGCTTGGTCCTGAGTCCTGAGTCCAGTTCAGTTTTTGAAGGTAGTAGGACCAGGCTATTGTTCATTTATGTGCCAGAAATCCACGGCCTGGCATCCTGCTTCTACCACCAGTACCACGAGACACACATGATGATATTGTGGGGGTCCGGGCACAGGATTGCCAGCGCAGAAATGAACACTGCCATGAAAGACTGAACTGGAAGCCAGACCATGGTAGTTTGGATCTTTTTGCTCATCTCTAGTTCTGGCCTTTTACAATTCAGACATAGGAAGATCATAGGTTGACTTGACTTTTACATTTTGGGTGAAAATCCCCTTTAACATATATCACCTTTTTTTAAATAATGTAAAGCGCTGCGGAATATGTTGGCACTATAGAAATAAAATTATTATTATTATTATTATTATTATTAATTATTTCCTTCTACGGGTTTAGACCTTTTCCATTTGAGGATAGTGCTGTGACTAGTAAGTAACCAGGCAAAATAAACTATCAGAAATTCTTACCCAAAATATTATATTCAAAATAGCTAGACTTTCTGAGCTGGTATGGAAGGCAAAGTTTTGTTTCAAATTGGAGTTGCCCCTTCAAGGGAATTTGTAATCAGGTTTTTTCTACCTCATCTGAGAGCAGCATAATGTAAGGGCAAAACCCCTAATTCCATGGGTGTATTGCTTACTGGGCTGCTTGCTGTAGTTTAGATAAAATCCCTGTTTTTTTCTGCTGCAGCTCTCTCAGTTCTCTGAATGCTGAGCTCTGTATGACCCCGCCTACACCACTCAGAGATGAGTGCGGGGTTAGGACAGTTTCACACGTCCAGATAATTCCGTTACCGGAAAAAACGGTACCGGAGCTATCCGTGTCCGTGTGCATACGTATGCCATCCGTGTGCTATCTGTATGTCCGTGTGTGCCATCCGTGTGCTGTCCGTGTCGGTGTTTTTGAAAAATTATTTTCACTGTTAACCCTTTGACTTTTAAAAACGCACACGGATCGCACACGGACAGCATCCGTGTGCGATCCGTGTTTACACAGACCCATTGACTTGTATGTGATCTGTGTGATCGTGATGTTGAACAAAAATGGACATGTCAGCGTGTTTTGCACACGGACACACGGTCCGTGAAAACACGCTGGCATCTGCATAGACACATTTATTCGAATGTGTCTCCGTGTGTCAGTGTCTCCGGTACGTTAGAAAACTGTCACTACACGTACCGGAGACACTGACGTGTGAAACTGCCCTTATACAGAGCCCTGTGATTTTAACACAAACTACAGCAAGCAGCCTAGTAAGTGACGCAAAAAATCTGGTGACAAATAATCCACATCAGACCTTACCTGGGATTCATTATAATAGACTTCTAAAAGTTCACATCCCTTTAATTACACAACACAACATCTGATATTGACTTCTCGAGGGTGTTTGTACTCAGCAAGTAGCGGCTTTAAACCTTCTGCAGATGTTTTTCTGCTCAGAAATAATTTTCCTTTCTTCAGACCGGAAGTAAGAGGCATAAAAGGGCAGCGGGAAATAAATTATGGTCTGTGAGGTTTTGGGTCTCAAGGCTTTGAGGCTTTATGGTGTCACTGTTTGCAAAATGATTACAAGGTAACCGAGCTGTGAAAATCGCTTACACCTTAAAAAAGAAAAAGCATAGGTTCTGGGAATGTTTTACGAGCCTTGGCACGGCGCGGATTTTTGGCACCTGTTTAATTATTGCTCAACATGAAAAAGTAAAGGCGGGTTCCCAGGACTTCTGAAGAAAGTTCAACCTTTACGTTTCATCGGTTCTATACTACGAGCGGCGTAAAATAAATCAAATGTCAAAAGCGTCATCGGAAAATGCGCCAATGATTGGAATATAAAAAAAATAATCTAACTCTCTTGTCCTGGCCATCAAATATATGACTCAGAAAGTTTAAAGTCAATGTCCACTTTTCACCACAGGTTCTTCATTCTGTGCTGTGTAATTTCTAAAAAACAAACAAAAGAAGAATCACAATAAGGCCACGTTCACATGGTCAGTATATTACATCCGTGTTCGTAAGCTAAAACCAGGAGTGGGTGAAAAATTCAAAAGTGGTGACGTGTTTCTATTATACTTTTCCTCCGATTGTTCCTCTACTGATTTTGGTTTACAAATACTGATGTAAAATACTGACCGAATACTGAACATGTGAGCGCGGCCTTAAGGGTAGGGTTGAACGAATGTATTTAAGATGAAGACAACTGTTGAAGGTCTTCATAAAAATGTTCAAATGTTCTACTGTTCTGTTGTCATGGTTACAGACTACAAACAAACCTGTGTAGTCTCATTTTGTAGTAATAGTCCCTTACTGTATATTTATAGGCCAGTAAGTCTAACCACTATTGTGGGTAAAATATTTGAAAGGTTTCTGAGGGATGTTATTCTGGATTATCTCAAGGAAAATAACTGTGTAACGCCATATCAGCCTGGGTTTATGAGGAATCGCTCCTGTAAAACCAATCTAATCAGTTTTTATGAAGAGGCAAGCTATAGACTGGACCATGGTGAGTCATTGGATGTGGTATATCTTGATTTTTCCAAAGCGTTTGATACCGTGCCACACAAGAGGTTGGTAAACAAAATGAGAATGCTGGGTCTGGGGGAAAATGTGTGTAAATGGGTAAGTAACTGGCTTAGTGATAGAAAGCAGAGGGGGGTTATAAATGGTATATTCTCTAACTGGGTCGCTGTGACCAGTGGGGACCGCAGGGGTCGGGGTGGGGACCTATTCTCTTCAGCATATTTATTAACAATCTGCTAGGTTTACACAGTAAAATATCGATATTTGCAGATGATACAAAACTATGTAAAGCAGTCAATACAAGAGAAGATAGTATTCTGCTACAGATGGATCTGGATAAGTTGGAAACCTGGGCCAAAAGGTGGCAGATGCGGTTTAACACTGATAAATGTAAGGTTATACACATGGGAAGAAGGAATCAATATCACCATTACACACTGAACGGTAAACCACTGGGTAAATCTGACATGGAGAAGGACTTGGGGATCCTAGTTAATGATAAACTTACCTGGAGCAGCCAGTACCAGGCAGCGACTGCCAAGACAAACAGGATCATGGGGTGCATTAAAAGAGGTCTAGATACACATGATGAGAGCTGTTATGAATGGGTCAAAGTGGAGGAAAAACCTAAACAAGCTAAGCACCAGAAAAACCAGAGAGGTTGGTAACTATGCAGATTGCAGATCCCTGATCCTAACCACACAACTAGCAGCAGCTGTGGAGCGTACCTACGATGAACCTAGACTCCTCGTCACGGCCGGAGGACTAAATAAGCCTAAAGCAAGAAAAAAGGGGAAATCTAAACTGCCCCAGAGCAGACCCCAAAGGAATAGACAGCCCCTGCACATGTACTGATGGTGAAACAAGATGAAAACACAAGCATAAGCAGGAAAATAGGCTGAGCAAACGATGGGGCCCAAACTAGAAAGGATAGGAAAGGAAAGGCACTGTCTGCAATCTGCCAAAAACCCTACAAAAATAATGTGCAACACTTCAGATAACAAAATTAACCCTGAAGTCACTAGACTTTGCCCACTATATCAGCACTCTGAAATATTCTAATAAGGGACAAAAAGCAATTTGGGAGATACAGATAAGTAAGGCTGGTTTCACATTAGCGCTTTTGTGCGCAGCGCATCGTGCGCACCCGTGCGCATGCGCACTGCGCACCTATACTTAACATGACGTGCGCATGGTCTTGCGCATACTTGCGTTTTCGTGCGCATGCGTTTTTTTGTCTTTTGCGCCAGGCGCGCCAGACGCAACATGTTGCATTTTTGGTTCCGCCCTGTCTCGTCAAAAAAACGCATGCGCACGCTTGCGCATGGAATGCGCAAAAACACCACATTGGAGCCTATGGAGACGCATGCGTGCGCATGGTCTTGCGCACGCTTGCGTTTTTTTGCGCATGCGTTTTTGAGTTAAACAAGTCTAGAATGTTCTCTAGACAATGGAAAAAACGTCACACTTAAAAACGCATGCGCATAAAAAACACCAACGCATGCAAAAAACGCATGTAAAACGCAAACAACGCTGCGTTTTTTTTACACATCAGCGTGCGCATGACGTTAAAAAAACGCGCGTTTGTTTTGCGTTTTTCTTTGCGTTTTTTATGCGCCCGATGCGCTGCGCAAAAAAACGCTAATGTGAAACTAGCCTTAGAGTGGAAATTCAGCACAGCCCCAGCCGGGGCTGGCTGACCACACAAAAAACTGAATAGACC
The DNA here is from genome assembly GCF_039654945.1 of Dendrobates tinctorius. NCBI lineage: Eukaryota > Metazoa > Chordata > Amphibia > Anura > Dendrobatidae > Dendrobates > Dendrobates tinctorius. The sequence goes on along the minus strand of NW_027361752.1, from coordinate 39,016,686 downwards.
AACAAAATCAAGTGTGAACATTAGCATAAAAACTTAGCTTGAGCTGACTGGAACAGAGCTGAGAACCAAGACTTGACAAGCCAGAAGGAATCACCAGCACCAGAATAGGGTGTCGGCTGTCTTAAATCCAGTCTGAAATTCCTGAGGTCCAATCGTCATCCTCCTTATCACGTGGCAAATCTCTACTGATTAAATCAGCCTCACTACCTCCTGTTACCACCAGAGGGAGCCTGGAAGGAGAACTCACAACTGGTAGACCAGAAAGTGAACTCACAATAGAGAGCATTATACTGCCTCTGTACAAATCCCTGGTTAGACTGCATATGGAGTACTGTGTACAGTGTTGGGCACCGGTGCTCAGGAAGGATATAATGGAACTAGAGCGGGTACAAAGGAGGGCAACAAAATTAATAAAGGGGATGTGGGAACTACAATGCTCAGAGAGATTAGCAAAACTAGGATTATATAGTGTAGAATAAAGACGACTGAGGGGCGAATTAATAACCATGTATAAGTATATAAGGGGACAATGCAAGTCTCTCCTAGAATCTGCTTATACCAAGGAAGGTGACGGTCACAAGGAGACATTCTCTGTGTCTGGAGGAGAGAAGGTTTTTACACCAACATAGAAGAGGATTCTTTACTGTTAGGGCAGTGAGAATCTGGAATTCCTTGCCTGAGGAGGTGGTGATGGCGAACTCAGTTGAGGGGTTCAAGAGCGGCCTGGATGTCTTCCTGGAGCGTAACAATATTGTATCTTACAGTGATTAGGTTTTTAGAAGGATGTAGATCTGGGGATTTATTTTGACAGAATAGATTATATAGGCTGAACTGGATGGACAAATACCATTTTTCGGCCCTGCCAACTATGTTACTATGTTATATCCAAAAAAGAGGGCCTACCAAATGAATGGCACTTCAAAAATTGCAAAAGTATCAGAATAGACAAGAGAAGTTCAGCCATAAAATATACAACTTTATTGAAACAAGAATATACAGACAATAAAAACACCATAAAAGGAGATGTCAATCCTTTTACCCAACAAGGTAAGCATGCATATGCCTATCCCATGTATAAGGATGTGCCCAAGGGGAGATATAAAGGTATAAATACCAGAATGAAGTCTACCAATGATTACTCAGTTGGCGCCCCCTATTGGGTACAGCATATATCCTCAATGCATGTGAGTCATGAAAGGAATGGAAATAATTAATTGCTCCACAGAGCAAGTCAGGTGCAGAGAAAAGATCTCTTGGTACCCAAGAATAAAAACACAAATCGGGCTGCCAATTCTCTACAAGTTAGGTTCATTGCCACCTATAATGATAGATGGTCAGAAGTAAGAACAGCGTTGGAGAAATTTTGGCCGATACTCCTCATGGACAAATGTCTGGAGAGATATGTGCCCAAATGGCCATCCATTACATTTAGGAGGTCGGGGAACCTCAGAGACCATCTTGTACATAGCTATCACAGTGCCCTCAAACCTGAAAAGGCTTTTGGATCTAGGGGTCCAAAATGGGGCTTTTTTCCATGCAAAGATTGGATTACTTTTCCGAATATGAGGCGGGCTTCTACTTTTTCCTCGAGCGATGGAAGTAGGACATTTAATATCACTCAGCACATAACATGCAATTCAATAGGAGTCATATACTATGCCACGTGCCCGTGTACTAAGATCTATATCGGGATGACCTCTAGACCCCTGAAGGTGAGAGTCAGGGAACATTATAGAGATATAATGAATGCTTTTGGGATTGAGGAAACTATTACCCTCAAACCTATACCAAGGCATTTCAAGGCTTACCATGAATGCAACCTTGCTGGTTTCCAAGGTAAACAGCGGGTATCCAGGAGCCGTGCGGCTCTTAGATACCCGATGTTTACCTTGGAAACCAGCGTGTACGCCGGTTTCCAAGGTAAACAGTGGGTATCCAAGAACCACGGCTCCTGGATACCCGATGTTTACATTAGAAACCAGCTGATCGCTGGAGGGGCTGTCTATGTGACAGCTCACCAGCGATCAGCCTAACGATGTCCAGCGATCCCATCCATGTCGGATCGTTGGTGGGATCGCTGGGACATCGTTATGTGTAACGGGGCCTTAAAGGGAATCTGTCACCCCTTTTTTGAGATATCCTATAATGATATCATTCAATTGTGTGTCACATAAGGATTCTCTTAGTACTTTTGCTTCCCCCCTGACCCCGCACCTTTCATGCATAAATACCTTTTTATATCGGTACAGATGTATGTAAACTGCCGCTGTCCGGTCCGCTGGGCGGGGCTTATTCGCCTGCTCCCCCCTCCCTGTCTTGCTCTACACAAGAAGAAATGCGTAGAACAAGACAGGGAGGGGGGAGCAGGTGAATAAGCCCCGCCCAGCGGACCGGACAGCGGCAGTTTACATACATCTGAACCGATATAAAAAAGGTATTTATGCATGAAAGGTGCGGGGTCCGGGGGAAGCAAAAGTACTAAGAGAATCCTTATGTGACACACAATTGAATGATATCATTATATGATATCTCAAAAAAGGGGTGACAGATTCCCTTTAAGAGTTGTTGCAGTGTCGCCCTGCATTGCCCCCAATGAAGGTGTGATGCCACCTGAGGCAGAAGCAGAGGGAGTAAGCACACACATGGATGTAACAAAAACACCATGAAAGAACCTGGTATACCCAAATAGTTAATGGGGTTCATGGAGAGCTGTTGATTTCCACTGTTCATTAGATTTCTGCATTGTACATTAATTAATTGTAAGGAACTGGTATGGAGCTGGTCCTTTAGTGTCTCCTTAGCTTCACACCTGAATACTAAAATACTGGCCCATGAATGTCACACAGTTCTAACATGATTAACCAGCTTTAATATAACAGATTTTTGAAGACATGGAAATAAATAACCTTTACTAAAATAATTTTTTTTTAATGTAGTGAACACTGCCAGATGTCAGACTGGAGTCTACAGTGATAGAAAAAATGGTATAATACAAGTAGGAGCTAGTTTTTATATAGCTGTTAAGAGTAGTACTGTCTCATCGCAATGTAATACACTGCACATTATAATTTAATAGTGAAGTCTAGACAGAGAAGTTTTATTAAACTAGGTCACTGGTCCCTTACAACCAATGAATCTCCCAGTGCATAAACAATTCATAACGTCTTCCCCTGTATAATATACTCAGCTTATAATAAAGAATGCCCACAGAAGGTGAAGCATTAATCTGTAGAACACACAAGGGTGGCTTATCTACTATTAGGCACATTGTTGTACGGGTGCATGATACATTGGTAAATATGGTGTACATTTATTTTACATAAAGGTGTAATTACTTAAAATTGTTGTATAATTCTTAAAAAAATATTTCACATATTTTATGATCAGTTTATAAGAGGATGTCCACCTGCTCACGTTCCTCATTTCCTGGCCAGAGGTAAGAGCAGGTGGTGGCTCGGTGATGCCCACAGTGAACCATAGCGATGGTTTATTAATGTCTACAGTGGCAGTCACTCAGTGATGTCTAAACTGATGCATGGTGACTTGTTGATTTGTACAATGAAGAATGGCGGTGGCTTGCTAATGTCTACAGTGAAGTATTGTGGTGTCTTGTTGAAGTCTACAGTGAAGCACAGTGGTGGCTAAGTGGTGTCTACAGTAAAACATGGGGGTAGCTTGTTGATGTCTACATTGAAGCATGGTGGTGGCTTGTTGATGTCTACAGTGAAGCACGGTGATGGCTTGTTGATTTTTATAGTGAAGCATGGCAGTCACTCAGTGATGTCTACAGTGAAGAATGGCAGTGGCTCAGTGATGCTTACAGTGAAGTATGGCTGTGACTTGATGATGTCTACAGTAAAGCATGGTGGTTGCTTGGGGATGTCTACAGAGAAGCATGGTGGGACTTGCTTCCTTCAGGGATGCACCTAAGATGCCTGATTTCATCCTGATCATCCCATTATATACCCTCTCCCTGCTTTCCCCTCCCCCAAAAGTCCCTCCTCCCATACTGGTGCCTCACAATAGCCTCTCCTCTTACATTAACCCTTTTGTACACCTCATCCACCTCTCACTTAATTTCCTGCCCCAACCGTCATGTCGGCCTTCCTTTCATGGCAGGGCCCAGTACGACCTCACTTGACAAAGGGTATTGGCGAGTCATGCGTGATGTCACCTCTAAACATACCTTCACCCCCTTCCAACCCATTTCCCCTAAATAAACAAACTACAAAGCAGGATGGATTTAACTTGGGGGATGAAACTTCGGGGATGGTCGTCAAAGCACCTGACCTGTGACAGGCAGTATATACAGTGTATATATAGAACCAACTACTCAGGCTGAATGTTTTACTTCTAGCCATATAGCACCATGATCAGATCGCCTGTATGTAGCAGAATTACTCACTTGCTATGAGCACCGACCACCGGGCGGCACTCATAGCAAGCCGGCAGTGACAACCAAAGAGGTCTGCAGGAAACCTCTGGTTGTCATGCCAACCCATGATCATCGATGGGCAGATTTCCAGTGCGATTGCCGGAAGCGCATGTTTGAAAGCGGCATTTAATGGGTTAATAGCTGCGGGTGGATCGTGATTCCACCCGAGGCTATTCCTGGCACATGCCAGCTGTTCAAAACAGCTGACATGCCAGGAAAGGTGTGGGCTCACCGCCGGAGCCCACATCAAAGGGAGGGTGTCCGACATCGGCGTACTATTACGCCCGATGACGGAAAGGGGTTAATTAATGTGCAGTGAAGCAAAAAGCCTGCAAAAGCAAAACAATGCAATATTTTAATTAAAACTCAATTGTAAAAATTATTTTTAACCCCAAATACATTCAATTAAGTAAAAAAAAAAAAGGTTCCTAAATGGGGACAACGTTTTAGGCTAGGTTCACATTAGCGTTTGAGTCTGCAGCGTATCATCTGCATGTGCAAACGCATGCAAAAACGCATGCAAAATGCATGTTTATGCAGCGTTTATTATGCGCATCAACTTACGCATAATGGGAAAAAGCGCGCTGCGTGTGCATGCGTTTTTGCATGTGTTTGCGTTGTTTATGCGCATGCGTTCGATATGACAGACAAAAATGGGCGTGTCTCATGGGATTTCTATATGTACTTTGATAATTTTTAATAATGCATACGTATCAAACGCATGCGTATGCATGTCCTTGCGTACCAATGCGTTCACATAGACAGTAATGCGGTTTTTTATGCCTGCGCATATTTTACGTTTTTTGACGCCTCAAAAATGCAACATGTTGCGTTCGCTGCGCACCACGAAATGACACATGCAATTGCATGTCCCTGCGTACCGCATGTTAAATATATGTACACATGTCACATACGGATCTATGCGGATCAAACTCTGCGCACACAGACGCAAATGTGAAACCAGCCTTAGTCTTAACACCCTGGAAGAAATACTATTGTACTATATGATTTGAGATTTACCAAAAGGTTCGAGATCCAACAGAGAAGGTAGCAAGCAGGTATAACTATGCTGAGGTTCATGTGAGTTCTGTTAGGGGGATTTCTCTTTGCAATAGCCTTAAGTGCGATCAGTGGGCCAAAATCATTGAGAAGGAAGATGGAGTTGTTCTGAAAAACTATGCAGTTTTCAACATTTTTGGGGAAGATTAAGTTCTACCCATAACCATCCTGGAAATGCCCCCAGCCCATCCTGGACCTGTAACGTTGCTTGGGGTTGTAGCCATGGGTGAAGTACTCGTCCTTCATGCCACTGCACGAAACATGGAGATGGGAGTCCTGGCTGGGTGTGTGGGCTGTGTCCACGGGGGCGCCATGCCTTTTGCAGGCCACAGGATGCCGGTGCCTTCGGCTGGCCAGGACCAGATGTTAAACAGTTCAATGAGGGAGACCACCACTCAAAACTAAACAGTATTTTATATCCACTCAGGGCACTCTCTTCGTCGCACTTTCCCTTGTACCATCCTAGCCCGTTACCTGTCTGAGTTGTAAACTCGGGGCCATACTGTTAGGCGTCCTGTCCCAGGATCTGGTCCATCACTCTGTCCTTTGGTCACTTCCCTTCCTCTACTCTGGATCTCGCTATCCACTGTTTCAGTCTCCACTCACATCAGGGACACCCACGTCAAGCTGACCATAGGTCTGCTTCTGGTGCATGCTGGTCCCTATCTGACCTCCTGACAGGAAACTATCTCTGTCCCTAAGTTTTAGCCCCTCCCACTCTTGGTTAGTGCCAATCATTAACCCTAACTCTCCCTACTGACAAACTACAATGCTGCCACTGATAACGCATGTCCCAATAACCATTACACATTAAAATAATATACATTATACATCATACAGTACTCATGTCTTCAAGGGGGAATGTGGGCAGTCTGTCCAACTTCTTAACAGACCACCCACTTTTAAGTGAGGTTTAAAGTCTGCCACTTTCAGCCCTGGAGTCCTTAACTCCTTTCCAACATTGGGCATAATAATACACCTATGTCGGACTCCCTCCCTTTGATGTGGGCTCTGGTGGTGAGCCCACATATTTTCCAACACGTCAGCTATTAACCCCTTAAATGCTACTGTCAAACTCTGACAGTGGCATTTAACACACCCTTCTGACAAGCGCGCCGGAAATTGCCCATAGGTGAACCCGTCACGTGATTGCGGGTCACCGAAGGGTTGGTATGACAAGCAGAGGTCTCCAGAAGACCTCTATGGTTGTAACTGCCGGACTGCTATGAGTGCCGCCCGGTGGTTGGCGCTCTTAGCAAGTAAACGATTCTGCTACATACAGGCGATCTGATAATTGCCTGTATGTAGCAGAGCCGATCAGGTTATGGCAGCTTCTAGTCTCCCATGGAAGCATGCAAAAAGTAAAAAAAATATGTTTTTAAAAATCTGAAAAAAAAAATAGTTCAAACCACCCCCTTTCACCCCATTCAAAATAAAACAATTAAAAAAAATCAAGCATACACATATTTGGTATCACCGAGTTCCGAATCGCCCGATCTATCAATATAAAAAAAAAATTAACTTGATCACTAAACAGTGTAACAACAAAAATAGTCATAACGTTAGAATTACGTTTTTTTGGTCGTTGCAACATTGTATTAAAATGCAATAAGGGGCGATCAAAAGATCGTATCGGCACCAAAATGGTATCATTAAAAACGTCAGCTCAGCATGCAAAAAGGAAGCCCACACCCAACCCGGGATCACAAAAAATGGAGACTCGGAAAATGGCGCAATTTTTTATTTTTCATTTTTAACAAACTTCAGAATTTTTTTTCACCACTTAGATAACAAATAACCTAGACATGTTTGGTGTCTATGAACTCGTAATTAACTGGAGAATCATAATCGTGGGTCAGTTTTAGCATATAGTGAACATAGTACAAAAGAAAAAAAAAAAAAATAATTGTGGAATTGCATTTTTTTTGTTATTTCACCTTTTCTTGGATTTTTTTCCCTGTTTTCCAGTACATGATATGTTAACACCAATGATGTCACTCATAAGTACAACTCGTTCCTCATAAACAAGATCTCACATGGCCATACTGACCAAAAAATAAAAAAGATATGGCTCTGGGAAGAAGGGGAGCAAAAAAACAAAAGCGGAAAAACGAAAAAACCTCCGTTCATGAAGGGTTTAAACTGAGTGACATGTCTTTATTCTAAAACACCTACATGAGTATAAGGTGACAAAATGCACCAATAAATTCAAAAATACCTATATAGAAATGTGAAAGGCTCAGAAACAATAAAAATATATTCTTTATTGGATAGCAAAATAATTAAAAGCATAAAAATAGGCATATACAAGTTACACATATAGCATACTAAAGGTAGGTAAGTGATAATACCAAGACAACTTTGAGTGTATGCTACAAATCAATACAGAGTTATTGTGTGTACTGTACAATCACAGTATTGAGGACGAATACTCAATAAGTTAAGGCTCTTTAAAGTAGATCAAGATAAACAGGGAGAAAGTGATATCACATAAAAAGTACACATAATGATAGTAATGCACAGTGGCATGGAGAACACTTGACTTATCAAAGAAAATGCACCCGACGGGCGTTTCGCATGAAGCATCGTCTGGGGAATTATTTTGTTATCTAATTCTATTATTTCTATTTACGTATTTACGTCTTTATTCTAGCAGCAATAACCACTATAGGAATATAGACAAGACGGAGTTATAGCTTCATTCTTGGTATTGGAGTAGGTCCCAGAGGTCAGATCCAGAGTGCATAATGCCAGAACACTCTTAGATGAGAATATCTCTTTAAATGGTCCCATTGTTTAAAAGATTGAAAACTACAACACTGGAAAATTACTTTTCAGCTCTGCACATTTTGTACATCTCTAATCCCTTTTAAAGACGCTTTTCGGGACTTGTGGGATTAACCACACATTTAGCTTCATAGCATCGTAAAGGCTGAAAAAGCAATACAATAAGGTTAATTAGTACAAAGGGATGAACGGTGTTGAATCAAGTAATTTTTCAGGACATTATCTAAGCAAGTGCTTAACCGAGGGCTGCAATCCACAAACCGAGGGTTTTCATGAATGCAAACGAGTTCATTAAATGTAGCAGCCTCCATAAAAGCGCAATGTACCCCATGATCACTTCTCTGCCCGTAGCTCTCACCCTCACATTTACACCTTAGATTTCCTAAAATATATACTGTATGTCTGTCCTGTATCATCACTGTCTTTATGAGTGAAAAAGGTGCTTCCTACTACAAGATCAGTGTCACAGGAATACCGCAACAGAGCGGGGTCATGCCATCACAGCAACTGGTGACACACGTGCAGTAGTTAGAACGGCTTCACTGTCCTATTAGTAGTTCTGGCTTTCATTGCTCTGGTGCTGCAAGAGGTAAACTGCTGGACTCCTGGAGTTCTCTTTTCTTTGTTTTATCAGCTGTTCTGAGTTTGTTACTCCTTGCAGATTTAAGAACCCTCCTCCTGGCTTCTTTGCCAGTGAGAGTTTTCCACTCCCTGCTTTGGAGTTTAAGGAGAAGTTCAGTGTTAGTACCCCGTCACACATAGCGATGCACCAGCGATCTCGACAACGATATGACCTTGTCAGGATCGCTGGTGTGTCGCTACATGATCGCTGGTGAGCTGCCAAACAGGCAGATCTCACCAGCGATCAGGACCAGCGATGACGCGGGTAACAAGCGCGCGCGTCACTTAGTTACCCGCTGTGTACCTTGGATACCAGCTCCCAGCGCCAGCACGCTGATATCTAAGGTACACAGCGTGTAACTAAGTGACGCGTGCCCTTAGTTACCCGCGGTTTACCTTGGATACCAGCTCCAGCTCACTGATCGATGGTCTCCCGCCTGCCACACGCAGCGATGCGTGCTGGCCAGTGGGAGACCAACGATCAAAAAAATGTCCAGGGCTTTCGAGCACGATCAGAGATACCCGGCGGGGGGCGGTCGCTGATACATGTCACACACAGCGATCTCGCTGGTGAGATCGCTGTTGCGTCACAAAACTTGTGACTCAGCAACGATCTCGCAAGCAATCACTCTGTGTGTGACGGGGGCTTTAGTAGCAGAGGTTTGGAATGATTTTCAGGAGATCTCTGAGTGGAGTTGGTTTGTGAGTTTTCCTCTCAATCCTCTCCCATTTGGTTTTTGCCACCTATGCCTCCCATGTTTCACACTCGGTTGTTTTGCAAGTTTATTTGTATGATTGCAGTTTTATTTTATCCCTGTCTGTTTACTCCGGTCTGTCTGTTTTGTGTTATTCTATACACTTCAATCCCATACCTCTCTAGGTGGGGAAGGAAACAGATAAGTGTTATTATAGGAGAATAGCAAGGTACAAGACCCCGGTGTCTCAACCATCAGGAGTAATCCTGGGGACAGGGATAGCCTTTGGTTCCCCTAGCTCGAGGCACAGGGTAGGTGCCCACTGTCCCTAGCAATAATGTGACATCAGCATACTTTTCTCCTGAAATACACTGTCCTGCTTGTATAAAATGCTTCTATCACAACTAGAGGTCTTTTATTAGTACCTTTCACTGAGTCTTAAGGCACCTGGAGTTGTCCCCTTTCACAAATCTTTATGCCATACGCTGATTTTCTTGTAAAAAAAAAAAAAAAAAAAGCAAACATTACTTACTATCTTGGATCCAACGCCAACTCTTGGGTGCTGCCCTGGTAGCTGTGACAGCTTCTTTCTCTCTCTTTATTTTTTATATAGCGCTAACATATTCTGCAGCGCTTTACAGTTTGCACACATTATCATCACTGTCCCCGATGGGGCTCACAATCTAAATTCCCTATCAGTATGTCTTTGGAATGTGGGAGGAAACCGGAGTATCCGGAGGAAACCCACGCAAACACAAAAAAATAAAGAGAGAGAAAGAAGCTGTCACAGCTACCAGGGCAGCACCAAAGAGTTGGCGTTGGATCCAAGATAGTAAGTAATGTTTGCTTTTTTTTCTTTTTTTTACAAGAAAATCAGCGTATGGCATAAAGATTTGTGAAAGTGGACAACTCCAGGTGCCTTAAGACTCTGTGAAAGGTACTAATAAAAGACCTATAGTAGCAGATGTGGTCCTTGGTGGGATTCGAACCCAGGACTCCAGCGCTGCAAGGCTACAGTGCTAAACACTGAGCCACCGTGCTGCCCTAAGCTTCCTTTTTGTGTCACATCTAGGTGGTGTTGCCAACATTCCTGTAACTTGTGAACTCTCCTTCCATCTGTATCTCTAGGAACGTTCAATGTCTTTGTATATTTTTGTTTCTTTTTCCTTGTTTGTATAGGCAATGATCTCGTCTCTTAACCCGTAGAACCACTATGTTGACATCCCAAGAATTTTAGCGACATGGAGGCCATTATCAATGAGGAAAGATTCCTGAGGGACGCTGCCAGAAGCCGGTATCTGGCTATGCATCACCTTTGCAGGAAGGCCATAACAGCCAGAGGGGAAGCAGGTCATAACAGCCAGAGGAGCAGCAGGTAATAACAGCCAGAGGGGTCTGCTAAGTGCTAAATATGCTTGTCATAAAGGGAATGAATAATTTGGAAACCGTAGTGGTCTGTAAAAATGGCATTTTGTGATAAATTTGGAGAAAACAATTTGATATATTATTTATATTTAGGTGTTTTCATTGTTCTTGTTTGAGTTATTACAAAGAGCAGAAAATTTGCAAGGGGAGGGTAAATCATTTTGATTGTAACTGTATATAGAATATTTGCCATTGAGGATTTTGGGATAAATCTGATGGGTGCTGTAATATTTAATATCTGAATATATTATTTTAGCTGTTTCACAGGCGAGGAAGTGGCATGAAATTTGTGCTATATAAACAGTAACAATAACAAGAACCTTAGAAAGTTTTCTCTGAGCTTGGATTACACGCGGTAAAGAAAGTTACTGATTACAGACACTAATTGTAGGCACTCACAGGCATTCTGTACCGCGGCTGTCGTGATTCACGTCGCTCTGTGTAGGAGAAATCATCCGTAGCTCTTTATGCCGGATGACAGCGTATATACTTATTCTGTAAGATGCTCAGTACAGAAATGAATCTTCAGAGCGGAGACGACGTAAGAGCATTATCTCTTCAGCTTATAACTGGCCCCATATTCTGTAGCTGGTCATTCCCAATAATAATATATCATTTATATATAATTCATCTGAAATCAAGAATCTAACACCCCCGCCATCCAATAGGGCCAAAATTTGTTGTTTCATGCACAGTTTACGAAAAGGCGTGTAATGTCAAGGACATTAAAAATGGCATTTCACAATTTGCATTTATATCTACAGATATTATTAAAGAGTGATTTCTGTGGTCCACATCATTTGGATGCTTTATACATGTATGTAGGGTACCCATCTGTATAAGAAGGATGCCTCCCTGACTGATAAGCATTGAGTAGGATTACTTCTTATTATATATGAAGTTATGGACATCTTCAGATAATAAAAGGTGTAGCAGAGCCAGGTAGGGTAGGGTTAAATCCTAGCTAAATAGGCTCTGATTAGTGCACCTGGCTGGCTTGGCTTATAACCAGGCTAGGTGTTCATCTCAGTCAGTCGTCTGGGGGAAGCTGACCAGGGTGGATGTGTGTTGGAGCAGCAGAGAACTGAGTGGAAGCTGCAGCCTATTCAGTGTGAACTGTACCCAGAGTTGAATACTTCTGTTAGGTACTGGAAGCTGCTGGAGCTCAAGATGAAGATGATACCGAGACTGGTGGGATTGTTCCTCTTGTATGACATTCGCTCCTGGAGAAAGGACAGTAATCTGTTCGAGTGAGCATATGTGTGCCCTGCTAAATGAAATGTTTATTTGCTGTGGAACCTTTGTGCCCAGAAGAGGCTGGTTTTGGTTTTGAAACTCTTGGAGCTTTATGAAAATAATAAAAGTGCACCAAAACACATTGTCTGTGGGAACCCTACCTAATGCCTATATGAAAGAGTGAAATCCTACAATGGGTAGAAATAGTCTCCTTTTTGTAATATGCAAGTCCTGAATGGGGCTTTTGCACCACGATACTTTTGTGCCTAAGACCTAGCAACATTCCTGAGTGCAGCTCCTCTGTCCGAGAATGCACATTCAGTTGAAGTGAATTGCGGCGCAGAGACCCACTAGATCCCTGCACTGCAATAAACACCACCAGCCAATCAAGGCCCGTAGCAGACGTCAGCGAGCAATTCCAGACTGTGCATGGCAGTGATGTCATGCGCTGACCGTCACTTACACGCAGAAGTCAGCTGCCAGCTTAAGAAGAGGATGCTGTGTGGCGCAGGAGTGGAGGGAAAGTGAGAATTTTTTTATGCCTCAAAAACAGTGGCAGAACTGGGGACATATATCCCAGAATTCGAGTTATATATACCAGGTTAGGGACATATTTACTAGGATGGGCCCAGATGGGGGACAGATATACCAGGATGGGCCCAGATGGGAGTCATATATACAGTGCGTTGCGAAAGTATTCGGCTCCCTGGAACTTTTCAACCTTTTCCCACTTATTATGCTTCAAACATAAAGATACCAAATGTAAATTTTTGGTGAAGAATCAAAAAACAAGTGGGAAACAAATGTGAAGTTGAGCAAAATTTATTGGTTATTTTAAATTTTTGTGGAAATTCAAAAACTGAAAAGTGGGGCGTGCAATATTATTCGGCCCCTTTACTTTCAGTGCAGCAAACTCACTCCAAAAGTTCATTGTGGATCTCTGAATGATCCAATGTTGTCCTAAATGACTAATGATGATAAATATAATCCACCTGTGTGTAATCAAGTCTCCGTATAAATGCACCTGCTCTGTGATAGTCTCAGGGTTCTGTTTGATACACAGAGAGCATCATGAAGACCAAGGAATACAACAGACAGGTCCGTGATACTGTTGTGGAGAAGTTTAAAGCCGGATTTAGATACAAAAAGATTTCCCAAACTTTAAACATCCCAAGGAGCACTGTACAAGCAATCATATTGAAATGGAAGGAGTATCATACCACTGCAAATCAACCAAGACCCGGCCGTCCCTCTAAACTTTCATCTCAAACAAGGAGTTGACTGATCAGAGATGCAGCCAAGAGGCCCATGATCACTCTGGATGAACTGCAGAGATCTATAGCTGAGGTGGGACAGTGTGTCCATAGGACAACAATCAGTCATACACTGCACATATCTGGCCTTTATGGAAGAGTGGCAAGAAGAAAGCCATTTCTCAAAGATATCCTTAAAAAGTGTAATTTAAAGTTTGCAACAAGCCACCTGTGAGACACACCAAGCATGAGCATGTGGAAGAAGGTGCTTTGCTCAAATGAAACCAAAATCAAACTTTTTGGCAACAATGCCAAATGACATGTTTGGCATAAAGGCAAAACAGCTCATCACCTTGAACACACCATTCCCACTGTCAAGCATGGTGGGGGCAGCATCATGATTTTGGCCTGCTTTTCTTCCGCAGGGACAGGGAAGATGGTTAAAATTGATGGAAAGATGGATGGAGCCAGATACAGGACCATTATTGAAGAAAACCAGTTGGAGTCTGCAAAAGACCTGAGACTATGATGGAGATTTGTCTTCCAACAAGACAATGATCCCAAACATAAAGCAAAATTTACAATGGAATGGTTCACAAATAAACGTCTCCAGGTGTTAGAATGGCCAAGTCAAAGTCCAGACCTGAATCCAATCGAGAATCTGTGGAAAGAGCTGAAAACTGCTGTTCACAAACAATCTCCATCCAACCTCACTGAGCTCGAGCTGTTTGCCAAGGAAGAATGGGCAAGAATTTCAGTCTCTCGATGTACAAAACTGATAGAGATATACCCCAAGTGACTTGCAGCTGTAATCGCAGCAAAAGGTGGCGCAACAAAGTATTAAGTTAAAGGGGCTGAATAATATTGCATGCCCCACTTTTCAGTTTTTGAATTTCCACAAAAATTTAAAATAACCGATAAATTTCGTTCAACTTCACAATTGTGTCCCACTTGTTGATTCTTCACCAAAAATTTACATTTGGTATCTTTATGTTTGAAGCATGATATGTGGGAAAATGTTGAAAAGTTCCAGGGAGCCGAATACTTGCGCAAGGCACTGTACCAGGACGGGGGGAATAAATGCCAGGATGGGAGCAATATATACCAGTATGAGAGTCATATGTACCAGGATGGTAGACATATATACTAGGATGGGCCCAGGATGGGAGACATATATACCAAGATGGGAAGCATACAGCTGTGGCCAAAAGTATTGACACCCCTGCTATTCTGTCAGATAATACTCAGTATCTTCCTGAAAATGATTGCAATCACAAATTCTTTGGTATTATCTTCATTTAATTTGTCTAAAATGAAAAAACACAAAAGAGAATGAAGCAAAAAGCAAAACATTGATCATTTCACACAAAACTCCAAAAATGGGCCAGACAAAAGTATTGGTACCCTCAGCCTAATACTTGGTTGCACAACCTTTAGCCAAAATAACTGCGACCAACCGCTTCCGGTAATCATCAATGAGTTTCTTACAATGCTCAGCTGGAATTTTAGACCATTCTTCTTTGGCAAACTGCTCCAGGTCCCTGATATTTGAAGAGTGCCTTCTCCAAACTGCCATTTTTAGATCTCTCCACAGGTGTTCTATGGGATTCAGGTCTGGACTCATTGCTGGCCACCTTAGAAGTTTCCAGTGCTTTCTCTCAAACCATTTTCTAGTGCTTTTGAAGTGTGTTTTGGGTCATTGTCCTGCTGGAACACCCATGACCTCTGAGGGAGACCCAGCTTTCTCACACTGGGCCCTACATTATGCTGCAAAATTTGTTGGTAGTCTTCAGACTTCATAATGCCATGCACACGGTCAAGCAGTCCAGTGCCAGAGGCAGCAAAGCAACCCCAAAACATCAGGGAACCTCCGCCATGTTTGACTGTAGGGACTGTGTTTTTTCCTTGAATGCCTCTTTTTTTCTCCTGTAAACTCTATGTTGATGCCTTTGCCCAAAAAGCTCTACTTTTGTCACATCTGACCAGAAAATATTCTTCAAAAACGTTTTAGGCTTTTTCAGGTAAGTTTTGGCAAACTCCAGCCTGGCTTTTTTATGTCTCGGGGTAAGAAGTGGGGTCTTCCTGGGTCTCCTACCATATAGTCCCATTTCATTCAGACGCTGACGGATAGTACGGGTTGACATTGTTGTACCCTCGGACTGCAGGGCAGCTTGAACTTGTTTGGATGTTAGTCGAGGTTCTTTATCCAACATCCGCACAATCTTGTGTTGAAATCTCTTGTCAGTTTTTCTTTTCCGTCCACATCTAGGGAGGTTAGCCACAGTGCCATGGGCTTTAAACTTCTTGATGACACTGCGCTCGGTAGACACAGGAACATTCAGGTCTTTGGAGATGGACTTGTAGCCTTTACATTGCTCATGCTTCCTCACAATTTGGTCTCTCTAGTCCTCAGACAGTTCTTTGGTCTTTCTTTCCTCCATGCTCAATATGGTACACACAAGGACACAGGACAGAGGTTGAGTCAACTTTAATCCATGTCAACTGGCTGCAAGTGTGATTTAGTTATTGCCAACACCTGTTAGGTGCCACAGGTAAGTTACAGGTGCTGTTAATTACACAAATTAGAGAAGCATCACATGATTTTTTGAACAGTGCCAATACTTTTGTCCACCCTCTTTTTCATGTTTGGTGTGAAATTATATCCAATTTGGCTTTAGGACAATTCTTTTTGTGTTTTTTCATTTAAGACAAATTAAATGAAGATAATAATACCAAAGAATTTGTGTTTGCAATCATTTTCAGGAAGAAACTGAGTATTATCTGACAGAATTGCAGGGGTGTCAATACTTTTGGCCACAACTGTATATAATAGGATGGGTCCAAGATGGGGATATGTATACCAGGATGGGTCCAGGATGAAGGATACCCGGATGGGGGAATGTATACCAGGAAGGGACCCAGAGTAAGAGGCATAAATACCAGGATGGGGGGCAATTACCAGGATAAGCCTAGGATGGGGGACATATATGACAGGAAGGGGCCCAGGATAACAGACAGATATTTCAGGTTGAATCCAAGATGGGGACATATATATCCAGAAAGGGCCCAGGATGGGGGACATATATACCAGGAAGAGGTCCACGATATGGGACAGAAATATCAGGATGAGTCCATGATGGGGGACATATATATCAAGAAGGGGCCCAGGATGGGGGACATATATACCTGGAAGGGGGACATTAGAATGAGTAGTGGGACATTATAACATAATGAGGGAGGAGGCAACACTTATGTCCTTATTGGATTTAGAACGCTAAAAGGGCACAAACATCTGACCAACATGCAAGGGAGACCGAGGTCCCAATTTTCCATCGTGGCCCATGGAACTGTATTTACACCACTGAAAAGGGGACTACACAGACAGAGCTCTTAATGAATAGGACACTCAGTGTCTGTGGAGATCCGGGTGACAACTCCTGTGTGCAGGTGCGTAATGTGAGTTGTCAGCGACTGTGACAAGGCAAGTTTTGTTGCTTGTTTTTTTTTTTTTTTTTACCTCTAAGGCTGGTTTCACATTTGCGTTTTTTAGCGCTGGAAAAAACCGCATACCTGGGCATGCGTTTTTTCCCCTATATTTAACATGGGTGCGCATACCTGCGCGCTGGTAAGCGCATGTATGCGATTTTCATGCGCTGCGTTTTTTTGGGGTGTGCGTTGGTATTTTCCAGACGCAGCATGTTGCATTTTTTGGCCCTGCAAAAAAGCGCATGCGCACATATGCGCACGTTTTGCGCTAAAAATGGCCATTATAGCCTATGGATGCGCATATGTGCGCACTGGCATGCTCATGTATGCGTTTTTTTGCATATGCGTTTTTTTTTTTAACCATGGAATTTAGGGGTTTGGGTTAGAGTTAGGGTTAGTTAAGGGGGTTTAGGGTTAGGGTTATGGTCAGGGTCAGGGTTAGGGTTTGGGTCAGGGTTAGGGTTAAGTATGGTTTGGTTAAGGGTTAGGGTCAGGGTTAGGGTCAGGATTAGGGTTAAGTATGGTTTTGTTAAGGGTTAGGGTCAGGGTTAGGGTCAGGGTTAGGGTTAGGGTCAGGGTTAGGGTTAAGTATGGTTTTGTTAAGGATTAGGGTCAGGGTTAGGGTCAGGGTTAGGGTTAAGTATGATTTGGTTAAGGGTTAGGGTCAGGGTTAGGGTTAGGGTCAGGGTTAGGGTCAGGGTTAGGGTTAGTTAGGGTTTAGGGTTTGGGTTAGGGTTAAGTATGATTTGGTTAAGGGTTAGGGTCAGGGTTAGGGTTAGGGTTAGGGTCAGGGTTAGGGTTAGGGTTAGGGTCAGGGTTAGGGTTAGTAAAGTCATGGTTTGGGTAGTGTGAGGGGCCACCTAAAAATGTTGGAAAAAAACGCAAACGCGGTAAAAACGCACTAAAAACGCATACAAACGCATAAAAACGCTGCGTTTTTTTCATGCATGCTCATAAAAATGCTTGAAAAAAACGCAGCAGTTGTATGCTTATGTATGCGTTTTTTCAATGCGTTTTTTTGCGGGAAAAACGCTCTGCAAAAAAAAGCAAGTGTGAAACTAGCCTAACCCAGTTATAGTGCCCCCTGAGTGCCCCTTGTATAAAGTATTATTAGTGCCCTCTCTAAAAGTAATAATGCCACCTTTGTAAGACCCTCCACTAAAAAAAGGTTTGTATTCACCTAAACCGACTAATCGAGTCCTCTTCTCTCATGCACAAAGAGCGGACCACCACAGGCGGGATAATGTATTGACGCCATTGTGCCGTCTGAGCTACAACGCTGATGTCTTGCAGGCTCGAGTTCTACAGGAAGTCGCCGCTACAGAATTGAAGGGGTGGGGTAACCTATGTTCCCCTGTTTAACCACAAGCTCCAACTGTATCGAGGTTTTGTTGACGCCGATACAATTTAAAGCGGCGCTCGCTCATAGATCTGGGACATTGACCAAAAGTCAGGGTTATGTGCACTGCCCAATATCTTCAATTGTTTTCTTTTTTTTTTGTTTGCGTTACTGTGCAGACGTCTGTCTGGAAAGTGATGGCGATGACCCTGGAGTAGAAATAGATGAAAAGTGTGAGGCTATGGGCGGGAGGCTGCATAGCTGAGCTATTAATAGGAGAAAAGCGGAGGTCACATCATTGACGTCACAGCAGAGAAAGAGCCGACAACCATCATTTTCACACAATCACTATCTCTTTTCATCTGGATTTATAGAAAAATCAATTGGAGAGAAAAAGGATCCAAAAATAAAACAAATCTAGCACTTGTGTTTTAGATTATTGAGAGGGACAGAAACCATGTGTCTTAAAGGGAAAGTCCACGAAAACCAAGTCTATTGAGTATTTATTACTTTCAGACCCCTGAGTCCTTAAGCCCATGTGTAATGACCGGGGATCTCCAAAACATGCAGCAAATTTTTTCATCACTTTTACTCTATCTTATCCATAATATTTCTGTGCTCACCAGCCATGACAAGGTGGATTTGCCCTTTAAGTCAATGCTGTGGTGTCTAGTGCTTTAGAACCCACACAAGACCCCCTAACGCAGGGGAGCACTAAGGGCAACAAGGGCCCCCTCCCCTCGATCAGCTGACAGGTCATACCACTGGAATGGATGATGTTGTTATCCTCACCAAAAAAAAAAAAAAAAACTCATCCTATGACCCTGCGTGGGGCCACTTCATTTCTTATAGTGGACGTCTTCTGATTGCTGTAGGCGACATGATATCACTGCGCCATAATGAGTGCAGTAGAGGAAGTGCAGGCAGCAGATCCCGACACTGAGCTAATGAAGATGAATTTGATCATAATGGGGGCAATCTGGTCTTGGGCCCCTCCAAAGTCTCATTATAATCTACCACTGACCTAAGACCAAATTCTCTACACAAATACAGACCCCATCCTAGGCTCCACAAAATGAATATAGACCCCAGACAAGACCTTCCCTAACAAATCCCTAGTCCTCGGCCCAGGACCCCGAAATAAATATCAGACCTTTCCCTGTAAATAAAAATATAGACCCTAGCCCAGGCCCTCTAAGTAAATACAGACCCTGGGACACCTAAAGAAATATAGTCCTCGGCTGAGATCGCCTAAATAAATACAAACCACAGATCAGACCACCTGAGTGATGTCTAGATGATGAAAGAAAATGTTTTACTTGTCCTTTAAGCCTAACAATCGATTCTCTTGCTGCGCTGAGACTGCGCCTGGAATCCTGCTACCAACCTTTATACTCCGTGGTGTCCTACTAATAGCGGCAGACAGTGCTGCTGCTATGGGGCCCTGGTGCCTGGTGGGTATCGGGCCCTGGTGCCTGGTGGGTATCGGGCCCTGGTGCCTGGTCGGTATCGGGCCCTGGTGCCTGGTGGGTATCGGGCCCTGGTGCCTGGTCGGTATCGGGCCCTGGTGCCTGGTGGGTATCGGGCCCTGGTGCCTGGTGGCTATGCCGCACTGGTGGCCATGGGGCCTAGTAGCACTGCCCCACTCCCCACTCGGATTTCAACTGTATCTGTGTCATAAGGATGCAGATACAGCCGAATGCGGTGGTGCAAAAGGGAGTTGAACGCCCCACCATTAAGCCTTTGTGTCTCTGTACAGCAGGGGTTAGAGTATTTTTTTATGCCATCATACAGTGAGGGGTTATCCGTGGAGGCATCAAACTATGTGGACCGTTGCGGGGGAATCATATCGCATAGAGGGCTGTGAGCCAATCATAATGTGTGGATCTGAGGGGACATCAAACACTGTGGGTAACTGTAGGGGCATCATATTGTGTCCGGAGCTGTGAGGGTAACATAGTATGTGGGGGACATTGCACTGTGTAGAGAGCTGTGAGGATATCATACTGTATGTGGGGACATTATACTGTATGGAGGGACGTGAAGACATCATACTGTGTGGGGAGCTGTGAGGAACATCATACTTCATGGGTAGCTGTGGGGGCCACCATAGTGTGTGGGGGGCTGTGGAGACATCATACTGTGTGGGGAGCTGTGGGGACCATCATACTTCATGGGTAGCTGTGGGGGCCACCATAGTGTGTGGGGGGCTGTGGAGACATCATACTGTGTGGGGAGCTGTGGGGACCATCATACTTCATGGGTAGCTGTGGGGGCCACCATAGTGTGTGGGGGGCTGTGGAGACATCATACTGTGTGGGGAGCTGTGTTGACCATCATACTTCATGGGTAGCTGTGGGGGCCACCATAGTGTGTGGGGGGCTGTGGAGACATCATACTGTGTGGGGAGCTGTGGGGACCATCATACTTCATGGGTAGCTGTGGGGGCCACCATAGTGTGTGGGGGGTTGTGGAGACATCATACTGTGTGGGGAGCTGTGTTGACCATCATACTTCATGGGTAGCTGTGGGGGCCACCATAGTGTGTGGGGGGCTGTGGAGACATCATACTGTGTGGGGAGCTGTGGGGACCATCATACTTCATGGGTAGCTGTGGGGGCCACCATAGTGTGTGGGGGGTTGTGGAGACATCATACTGTGTGGGGAGCTGTGTTGACCATCATACTTCATGGGTAGCTGTGGGGGCCACCATAGTGTGTGGGGGGCTGTGGAGACATCATACTGTGTAAGGGGCTGTTGGGTCATTATACTGTGTGGAGAGGTGTTTGATCCTTTATACTGTGTGAGTGGGATATGGGGCCATCATAACATGCTGGGGGTCCATGAAACTGTGAGGGTGGCTGTGGGGACATCCTACCGTGAGGTGGGACTGCGATAACCATCACACTGAGTGGGGGGCTGTGGTGGCATTAATCTGGACAGGGCATCATACTGAGTGGGGGCTGTGGAGACATCATACTGAGTGTCAAGAGCTGTGCGGGGACTATACTGTTACTGCATATAGTGAGCTGTGGGTGCTATCATACACTGTGGGTGAGGAGCAACAATGGGGTAAATTGTGCAGGGTAAATCACTGTGGTGGAATTATATTTTGTGTGTGTGACATTTTTGTGGACATAATACGCTATGGGGGCCATAAACTGGGGATCAGTGGGTGAGAATACTAAAGGTCTTCAGTAGAGGTACGATCATTATATAAGTGCTGCAATACGTCTTCTGCCCTTTATTTCACAGTTGGGAGATACGTCTTTCTGTGCCTCTGCGCCGTGATGCTGCCTTCTCCGCTATTTTTTTTCTTAAGGACGGCCTTAGGCCCCATGATTTCTATCTATGCCCCCGTTTATACTGCCACTAAATTGAGTTAAAAAAAAAAAAAGCAGACCATTCATTTTGTGCATTTAGTCACAAGGGGTGGAAAACCCCCCCATCAAATTGCATAATGTTATCCACCAGCGAACACAAAAATCCTCCATACCAGAATGCACAGTATTCATATAACACCACACCAGCGCCCCCTGCTGCACATAATTGTAACTGCAGAAATTGTGCTGGTGGGAATCTTGATTTATTTTTTCTTATGCTCTTATTAAAGGGGTTACAAGAGTAAAACGGTAAAAAACAATAGTGCTAATTAATCCAGGGAAAATATATTCATGATGTTTTTATTCTAAATATTCATTAGGGAGTCCTTTCAGATTGAAAGGGGTCCTCCAGTTTACACAATCTCTATTTGTTAGACAGGTCCCTGCGCAATAACTCATCATAAGGTATCACTATGCTTGGAGCTTTAGAGATCAGCTGGAGAAGAGCTTGCCAACAAGTGTTTCATTTCCCTATAGCGCCTCCACAGGTGAAATCAAGTATTACACAGTCTAGGATAAATTCATCCTTGAAAATGCCGGGTCCTCCAGAAACACTGGCTTATACTATCGAGACACTAAGGCCTCTTTCACACATCAGTTTTTTGCCTTCAGGCGCGATCCGGCTTTTTTTGGAAAAAACGGATCCGGCAAAATGCAATGCCGGATCCGTTTTTTCCCCATTGACTTGCATTAGCGCCGGATCGCGCCGGATGGCATTGCGTTTCATCCGTTTTTTGCCGGATCCGGCAACTTGTCTCATTCCGGCGTCTTGAAAAAACGTCTACTGTAACGTTTTTTGTCTCCGGCGAAAAAGCCGGAAGCGCCGGATCCGGCGCTTCCAGCTTTTTACTACAATGAAAGTCTATGGGCGCCGGAATGCGCCGGATCCAGAAAAAGACGGATCCAGCAACCGGATCCGGTTTTTTTAAGTCTGCGCATGCTCAGATCCAATTGGCCAGCCGCCAGGAACAGAGACGGATCCAGCAAAAAAACGGATCCGTTTCTACAGTTCTCCAAAATTTATGCCGGATCCGTTTTTTCTAAAAAAAGCCGGAACCTGCCTGATGGCAAAAAACTGATGTGTGAAAGTAGCCTTAGTGGTAAAGTCACAGAGGAAGAGGAGACCACGGTGAGAATTTCAGTCTGGTCTATAATGACACATAGGGGAGTTGCTATAAGTAGTGCAGAGATGGCGGTCACAACCGGGCCCTTCGCTGCTCGACCACATAAGAAGACACTATGAAAGAGCTGCAATACCACACACAGCCTGAGTGCAAGTGTGGTGCTATTTCTGGTAGATAGTCAGATTTTATGTAGTCCATAATTTTTAAGCATCCCAGAAAAAAAAAAATATTTCTAAAACTAAATGCATTTTAGAAACAATTATTCATTCATCATTTGGTTCCTACCCAACATAGCAGAAGGATTGGAGAGGCCATGAGGCAGCTGTCTGTGGCTATTCCCAGCCAATTCGGTCTGGCATCAAACTGGATCACGCTGAAGAAGCGTTACCCAAGAAGCTGCGCCGCTTCAGCAATGATCGGATGAATGCACCATTTCTACGGCAGCTTAAAAAAAAAATGACCACAAGGTGATGACCGATATCACATCCTAATACGGACTATTAACCAATCCTTGCCAGTGTGTCCCATAGGGCGCATTCAGACTTCTGTATAAATCGGTCTGAGATCGGGCCGCAATGCACGGACTGGCCACGGGTTTGTATATTTCTATGAGACTGTCACACTCGAGTGGTGAGACCTGCGGCCAGTCAGTGCATTGCGGCCCGATCTCCGACCGATTTGTACCGATGTCTGAATGCAGTGAGCTGTGATCCCAATCAGGTCTTTTGTATGCAGTCCCCCAATTTGTTGGCACTGTCCCAATTTTTGTAGGCAGTCCTGACACAGTCACAGTCATCTGGGGGCCAAAAATTGGGAAAACCCCATCCACAGGTGGACGCCATGCACCATTGGGGCAGATATAATTATTTCTGGCTAATTATGATGTTTTTGAAGCCCCCACATTTTTGCTACATGTGAATGTGTCTAGAAAAAATTGGCTTGTGCCGAGTGAAAGAACTAAGTTACAAAGCTTTTCCACATCGGGTATGTCTGCACGTTCAGGATCTGCCGCAGAAAATTCTGCTGCAAATCCCAATGTATTGATAGGAAAAAATGCTCGGTAAAATACGCACATTTTTTGTTGTGGTTTTTCTTTTTTACATGTATTTTTGTTGTCAAATTTTCCCACTCATTAGCGTGGATAAAGCTGAAAGAATTGACACTCTACAGATGTAGGAGTGGTGGACTGTGCTATTGTGTCCCTGCCCCTGAAGTCACCAATCGCAATATAATAATATAATGTGAACAAGGTCATGCATTATGATTATATATATATATATATATATATATATATATAGTAATGGGTAATCCAGGCTTAGGACATAATATAGACTCCGGGAAGCGTTCTAAGCATGTGTAATGTATATAAATGTAATACATAGTGTTTGTGATGGAGATCTGGCCAGCCACATAGTGTAGGGACATAGTTAAAGTTTGGGACTGGTCCATAGTTGAAGGGACAAGCCCCAGTAAAAGAAAACCTAGTAGACCCAAAGTTATCAAGGGTTCTGCCATAATAAATACCACACAACCTATAGAAAAGTAGGACTATTAGCCAAGAGTAAATAAAGGATAAATCTTTATTGAACAAATTTCAAGACATGATTAAAAAAAATCTAAAAAGGAGTGTCAGACATAGGCATGAGCCACACAGGGAGCCTCCAGATACAGCCAATAAATAGTAATAATTATAAAAACACCAAAAAACAAAGAAGTTTGCCTACAAGTTTAGCACAAAACACGAGTCAATGATTTCCAGATGTAGGCATCAGAATAAAATGAATACGAAAAAAGTGGAGTAAGGTCCTACCAAAGGAATAATTATCAAATGCAAAAACCCTCACCTACAGTATTGTGTAAAAAGGTCTTCACTAGGAAATGAAAAAATATCAACAAAGTAAATGTTTGCTAACTAAATAGGTGTGCATTTGGATATAGAACAAATTTCCTATATCCCAAGTTGTAAAGTCCAGACAGAATGATGAATAAGAACCAGAATCTAATAGGATGAGCTGTAAGAGAAAGAATCAGACCAACACTGGTATAAGGTGAAAGGCGGTAGATAAATCCTGCATGGCAACCAAAGGAGCACATCTGAAGAGCGTTTCGCCTACAGCTTTCTTGCTAGCATGGCAGCCTGGGAGGGGCCCTGTCTGGGTAGACCGGCCTGCAAGGAGCATTGCCCACCCTTGCTGAATGCAGTGAAAGAGAAAGAACAGCCATGGGACATGCAGCCGCGTGGACTCTAACATAGTATTCGAAGACACTCTTAGCACTCAAGCATGCAGATAATACCTTATCTAGGCATGTTCGCTCATCACTAGTGACAACTTTAGACTACACAGCTCTGGCAAATGTTAAGAGCCCACCACATCAAATCCCTGTCATGGGCAGCCCAATCTCCAGACCTGAACCCCATTGAAAACCTTTGGAATGTAATCAAGAGGATGATGGATAGTCACAAGCCATCACACAAAGAAGAACTGCTTACATGTTTGCGCCAGAAGCAGTGTGAAAGACTGGTGGAAAGCAGCCAAGACGCAGGAAAGCTGGGATTAACAATCATGGTTATTCCACAAAATATTGATTTCTGAACTCTTCCTGAGTTAAAACATTAGTATTGTTGTTTCTAAATGATTATGAACTTGTTTTCTTAGCATTATTTGAGGTCTGCGAGCACTCTGCATTGTTTTGTTATTTTGTCCATTTCTCATTTCCTGAAAATAAATACAAAATTTAGTGCTTGGAAATTCGGAGACATGTTGTCAGTAGTTTACAGAATAAAAGAACAATTCACATTTTACTCAAAAATATAAAGAGAAAAATCAGACAAACGGAACATTTGAAAGTGGTCTCTTAATTTTTGCCAGAGCTGTATATGCGGAAAACCAGGAGACAGGTAATATTAAAATTTCCAAAAGATCAGATTTGTTAATAAAAGAAAAACACACCATACACTGGAATTTTA
The DNA here is from genome assembly GCF_039654945.1 of Dendrobates tinctorius. Classification (NCBI taxonomy): domain Eukaryota; kingdom Metazoa; phylum Chordata; class Amphibia; order Anura; family Dendrobatidae; genus Dendrobates; species Dendrobates tinctorius. Next base: position 38,990,875 of record NW_027361752.1, on the reverse strand, counting down.
GGGTTGGGGTGGTGTGGGGGGTAATTATATGGATTGTGCCCATTCAAGATTTTCAAGAGTTTCTCCTGCGCCTGAGATTGGGACTTCCAAGAACAGCAGATTCTCACGTCGTATCCATATTGCCCTTATTGAATATTCCTCTTTCTTCTGCATAAATGATCTTTATTAAACCACAGACGATCTGTCGCTTTCAGGATTAAAGTATCTGCTGCCCACTTCCTTCATCCACACGACGACAGCATTTGTATATCAGCATATTCCCGTGCATGTACTTGCTAGGAGAGTTCACTGTGTACTCTCTGATTTCCCATATAACATTGACCCGTTCCCTGTGTGTTTGCGTAAGATTTTTATCAGTATTGGGGGGGTTGGCGGCAGGGAGCAGGCAAAGCAAATAACCGGTCAAGAGCAACTAAAAAGGCAGACATTATAAAAATACAGTTTTTATAGTGATGACATAAACTGAAGACAAACCCAGTCTCATCCACCGCAGATCAGGACACAAAAGACGGGGCTATAGGTCCGATGCAGTGATGGACGGTCGGGTGGGCGACGCTGCTAATCACACAGAATATGAATATTACTACGATTACTTGGATCCGGTTTCGTTTGATGAAAGTGAACTGAAGGCCAACAAATGTGAGTATAATTCTACAGATGTAGCGGAGCCAAGTTTATGGAGACACGACAATTCTATTCTACAGAGGACTACAAGGAAACCGGCTGTATTATCCTAAAGGGGAACTATTCCCCAAGACTGCCTACATTTATCGGGTGTTAAAGAGACGGTGCTAAAAACAGTTACACATCTGCCCCTGTATGGTAGGACGTCATAGGTATCCCGCAGACGTGTTACATTGTTTATAGAAGAAAGCAGCCATATTTTTCTAAACCTGTAACTTTAACTCCGTAGATGTTAGTCCTAAGTCAGGCGCAGATGCACAGAGTGGGTTCAGCAACTGTGTTACATGGCTGGCCACTGGTGCTAACAGGTGCAACTGGAGCTGGCTCCGATCACTACTGTCTACCCATTTAGACTAGAATATTCGTCGTTTTTTACCGCCTCAAAAACCTCCATGTGCACAGAAGCCTTATTCTCTTTCAGATCTGTATAGCACTTCTCACTTAATAGGTTTTTCAATGTTACTTCTGTATCAGAAGGCGAGTGGCACTGACAACGTTCCACTGTCCCATGCCTGCCTGGACAGATGCGTAATGTTCAGGTGTGGCACACTCATCCTAACGAAGATCTGCAGATATAGACAGCACATCCAATAAAAGTCAACGAACTACTGTACTGACGGGTCCAAGTTTAAAAAAATATTGGCATGCCCAAACCTGGTATGTTTTGCAGATGAGTCAGAGCTAGTTTTAATGGCAGATAGCGCCTGCACTTGTCTGCGATGCAGAGGAGGCCGTAAAAGTTCCACTATTGTTGCCTCAGCCAAGGGTCTGCATAGGGCCACTAGCCTCAAAGTGTTATTGGAACCTTTCTCTCTGGGGTTTGGGTATAATGTGCCATTTCTTCTACATAGGACACTACTGACTTGGTCTTGGCTGCTTTAATTCTTGCTGAAAAAGCTGCTCAAAGATTGATTAGATTGTGTGCCCTGTGGATAAGTAGGCTTTGAGTAAACTTATGTGGAGGCAAAAACTGGAAAAGCATCCTTGCTGTAACACTGGGAAAAGCTATTTTGTGTCGCTTTTTACCTAGTGAGAGTTACTCCAAAAATTTCCCACTAGCTGAATCTCTACCTTGAGAAGCAAATCCTTTTTGGAACCAACATATCTTCCTAAATTGCAGGGCTTTCTGACGTCAGAGGATTATAGGAGGTTTGTTGGTGGACCCTTCACCATTCTGAATGGGCTTGTAATAGGCCAGATTATTGTGTACTTTTTCAGTAGGACTTTGTTATAGAAAACATGTGTTGCAAACTGTAGCTCCAGCAGTCGACCCTTTATATAGGAAACCCGCAAGGATTTGTTCATATAGCATTTGTATTTTTTATTTCTTTACCCAAAAACCTGTTGTGGAGCACGAGAACAGTAAAGTTTAAATTTGTCCTTTTTTCCAGTTCGATGCTGATAATGAATGGCTAATAAAAAAAAAATTAACAAAGCAAAAAGAAGGCCTAATATTTCATCCCATGGTGGTTCCTTTTTTTTTTCCAATTTGCATTTCTGCAGATTATTACGTTATAACAAGAGCAATGTGCAATGAAGTCATATTATTCTAACTGCATCAAAACTTTCAGATTCTCCCTGACCACAAGATCATTTTACATTTGGGATTATTAAGGCAATATAATCATGACAACCCATATGTATTAAAGGTGTTTCCAAGACTTATGTAATAGATATAAGATTTTAGTTTTCTTACTCCCAGCAACCTCACTGATCAGCTAATGACAATTCCACTGTGGTCAAAAATAAAAAAGTCTTAGTTACTCACCGGTTAACGGTATTTTTCGGAGTCCATGACAGCACCACCTGAGAGAGGGGATCCGCCCTTTAGGAACAGGAAACCTACAGATACAAAAAGGGTGGCACCTCTCCCACGCATCAGTTGGATTACAGAGCACAAGAGGACTTTCAAGGTTAATGCATGGTTTATGTACAGTATTCTTTACAATTATAAACTTTTATCACCAGTGAGCATATACAAGAAATAGACGTGCACACCCAAATTAAACTAAAGGGAGGGAATATACGGGTGCTGTCATGGACTCCGAAAAATACCGTTAACCGGTGAGTAACTAAGACTTTATTCGGTCGTCCATGACAGCACCACCTGAGAGATTTACAGAGAGTAATATCAGCTTTAGGGAGGGACTACAGCCTGCAGCACCCTTATACCAAAAGAGAGGTCTGTGGAAGCACCCAGGTCTAGCCTATAATGACTATAAAAGGTGCTCGGAGAGGACCAAGTAGCCGCCTTACATATCTGGTCAATGGAGACTTCTGATCTTTCGGCCCATGAGGTCGCCATGGCCCTGGTGGAATGCGCCCTCAGCTTCCCGGGTGGCGACCTGCCCTTTGAGGTGTATGCTATTGAAATCGCCTCTCTAATCCATCTGGCTAGTGTATTTTTCGATGCCCTACAACCTTTCCTGGGGCCTTGATGAGAGATAAATAGGGCATTATCTTTCTTCCAGGGATCGGTGACTGTCAGATATTCTATGAGGCCTCTCCTAACATCCAGGGTGTGTAGTTTCTTTTCCTTCTCGTTAGTTGGATTAGGGAGGAAGGATGGGCGAACTATTTCCTGTGTCCTATGGAAACTAGAAACTACCTTAGGCAAGTACGCTGGATCAGGTCTAAGTATTACCCTATCCTCTTTGAACTGTAAATAAGGAGGACGCCTAGATAATGCCTGGATATCGCTTATTCTGCGGGCTGATGTTAGAGCTACCAGGAAGGCTACTTTGAGGGACAGGTATTTTAGGGAAGCCGACGAGATAGGTTCGAATGGGGTTTCCGTCATAGCAGTGAGGACTAGGTTCAAGTCCCACGGCATGAATCTATCCTTCATTATTGGCCTGGATCTACCTGCCGCCTTAATGAACCTGCTTACCCAATAATTACCAGCGATGTTGCAGCTAAAAAGGGCCCTCAAGGCTGACACTTGTACTTTAAGGGTACTGGTAGAAAGCCCCATGTCCAGACCTCTTTGTAGGAACTCTAATATCTGAATTATAGGTGCTGAATCCCCAGCGACTACTCCTGAGTTTTGAAGGAATTTTTTCCAAATTCTAATATAAATTTTCATGGTAATGATTTTCCTACTCTTAAGTAGGGTGTTAATTAGGTCTGAGGAGAAGCCCTTCTCTTCTAATAATGACCGTTCAAACTCCACGCCGTCAGATGTAGGCCAGCCACCTGAGGATGGAAGACTGGGCCCTGGGACAGGAGATCCGGGATGTCCGGCAGAACCCAAGGATCGGACACCGACATGGTCCTGAGGCATGAGAACCATGCTCTCCTGGGCCAAAATGGAGCGATAACTATAACCCTCGCTCTGTCTTTCCTGATTTTCCTCATCACCAGGGGTAGAAGAGATAGGGGAGGGAAGGCGTAGGCCACTTTATCAGGAAGGCATCTACCGCCAGAGGATTCTCTCTGGGATTTAGGGAGCAGAATTGTTTCAATTTCCTGTTGTCTCTGGTGGCGAAGAGGTCTACCTCTGGATATCCCCACTTTTGTACAATCAGATTGAATATGGAGGTGTTTAGGGACCATTCCCCTTGCTTTAGCTGATTGCGGCTTAAAAAGTCTGCCGTGATGTTGTCTCTTCCTTTTATATGCAGCGCTGTTAAAGATAGAAAGTATTGCTCTGCTAGTTGGAACAACCGCTCTGCTACAATCATCAGGGGTCTGGAACGGGTCCCGCCTTGGTGATTGATATATGCCACGGTGACCTGATTGTCGGAGAACACTCGCACGTGATGGCCCTGTAGATACACAAGGAGCTTTTTAGCCGCCTGCTCTACTGCTGTCAATTCTTTTAGGTTAGACGACATTCCTAACTGATGATGTTGCTATTGGTCCTGGACTAGTATTTCACCCATATGAGCTCCCCAACCGGAAGGACTAGCATCCGTGGTGACTATGCGGGTTACGTTATACTCCCAGGGCACCCCTTTAGACAAATTATCCTTGTCTAACCACCATTCTAGGGACTCCCTTGTGTTACGGGACAAGGTTAGCTGTCCCTCCAAGTAAACCCCAAGGACTTTTTGATGTAATAAGACCTCGCTCTGTAGTTTCCTTGCATGAAACTGGGCCCACTGGACTGCCGGGATACAGGCCGAGAGAGAGCCTAGAAGGGACGTGGCTTTCCTGAGGGACATGGTGGGGTTATTGGAGGCGTTCAGGACCTGATAATGGAGGCGAACAAGCTTCTCCGGAGGCAGACGGCATTCCTGTTTCTCAGAATCTAGGGTTAGGCCCAAGAATTGTTGGACTCTCATTGGTTGCAACCGAGATTTTTTGACGTTCAGCAACCATCCTAACCGTTCTAGGGCAGACATTGCCTTTTGTAGCTGTTGTAAACAATGATTCGCCGTTTTGCCTACAATAAGAAAATCGTCCAGGTAGGGGATCACCAGAATGTCTGATTCACGTAGATGGGCCATGACCTCCGCTATCACTTTAGTAAATACTCGGGGAGCGACTGCCACTCCAAAGGGGAGGGCCGCATATTGGAAATGTCGAATTGACCCATCCAACTGAACCGCCACTCTGAGAAACCGCTGATGGCCTGCATGGATGGGTATATGGTAGTATGCGTCTTTTAAATCTAACACCACCATAAAGCAGTTTTGGAACAGCAATTTTATTGTAGATTTAATTGTTTCCATTTTAAACGGACGTATGACCAGAAACTTGTTGAGGGCCTTAAGGTTTATTATCGTCCTAAAGGAGCTGTCTGGTTTGCGGACCAGGAACAGAGGGGAGTAGAATCCCTTCCCCCATTCTCCCTCTGGAACCTCTATTAGGACTTTCTTGGCGCACAGGTCATGAACCTCGGCCTCCAGGGCAGCTTGTTCTGAAGTAGACCACCTGAGTGGGGTGATTTTAAATTGATCAAGGGGAGCCCTAGAAAACTCTAGTCGTAGTCCCACGGCTATTATCCCCAATATCCAGCTGCTATTAGAGATCAGAGACCAGGATGGGTAGAAGGCAGCTAGTCTCCCTCCTACCGGGGCAACTAGTCATTGGGGCGGCTTTTTCGTATCCCGAGCTGGACCTTCCTGGCGTCCCCCTCCAAACATGAATCCTGTACCTTTCCTTTTTTTCTCATCCCATCTGCCCTGATCTCTGGACGGCCTTCTCCGGAAAAAACCTTTCCTAGTAAAGGGACGTCTGTAAGAGGGGTTTGGGAGACTGGGAAATTTCTTTTTGTCATCTCCAGCTTTTTCTAATAATTCGTCCCAGACGGGGCCGAATAGGTACTCCCCCTCGCAAGGAATGGAACAGAGACGGGACCGGGCTTGAATATCTCCCTGCATGTATTTACTCCATTCACTGCCAGCAAGCAGCCTGAATGATACAACTTCCCACCTCTGCTGCCTCTATTTCTCTGCTGTAATATATCCAAATGGTAATCAACTGAGCCACCCTGCATGTATTTACTCCATTCACTGCCAGCAAGCAGCCTGAATGATACAACTTCCCACCTCTGCTGCCTCTATTTCTCTGCTGTAATATATCCAAATGGTACAACTCCATACTTCTGCTGCTTGACCATTTTGCTGCATATTTAAATGTGCTTGCTAAAGCTTTGGTATAATTCATTTGTTGCACTGTATGTAATACTTACTGCTTTAGATCTGTGACTGGGGCCTTTCTAGATCTTATCAGGTGGAAGGTGCTATAGCATTTTGCCACATCTTGGTCTAGTGCCTTTGATCATCAAACCATCCCCTGGTGTGCTGGCCCCAGCTGCCAAATTATACCCAACCATCTCCCACAATCCCTCTCTCCTGACCCTGTAGTGTGGCCTATATATGTAGTAGTTGCTAAGGGGAAGCACGCAGTGTGGGGTACAGCACGCAAGCATCCCATAAGCAAAGCATCACAGAAGATAAGCATCCAGCAAAACGGCAGTTATACATGGCATGGAATTAACATTCATCTTCTCTCTTCACACAGGTAATCAACTGACCCACCCTGCATGTATTTACTCCATTCACTGCCAGCAAGCAGCCTGAATGATACAACTTCCCACCTCTGCTGCCTCTATTTCTCTGCTGTAATATATCCAAATGGTAATCAACTGACCCACCCTGCATGTATTTACTCCATTCACTGCCAGCAAGCAGCCTGAATGATACAACTTCCCACCTCTGCTGCCTCTATTTCTCTGCTGTAATATATCCAAATGGTAATCAACTGACCCACCCTGCATGTATTTACTCCATTCACTGCCAGCAAGCAGCCTGAATGATACAACTTCCCACCTCTGCTGCCTCTATTTCTCTGCTGTAATATATCCAAATGGTAATCAACAGAGCAACCCTGCATGTATTTACTCCATTCACTGCCAGCAAGCAGCCTGAATGATACAACTTCCCACCTCTGCTGCCTCTATTTCTCTGCTGTAATATATCCAAATGGTACAACTCCATACTTCTGCTGCTTGACCATTTTGCTGCATATTTAAATGTGCTTGCTAAAGCTTTGGTATAATTCATTTGTTGCACTGTATGTAATACTTACTGCTTTAGATCTGTGACTGGGGCCTTTCTAGATCTTATCAGGTGGAAGGTGCTATAGCATTTTGCCACATCTTGGTCTAGTGCCTTTGATCATCAAACCATCCCCTGGTGTGCTGGCCCCAGCTGCCAAATTATACCCAACCATCTCCCACAATCCCTCTCTCCTGACCCTGTAGTGTGGCCTATATATGTAGTAGTTGCTAAGGGGAAGCACGCAGTGTGGGGTACAGCACGCAAGCATCCCATAAGCAAGGCATCACAGAAGATAAGCATCCAGCAAAGCGGCAGTTATACATGGCAGTTAGTCAGGGCAGGAGTCAGGTAACTCACACCTTGCCTTCCCCTTTAACCATGTGCTTTATTTTTATCCTCCTGTGTTCCCTTGCCATCCACATTCATCACCCTATCCCCCTCCATCACGACTCATACACATCAGCCCCTCTATACTTCCCTCTCCCATGTACAGCTCCCACACACTCCTCACCTTCCTGAGAAACCTCAGCCCATCTTGCCCAAACACATCGCAGAAAAAAACTACTTACAATTCCAACAACTATTGGCTCTTTATCTTCCTTCTCCTACTGATTTCAGGGGACATCTCCCCCAACCCTGGTCCACCATCCCCCAACCTCGACCCCTACCCTACCTCATATCGAAACCACAATAATCTGATTAACATTACTTGCACTCCCTCATCTCAATCTTTTAATTGTGCCCTCTGGAATCCACGGTCTGCTTATAACAAGCTTCCTTTCCTACACAACTACTTTCTGAACAACTCTCTTAATCTGTTGGCCCTCACTGAAACCTGGATTCAGGATTCTGACACTGTCTCTCCTGCTGCCATTTCCTACGGTGGCTTACAATTCTCTCACTCCCCGAGACCCACAAACAGACCTGGTGGTGGAGTTGGCATACTCCTGTCCCCACAATGCACTTTCCAGGTCATCCCCCCAGTCCCATCACTCTTATTCCCTTCTTTTGAGGTCCACACCATCAGGCTCTTCCGTCCCCTCTCCCTCAGGGTAGCGGTCATATACCGGCCCCCAGGCTCACCCACCCTCTTCCTTGACCACTTTTCAGCCTGGCTGCCACACTTCATGTCCTCAGAACTACCAACCCTCATCCTGGAAGACTTCAACATCCCCATTAACAGCCCTAATTCCACATCTGCATCCCAGCTTCTATCACTAACCACCTCTCTAGGCCTCTCACAGCTTTCAACCTCTGAGACACATAAGGACGGTAACACCCTTGATCTGGTCTTCTGCCGGCTCTGTTCAATCTCCCACCTAAACAACTCACCGCTTCCACTCTCTGACCACAACATTCTCTCCTTCACGCTCACAAATCCTCGCCCACCCCAGCTCATTCCTACCTACCACACAGTCAGAAATCTACAAGCTATTAACCCTCAGACACTTTCAGATTCCCTACACTCATCTCTGTCCCCAATCTCCTCTCTTTCCTGTCCTAATCTGGCTGTTCATCACTACAATGACACTCTTAGAAGCACCCTTGACCAAGTAGCTCCCCTCACCCTCAGAACCTCCAAACACAGAGTAAAAGAGACCTGGCTCACATCGCAAACTCAACTTCTCCAGCGATGCTCCAGGAGTGCTGAACGCCTATGGAGAAAAACCCGCACACCAGAAAACTTCATCCACTTCAAATTTATGTTAAGAACCTATAACGCTGCCCTTCACCTTGCCAAACAGACCTACTTCACCACCCTGATCTCCTCACTAGCCAACAACCCCAAGAAACTTTTTGACACTTTTCACTCCCTCCTCAGGCCAAAAGCACAAGCCCCTATCACAGACATTTGTGCTGATGACCTGGCCTCCCACTTTACAGAAAAAATAGATAATATCCGTCAAGAAATCTGCTCCCAACCACCAAGTGCTGTGACTCCCATCCCTTCCTACATCTCCCCTGGCTCACTCTCCACATTTGATCCCATAACAGAAGAAGAAGTCTCCAGACTCCTCTCTTCTTCTCGTCCGACTACATGCACTACCGACCCCATTCCCTCACATCTCCTCCAGTCTCTCTCTCCAGTCGTCACAACCCACCTAACTACAATCTTTAATCTCTCCCTCTCCTCGGGCATTTTCCCATCCTCCTTCAAACACGCCATCGTTACTCCACTACTAAAGAAACCTGCTCTCGACTCATCCAGCACAAACAACTACAGACCAGTCTCCAATCTCCCCTTCATCTCTAAACTTTTGGAACGCCTAGTTTACTCCCGCCTTACCCGTTACCTCTCCATTCACTCCCTTCTAGACCCTTCACAGTCCGGCTTCCGCCCCCTACATTCGACTGAAACTGCACTCATCAAAGTGACCAATGACCTTCTGACAGCAAAACGTAACGGTGACCACTCTCTGCTCATTCTTCTTGACCTATCTGCAGCTTTCGATACTGTTGACCACCATCTCCTACTCTCTAGGCTCCAGTCACTAGGCATTAAGGACACTGCACTCTCCTGGTTCTCTTCCTATCTCTCTGACCACTCCTTCAGTGTTTTGTTCTCTGGCTCCACGTCATCTCCTCTTCCTCTTGCTGTCGGGGTACCTCAGGGCTCAGTCCTTGGCCCCCTTCTTTTCTCTCTCTACACGACCCCAATTGGACAGACCATCAGCAGATTTGGCTTTCAGTACCATCTTTATGCTGATGACACACAACTATACACGTCTTCCCCCGACCTTACCCCCGCTGTACTACAGAACGCCAGTGACTGTCTGTCCGCAGTCTCCAATATCATGTCCGCTCTCTATCTGAAACTCAACCTCTCCAAAACTGAACTTCTTCTGCTCCCGCCATCTACTAACCTCCCTAAATCTGACATTTCCTTCTCCGTGGGTGGTACCACAATAACACCCCGGCAGCAGGTGCGCTGTCTGGGTGTTATGTTTGACACCAATCTCTCCTTTACATCCCATATACAATCCCTTGCCCGCTCTTGCCGCTTACACCTAAAGAACATCTCTAGAATCCGCCCTTTTCTCACTATGGAAACAACAAAAACCCTCACTGTAGCATTGATCCACTCCCGGCTGGATTACTGCAACGCTCTATTAATTGGCCTCCCCGTCACTCGACTATCCCCTCTCCAGTCCATACTCAATGCAGCAGCCAGGATCGTCCATCTGGGTAATCGGTACTCGGACGCGTCCGCTCTTCGCCAGTCCTTACATTGGCTGCCCATTCATTATAGGATCCAATTCAAAGTACTTGTTCTCACCCACAAAGCTCTCCACAGTGCGGCACCCCCTTACATCTCTTCTCTCATTTCTGTCTATCGGCCTAGCCGATCGCTGCGCTCTGCAAACGACTTTCGACTAACCTCTGCACTAATCTGTACCTCCCACTCCCGACTCCAAGACTTCTCCCGTGCTGCTCCTATCCTCTGGAATGCTCTACCCCAAGAAATCAGGACTATCCACAATTTGCATAGTTTTAGGCGCTCCCTCAAAACACACCTGTTCAGAGCGGCCTATCACATTCACTAATCAAAGTCATTCTCTGTGTAAGTGTGCGTGTGTAGCCCATTCACTATCTCCATCCATCCTTCACTCCTGCAAGATGGCTGGACCTTCATTGTAAATACACCATTGTAAATACACACCTGTACTCTGTATCTCCCTCACCTCATTGTAGATTGTACGCTCTCACGAGCAGGGTCGTCTTATTTTGCTTTAATTATTGTATTGTTAGCGTTGTTACTTATGACTTGTGTTTTGAAACTGTTAAACTGTAAAGCGCTGCGGAATATGTTGGCGCTATATAAATAAAGATTATTATTATTATTATTATCTCCCGGCCAGCATTTTAACCAGAGCGCTCTTCGCTCTGCATTAGATAGACCCGCGGCTTTAGCCGCCATTCTTGCAGAGTCTGCTGAAGCATCGGCTAAAAATGCCGCTGCATTCTGAATGATCGGCAAACTTTTCCGAATAGATGTTCTTGAAGCTCGGTCTTTTAGCTCGGAATCCAGCTGATCTGGCCAGACCATCATGGATCTGGCTGTACAGGTGGCAGCTACCGCTGGTCTTAATGCGCCTGCTGACATCTCCCATGTCCCTTTAAGAAAAGAATCTGCTTTTTTATCTAGCGGATCTTTCAAGGAGGCCATATCGTCAAATGGTATGGCGGATTTTTTGGACGCTTTGGCTACTGCTGCGTCTAGTTTCGGGGCTTTATCCCATCTATTTACTACCGGGTTATCAAAGGGGTATCTCCGCTTAAAGGCTGGTGGCATGGTGCCCCTTTTTTCCGGTCTCTTCCATTCTCTGTCAATTAGGCTCTGGATGTTATCGTTTAATGGAAAAGCTCTGCGTTTTTTGGGGTCTAGACCCCCGAACATTATGTCCTGTGCTGAGAGTTCCCGTTTTTTGTCCGCTACCCCCATGGTGGACCGTATTGCTTTCACTAATCTGCCCATCTGATCTAAAGGGAAGCAGAACCGGCTAGAGTCTTCATCCGAGGAAGACGAGGAGGCCGATGAGTCCGAGGAGTTGTCACCTTTCCTAGGGGTGACTGAGGCCTCCGAGCCTGAACCACTAGCCTCTCTTCTCCTAGAAGGTTCACCTTGAGGTAAGACTTTCATTTCTGCCCTGATCATCTCTCTCAGGCTTGAAGTGAAGTCAGGTGTCTCTTCCGCTACCTGCATAAACGGGGGAGAGTATAAGGGCCTGACAATCTACCCCTGGACTCCCTGTCTTTATTAACCCCTACCGTCTGTCGTATGCATGGCTGACATAATTTTTTAGGGTGGCCATCTGGTAGGGGGGAACTACAGAGGGCACATTCCCTGTGCTACTGTTTTCCCGTAGCTTTCTTCCCCTGCAAAAAAAACATAAGGGAACACTGCATCAGGGTACATTCACGGAGATCTCTTACCCATGCAGATGAAGCAGGTACCGGATCACGGAGGGAGGCAGGGGGATCCTTTAGCCTGGAGGAACTTTCGCGGCTTTGGTCGCTTGTTCGTCTCTGCTTCTTCTGCTGGACACTCGTATGCGGTTTTGTCGTGGCCTGTTTTTGCGGGCGCTCCTGCGCCTCGTCCTGCTGGTCTACGGGGGCTTCCATCGTATCCATCGCTGGGGCCTTCGGAAGCACCCCAGCAGCGTCCCCATCTGCCTTATATGGCCTCTTGGTGTCCGGGTCAGCAGGTATCTGGCCATAGCACCACCCACCCGGGATCCTCTCGCGCACTCCCTCCCCCATGCTCCGGCCCCCCCCGCCTTACCCAGGCCGCCGCGTGACCCCCGGACAGGCGTGCACCCGCGGCGCGCATTGGAGGCCGGCCGGCACCCGACTTCCGGTATCGGCGTTTTCGGCTCCGCCCCTTCCGCCGCGTCACTTCCACCGCTCACCAGAGCCTTGCGGGAGCGCGCACGAAGGAGCCGGCGCGGCGCCCCTGCTCGGAATGCCTCCTAGCCCCCGCGCACGCCGCCATGACCGCCGCCAGGGGCCAGCATCGACCGGGAGGACCGGACCCGGGGGAGCGCAGCAGGAAACCCGGGGCATACATACCAGGTGCTGGCGTTCCGGAGACGGTATCCACCGGACCCCTGCTCCACCTGCTTCGTCCACTGCCGTGGTGACCTACCCGGCCCCACCGTGGCGCTTCCAGGGACCCCGCACTGACCGAGGTAGGAGACCCCCTCGCTACCTGGGTCGGTCAGCCGGCCTGGGCATTCATGACGACTCCATGACGGACGATCTGTAGAGAGTCCTGTCCTCTAGGAACAGGAAACCAACTGATGCGTGGGAGAGGTGCCACCCTTTTTGTATCTGTAGGTTTCCTGTTCCTAAAGGGCGGATCCCCTCTCTCAGGTGGTGCTGTCATGGACGACCGAATAAAAAGTGTATGAAGTCTATACACCACATACTGCATGCATTGTGCTGTGGCCCTTCCATGCATTGCAACTAAACTTCCAATGAAGGTAATATAACATACTGTTATGAATGAGTCACCGAAGGAGGAAAAAACAAAAATACAAGCTAAGTCCAGAAAACCGGAGATGTTGGTAGCTATCGGATTGCAGACCCCTGATCCTATCCACAACAACTAACAGTAGCCGTGGGGGGTTCCTACGATGCCCTAGACCCCTCGATCACAGCCGGAGAACTAAATGGGCCTAAAGAAAGAAAGGGGAAATCTAAACTGCCCCAGAGCAGACCCCAAAGCAATAGGCAGCCCCCAACATATAATGATGGTGAAGCAAGATGAAAACACTAACACAGATAGAAAGATAGGTTGAGCAAACGATGGGGCCCAAGCTAACTAAAAAGGACAGGATAGAAAAGCTGCTGTCTGCAATCCGTAAAAAACCCTACCAAAAAAATGTCCCAACCGTCTGATAGGAAAAACAGGCCCTGAAGTCGCTAGGACTTCAAAATGACTATATCAGCACTCAGGTATATTCTGAAGACAGAGCAAAGAGAAAAACTGATCAGAGACAAAAATGGAACTCAGCACACCCCCGACCGGGGATGACTGAACTCCAAAAAACAAGGTAAACAAAACAAAACTAATAAGTTCAATAGCAGAGCAAAAACTTATCTTTGGGAAGCAGGAATCAGACTGGTCTCCAAGAATCCAGCAGAGAAATCACCAGCGACTCAGAAGGGCGTCGGCTGCCTTATATCCAGTAAGAAGTTCCTGTTAGCCAGTCATCATCAACCAGATCAGGTGTTTGGTAATCAGCCTCACTACCTTCCTTCACCAGAAGAGGGAGTTCATCAGACATCGACGGTGAAGGGGAAAATGAACTCACAACAACATACACTACCAGAACGGCCACTACACAGTATACGGAGCTGTGGGGGGAGGTGGTTCCATACATGGTTTATTTCCTGCCGCCATGGGACATTCAAACAGCTTATCAGAACCCCAGCAATTTGATATTGAGGACTTATCCTAAGGACAGATCATCAATATCTAAATCCAAGAAATATAATTTAAGAGGTAAAAATACAAACTGTAAATATAATATGGAAAGACATGACTTTTTAATTTAAAACTGTGTCGCTATTGTCTTTTTGCTCATTTTGCACCGGAATAACCATTAACCTGGTTCTTTCCATTCGGGCATCCACAAATACCACTGAAGACTGGATGTCATCGGCATAAAACAAACATTCTGGAAATATTAAAAATAGAAGTTGCCTTATAATTGAATCCAGCCGGATGGCATTATGTAACTAATTCAATTCTGTGTTTTATTGTATCTGCAGATTCAATTGTTATTGCTGTATGGATTGGTCTCGCTGCCTTTTCAGTGTTTCTGTTCCTCATTTTATTGTACATGTCCAGGACAGACTCCCCCGAAGCCAAGTAAGTGGACTGAATGTACAGACATAACCCAGCGTGATTAGACACAGTTGTCCAATATGTAATGCAGGCTGTTTCATGTCGATGGATAACATTTATATAGATTTTCTTTTTAAACAGCATTTTAAATTATAAAAAATATCATTTAAAGGGATTATGGATAATCTTAACAGCCACTGACCAAGTCATATTAGGGAGCATGGATGTCATAAACAGGGTCAACAACTCAGGATCCTCTTCTATGATGACCCGGAGTGGAAATCAGTGGCTGCGCTCTGGAGGACCCGGCTCGTTGATGTATTACATAGACAATCATTTACTGCACCGCTTAGTGTAATACCATATTTGCCCTCTAGAGGCACTGCAGGGAAACAAGCCCCCCCCCCAGCAAAAATCAGGTCATTCAGTTTTTAGTAGACGCTTTAGGTACGTGCACACTGTCTTTTACAGTCGGGTACTCTCCATAACTAGTGACTTGCTTTGCTTACGTTCCGTCTCCTGATTTTCTTTTAGGAACTTGAGGCTTTAAAAACCATTGAGAAGCTAAAAGAAGTGACCGTTCCATGAACGACGAGAATAATTATGGGCTAGTGATGAGTGACCGTGCTCGGATAAGGTGTTATACGAGCATGCTCATGTGCTGACCGAGTGACTTCGGCATGCTCAAAAAATATGTTCGAGTCCCCGTGGCTGTTCGCCAACCGCAACACATGCAGGGATTGTCTGTTTGTTAGGAGATCCCTGCATGCATTCTGGCTGTCGAACAGCTGCGAAACATGCAGCAGCAGGGACTCGGACATATTTTTCAAGCACGCCAAAGACACTATTAGCACACAAGCATGCTGAGATAACACCTTATCCACGCACACACGCTCATCACTAATTAGGGCCCATTCTATACATTCCTGTGACTTAGCATGCAATTCTCGACTCTCATCCTTCCCATTGGCAACCATGCTCTATTTAGTTGATTTATATCTCTTTTCTTAGATTTAGTTTTTCACTTTCCGCATCAATATTATTCCAGACAACAGCTTGAGACAAGCCAAAGGAAATGACATTAGTGCTCGCGATGTTCACATTTCATCAGGGTCTTTATTTAGCGCTCATTATGGATTGAGCCTGGCACTATTTTAGAACAGACCTCAGGGGCACAGGTGCCCGGTGGACGGTAGTGTCATCTGTAATAATAGCAGTTACTGGAGAGGAGATTGCAGTCTGTTCTATTCTACTGGATCATCAAGGATAATTCAGCTTTATAACATTATCTTGTTTGTAGCACTCAGGTTATTATGATTGCAGAGATTTGTTACTTACTGGGCTGTGTTGTGAGTTCATTTTCTGGTCCACCAGTTGTGAGTTCTCCCGCCAGGCTCCCTCTGGTGGTAACAGGAGGTAGTGAGGCTGATTTAATCAGTAGAGATCTGCCACCTGATAATGAGGATGACGATTGGACCTCAGGAATCTCAGACTGGATTTAAGACAGCCGACGCCCTATTCTGGTGCTGGTGATTCCTTCTGGCTTGTCAGGTCTTGGTTTTCAGCTCTGTTCCAGTCATCTAAAGCTAAGTTTTTATGCTAATGTTCACACTTTATTTTGTTGGTCTATTCAGTTTTTTTGTGTGGTCAGCCAGCCCCGGCTGGGGCTGTGCTGAATTTCCACTCTTATTTACCTGTATTTGCCAATTTGCTTTTTGTCCCTTTTTAGATTGGCCTCTTTTTGCTCTGTCTCAGAATATTTCAGAGTGCTGATATAGTGGGAGAAGTCTAGTGACTTCAGGGTTAATTTTGCTATCAGAAGTGTTGGACATTATTTTTGTAGGGTTTTTTGGGCAGACTGCAGACAGTGTCTTTCCTTTCCTATCCTTTCTAGATAGTTTGGGCCCCATCGTTTGCTCAGCCTATTTTCCTGCATGTTTGTGCTTTCATCTTGTTTCACCGTCAATACATGTGTGGGGGCTGTCTTTCCTTTGGGGTCTGCTCTGGGGCAGTTAGTTTTCCCCTTTTCTTGCTTCAGGCTTATGTAGTTCTCCGGCTGTGACGAAGCGTCTAGGATCATCGTAGGTACGCTCCACGGCTGCTGCTAGTTGTGTGGTTAGGATCAGGGATCTGCAATCTGCAAAGTTACCAACCTCCCTGATTTTCTGTGACTTAGCTTTTGTTTTTTTTTTTTCTCCTCGGTGACCCATCCATAACAGGGCTGCTTGCTGTAGTTTTGATAAAATCACTGGTTTAATCAGCAGGAGATCATCACTAGAAGATTAGTAAACCAGCTGCCATCTAGTCCAACCACGCTTCCTTTGCTGATTGTCAGTTTTCTATATACCCTGTGCATAGGCAGAAATCTACCAATCAGTGGTGTGGGCGGAGTTATACAGAGCTCAGCATTCAGAGAGCTGGTAGAACTGCAGCAGAGAAAACAGTGATTTTATCAGAACTACAGAAAGCAGCCCAGTAAGAGACACATTGCTGGGATCAAGGTTTCTTCCCCTACCTTATCGATTGCTCTCAGATGTGGTAGCAAAAACCTGGTGACAGATTCCCTTTAAAAGGTGGGGTTGCCCATAATTAGAAAAAAAAATGGACACCACCCCTCCTAAACACTGTTTTCTCATTCTAGCGACAGACAACCCCATTAATAAGAGTGTTGGGTCTATATTTCAAGCTCTTGCCCTCTATTAGTTACACTAAAGCTGACCATATAATTTAGAAAGCATGCTGCAGCATAGGAAAGGGGGCAGCAAGTAAAGCCAGAGTGATGGTAGAGGCTTCATGGTACCTGGTTCTGCCTCCCATCACCCCAGTAGAAATATGGGTCTGATTGGCATCTAGCTTTTTGGAAGACCTCTGCATAGGCTGCATCTGACTTTGAAGAGAGACATTTATCTTTCACACGGTCCACACTACTGGCTCCATGGTCCTCCTCGGTTATGGCTCCTTGCCCCAGGCAATAAAGCATCATATCGGACACATGGCAATGAACAGTCAGCGATATCATGCACAGGACACAATGTGTCCAGAGTGACAAAACATTAAGGGTAAAGGGAGTTTTACACATAGCGATATCGCTAAAGCATCACCGATTTGGTGACGCAGCAGCGATATTGCTAGCGATATCGCTATGTGTGATGCCTCCGACCGGCTCCCCCGCTGTCCATCGCTGATCGTGCAGCTCCATTTCTCGTCGGCCACTTCCTGCTGGCGCCGACGAGCGACGCGTGGACGTGGACGGGAGGACGCCAGGATCGCTGCATGTGAAAGGTAAGTAACGACCGCTGTATCGCTGCTGCATCTCTGGTGAGATCTGCCTGTTTGGCAGCTCACTAGCGACCATTTAGCGATGCACCAGCGATCCTGACCGGGTCGAATCGTGGTCGGGATCGCTGGTGCATCGCTAACTGTAAAGGGGCCTTAAGTTCACACAGGACTTTTTTGCTGCTTTTTTTTTCTGCAGCAAAACCTGATCTTCTTGGCAGGAAAGAAGCTGCGGCAAAAACACAGGTTTAGGTGCGTTTTTGGTGCTGCTTTTTTTTTGTCTCTTTATCCATGCTAATGTCCATGACTTTTCTGCAGCAAAAATGCTGCAAATAATGACATCTGCATTTTTGGTGGGTTTTGCAGCGGTTTTTTTCAACACCCATTCAAGTCAATGGGTGAAAAACGCTGAAAAAATGCAGCAAAAACGCTGAAAGAAGTGACATGCTCTATGTCCAAAAAACACAGCAAAGCACAAAATCCTGATCACACGAAAAACCAATCTGTGTGCATGAGATTTCTGAAATCTCACAGTCTTTGCTGGTAATGGAAAAAGCAGCTCAAAATTATAAAAAAAAAACACATGAAAAAAAACTCAGCAAAAAAGTCCTGTGTGAACTTACCCTAATAAAACATTGCGTGGAACCACATAACTGTCGGGAAGTAAAACCTTTCATAAAAAACTGTCGATTTTGAAACTATCTGCCCACTATCTAATGTGAATGGGATCCTCCCTATTCGCTGCTGCGGCCCTCAACACGGCATTTTAAAATGGATTGCCTAAATGTGACATTGGGGGAGGACACAGATCAATCATCTCCTAATTCTGACATTCATGTTATTGACAGTTTCACAGCCAGGAGAAACCAATTGGTACATCTTAATGGAAACGCAGAAGCCACAGAAGAAAATCCACATCACCGTCCCTGCCCAAGCTAGAATGTAAGTAATCACAAATCGTGGACATATATACTGTATATATTTTTAAATTACATTATGAGAAGTATTTCTCTGCAGGGATGAATGAATTTAGACACCTGGAAGGCCCCAAATTAAAATGTTTTTTTTTCCACTTTAATTCAGATTCAAAACTCCAGACAAACAAAATTACAAATTTCTGGCCGCCGACAGTCAACACCGGAGGCAACACATCACACTTCCCTGTACAACGTGAGCTGGATAAATCTGTATGCAGTAAGCTCCCCCTAGTGGCACTGTCTAACAGCCAGGGTTTTATTATTTAAATGGAGTCAGTCAGCACAGAATGTTGTTGTGGCCAAACAGTTCAGTACCGCTAATTTCACATGCCCGTAAAATAAGGACTGTGCTTGCATCACAAAATCCGACCCAACTGCTGCCTCTCAAACATAAATGCAAGTATAGTCCATATTTCACAAACGTATGAAACGGGCCTAACGGTAATACATGTTGGATGCCCTAGATCTCAAGGGATAGTACAGCTTCATTCATGGGAAGATTCCTGCAACTTCCCAAATCTGCTGTGTGCAACTTCCTCATCCTTTTTGCTGCTAGGGACACAAAATAATTGTCAACGGATCTACGGGAAAAGGTAGTTGAATTGTACAAAACAGGAAATAGATACAAAAAGATATCCAAGGAATTGATAATGCCAGTCAGCATTCAAATTGTGATTAACAAATGGAAAATCAGGGGCTCCGTAGAAACAAAACCACAGTTAGGTAGACCAACAAAAATTTCATCCACAACTGCCAGGAACATTGTTCAGGATGCAAAGAAAAACCCACAAGTAACATCAGCTAAAATACTGGACTCTCTGATAACTAGCGGTGTGGCTGTTTCAAGATACACAATAAGGAGGCATATGAAGAAAAATGGGCTGCATGATAGAGTCACCAGAAGAAAGCCATTACTGCGCCAATGCCACAAAATATCTCACCAACATTAGGCAAAACAGCACAGAGACAAGCTTCAAAACGTCTGCAAGTCTGCAACAAGATAATTAGTGATGAGACCAAAACTGAACTTTTTGGCCACAACCATAAACGTTACATTTGGAGAGAGGTCAACAAGGCCTATGATGAAAGGAACACCATTCCTACTGTAAAGCACAGAGGTGAATCAACTGATGTTTTGGGGATGTGTGAGCTGCAAAGGGCACAGGAAACTTGGTCAAAGTTGAAGGAAAGATGAATGCAGCACGTTAGCAGCAGCCCGAAAGCTGCGTATGGGATGTACTTGCACGTTCCAACATGAGAACAATCCAAAACACAAGGCCAAGTCAACCTGTCATTGGCTACAGCAGATCAAAGTGAAGGTTCTGGAGCAGCCATCTCAGTCTCCAGACCTCAAAATCATTGAGCCACTCTGGGGAGATCTCAAGCGCGCAGTTCATACTTGACAGCCCAGGAATTTACAGGAACTGGAGGCTTTTTACCAAGAAGAACGGACAGCTTTACCATCTGAGAAAATAAAGAACCTCATCCACAACTACCACAAAAGACTTCAAGCTGTCATTGATCATAGAATGATAGAGTTGGAAGTGACCGCCTGGGTCATTTGGTCCAACCCCCTGCTCAATGCAGGATTCACCAAATCATCCTAGACAGATATCTGTCCAGCCTGTTTGAAGACTTCCATTGGAGAAGAACTCACCACCTCTTGTGGCAGCCTGTTCCACTCATTGATCACCCTGTCAAAAAGTTCTTTCTAATATCTAATCTGTCTCCCCCCCTTTCAGTTTCATCCCATTGTCTCTAGTCTTTCCCTGTGCAAATGAGAATAAAGATCATCCTTCCACAATGTGACAGTGTCGAGGTAGCTATTGAGGGAGGGCTAAATTAACCCTTCACGGTTGACCAAGTGATTTCCAAATTAATACAAAGGGCATTGCTAGCAACTGGGAATTACCAGACGGAGACGTATGCCACTGTATGGGAGGATCAAGGCAGATCACTAACCCCGTTTATTATGTCACCTTTTTTATAGTATTTTGCTTAATTATGCAAAGTACCCAGCTACCAATAGCATCGTCATAACACATTTACTTTATAAGCCAATAGTATTGCAAGAAAATCGGAATATTTCCCTAGTTATGTGACGTAGAGAACAGAACAATAGCACATTCATCAGGGTCTCATATCTTATATCTTGTTTGGACTGGGACAGTCTGGTTTCACTACAGCTGTGAACTTTCTCCTAGTTACAAAATTTAACTCGTAAACAAAATGGCGTCGCAAGCACAAAAATGGGAATCTTTGAGAGCAAGATGTCCCGTATATCTAAATATTGTACTTCACAATCCCCCCTAGATAAATTTTGCTAACTAATATGCAGCATCAGAGGTACTATCCCAAGCCATAAGCTTGAGGGGTACTGGTCTTCACATAGCTAATGCCGTGTTATCAGTCATGGCTGTTGCGGCGCACCCATCCCCCCTGTATGCTACAATTTACGAATAACAATTTTTGATGACAGTGGTGGAGATATTTTGTAGATAGCCATGCGCTTCGCTTCAACATCTTCATCAAGTAACCTTTTGAGATCGTGTAGAGAAGAGCAGGGGTGACGACGTCTTTGGTATCATCATTAGCTGTCCTATTGCAGAATTTCCTAATATATACAGAAATACACCAAAGAGCAAATTTTAGTATCACATATACAACAAGGATACAGGCAGCAATGTGTAACAAACTTTGTAAGATCCCAGCTATCCAGCCCCCAATTCCCTTAAACCAATTGGCTGGATTGAGAGAAGGTGTCTGACCACCAAGTGTCCTAATTACATTGTCTTTATCACATTGATCTTTGAGTCTTTGAATATCTTCTAACATTAACTTTAATTTCTACCAATAATAATATGGAAAATGCGGAAAACCAAAACATTATGCCCCCTTTATTTGCTATTGGCTTGTTGGGTGATGAGGAGAACTTGATAGGGACCGTCATACAAGGGTTCTAGTCCGTGCTTCCTGACATGCCTCTTCACGACTACAAAATCACCAGGCTTCAGGTTATGACAGGTGTCGGTTTCTGCTGAATCTGGAAAAGAAGAGGAAACTAGAGCATGGTGTTAGCAAGATTTTTACTAAGCCGAATAACATATTGAACAGCATGGTCAGTTTCTTCTGATAACTGCTGAGACTGGAAATTTGCAACTGGGGGCCAAGCAACAAACAATATCTCATATGGAGACAGGCCATATTTTGCAATAGGGGTAGTACAAATATGGTATAGTACAATGGGTAGGAGCTCTGGCCATGGAGCCGTAGTCTCCTGCATCATTTTGGTCAATTGTCCCTTCAGTGTGCTGTTCAGCCTCTCAACTTTCCCACTGGATTGTGGGTGGTACGGAGTATGGAGGGCTACAGTGGATCCAAGCATTGTCAGAACTTCTTGGTACACATGAGAAGAAAAGGCCGGACCTTGATCACTTTCAACAACTTCTGGAATCCCATATCTGCATATGACTTCCATCACCAGTTTCTTCACTGTGGTTTTTGCAGTCATATTGGTAACAGGGAATGCTTCCGGCCAAATGAAGAACATGTCAACAACAACCAAACAGTATTCATACCTTCCAGACTTAGGTAACGTGATATGGTCCACTTGGGGCCTTTGGAAAGGATAGTCGGGCTTAGCAAGATGCTTCGGGGGTACACGTTGAAGTTGACCGGGATTGCAAGTCTGACAGATATTACAGGCACGGTTGAGCGCTATCAAAACTGTGGAAATTCCTGGGGCCCAGTAGAATTTTTGCACCAGTGCGAGGGCTTGATTCTTTCCTTGATATGTAGGCCCATGTGCCCATGTGGCAATAGCAGGGTACATCCACTTAGGGAGACACACAAGTTGGTCCTTTTTCCAGAGACCATTATCCATACGTGCCCCATCAGTCTTCCATTGCTTCACCTCTTCCTTTGGAGACATTCTCTGCATCGTCATTAAGTGGTCTCGTGGGGTCCGACAGAAAACTTCAGTCTGTTGTAGATCATCAGGTTCTTGTAGGGTCAATGCTTCTTGTAACTGTTTACGCTGAGAGCGTGTGGTCACCATAGTTGGTATGGTTGGTTCAACGAGTAAAAGAGCGGCGGCTTTTGCTTGCATATCCGCAAATGCGTTGCCAACAGTCTGTGGAATGTTCCTAGGACCGTGTGCCTTAACTTTGATAATAGCCACCTGAGTAGGTAATTTAATCGAATCCATGAGGGTTTTAACAGCTTCAGCATTTTTCACTGGGGTTCCGGCAGTAGTAATAAACCCTCGATTGGCCCATAGAGCCCCAAAATCGTGAGCAATACCAAATGCATACCGTGAGTCCGTGTATATATTAACCCGCCTGTTCTTGGCCAAAATACATGCAGTAGACAGAGCCTGAAGTTCTGCTTCTTGTGCTCACTGTGAGGGTGGGAGCGCAGCTGCGTGCACTACAGTGTCCTCTGTGGCAACAGCATATCCCGTGTGGAATCTACCAAACAATTCAGAGAAGGCACGATAAAGGCTTTCCATGCAAACCGGTGATCTTTCCTTATAGCTCATTAAGCCGTCTTTTAAGGCATTGTAAAGGGGTTGCATTATGCGGGATGCATCCGGTATCCACTGACAACAATAAGTACATAGTCCAAGAAAATGCTGGAGTTCAGTTTCATCTTTTGGGGAAGGAAGGGAGCTGACAGCTATTTTTCTTTCTTCTGCGAGGTGTCTGACACCCTGAAGGAGACAGTGACCCAAGAATATCACTTGACCAAGGCAGAACTGAAGTTTCGAGGCCGAAACCCGACAATTCAGTGCTGCCAGATGCTTGAGGAAGCCAACAGTGGCAGCAATGGCTTCCTGCTCCGTCCATGCACACAACAAAAGATCATCCACATACTGAAGCAGCGTGACCTGGGGGTGATTTAACTGCCAGGGCAAAAGAAACTCGCTCATATTTTTTTGCAAACTGATTGGGACTGTTTTGGGCCCTTTGTAGAGAGGATGTGGATTAGGCACCACTGGAGTTTCCAGAACAGTAGCTGCATTAACTGCCCGTAGATCTTGTACCAGTCGGTACACAGGGGGCTGGCCAGGCGGGGTCTTTTTCTTAACGGGAAACAAGGGCGTATTACATGGAGAAACACAGGGTACCAGAGCACCATTATCAAGTAACGATTGTATTTGTTCCTGGAGGCCCCGCTCCTGATCATGTTTCAAAGGATATTGATAGACTTTGGGAAAAGGGGCACCAGGTTTGAGAAACACTTTTACAGGTTCTACAGGCATTTTCCCTATATCATTTGGCCCTTTTGACTAAAGTTTAGATGGTATCTCTGAGGGGTATGGGGTGAGTCGTTGATCCTCAGGCAATATTGGGGGTGGATCTGGGCTTATCAGAGCCATCATAACGGTGGGAAGGGCATGCAAAAAAAAAATTTCCTCACTGTCTTCATCTGCATAGTGGTTATGTAACGTAAGAACCATCTGACCATCATTTTGGAATTGTAATCTGGAGCGGATCTGTGATAATAAATCTGCCCCCAGTAAATTTACTGGACATGTGGGAGAGATTACGAACTGAGCAGTAATCTCGGGGAAGGGTCCCACAGGGATGGGTTTTGTAAGAGTATGTTTATTGGGTCTGCCATCTACTCTAATGAAAACAGCAGGGGTATGACAATCTCTCCGAGTCGGCCACAGTGCCAGCATTGCAGACGAGAATTGGCACGGCGGATCTGGGGAGTAAGGTTCCCAGTCATAGGATTAGGAGAGATATTGGAGTAGGGAGCTAAATTTGTGTATGGTTGGAGTGCGGGAGCTGGAGTTTGCTGTGTGCCACTGATAAGAAACGCGCTATGTGCCTGCAGCTGCGGTGGGGGCAGTGGTGGGGGCAGGTTTCCTTTTTTTTCTGCTAATGCAGAGCATGTTAAATTCTTCTGAAAACTTTTTTTTTCTACTTTTAATCATCGTCCAGAGTCTTTCTGGCACATTCCTCTCAGTTCCTTCTTAATCAAACACTTTCTCACAACACAGTTACTTTCTTGCACCACAAAACATCCAGTCCTTGTCATAATAATAGACAATTTTCCTTCTTCAACATAGCAGTAACAGAAACAATCAGAATTCACTTCCTCTGTTCTTCTTAACACCTTCATCACACAATTCATGTGCCAAGCCACTGAATTCTTCTTTTTCTTCCAGGGAAACATGATTCTCTCCTTTAAAGTTACAAAATTTAACTCATAAACAACAAAATGGCGTCGCAAGCACAAAAATGGAGTCTTTGAGAACAAGATGTCCCGTACATCTAAATACTGTACTTCACAACAGCCCTTGAGATATTTGTAGACAGCTATTAAGTCTCCTCTCAGTCTTTTTTGCAAGCTAAACATTTCCAAATCCTGTAACCATTCCTCATAGGACATGGTTTGCAGACCGGTCACCATTCTGGTCTCTCTTCTCTGATCTTGCTCCAGTTTGTTGATGTCTTTTTTAAAATATGGTGCACAAAACTGGACACAGCATTCCAGATGAGGTCTGACCAAAGATGAGTAGAGGGCCATAATGACTTCATGTGATCTAGACTGTATGCTTCTGTTAATACATCCCAGAATTGCATTTGCCATTTTTGCTGCTGCATCACACTGTTGACTCATCTTCAGTTAATGATCTATTTGTATACACAAGTCTTTTTCACATGTGCTGTTGCTTAAGCCCTATTCCTCCCATTCTGTATATGCTTTTAGAGGGGGCAATACATGGTATTAAGAAATGGGGTATGTGAACGTATGATCAGGGTCATTATGATTTAAAAAGAGAAAACACCGTAGTTTGACAATAAATGGCTTCACCCAACCACTAACCAAGAATGGAGAAAAGGTTTTGGTGTAATCATTCATATTCTCTGAAAAAAGGCCAAGAAAGCAAAATATCTGCCGGGGTATGTAAACTTTTGAAAACAACTGTATATAGTCAGGAGGTAGACACCTAGTATTAGCCACATTTAGGATGGATGTCCAAACCTGAACCATAGGACCACATTGTAAAAAAAAAAAAAAATTACAGTATGGGATATATCTTTGCAGTGTCAGGCTGCTATGCTTTCCTATATTTAAGCTCTCTAGCTGGTTTATATCTGCACACTATTCACAAAAAGTTAAGGATATTTGGCTTTCGGGTGAAATTTCACAATGATAATAAAATGCCCTCTAACCTTTTCAGGTGAAATTAATATGATGTCTATAAACTTCTGAATGCACATTGTCTAACTATTCAGTGATTCAGTACATTTTGCACAACTTGCTGATCTCTAACAAGGAGCTTAATGGCAAGATTCACAAACTTGTGTTTGATCCATGAATCACCCAATATATTATGAGGTTTAATTAGAATTGGTATTAAACAGTCCTCATTATACTGATCATATTTTGACATGAGCCCAAGACGACACATAACAATTGCTCACCAGTACCTTGCCATTGTGAGGCTTCAGGGAGGATGTTCTCAGATGGATGTGGCCACTGAGCTTAGAGGGTCACAGTCATCAGCAGGTTGTCCAATAAAATAATTTTCAATTCAGCTTCCAAATTTTTAGAAAAATTTCTTGGACATAAAAACAGAAAGTAGCGGACAAGCCGCACCAATGCTTAGGCTAAGCTTTTCGAACTGAAGTAGTTCTTTTTCAAAGTTTTGTCCAATACATTTTTCTAAAAATTTGGCAGCTGAATTGAAATTTTTTTTTTGGACTTTTGGACGTGAAACTACACAGAATTCGTGCTTCCACGCACCACTAAGCCAAAGCAGGTGAGCTGGTTTATTCAATTTATCAGCAGGTTGTAACAGAGACTGGAGTAGTCAAGAAAGGCAGAGAAGTGGACATCCTTTGGCCACATCCCACACTGATAATCGCTTCATTGTGAACATTGCCCTTCAGAGCCGGATGATGATGCTACACAATTCCAGGCACTTGAAACCGTTTACATCAGCGTGGTCTGCGTGCTAGACAACCTGTAAGGGTACCTCACCATTTAACGTGGGTCAGGGAGCATCTACGCTGGATGAGGGACCAGTAGGCCTCAGATATGTTCACTGATAAAAGTCGATTCATGCTGAGCAGAAATGATGGCTGCAAATGATGATGGAGACATCAAGGAGAGTGCTATGCATTAGCCTCTGTTGTCACCAGACAAGCCTTTGGTGGTGGTGTTAGTGTGGGCTGGTGGGTCTAGTCAACACAGAACTACCCTACACTTTAAGACAAGCCCCTACAACTGAATAACATCATTGATTGAGTCATTGAGCCTCTGCATGAACAACACAGGCCTAATTTCATCTTGGACAACAATGCTCCAGTTCATCGAGGTCACATCACTAGGGAATGGCTGCTGGAGACTGGATTACCTCATATAGAGCAGCCTGCACTTTCTCCAAACGTGAATCCCATAAAAAACCTATGGAATCAGCTGAGTGGCTGTATAGAGGCTCATAACTCTATACCCCAGAACCTTAATGATCTGATGACGGCCCTTCAAGAGGAGTAGGATGCCATGCCTCAGCAGACAATAACTCCACTTGTGAACAGCAGGAGACGTCGTTGTCCAGCTGGTCACAAGTCAAGTTACGGAAACACTGACATTCTGTTGGGGTATACCACCACTGTTGTTGGATTTTGTTTCAATAAATTGTTGGAGATGAGGAAAACACTATTGCTGCTTCTACTTACATGACCTATTTTCATGATAAGTTATCAATGTAAAGTGATTTTTTTTATGTTTTCCATAAATTTCACCCGAAATCTTTTTGTGAGCGGTGTATGTATGTATAATACAGTGGGTATGGAAAGTATTCAGACCCCTTTAAATTTTTCACTTTTTGTTTCATTGCAACCATTTGGTAAATACAAAAAAGTTCATTTTTTTCTCATTAATGTACACTCTGCACCCCATCTTGACTGAAAAAAACAAATGTAGAAATGTTTGCAAATTTATTAAAAAAGAAAAAGTGAAATATCACACGGTCATAAATATTCAGACCCTTTGCTCAGACACTCATATTTAAGTCACATGCTGTCCATTTCCTTGTGACTCTCCTTGGGATGGCTCTACTCCTTCATAGGAGTAAAGCTGTGGTTAATTAAACTGATAGGACTTGATTTATATAGACAGGTGTGTGCCTTTACAAGACCTCACAGCTCACAGTGCATGTTAGACCAAATGAGAATCATGAGGTCAAAGGGAACTGGCCAAGGAGCTCAGAGACAGAATTGTGGCAAGGCACACATCTGGCCAAGGTTACAAAAGAATTTCTGCAGTACTCAAGGTTCTTAAGAGCCCAGTGGCCTCCATAATCCTTAAGTGGAAGAAGGTTGGGACAGCCAGAAGTCTTCCTAGACCTGGCCATCCAGGCAAACTGAGCAATCGTGGGAGAAGAGCCTTGGTGAGAGAGGTAAAGAACAACCCCAAGATCACTGTGGCTGAGCTTCACAGATGCAGTAGGGAGATGGGAGAAAGTTCCACAAAGTCAACTATCACTGCAGATCTCCACCAGTCAGGTTTTATGGCAGAGTGGCCCGACGGAAGCCTATCCTCAGTGCCAGACATATGAAAGCCCGCATAGAGTTTGCTAAAAAACATATGAAGGACTCCCAGACTATAAGAAATAAGATTCTCTGGTCTGATGAGATGACGATAGAACTTTTTGGTGATAATTCTAAGCGGTATGTGTGGAGAAAAACAGACATTGCTCATCACCTGCCCAATACAATACCACCAGTGAAACATGGTGGTGGCAGCATCATGCTATGGGGGTGTTTTTCAGCTGCAGGGACAGGACGACTGGTTGCAATTGAAGGAAACATGAATGTGGCCAAGTACAGAGATATCCTGGATGAAAACCTCTTCCAGAGTGCTCTGGACCTCAGACTTGGCCGAAGGTTCACCTTCCAACAAGACAATGACCCTAAGCACACAGCTAAAATAACAAAGGAGTGGCTTCAGAACAACTCTGTGAGCATTCTGGACTGGCCCAGCCACAGCCTTGACCCAAACCCAATTGAGCATCTTTAGAGAGACCTGAAAATGGCTGTCCACCAACGTTCACCATCCATCCTGACGGAACTGGAGAGGAACTGCAAGGAAGAATGGCAGAGGAGCCCCAAATCCAGGTGTGAAAAACTTATTGCATCATTCCCAAGAAGACTCATGGCTGTATTACCTCAAAAGGGGACTTCTACTCAATATTGAGGAAAGGGTCTGAATATTTATGACCATGTGCTATTTCCTTTTTTCTTTATTAATTTGCAAAAAATTTCCACATTTCTGCTTTTTTTCAGTCAAGATGGGGTGCAGAGTGCACATTAATGAGAAAAAAATGAACTTTTTTGAATTTACCAAATGGCTGCAATGAAGCAAAGAGTGAAAAATGTAAAGGGGTCTGAATACTTTTCGTACCCACTGTATACATATAATTTCATGTCATTAAGTTCAGTAGTGTATAGAGGCAAAACACTCCGATATGGGGCTTGTGGTGAGTAGTGTTAAGTCGCCACTGAACAACTGCCCCTAGTACAAAAGTAACAAAAATTAACGCGGCTCTTCCTGCTTTAATCTTTTTTTATTTGACACTTTTTGTCTCGCATTACAATTAAAACTAAAAAAAAAAAAAAAAATATATAAAAATTGTCTTTCTACATGTAAGGTTCCTTTAAAGGGTCTGTTCAGAACTTTGGTATGGGTGATAACCATGGGTGATAACCTATCCCACTGCAAACAACTTGCTGTATTCACACACTTCTTCATGTTGTTCATTTAGGAAGGAACAGTGTATCCTCAATATGGTAGCCTCTATAGAAGCTTAATAAAAAAGAAAAAAAAAAAAATCAGGCAAAATCTTTATCCAATTGAAATGGAAATCTCCTGGTCAGAAATCGCCCCGCATTGATCATTTTGCAATCCGCTGCGTGACTATTTTTCTTGTGGGTTGAGCATCGCAGCCAGCAGCAATGCCGGAGCCGACGTCTGATTTGTGCTGTCCGGTTTTATGCAGCATGAATCTTCTGTCAGATTCCCTTCTATCAATGTATAGTATAAGGGATGATAATAAACTGGCTGAATCATGGAGAAAGAGGCATTTTATTTTTAAAAAATACTTTTTTCTTTTTTTCAGTGAGTGCAGAGATTCTGAAAACCAGCTGTAGCATGTCAATAGTTGGAGTTGCTATCTGAGTGATCAGATTGCACAGAAACAGGGATTTTTGTGATAACTCGCCGTAAAATCCTTTTCTCCAAGACGCTCATTGGGGGACACACAGATACTGTGGGTGTATGCTTCTGCCGCTTGGAGGCTGACACTAAGTGAAAAAAAGAGGTTAGCTCCTCCTCCGCCGTATACACCCTCGCCCATATTGCGGGCGGAAATCAATCAGTTTGGTGCCAAAGCAGTAGGAGGACAACAAAATCAACCTTAATACAGGTACATGTCCAGAAAAAAAGACCACCCTTATATCACATAAATAAATGCATATAAATTAAACAAAATAGAACCAACTTGGCTAATAGGGTGGGTGCTGTGTCCCCCAATGAGCGTCTCGGAGAAAAGGATTTTACGGTGAGTTTATCACAAAAATCCCTGTTTCTCCTTCGCCTCATTGGGGGACACAGATACTGTGGGATGTCCTAAAGCAGTCCCTGGGTGGGAGATTGACTCACCGATCCAAGCTACATGCACCTCTTGTTTAAAGGTGCGCCACCGCTGCTTGGAGAATCATTCTACCCAGGCTCGCATCCGCCGAGGCCTGAGTATGGATATTATAATGTTTGGCAAATGTGTGCAGGCTGGACCAGGTTGCTGCCTTGCAAACCTGTTCCGTCGAAGCCTGGTGCCGAAGCGCCCAAGAGGCGCCCACTGCCTGAGTAGAGTGCGCTCTGATCCCTGCTGGAATCGGCATGCCTCTAATGCGGTAGGTCTCCTGAATAGTCAAACGAATCCATCTGGCTATGGTCGATTTCAAGGCAGAGAGTCCCTTCCTGCGCCCTTAGGGGAGCACGAACAGCGTGTCCATCTGACGAAAGGGCACCGTCCTCGACATGTACTTCCGGAGGGCTCTTACCAGGTCTAACGTGTGAAGAGCCTTTTCCACCCGGTGCTGGACAAAATGAAGGCAAGACAACATCCTCATTAATGTGACATGAGGACATGACTTTCGACAGAAAAGGAGGGGCTGGCCTGAGCACCACCTTATCCTTATGGAAAGTGAGGAACGCAGCTCGGCAGGATAGGGCCACCAGCTCCGAGACCCATCTGATGGAAGTTATGGCCACTAGGAACACCCTTTCCAGGAAAGGTACCGCAAAGAGACATCTTGTAGTGGTTCAAAAGGAGGTTCCTGCAGAACGCTTAGGACCAGGTTAAGGTCCCAGGCGTCCATAGGCGCCTTATAGGGAAGTACCAAGTGGGAGACTCCCTGGATGAAAGTCTTCACCTGCAAATTGGTAGCAAATCCGCGCTGGAACAGGACGGACAGAGCCGATATTTGTCTCCAGAGGGAGCTTGCGGCTAACCCCGAGTCTAGGCCAGACTGGGGAAAGGCCAGGATGTTGGGGATAATCTCAGTGGAGAACAACCACGGCCCCGACACCAAGCAAAGAACACCTTCCAGGTGTGATGATAAATACGTGCCGAGGCAGGCTTCCGGGCGCTAAGCACTGTAGCGACCACCTCGCGCCCAAACCCCACCTGGGTTAAAATCCAAGATTCAAAGACTATGCCGTCATACACAGGGCCCAAGTTCTGGTGGCAAATCGGCTCTTGAAAAAGTAGATCTGGGCGCTCTGGTAGACGCCAAGAGACGTCGGCGAGTAGCTGCATTAAATCTGCGTACCCCGCTCGACGGGGCCAGTAGAATCGCAGGAACCCCTTTCGTCCTTATCCCTTTAACTCTCGGAAGTAGTGGCAGCGGTGGAAATAGATATATGGAGGCGGAATTGGTTCCATAGCAGAACCAGTGCATTCACAGCGACTGCCTGCGGGTCCCTGCCCGCGCAACATATGTCGGCACCTTGGCGTTCCTCTGGAAGCCATCCACAGTTGACAACTCTGCTGGAAGACCTCGGAATACAATGACTCCTCTCCGGACGCAAGACCCTGCTGGCTGAGAAAGTCTGCCGCCCAATTTTCCACGCTCGGGATATAGACTGCCGAACTCACCGCGTGTTTTGCTTTGGCCCACTGAAGCACATGCCCCACCTCGCGCATGGTTACTCTGCTTCGGGTGCCCCCTTGGTGATCTATATAAACCACCGCCGTGGCGTTGTCCGATTGAATTCGG
This sequence comes from Dendrobates tinctorius, assembly GCF_039654945.1. Lineage (NCBI taxonomy): Eukaryota > Metazoa > Chordata > Amphibia > Anura > Dendrobatidae > Dendrobates > Dendrobates tinctorius. Next base: position 38,958,774 of record NW_027361752.1, on the reverse strand, counting down.
ACGGGGTGGCCTGCTAAGAAGTGATGAAACTGTCGCAGAGCCAGCCGACTTGCTCGTATTTCCAGTAAGTTGATCGGGAGGCGGGCCTCCTGCGGCGCCCATCGCCCCTGGGCCGTGTGGTGGCGAAACACCGCTCCCCAGCCGAGGAGACCGGCGTCGGTTGTCATCGCCGACCAATGGTCTGGGGGGAAGGGTTTCCCCTGGGTCAGAGAGGAACTGGTCCTCCACCACCCGAGTGACCGCCTGACTTGAGGGGACAATCGGCACTGCCAATCGAGCGTGACAGGATTCTCGTCCCAGGCTGACAAGAGAGCGTGCTACAGAGGGCGTGCTACAGAGGGCGAAGATGGAACTGGGTGAACGGTGTCACTTTCATTGCTGCCACCATTTTTCCTAGAATCCTCTTCCCGAACCGGATGGCACGAGGGACTGGTTGGTGAAGCATTCGAACTCCCTGCTGGAGAGCTAGCGCTTTGTCCTGAGGGAGAATTACCGACCCTCGACAAGTGTCGAAGATAATTCTTGAGAAGGAACTCCTCTGAGCTGGCACAAGTGATGACTTCTTCGCATTGACCAACCACCCTAAGCGGGCAAGAGTATCTAGCGTGATGTTGACATTCTTCCCCGCATGCCCGTATTGAAGGGCCCTTGACCAAGAGAATGTCCAAGTAAGGCAAGATGACCATGCCTCGATAATGCAGTAGGGCCATGACAACTGCCATAACTTTTGTGAACCTCTGGGAGTCGTGGCTAGCCTGAAGGGTGGCGCTACAAACTGAAAATGACGACCGTTGATGGCGAAACTTAGAAACCTTTGATGAGGAGGACCAATGGGAATGCAGATAAGCATCCTGGATGTCGACCGAGACCAAGTATTCTCCCTGCTTGATGGCCGATATGACTGAATGGAGAGACTCCATCCGAAAAAGTCTGATCCTGATAAATCTGTTCCGAAACCTCAGGTCCAAAAACCGGTCCGCCAGGCCCATTCTTTTTGGGAGCCGCAAACAGGTTGGAATAAACCCCCTGAGCCCTTTTGTGCTCCGGCACGGGAACAATGACCCCGTTGTGCTGGAGCGATTCGATGGATCCTAACAGAGCTATTGCCTGGGTATCCACCCTGGGAAGATGAGAAAGAAAAAACCTTCTTTGAGGGTATCTGACAATCTTATTTTGTAACCTGAGGCCACCAACTCCATTACCCATGTGTCGCATGCGACCCTGAACCAGACATGGCGAAATCAGAGTAGTCGGCCGCCCACCTTGATGGTGTCGTCTGGCAAACGCCTTGAGTCATTTGGCTGACGATCTTTGGGATCTGGTCCCCTCAATCTGAGCTGCTGAGCACGCATTCTCCTCAATAGGTTGCTTCTATAAGAGACCTGCCGCTCCCTATCCTGGTTGGGGCGGCTTGAAGAGGCGAATTGGCCGCTGTGGTCCACCCGGGGTTGCGAAAGGCCCGGAAACGTGCCTGAAACGGGTGGCGAAAAGGCGGTTTAACCTTTTGTTGAAGGAGAAAACCGCTCTTTCCTCCTGTGGAGTTGGAGATAAGTTGATCTAACTTTTCTCCAAATAGACGGCCGTACTGATAAGGCAGGGAAGTCAAGGACTTCTTGGATGTAGAATCAGCCCGCCATGCCCTTAACCATAGAGCTCTTCTGATAGAAAATTGCGTTAGAGGCAAGTGCCGCGCAATTGGCTGCGTCCACAAATGCATTGATTATGTAGTCTCCGGCCATCACAATCTCCGATATCTCTGCAGGTAGATCTTGCCCCTGCACGACCCTGTTCCCACGTTGCTGCGAACGAGGGAGAGAGCGCTGATCCTGACACCTCCTATACTGAGCGAGCCAAGCTCTCTGAGGTGATCCATGGGATCCTTAATAGAAGAACCATTAGGCACGGGTAACAGGGTTTTAGTGGCTAGGCGCGAAACCGGTGGATCCACCATCGGCGATTGCGTCCATCTTCTACGAAGGTCCAGGGCAAAAGGATACCTTGCTTTGAGTGCCCTTTTGACCCGAGAAAGGCCTGTCCGGTCGTTTCCTGTGTCGCTGCACTATGTCCTCAAACTCAGGATGAGTGGCAAAAAACTCTGAGTGGCCGCTTCACTCGCTTAAACACCACCTTATGCCGCGTAGCCGCTGAGGGATCATCCCCAAGATCTGATTGACGGCTTCTATGAGGCTGTCCACTGTTTCACGTGACCCTGGAGTATCCAGGTCAAGGGCTCGACTGAGTCGAAATCTAAGGTCTGCTCGCCATCAACCACTGGTGACGGAGAGCGGGAAGCAGAACTTACGGATGCCAAGGCACCGGATGGGCTGGGTGACACCATGTGGATTGTTTCCCCACCAGGTCTGCCTGGAATGAGAGTGGCCCCTGCAGGCCGTAGGCTCTAGTGAGGTGGAGGTTCCCTCTAAGGCCGGCGAGCCCCTGTCCCTATCTGGGGCCTGAAGGGACTCGATTGCCCTCATAAGCGACGCCATGGACTGTGGTAGTGATAGGGCCCACTCCGGGGGGTTCGGGACCTCGGTCGCGGTCACAGGGGAGGGCTCCTGGGTGCGTTCGAACTCGCAGGCCTCGCATAATCGCTTGCTCTTTGCCGCAGGAACGCAGCCCGACAAGAGATGCATGCAGCGTAAAAAAAATTAAAAAAAAGTGTGCATCTGTATCTGTCTGATGCTGGGGGGGGTGGAGGAGGTAGCACCTAGTCTTTCCTGTAGCGTGGCCCCAGTCCTGTGCCCCCACGCGTCCTGGACGCCTCTTCACCTCAAAATTGCACGCCCCAGCTAGGGCGGGCCTGCCAGTATATGGACCGCTCCAGGGCGGTACTTCCAGGTTTGTGGCCTAGCCGCGCTCCGAAGCTGGGGACTAAATTTATTCACCGCCGCCCAGGCCTGAGAGGCGGGCCCCCGGAAGTGACGCGCGGCCCAGGGCGGGACCTCCGGACGCGGCCTAGCTCCGGCTAAAGCTGCGGCCTCAATTTACCCACTGCCAGCGACAGGGGGGGGTGCGCGCTGACCTTCCATGGAGCCGAAAACTGGCGCGGACTGCCCACAGCGTGCCCGCCGGCTAAGGGCTCCATCTGTTGATTTGCCCGCTGGTCTCCATTCTGGTCCCGGCGTTTTAAGCTGCTAGCAATTGCACATCTGATAGGAGCAGGCACGCAGAGCCCAGAAGCCCAAGCCATCTTCCTCGGACGATCCTCTTCAGCTTCTTGAGCTCAGGTATGTGAGGGGAGCCTCGAACCATTAGGACGGTGCAGGCACCCTAGCTCCATCTAACCCCTTCAGGGGGTGAGGAGAGGGACCGTCCGCCGCCTTGCAGCACCGCCGTCTTGCGTTGGTGGAGCTGTGGGGGGCCGCTCGGACTGTCTTGTGCCTCTGTACAGCCCATGGTTTCAATACCTAGGGGTGGTCAGGGCTAAGTCCGGCATTCTGTCCCACGTCGCGGGAGAGGATACGTGGAGGGACACTCGCACGTGCTCGCCCGTTGATGGTTTGGGGAAATCGGACCCTTTCAATAGGGTCCGTTGCCCCTATCTTCTCTTCATAGAAAAACAAAAAAAGTCTGGGGAAAACGGCCCAGATATGTCCCACGGTGCGGGAAAGGATACGAGGAGGGGATACTCACACGTGCTCGCCCGTTGTTGGTTTGGGGAAATCGGACCCTTTCAATAGGATCCGTTGCCCCTTGTCTCATCTTCATGGAGAAAAAAAAAAAAAAAAAAAAAAAGAAGTCTGGAGAAAAACAGACGTGTGCCTCCAAAGGACACGAAGCAAAAAACTGATTTCCGCCCGCAATAGGGGCGAGGGTGTATACGGCGGAGGAGGAGCTAACCTTTTTTTCCACTTAGGGTCAGCCTCCAAGCGGCAGAAGCATACACCCACAGTATCTGTGTCTCCCAATGAGGCGAAGGAGAAAAGAGATTGGGTGAGGAAGGGAGAGACATGGAGACTGCCTACATGCCCAAGTCTATACATAGAGCCTCTTCCAGGAGGCACTACGCCATCTTACACTACAACTTAAGACTTTTTTTTATGCCTGGGCATTTTCAAATCAACAAATGGAGGCATACTCACCTTCCATCTTATCCGTGGATCCAGAGCAGGCCGCTACGGAAATGATGACTGCGCTTTGCAGATGTCACAGGACTGGTGAAGCCTGTGATTGGCTACGGTAGTTAAGTGACTATCATGGCGTGTCATTGGAAATACCGTGCAGCCACCACTTCTGACGCCACCGCAGATCTGCAGCCAGAGCGGTCGGCGGAACAGCCAAGGGGGAGACAGAAGACAAGTAAACCTGCAACTTGAAAAGATTCATGCCTAGCAAAAACAAAAGTTTTTCAAAGTCAGATAACCCCCTTAAGAGCAACCTTGCTTAGATTTTCAGTGCAAAACACATAATGTCCATTGTCCCTCCGTGCAGCTTCCAGAGCGCAGTGCTTCTGAGTGTGCAGCTAGGACTAGCTCCTTCTGGTTTATTGCAAAAATTAACCTGGAATGAGTGCAAATTCGTTTTAAATCTATTCATTTTATTTAAAAAAAAAAAAAAACACAAAAGAAAACCGTAAAATAAAATTGTATATTGGGCAAATCTCTCAATGGTGTCAAGCACAGTTTTTTTTCTTCTTGGAGCCCTATGATTTTCTGTACCACGCTGGTTATGTATATTCCTGGATTACCTGCAAATTTCATTTTAGTTTTTTTTCTTGTTTCTTTTCACGCCAAGTTTAATAATCTGGCAACTGTCAAGCGCCCTATAGTCCCATCTCACAGCCAGCAGACCTTTATCTACAATGTATATAACTTTCTTGGGGAAATCAGGAAACCAGCAAGATATATTATTTATATAAAAGTTTAGAAAAATATTATATTGAAATGTATATAATATCCAGGGCTTTATCCAGACCACACTGGCATTGTGCAGAATGTCTGCTACTTGTTCTCATACTGAGAGCTCGGTCCGCATTCAGCTCTGAGGAAGCGACTCCACAGTTCAAGAAACCAACAGAAATCCATCTACAGGAGATTATCTGCTGGGAACCACAGTGCGGAGCTTCCTACACACAGACACAATGGGCTCATGCTCTTCCCTCCTCTTTTTTCGCACATCCTGGTCCGCTGCTTCACATACCAGCTGCACATGACTGGTAAAGGTGACCGGGGAGGAGGCGCCAAGAAAGATATCGCCGATGTAAAGGGACGCCATGAAGCTGCCGGCAGCTGGAACAGAAGAAAAGTATTGCAAGGTCAGATGTTTTGGTAGATACAATGGCACGCTAATCTCTTATTTCGTGTTGGTTTTCACTTTTACACATTCACATGATATTTTCCTGCAGCTAGGTACAATTGCAGCAATATATATCTATATTATATATACACACACATACATACTTACATGTATACATACACACACATACAGTGTACAACCACTTTTTTATTTTGGCTTCACATTACGGTATTTAGAGACAATTAAAAGAGTTGTATGACAACTTGTTTTTTTGTGAGACGATCTGTTTTTCTTTTTGTTCTCTTTGGCTTTTTATGCTTTTTTTTTTTAAAAGAGCATACTGAAAAACAACAATTTTTGTTCTTTTTTTCAGTGTAGATAATACATATCTTTTTTAAAAAGATTTTTTTTTACACAAATTCTGCATTTTTTTTTTTTTAATTTACAGAAAGGGAAATGGGGGATTTGACCGTGCTGGTGTTAAATTGTTGTCTTTTTTTTTTAGATATACTTTTGGATGCTTATTAGGGGTACATAAGTGGCCACCTACGGAGAGAGACCTTCATTAGGTGACACCCCAACCCATTAGCAGCTCATGAACATGATGCAGTGAGGCGATGGGAGGACAGCAGGGCTCCCTCTCCTCTGTGCGATCGCTTAGATGCTGCAGTTGCTATTGACTGTGGCACCTAAGGCATTGCAGCAGTGATAGGAGGGCGACAGCTGTGTAACGCAGCCAGCAGGGACTCTCTATGGTGTGGGCACACCTTCGGCACCATTAACGCAGTGTGACTTCTGCTACACTGGGACTTGATACATCTATAATTTCATGCGCTCCTTATGAATAATAAACTCCCTCCACGGATTTCACGAGGCTAACACAAGCAGCCGACCGTAAGGAGTACCCACCTTTCTGCAGGTCATCTGCATAGTCACCAGGATGAAGACAGAGCTCCTCCACAGAATTGAGGGTAACGTCCTCACTAAGACCCCGACTCTTGATCAGCTTCATAAGAACTTGGTTAGACAAGTCCAGCAATTCTGTCCTGGAGTCACAGGTATCCCAGACTCTGTAGAAGAGTTTATATAGGGTGCTTCTAAGCACGCCGTCCTTCAGAAGTTCCTGTGCTATATGGTTATTTGGTAAGATGCATGTGTTCAGCCAGTGAAGAGAAGACCCTAGATCATGAATACTCCCGGTATGCCCACCCTCTACCACCAAAATCCACTTTGTTACCAGGCAGGCGGTGGCACACACCAGTTCATCACTGGTGGTGTCCTCCTGCCTGCCTGCAGTGTCCTCTGCGATGCTCCTTCCTTCCTCAATGCTTTCTGTCATTTTTTTTGCAGATGATGAGCTCAAGAACGCAGGTTTCCAGTGTGTCAGTATGGATTTCACGTGGTGTTTGGAATCTTGCAGACTCGAGACCTCTTCCACATCTTTCTCCAGTTCAGCTCCGAGTTTCTTCTTCACGTGCCGAGAACCGGGCAGCTTGTACTTCTCTTTTATAGAGCCTGCAACATGGAAGCAAAAAGGGATGTAGAAAAGCTTAGGTGCTTCACAGCAATGGTAAAAATGTGCCAATGCCTCAGTCCAGATGTTTTCTAGCCAATGACGGGTGCATTATTCACAAACCTACATATATTCTTGTGCATACGGTACGTGCACGGCAGGCGCGCCACCGTCAAGGACAAAGGTTCCTGATTTCTAAAGCGAGATTATAAAGATTTGTCCGTGATGCAGAAAAATATTATTATTGGTTTCGTATAAGACAATCCAGAGTCTTTTCCAATGCTATTAACACTAGAGAACCAGATTGGCGTGATTGAGCGCGATCGGCTCCCGTTAAGGTGAGCTTGTGACGCCCATGCATTACATGGAAGGTCATCAGTCTAAATGGCTGTCATGTCACATTTCCCATGCAGCGCCAGATATCCCCAATGTGAAGGGACACCGTGAAGCTTCCAGAATCAGGAACCCAAGACGACAAATATTCCATTACTGGAGGTTTTGGTACTTTATCGGTCACTATTATTTAACAGGTGCAAAGAAAAGTTCTTGTTGGCCAGGTGTACCAAGAAAGGGCCAAGAGTGTTTAGCTAATTTCCCTATGGGCCGCATTCTGTTAAAGGGATTGGGAAACCTCTTTAAAGTGGCACACTAAACCGAGGTTCTTTAGCATGCATGGTCACTGTAATGCAAATCTTGTTAGGTGCTCTGTACAGTTAAGGTCCATGCAGAAAACTGCATGCAGCGAGAACATTGACCTCGTTTCTGGCATCAATTCCTGTCCTGCTGTGTTTGGCCGAGGTTGCGCCTGCTGTGCCCACCTCCTGCATGTAATAGTGGTAATGCTGGCTCTTTGCTCTATTTTGGACTGAAAATGAAAGGTAATAACCTGAGAAGCAGAAAACAGACCATTACGTGTATGCAGGAACTGGCAGAGAAGATTGTAAGGAGCAGCCTCAATCAACGCCATATTATAATTCTGCATGTGAGTACGGAGCATGCAACAAACCTATAGTGTACAGAGCATTGGGAAAATTTGCACTTGAGGGACCAGAGATAAAAATGCAACTAAAAAACATATATATATATATTTTACATTTTACTACAAGCAAAAGCTATCCTAAAAAAACGACCCAGCGAGTTGTTACCCTTAAGGGAATCTGAAATTCAATGAAGTGTAAAAATTGCTTTTGACGATGACAAACCTGATTGATCTGCGGAAAATAGAAGCGGTGTATATTTAGCGACTCGCTCACCCACGCTCTGCGGGCTACATTGAAGTTCTTGTACTCAGTAAGAGCTCTTGATTTTTTTTTTGCACTTCCCAATCATTTCTTATCCCACATAACACTTTGCAGACGGTAAAACCGTGCAGTCGAGGTGGTAGAGCTGCAGAAATCATTGTACTCGCGGCTAATTAAATTGGAAACGTCAATGCCCTGAATGAGGAGAGGAGTCCGGACTTAATTAAAGTCCTATCTATGAATTACATGCACACAATGGACACCCCCTTGGTATTCAAAGGGACAGGCACAGGCCGATTACGTAACGGGAGCCGGCGATATGGATCTGAAAATAAATATAATGGAGGAAAACTTCATTCAAGATCAAGTCCTTGTCGTAACGCCTCTTCTCTTCTGGGAAAGTGACACGTGACCACTGGGCAGTTACTAGGCCTGCTGAGGGATAGTCTTTATAGAATGAAAAGTTATACACATTTTTTCCAAAAAATTCAGAACAGTTTCAGGATCTCTGAGGACTAGAGGACTATTAGAGGACCGCCTCCGAGAGAACATTAAGGCTACATTTTGGCTTTTTTTAAGGCTACATTTTGGCTTTCATCCTTCTATCAAAAGGAAAAGAAGTAACTAAAAGAAAGAATGGGAGGAATGGGAGGAAAGATATAGTTAAGCACTGGGTGGTGTAAGTAGAGATAATGATTGTAAGAGCTTTGAGCTTTCAATAAATTTTGATATAAAACAATGGCAGGATCCTACCATCTATGATCCCGGTGAACAGGATGCTTAAAGGGATTATTCACGACGTTTAAATGGATATCCTATCCTTAGAATAGGCTGTTAATATCTGATCGGTGGGGGTGTGACAAGCAGTACCCCCCCGCCTGGTGCTGGTGTAAGTGCTCGGTTGTGGAGCTGCACACATACAGCTTTGTCAGATGCATAGCGGTCGGTGCCTGGTGCTGCATGTCAGCCTCCTCCGCCGCCCTATTCGTACCCGGACATGTCCACTACACAGTTGTTTAAGCCATGTAACTAAGCACTTGTGCCCACCGTTGGCACCAGGAACAGTGGGAGTGTCGGGTGTCGCACCCCCACCGCCACCGATCATACACATATGACCTTTCCTAAGGATAGTCACATCAATGTAAAAGAGTCCTGGGAAATCCCTTTACATAGGTTTACTGGCTCTACTCCCTTCCGCATCAAGAGGCGTCGATGTCGTCCGCACATACCCGACAGGACACATGCATGAGTGTCAGGAAGTGTGCAGATGCACTAAATAGGACATGGGCACAAATCCTGGGGATCCCGGGAGGTGCAACATCGCCTCCTCATTTAGAGATGAGTGGCACCAGACAATCCTCTTAAAGGAGCTTTCAGAATTAGAAAAAAAAAAAAAAAGGGCTTGCTTTTTTTTTTTTTTTTTTATTAATAAAATCAGCACTAATACTGCCCCGGGGTTGAACGTGGTATTGCAGATCAGCTCCGCTGAAGTATAGCGTCCATTATCTGACAACTTGGCTCACTATTTCTTCCTATCACCGTTTATTAGACCGAAATGGTCCAGTAAGTTGCCAATCATAAAAGGGGAGTCAGGATGTTTTCATTAATGCAATACTACACACGACCTGAGAGGAAGCATCTGTTCGGATAGCAACTTCGGTGCGTCTCACATCAGGTAACCTGTCGGTGCTTAGAGGGGTATTCCCATCTCCAAGAGACTATCACGGTATGTAGTAGGGGTAATAATAATATTAGCAAATACTTCTAATTTTAAATGTAGTATAGTTCTACTGATTCATTATGTTTCTTTCCTCATGTACAGGGCAGTGCAGTAACTTAGGTATCCATAGTTACGACCACTAACAACTAACTCACTGTGTGAGTGGTCGTAACCATGGATACCTAAGCTACTGCAATGCCCTGCACATGAGGAAAGAGACATAGCGAATCAGAAGAACTATACATTTCTAATTGGAGGCATTTGCTAGTATTATTACACCTACTGCAAGCTGGGATAGGATCTTGGAGATGGGAATACAACTTTAATTTCTGACACTGATCAAAAAGAACCCCCCCCCCCAAAAAAAAAAAAAAAAAAAAAATTCCATCTTTTACACTTACTTTTCAGCTCTTTGATCCGGTATTCCTTGGCCAGGTAGCTCAGTTTCTCCTGGAGATCTAGGTCCTTCTCAATAACACTCCATTTTTGCAGCAGTAACAGCACTTTACTGCTGGAGAAAATCTGCTGGTTAATTGCAAATCGTCCCATTTCTGTGAAGGCGTCCAAGACTCTTCTGCGATATCTCAGAACTGAGCTCAACGTGGCAAAATACTGGGCAATGTGGACGCCCTCTAAGTTTGGCCTGCCGAAAAATGTGAGATATAATCAATGTCAGAAGTACATTCTGTGTAGACTCTTACTAAGATCGGAAAACCCCATTAATGGCTTGTATGTGTGATGTACACAGCAGACAGTTTGTCAATGTAAGCATCTCATGCTATGGCCGCTGCTCTTTCCCTCATGCTGTACACTGCAGCTCTGCATGTTCGAGTAATTGCCAAACATATAAAAAAGGAAATTAACAAAATGAAGAATAGCTAGTGTATCTTAATTTAAATCAATATATCCATACCAAACACGAAACTATGACATGAAGATCAGCTGTGACTTACCGAATGTGTCTGAGAAGGATCATTAGCACTGAGAGCATCTCACTCACTAAGTGGAGAGGGAGGAACTTTTCTTGCTCTCCGACTTCATCTTGTTCTTCTTTAGACTTGGCCTTCCCTTTAGTCCCAAGATTTATAAACCACAAGTTGTTGAGCAATGTTATTACAGTGCCCAGGGTTTTGTTGTCCACGTACCTGTCGAGACAAGAACTTAAGATGTGAAGACGAGTTCTGGGCTCATGCTAGAAGAGTCAGAAAATAATCCCCATATTAGAGAAATGTACGTTTCGCCCTGCTTCGTCAGGGGTTAATAATAATATTTTTTTTTTTTTTATAGCGCCGACATATTCCGCAGCACTTTACATTTCAGAGGGGACTTGTACAGACGATACATCCAGCCACCGGCACTTATAACTGCTGCTACATTATTTTTCTGGATTACTGTTTAATCCTTTTCCTTTAGTTAACTTGTCTTATTTTATTGAAAACAATTAAAATACAGAGAAACAACATAACTAGACAAGGTAACTGAAGGAAAAGGTCAGTAATCTTGAAAAACCATGTAGCAGCAGCTATAAGTGCCAGTGGCCGAATGCAGTACTACAACCCCTGACAAAGCGGGGCGAAACACACAATTTATTATGAGGATCACTTTCTCACTCTTATTTTTTGTTTATATTGTTACACAAATCATCGCTTGCTGAGTCATGTCAGTGTGGGTAGGAGGACACACAAGCTAAAGCATTGAACTAGGGGTGGGGGTGAGGGAGGGAGACCATGCTTCCAAGGCGTGCCCACTGAGCTCTGAACTTGCAGCTCCACATATAGACATGACAGACCAATCATTACTGCAGCCTGAAGCTTTAGAAAGACATATAAACATTTTAAAATTATTTTTTTAAATGACCAAACTTTACATATAAGTTAAGAAAAGTTTTTTGGGGTGCAAAAAGTAGATACAAGACTTACCACTTTCCCAATATATTCAGTATCCAGGTTAGAAGACTGTGATCTCGGATCAGTTCATAAGCGGCTTTGGGAATTTTAGAGGCTTTCATGAACACGTCCATGACGAGAGGCTGTAAGAGGAAACATTAGATAAATCGGGGATCAAATCATCAATAAAGTCCATTAAAAAGGGTTATCTGCTGCTGTTCGAGATGACGTTACCGCCCCACAAACCTGCCGAGATGCAGGCACGATGCCCCCTGATGGTACACGTCTCGGCAGAACCCCTTTAACGTCACAGTGCAAACTCTCCTGCTGATCGGAACCGTGAATGTGCGCGAAAACAAAAGCCCATTCATAAGACAAGTCATGAGCAATCCTGAAAAACGGACTTTACCTATACCAGCCTTCCCAGTGTGAACTCACACCAATGACCTTTCTATACCCAGACCAAAAGCAAAACCTCTAAAGGGGTATCCTATAAATATCTGAGAGGGTAACATTACCTGGGATGCCTCGTCACACAGGGGACTGTTGTAATAAGTCATGAGGACCACGAAAATCTTCTGGTAATCATAGAGCTCGTAGCAATACTTGTCCCTAATTCCGTCACTTAATAATGAGAGAATCCATTCACGCTCCACCTTATGCTGTAATGTAAAAAATAAAAAATATAAATAAAATTTAAAAAAAAAATCTAGACATTAAGAATTTTACAAATGTATTAATGTATTTTCCTGACCCCTAGAGGGAGCCAAATGCCTGCTGTGTATTCAATGCGAGAGCAGTATGCAGTGGGCTCCTGAGCTCCCTCTAGTGGTGGCTTCGAGTAGCTATGGTGTTATCTTCTAAATCTAAGCGAATGCTGAGGATTTGGCGCTCTGTTGCAGAAGTGCTAGAAAAACATATTACAAAATTCATCGACACTGAATTTCGGATCAATAATGGCAAGGTGACTTAAGGTGGACATTCATTTGAATTCTAAGTGTGCATAAAGTTTTTAATAAAGTTTCCCAATACTCTAAATAAAGAAAACTACATTCAGTCTCTCCCCAGGCTGAAATGGCTGATAACAGGGAACAACAGAATGCATTCAACTCAAAAGGAAATCAATTAAAACAATCCCATCTGATGGGAACTTACCTCTATGTCAGAGCTATAGAACAGTCTGTAGAAATCTGGAACTTTTCTCAGGTCCAAGTATTCATGAGATAACAGGAACCTGCTTGTCCGGATGTACATGTGTTCCTCTGTTTTTTGAGATAATAAAAACTATTATATTTAAAGGCATTCACCTTCATAAAGTGGTTGGCCGGCCTTAGTGTGACTGCAGACTTGTAGCTAATGTGACTGCAGACTTGTGAAACTTCACATCGCGTGCACTGCGAGGATTCTCTGGTGCTAGCAGACTTTGCTTACATGCGGTCACATGCTGACTAGACGTGCAAGGCCTCATTCCATGCAAGTGTATAGAGCAAGGTCGGACACGTCTAGTTGGAATGTGGCCGGGAAAATGCAAATCACATACCTGTGATCAAATGACCGCCCACTCTGGGCAGCGGCGGAATCATCACAAATTCACATCTGATTTCTCCGGTATCCCACGTTCAAGTTGGGTTTAAAGGGGATGTCTGGTTTACGCTACAAGTCTGCAGTCAGTGTAAGGCCAGTCATCCCCTTTAAACCCAAGTTGAACGTGGGATCCCGATGACATATGATACTTTTGAGGACATTTGACAGATGTTGGTGGTAAACGACATTTAAAGTGGGCCTATCAGTTTTCAGAAAAATGCTAAAAAGTGACAGTAGGGAAAATTCTAAGACTTATCTCAAACTTGTGTCCAGCACAATCATAATAACCTGGTCTGAGGATGACCTGGGCCGCTCGAGCGCCGTAAAGGCCTAATGTGAACGCCAGTCTGATGTTCTCCTTTCGGATTCCATTCTTTATCACGTCTAGCAGACACTGCAGCTGAAGAGGAAAGCAGCGTTACATCTAAGCATGTCTATGATACGTCTCTTTTCTAATGGAAATGGCTCAAACTGAAATGCCAATGAATGTTTGATACAAAGCTCAAGATATCCTGCAACTACACAGTGGTGAATGAGAAAATAAAATTCCATCCGCCTGCAGCTGCCACTAGAGGGAGCTAAAGAGCATATTGCAAACTGTGCTAATAATGAGTTATAGAACACCACGCAGTAGGCCCCCTAGTGGTGGCTGCAGAGCATTACATTTATGTAGGAGATTTGTAGCTTTGGAAACCAAGTTAAAACTATTATAACGATATATTAAGAAATTAAGCAGCAAATAATTTTGACCATAAAAGTGACATAATGATAAAAGATGCTTACCTGCTTCTTATCCCTGAAGCGTGCCCCTTCCATGTGAGAGACAAAGCAGCCCAGGATGTGATAAGCGGCCGCTCTCGTGCAATAATCGTAACTACTGAGTGCAGCCAATGTGAGCCCCAGGGCATTCAGTTCCACAAACTTCACACAGTTCACCACCAGTTCTGCAGAAGACAGACACATCGTCACCGACAGGCTGGCAGCAATAACCATACTTCATGGACTGTATGAGAAGTTCCCACTAGAATGACTTATTAATTAGCTTATAATTAACAGATTTCGGGCCTCTGAATTATCAGTGTTTTTAGACAGGATATATCCCATTAAAGGGAATCTGTCAGCAGGATTTCACCTCCCACACTGTATGTGTATGTCGCTCTTTCAAAGACAAGTCCAGCAATACCTTTACATGGCCGGTCCGTTCCTCCATTACTGAGAAATCAGAGCTTGAATTGATATGCAAATTAGGCTGAAGAGCTATGGTAGATCTAAAGCTTATATCACTCCAGCTCTATTCCACACCCAGCGCCTCCTCCTGCTTGACTGATAGCCTCTACGCTATGTGACTTCAGATAAAGGAGGTGGCAATGCTCCGAGTATCTATTTCTGAGAAATCAGTGTTTAAATATGAAAATTAGACTGAAGAGATCAAATGCCTCTGTCACTCCAGCTCTATTCCACGTCCACCACTGCTGCCTCCTCCTGCTGCTGGACTGACAGCCTTTACGCTGGGCGACTTCAGATGAAGGAGACGTCACCGATGCAGTAGGAGGCAGCGATGCTGGGTGGGCAAGAGAGCTGGAGTGACAGAGGCTTCAGATTTACAAAAAGCTCTTAAGCCTCATTTGCATATCAATTTAAGAGCTGATTTCCAGAAACGGACTGGCAACATGAAGGTATTGCTGGACTAATCTTTGAAAGAGTTACATGCACATAAATAGCTTTGGATGTGTTAGGGGTTGGGTGATATCCTATCATTTTTTCAAGATCTATAACCTATTTATTTTTTCGTTGAACTAGCTTTCCGGGAATGAGATGTAATTTCGGGTGACACCATTTATTTTATCATACAATGTACTGAAAAGAAAGAAAAAAAATAGTCCAAGGGGATAACAAGGTGAAAAAACTGCATTTATGTCATTATTTTTGGGGATTCATTCTTACTATTAGGTCAGTACAATCACGGCAATACTAAATTTGGATAGGTTCCTTTTTTTTTTTTTACTTTAGTGAAATTCAGAACTTTGTAAGGGGGAGCAGGTTTAAGCTCCTGAGGGGGAGCAGGTTCAAGCTCCTGAGGGGGAGCAGGTTTAAGCTCCTGAGGGGGAGCAGGTTCAAGATCCTGAGGGGGAGCAGGTTTAAGCTCCGGAGGGGGAGCAGGTTTAAGCTCCGGAGGGGGAGCAGGTTTAAGCTCCGGAGGGGGAGCTGGTTTACGCTCCGGAGGGGGAGCAGGTTTAAGCTCCGGAAGTGGAGCAGGTTTAAGCTCCGGAAGTGGAGCAGGTTTAAGCTCCTGAGTCCCCTCCATACATGCGCACCCATTTCAGGTCATACTTTTACGTCATGGAGCTGAAGTCCAGCGCAATCTTTTCCTATAGGACAACCTGTATGGCAATTCCAAGTTACCTGGTCTGAGAAGTTCGCTAAAAAGCGGCAGTAAGAAGCAAGGATCATAGATTTCATGCAAATCCTGTACTGCCCGATCTTCATAAAGGGCATTCTTCCCAGGCTAGAATTTAATAGAAAGAAAAAAAAAACTTTTAATAATTTTGAAAAAAATTAAAAAAACTTTCTCAAGTCACATGGACAAACCTGAAAAAAAAATGTACACAGAAAGCCATCACCAGGGTAATGAATAGTTATTCCAACTCATAATTTTTTTCACTTTCTATTGGCATCATTTTAGGTTACAATCACTATATTGATCGGTTTTTAATTACCATTATATTTTGATAGATCAGACTTTTACCGGCGCGGCGATACCAAATGTTTATTTTGTTATTTCTTTATGCTTGTAAATGGAAAAGTTGACATTCAAACTTTTATGCTTTTTTGCATTTTTAGATTTATCTGTATTTAAGAAATTTCACACACATTTTTATTACTTCAACCTGCAATTTTTTTACTGTGTTATATATACGGCAATACTTCAATATTGCAATCTATAGGAAGGCGATAGTACTAAATTGGCGCTGACGAGCACCATCAGTAGACTGCCGGCTGCCATAGTTGGCACCTACAGATTGTGTTGCAGGTGGCTGATGGGCACCCCACCACTTAAATGTCTCTGTCAGAGACTGACAGCAGCATTTAAGTTGTTACACAGCGGCACTGGAGCTTGCTCTTGTTGCTGCTGTTAGAGGCAGGTGCTGGCTGCTGTAGAACACCGCTGGCACCTGGCTTGTATGAAGCAGGCTCACCTCTAGAGCCTGCTCCTTACACCGTACATGTAGCAATACAAGCCGTTTCACATCATTTAAATCATTACAGTGGATACAGTGCTAAACTAAAGGAAACCATTCTCACAGCCATTGAATATATTTTGAAACTCATTTTTTTTTTCCATTTAATCAGGAATTTTTTTTTATAGATAAAAGGAACTGCTATGGGTTCCTGTTTCTCCTCGTTGCTAGTTATTTTGTTTGTTGCTTGGTGGGAGGAAGGTTTTATTTTTTTCACAAACAATTTTTTTTTTTCATCCATTATAAGCTAATGTGGATGATGTCCTGATCCTCCGTCAGGCTGCATAGCGGCCATACTGAACTTCATTAAATAGCTCAACAACCACGACATTAATTTGCGATTCAACAGTACTAGTGATGACCGAACGTGCTGGGATAAGGTGTTTATCCGCCATGCTCGGGTGCTGACCGAGTGACTTCTGCTTGCTCGAAAAATATGCTCGAGTCCCCGTGGCTGTATGTCTCGCGGCTGTTCGAGAATCGCAACCCATGCAGGGATTACATGTTGGGCGATCCCTGCGTGTATTGCGGCTGTCGAACATCTGCGAGACATGCAGGCACGGGGATTCAATCATATTTTTCGAGCATGCAGAAGTCACTCGGTGAGCACCCGAGCATGGCGGATAAACACCCTATCCAAACACGTCCGCTCATCACTATTGAGTACTGCTCATACCGTGTCCCGCTCATGGTATTCACACTGAATTTCTGGACATTGCTTTAACATGCAGCTTTATATCCAAAAAATGTAGAATGCTCGATTTTCAGGAAACCTGTGAGTGGGAACACAACCTTACGGGCTGACAGTTGCCGCCCTTCTTTCCTTATGGAGAGTTCATCAGAGCAAAGCGCATTTGCTCTGATTAAAAAAAAACTTTTGGCAAAAATACACACACATATATATATATATATATATATATATATATATATATAAAAAAATGTATACACAAATGAAATTTTATCTGTTAAAGCTAAAAATACAAGTAAAACTGAATCACATCACCAATTAATTACTTTGAGTACACCATAAAGTATACAAGATAAAAATAAAATAAAAGACATTATTACCAAATATATTCCAATCTTATATCGACATGAGACTTAACAGAATACTAAAAGATGGTTTCAGATTTGTGGCGAGGAGAGGTCGATCTATGGGAAATATGGGGTCATTATAAAGAAAAAAAAAAAAAAAACTGCTAATAGTGCTACATTGCTCCCCACAAATGGGGTTTAAAAATGCGCAAAAAATTTGGATGTTCCGATCAACTTTACATACGCTACGTGCTAGTCATCAGTGTAAATAAATGTGGTGAAGAACCCATTAACAAGCTGCGATTTAGAAGGGTCTATGCTCAAGACAAGTCTCCTCTAATATCACAAAGAAGCAAACTGGGTGGCGGTACTATATATGTGGTCAGCTCGGCTTCCCAAACGTCACGTCACACCAGTAAAGGTCACTGATGATGGAGGCGCTCGAATGTGACAGTAATTCACATGCCAGCTGTCACTACGGTTATGACCAAGTGACGTCTCAACATGTATTTCAATACAGCGACCTTCACAAGAAAAGCGCCGGCGAGAGCTTCGAGGACGGCTGAAATACATGTATTATCAGAACGTCAATCATCACCTCTGTTCCTCATTAACCCTTTGAAGCTAGGCCTATTTTGGGCCTGAAAGGGATGCTGTCGCTTGGTTTAGGATCACTAAACCACAAGCAAATGTATTCGTAGACGGGTATTAGTGTTCAAAGTAAACAAATAACATCCAGCTTCATAAAACGCAAGCCTTTCATTTAGAAAATAGGTGAAAAAGTTTTCATATAATTACTTTCAAAAGCAACACGTTCTGAACGCACGCGGTGTGCTTTGTGAAAGCTCTGACAAAGAATGAGGCAGGCTTTGCTTTTGAAAATCAGGATATGGAAACTTTTTCACCTATTTGCTAAATAAAAGGTTTGCATTTTAAGAAGCTAGATAATATTTCTTTATCCGTTTCTACATTTTGGTCCCATGGAATCTGCTGAAAAAGAGAATGGATAACACCTCCAAAAATCATACATTGATCTAATGCCGCTAGGCAAAATTATATATAACTGAACTTGAGGATCTTAGCTTAACATTCTGATCAGACTGTATGAAGCCCTCTGCCACGTCACAGCAAAACTCTTAGTGGGTCCTTATGGCCCTAACGGAACAAAGCGGTGCGCCGACCACCACCGCCGCCGGCAGGGCGGATGGCCTGGTGCTTCACAGAGGCCATGCTGCAAGGAAGAGTCCCCATGGCTCCAGACCGATCCCATGGAATCCTTTGCTTCAACACACCTCAAGCCCTGTTCCAAACTTGTGATCCAATGTTACCCAGAATCCAAGCACTATTTTTGGTATACTGATAGGCTACAACAGAGCTATGACTCAGATGTAGCCTAACAGATAGTGTTGAGTAAAAATATTGACAAAACCCTGGCCGACCCAGCAGCATTGTCGGTAGGCGATGACCTCTGACCCCCCTCCTACCTGTGGCCTACCTGTGGCTCCCCCGATGCCTCTTCTGATTAGTAGTCCCGATGCCATGTGTGCATCATGCCAAAACTATACTGGGAATTCCAGCAGGAAGTACGTTTGGCTTACCAACGCGGCCACTGGGCCAGAGTCCTGTGCTAATAGGTTTATACCAAAGGCAGACCTCGTTAGGATCTCTGCTCTGCACAATCACAGACTCCCGCCCCTCAGCATTGGCAGTTTCCAGAGCAGTTCTCCTAATCATGGCTCTCACATTCCTGAAACGTGTGCTTGTTCAAATGTCCTGTTATCCCTATAGGTAAACATAGTGAACACAACAATGCCAGTAGCAGAAGATTACAACTGTCCCTCAAGGAGGGAATACCTGCCCCCCCAGCAACCAGGAAGTAAGGAGGCGACAGAGCTGTGAGCTGCTCAGGAGACAACTTGAGAATGCTCCTTTA
Organism: Dendrobates tinctorius; assembly: GCF_039654945.1. NCBI lineage: Eukaryota > Metazoa > Chordata > Amphibia > Anura > Dendrobatidae > Dendrobates > Dendrobates tinctorius. The sequence goes on along the minus strand of NW_027361752.1, from coordinate 38,939,385 downwards.
ATGTTTTATTTACATATGAATTACAATTCTAATTACTTGGGAATGCAGCAACAGACAGAAGATATAAAGGTGGATTTATACTTCAATGGCCTGCATGTGGTTTAGGGGAGGAGTGGGGGGGGGGGTTGAGTTACTGACATATTAACTTCAACCCTTTAAAAAGGGATACAAGTCAAATATCTGGATTTAAAAGCTACTGTCCCATGTTATGTTTTTTTTTTTTTAATAAGAGAATCCAGTCCTACTGTTTAATGAGAAGACAGGCTATGGAGGTCCTTTTATAATAATTTCCAGTAATGAGACAGATGACGGGAATGATGAAGGTAATTATAGTATATTCTGTGGTATCAGAAGAGCGAAAAGGAGATTGTCATTTTTCTTAATGGAGACCTCATCAATGAACGCGTTTCACACCAATTTACAGCTACACAGCACGTCTTTCACATCCCTGTGCCCACGCGAATCAGCCTCATCAAAAAGCCCTGATCTTTGTTCCATGGTCTCACATCAATCAGTACTTGTGAATCAATGCGCCTTAGATTGGTGAATCATCGCATGTGACTCACCGACGTCCCATCCTCACCCTGACATTGGCATCGGCTGGATATCAAGGGCTTTACTGTTAATTTTGGAACATTTCGTCATAATGCTAAGGCAACATTAAGAGCTTGTATGTAGGTAACAAGACAGGAGCTTTATAAAAGAGGTTATTAACCCTTTCACGCCGCAACCAATATCCGTTTTTGCGTTTCCGTTTTTTCCTCCCCTTCTTCTCAGAGCCGTAGCTCTTATATTTCTGTCCACGTAGACATATGGGGGCTTATTATCTTGCGGGATGAACTGTTCTTCTGAATGACACCTTCACTTTTTCTACAGTGTGTACTGGAAAACAAATTTTTTTTTTTTTTTTTTAAATCATTGAAATTGTGTTTTCTGGGAATTGTTTTTATGGTTTACATTTTGTGGTAAAAAATGACCTCTCAATATGATGCTCCTCACCAATACGATTACGGCGATATCAAACATATCAAGTTTTTTATTATTATTATTTTAGTGGTAAAAAAAAATAATCAAAAAAAAAAGTTTTGCCGCTGTGTCTACATTTTTAAAAATCTAATGCACACACTTTTTAATTTAAAAAAAAACAAAAAAACACAACATAGCACGTTAATTTTAGCAGCGATTTTTGCCCATTCTAATGGGAATGGGAGAAAAATGCAAGAAAAAAAGCGCACCAAAAACGGTAAACTTTTTTTGTGCAAAAAAATAACCCATTTCAAAATGTTATGTATAAACATACCCAAAAATTGGTAGAGTATCCTAGTTGGAAGGATCCTCAGTGATCAATAGGTTATCCTCTATCAATAAGAAAAAATTAAAATATCTGTAAAACCCATTTAATCCTTTAGTGACGGAGCTAATTTTGACCTTAAAGGGAACCTGTCAGCAGGATTGTGCACAGTAACCTACAGACAGTGTCAGGTCGGTGCTATTATACCGATTAACATGATACCTTGGTTGATGAAATCCGTCTTGTGGTTGTTGCATAATATTTGTAACTTTCAGTTAGTTAATGATATGCCCGTGCTCCGGGGCGGCCTGTGGTGGGGTCTTCATGTGGTTCTCTGCTTAGGTATTCATAATGAAGACTGCTGACAGGTCACTGATCCCTCACTGACCTGCCTCATAGTTTACATACTGCATAGAATACGGTTTGAAAAGGAAAAAAATTCACATTCATAGGGCAGTAACTGACTGCACTGTAGCATGATTCAGGGAATAATACGTCAGTTTTCAAAAGACTTGTTACAAAGTACAGTACAATAATTCTACCTTACTCCAGAGCTGGATTCACATCAACACTGCTAAGAACTGCCAAGTACTGCTATATAATATCCTCCATGCTGTTGTTTTTATCTGTATGCTACAGAACAAAGAGCAGGAATCCCTCTCTGTGTGCTGTGCAGTGTACGAGAGACATCATATCAGCTAGTCTTTTCCCTTCAGCTCAGAGTCAATAGCAAATTAATTCTTGTTTCACGATCTGTACTTGGATCTGCAATGCACAGTCTGGCAGTGGGTCTCCTGACCCCAACATGGGAGCCTCATAGGTATATATGAGGCTGTTGAGTTCGGGTCATGAGACTTTTTGTCAGTCCGTGCACTGATATGTGAAACCGACTAAAGAGTGAGAGCATGCAGAGGGGGAAAGCTGGTAAAAATGCATGGTAAAAATAAAAAGGCATAGAAAAGGGCAGAAGTAGTGTTATGTACGCCCAAAGATTTCTGAAAAGTTGCTTGAAACTACAGCTACCCTCTAAAAACATGAAAAATTGTTTTACTTTAAACAGCACATGTTCACTAGAGTCCTTTTATAACCCCTTTCTGACATCGGGGGTAATAATACTCCGATGTCGGACACCCTCGTTTTGATGTGGTCTCCGGTGCGGAGCCCACATCTTTCCCGGAAAATGTCAGCTGTTTTGAACAGCTGACATGTGCCTGTTACAGCCGCGGGGGTGGAATCGCGATCCACCCACGGCTATTAACCCGTTAAATGCCGCTGTCAAACTCTGACAGCGGCACTTAACACGAAACTTCCGGCAAAAGCGTCGGAAATCCACCCATTGGCGACCCCCCGTCACATGATCGTGGGTCACCGCTGGGTTGGCATAATCTGATCATCGTCTGTATGTAGCAAAGGTGGTCAGGTTACAGCAGCTTCTAGTCTCCCATGGAGACTATTAAAGCATGCCAGAAGTAAAAAAAAAAAAAAAAGGTTTTAAAAATATAAAAAAAATATAAAAAGTTAAAATCGCCCCCCTTTCAAAATATATTAATTAAAAGATATCAAACATACACATATTTGGTATCGCCGAGTTCAGAATCAGCCGATCAATATAAAAATAGAATTAACCGATCGCTAAACGGCGTAGCGAGAAAAAAGTCAAAACGCCAGAATTACGTTTTTTTGGCTTCCGTTACATTGCATTAAAATGCAATAACGGGCGATCAAAAGATCGTATCTGCACCAAAATAGCATCATTAAAAATTTCAGCTTGGCACGCAAAAAATGAGCCCTCACCCGACCCGAGATCATGAAAAAAGGGATTTTTGTGTACTCACTGTAAAATCCTTTTTCCAAGCCACTTATTGGAGGACACAGGACCATGGGTGTATGCTGCTGACACTAAGTGAATACAAAAAAGTTAGCTCCTCCTCTGCAGTATACACCCACCGCTGGCTCCAGCTTGAACCAGTTCAGTGACAAAGCAGTAGGAGATCATAATTATCAAATACAGGTACAAAATGTCAAACCAGAGTACAAACATAGCCGTCAGATCAAAAGGGTGGGTTGCTGTGTCCCCCAATGAGTGGCTCGGAGAAAATGATTTTACAGTGAGTACACAAAAATCCCTTTTTCTCCTTCACCTCTTTGGGGGACACAGGACCATGGGATGTCCTAAAGCAGTCCCTGGGTGGGGAACAATAAGACAAAACAAACCCCACATATTAACCGACCAGAGGGATGGAACTGCTCCGACCCGCATCCATGGAAGGACGCAGTCACAGCTTTGCCAAAATGTTTCGCCGACGCCTGGAGCCGAATGACCCACGCAACATCCACCAACCGAGTGGAGTGTGCCCTAATCCCTGCTGGGATAGGTTTGCCTCAGATATGGTAGAATTCGTGAATTACTGAAGAATCCACCTGGCTATAACTTCAACGCAACTAAGCACATCCTGAGTCTCAGGAAGCACGAACAATGCGTTCGGCTTACAGAAGGACACCGTCCATTAGAGGAACCTTCTGAGAGTCCTTGTCCTATGTAGAGCGTGAAAAGCCTTACAATACGATGTAGTGATGCCCGTACCAAACCAAGGCAGAACAATATCCTCATTGAGGTGGAAGAAAGAGACCCCCATTGGTCAAGAAAACAGGGGACGGCCTGAAATCCACCTTGTCCTGGTGGAAGATTAGGAAAGAGGTCTTCCTGAAGGATACTGAGGACCAGGTTAAGGTCCCGCACATCCAACGGCATCCTATAGGGGGAACCAAGTGAGACACCCCCGAATGAAAGTAGCCACTGGCAGATTGGAAACAATCCTACAGTGGAATAAAACCTATAAAGCCGAGACCTGACCTCTGAAGAAGCTAAGCATCAGGCCTAATTCCAGTCCGACTTGGAGGAACTCCAAAGTGGTAGTAATGGAGAAGATGAGGATAGGATGTGCGGTCTCTGCATTCTCCGAAAAGTTTTCCCAGGTGTGTTGATAGAAGCACTCTGAAGCCGGCTTCCGGGCGCCACCCATGATCAAACCACGTGAAGGGAGAGCCTAGCCTGGGTTAGGACCCAAGATTGAAAGGTCAAACCGTTAAACCCGGGGCCCCTGAATTCTGTTGGCAAATCGTAACCTGAGAGAGAAGACCTGATCGATCAGGTAGTCGCCAGGGGATCTTGGTGACAAGTTGTGGCCAATCTGACAGTAGGATCCCTGGAAACCGTTTCTGCTTTGATCTTCCTGATGACCTTCAGAGGAAACGGCAGTGTGGGAAATACGAATGAAAGACGAAACCCAGTGCATCCGCTCCAAAAACCTCTGGATCCAGAGACCAAGCAATGTACTCGGGAGCTTTGGCGCGTAATCCTGAAGTCATCTAATCCACACTTGGGGTCCCCCAGTGATGTATAGATCTGCTGTAAGACCCCCGGGTTAAGAGAACACTCTCTCAAGGAGAGACCGTGGCGGCTGAGGGAGACTGTCGCCCAGATTTCAGAGTCCGGAATGTGGTCTGCTGAAAAGACAGAGCGGTTCCTCCAGTGGAGATGTGAAGCGTTTCGCGCATTGCTGCCCTGCTGCGAGTGACCCCATGGTGATTGATGTATGCCACGGCCGTGGTGTTGTCTAATTGAATTCAGATGGGGCGACCCATGTTAGATTATGGAACCGCCGTAGGGATAAGGAGAACGTCCGACTCTCTAGGGCAGTGTGGTGACCAAAAATAGCTCTCAAAGCGAGAAGGCTGGCATCGGTAGTGACCACTAGCCAATGGACCGGGAGAAAGGATCTCCCCTGGCTGCTGGAAGACTCTAAACTACCACTACCTGAGCGCTTGTTTGACCCGCGGGGCAAGCGGCAGCGCCAGACGAGAGGAAAACTGACTCCTATCAGAAGCTGCCAGAAACACATGCTGCGGAGGACTGAGATGTAGCTGGGTGAAGGAACAGTTTCCATCGCTGCCACCATTTTCCCCAGTGTCCTCTCTAAAGGGATACACACGCGCTCCGCGCAGGTTTGGCTTTGATTATAAAGATGTCTAAGTATGGCAACGCGACCATGTCCCGAGAGTGCATCATGGACATGACATGACCTTTGTGAGCACTTCTGGGAGCGGTGGAGAGACTGAAGGGCAATGCTGTGATTTGGAAGTGTTCCTTGCGAACTGCGAACCACAGGAACTTCTGGTGAGGGAAAATAGGGACCTGAAGACGAGCATCCCGGCTGTCGATGGATGTTAGTCACTGGCCCTTCATTCTAGGGTTTATGACAGTACAGAAGGACTCCGTCCTGAAGAGCCGATCTCAGGACAGGATGGACAGCGGTGACCCGTCCCTATTTTGGGAAAACGGCAGGTTTGAGTATCACACCTGGAATCCTTCATTTTCACGATAGAGAAGGGAAGTATCATATATATTTTGAAAACACCAGGTCCCAGTCCGATTCATCGTACACGACAGGGAGCCAGACTTGATGAAACAAAGGCAGGTGACCACTTACATTGCTGGTGTTGACCGGATAAGGTCATAAGTCATTGAGACGAAAATCAATGGGACCTGGATCCCTTAGGAGTGGATTGTTTTGGCTGGCTTCTACCTGGCTGGTTGTCCTGTTGGAAACCGGGGGGGTAGACTGACTATGTGCTGGGGAAAGAATTTTTCTCCCCTGTGACGTCATTGATAAGGTGATCTGGCCTCTCTTCGAATAGACAGCCGCTCTGAGAAAGCAGAGAAGCTAGAACCTTTTTGGCAGCAGAGTGTGCTCGCCAATGCCCGAGCCAAAGGGATCTCTTGATAGGGATAGCGTTAGAAGCTGCGTCAAGAGAAGCGTGCCCCAAATAATTTCCAGTCAAAGTAATCTGATTTTCCAGCTCCACTGGTCTGTATAGCTCTGCCAAGGGCATTTATCCAAGAGAGCATGATAGAGAGAGACATCCGGGTGGACAAAGATGGCCCCCGGGATTGCAAAGGCATGAAGTCTCGCAGAGAGCGAGAAGCGCCCGAATGGGGGCGGAGATCCAGGCGTGATGTCTTCCAGTAGGCAGAGTCTCCGTGAAAAAGCCCAAGCCGGAGCCTAAATTTTAAATTTTGTGGGCGGCCGGAACTTTACCTGGATTCATTCAGCACGGTGCACATCCCGGCAAGGAGCTGCCGCGGATGACTGTGTTTCAGCGCCAAGGAGACTTGGTAGGCGGTCACAGAGCTATTTCCCCCTGGATGTGGCCGGCAGAGTAAGATGGCCGCCGAGACTTGTCGGAGGAAGTCTCGCAGGGAACGAGATGCACGCAGAGAAGGGCGGAGTTGACGCCACAAACTTCGGAAAAGGGGCGAAGCACCACCGCGGCGTCATGACAGGGGCCAGAGTTTTATAAAGTAGGCCCAAGCCGGGTCCCAAATTTTTCCCATGCCCGCTAGAGAGCACACGGGTGGTCCGTAGCCCAAGCGCTTCCTCGGCTGGTGCCGGACTCCACCGCCAGAGCCGCTGCGTCTGCTATACCACGTTTCGGGCCCACACTTACTGGTGGTGTGCGTCTCGGTCTGGAGACTGACGCAGGACCTGGACTGAGAAGCAGGGCTGTGGAGTTGGGAAGCCAAACCTGCGACTCCGACTCCGACTCAATTTCCCTTACACCGACTTCGACTCCCACATATATTGCTTATATTTAAGTGAAAAATTTATTGTAGTACAATGTGAACATCAGACATTTAATCATTTTTATGATACAATAATCAAGATATTTAGATAGAACATAAGATATATTTATTGGAATACAACTTTAGAACACAAAAAACTGTAATAAAATGTAAATATGTGATACACTATGTAATATCGATTACATATATACAGTAAAGACCAAAAGTTTGGACACACCTTCTCATTCAAAGAGTTTTCTTTATTTTCATGACTATGAAAATTGTAGATTCACTCTGAAGGCATCAAAACATCAAGAGAATGCCAAGAGTGTGCAAAGCAGTAATCAAAGCAAGAGGTGGCTACTTTGAAGAACCTAGAATATAAGACATACAGTACTTTCAGTTGTTTCACACTTTTTTGCTAATTATATAATTCCACATGTGTTAATTCATAGTTTTGATGCCTCCAGAGTGAATCTACAATTTTCATAGTCATGAAAACCCTTTGAATGAGGTGTGCCCAAACTTTTGGTCTGTACTGTGTGTGTATATATATATATAAACACTATGACTTATCTCAGCTAAGACAAAGCCTCAGGCTACATTCACACCATGGGCGAAGCCAGGATCAAACCTGGGGGGGGTCAAAACCTCATACTGTTCCGCAGAACCTCATACTGCACACCTCAGCTGCTGCAGAACCTCATACTGCACACCTCAGCTGCTGCAGAACCTCATACTGCACACCCCTACATTTGAAAATAAAGCCTGCACCTTAAGATGATGTGGTGATGAATGCAGTCTATTTATTCCAACTATCAAATGATGTTGATGTGTTACTGAAGACGAGCAATGCCTGTCCTGGGCGTCCTTTTGGGCAGCTATGAGGTGTACCTGACTGGTGCTAAAAAAAAAAAAGGGATTTTTGTGTACTCACCGTAAAATCCTTTTCTCCGAGCCAATCATTGGGGGACACAGAAATCGTGGGTGTTATGCTGCTGGCCACTAGGAGGACACTAAGTAAACCAGAAAAAAAGTTAGCTCCTCCCCTGCAGTATACACCCTCTCGCTGGCTGAGATTCTCCAGTTTGGTGAAAAAAAGCAGTAGGAGCATAAACAGTTAACAATAACCATAACAATATCAATGCCTAAGAATGCTACAGTGAGTCAATAGGCTAAAAAGGGTGGGTGCTGTGTCCCCCAATGATTGGCTCGGAGAAAAGGATTTTACGGTGAGTACACAAAAATCCCTATTTCTCCTACGCCTCATTGGAGGACACAAAGACCATGGGACGTCCTAAAGCAGTCCCTGGGTGGGGAGAATACATATGCTAATACCCCATGTACCACTGAGTGAACACCGTGGTTCTGCCAATTGTAGGCAGCGTCTGCCGAGAGCTGCATCCGCAGAAGCCTGAGAATGAATTAGGCAATGTTTGTAAATGTACGCAAGCTGGATCAAGTCGCAGCCTTGCGGAGAGGCCTGAGAATGAATTTGGTAACTTTTTGCAAAAGTATGCAGACTGGATGAAGTCGCAGCCTTGCAGACCTGTTCTGCCGAGGTCTGGTGCCGAAAGATCGAAGAGGCGCTCACTGACCGGGCAGAGCGCGCCTTAATCCCCGCTGGGACAGGCGCGTTCCTGGCACGGTAGGATACCTGAATCGCCAAGCGAATCAACCTGGCTAGGCATCTGACTTGTGGAAAGGAGCCATCTGCGAGATGTACCGTCTCAGCGCCCTAACCACATCCAGGGTGTGGAGGGCCTTCTCAATGCGATGGACTGGCGCCGGAACAAAGGCAAGGCAAAACAATTTCCCCGTTAAGATGGCAAGAGGAGAGGACCTTGTCCAGAAAGGACGGGAACATCCTGAGAACTACCTTTTCCTGATGAAAATTCAGAAATGGAGAATGGCAGGAAAGGGCTGCCAATTCCGAAACTCGTCTGATTGACGTAGTTGCCACTAGAGAGACCACCTTCCAAGAGAGGACGGTCAGTGACATGTCCTGCAGCAGTTCGAAAAGGAACCTCCTGAAAGGCCCCGAGAACCGGGTTAAGGCCCCATGAGTCAAATGGTCTTCTATAAGGAGTTGCCACATGGGAAACTCCCTGAATGAACGTCTTGAGCTGAAGCTTGGTGGCAAATTTGTGTTGGAAAAGCACTGACAAGGCCGAAATTTTGCCATTGAGCGAGCTAAGTGCAAGGCCTGATATTAATCCGGATTGAAGGAATTCCACTATGGCCAGAATGGAAAATACTGGAGGTGATCGACCATGAACCTTGCACCACAAAAAAAGGAAGGTTGTCTAGGTGCGGTGATAGATGCGAATGGACATAGGCTTCCTGGTACTAATCATGGTGGAAATCACGTCGTGAGGGAAACCAGCCTGAGCTAAAAACCAGGATTCAACGGTCACGCCATCAAAGACAGGACCCCAGAGTTCTGGTGGTAAATCGGGCCCTGCGAGAGTAGACCCATATGATATGAAAGTCGCCAGGAGACGACAGCGACTAGTTGTATTAGTTCTGCATACCATGCTCAGCGCGGCCAGTCTGGCGCGACTAGGATCACTGGCACTACCTCCGCTCTGATCCTCTTGATGACCCTCAGAAACAAGTAAGAGGGGGGGGAGATATACAGGAGCCAGAACCGGAGATATGGCGGAACTAGAGCGTCCGCTCCGATGGCGCAAGGATCGCGCGATCGGAAAATGAACCGAGGAACCTTGTTGTTTAGTCTTGAGGCCATGAGATCCACATCCGGAGTCCTCCAACGATGACAAGTCTGCTGAAAGAGTTCCGGATGAAGAGACCACCTCCCCGAGGCAATGCCTTGGTGACCGAGAAAATCTATCTTCTAATTTTCCAAGCCTGGGATGTGGCTTGCTATGATGGGCGAATGGTTGGTCTCCGCCCTATGGAAGATGAAACTCACTTCGTGCATGGCCATCCTGCCCCGAAAACCTCCCTGACACTTGATATACGCTACAGCCATGGCGTTGTCGGATTGAGACCTGATGGGGAGACCTGTGAAGAGATGGTGGAAACTCCTTAGAGCTAATATGATTGTTCTTATCTCCCAAAGTTAATGGGAAGACGTGACTCTCGGGTTCACCATTGACCTTGTGCTGTGAGGTGACGAGGGACCGCACCCCAACTGAGGAGACTTGCGTCGGAGGTTACTACCAACCATCTTACTGTGGGTAAAGACCTCCTTTGATTCAGGGAGGACCTCGGTGTCTATTCCCTGAGGGCTTGCCTGTCCCGCAGAGACGGAGGAATCCGATGGTCCAGGGAGAACGGGTTCTCGTCCCAAGCTAACAGCAATGCATGATGTAAGGGACGGAGGTGGAACTGTGCAAATGGAACTGCGCAAATGGAACTGCTTCCATCGCTGCCACCATCCTTCCAAGAACTCTCATGCTGAAACGAATGGAGAGAGAAACTGGTCGAGAAAGAGGCCGCTCTGCTTGTTGTAAGGCTTGGGTCTCTCCTGGAGGGAGAGTGGTGATTCCGCGGGAAGTGTGAGCCGGTCCTGGGAGAGACGTTTCGCAGTCTATCTTCCGCCCTAGGCGGGAAAGAGTATTTACTGTTATCCACAGATACCTTGCAGACTCGAAGGGACGGACCCTTGATGAGCAGGTCATCCAGATAGCGGTGGAAAGTCTGAAGGGCAAGGCCACGAACTGGAAGTGTTCCTCGTGAGTTGCAAAGCGCAGGAACTACTGGAGGGACGGGCAGATCGGAATTTGAAGGCAAGCGTTCTTGACGTCGATGGATGCTAGGAACTGTCCCTTTTCCATGGAAGCGACAACTGATCGGAGAGTTTCCATTTGGAATCGCCGTACCGTGACAAGGTGATTAACTATTGAGCCACAGATGGGTCGCATGGACCCGTCCTCTTTTAGAACCACAAAAGGACTGAATAAAATCTCCTGAACCCTTCATGAAGGGGGACCGGAATGATGACTCCGTCCCTTAGAAGAGCCTGAACAGCCCCGAAGGAAGGCTCTTGTCTTTTTTTGGAGGAAGAGGAAAGGAAAACTCAAGTTGGAGGGGGGGAAGAAATTGTATATTATATCCGAAGAATACCAGCTTCCTGACCCATTTGTCGTCATTAGGTAGATCCATGAGATCTGGCTCCCATAGATCCAGAAGCCCTAGGCCTGGGTTTTCAAGAACGGTTAGATCTGTATGAGATCTGGGAGCCACTGTCTCTGCCCGGGCACAGACCTGATCCAAAAAAGAAGGTAGAGGAGGACCAACTGGAATTGTTGGGAGAAAATCGAAACCCGTCGGCTGTTGGAGCGAAAATGGCCGAACAGCCCTTTGTTAAGGAAGGAATTTACTTGTCTTCTCCCCCGGTAGTATCAGAAATGAGCTGGTCCAGTCTCTCTCCAAAAAGATGACCCGCTTGAAAAGGGGGGGAGAAGTCAACAAACTTTTAGATGTGGCATCCGCGGAGCCCTGGGGCTCTTCTAATGGAGATCGTGTTAGCGGCAGTATGAGCCGCGCAATTGGCGGCCTGAAAAGAAGCGTCTACTACAAAGTTCACTGCGTGAATCATCTGGCTGGCGACAGAGGTTGCATCCGGAGGAAGATTGGTGCCCTGAAGGCAGTAATCAGGACTTCTGCCCAAGCGGCCATGCCTTAGTGACCTAAACTGTGGCGAAGGATGGAACAAACGCTGCTCCTGAAGCTTCCAAAAAATTGAACGGGCAAGGTAGTCAATTTGATGATTGGAGGGGTTTCTGACCGAGAAACCCCCAGAAACAGATAGGAGCGTTGTGGAACCAAGACGCGGTACAGGAGGGTTCACCAGAGGGATCTGTAATCGATCCTTCATTAGGTCTGGATCAAGCGGGTATTTAGCCAGAGTAAACTTTTGCCCAGTGAACCACTTATGGCTGAGCCCTATGATACGGGACGGCTGATAAATAACCAGCGCACACGCTTATTCCTTAAATGAGGAGTGCTGGAGCGGGAATATTTTCCTCATTCAACCTCAGAATCCTGTTGACTGATTCTATAAGAGAATCAAGCGACTCTTGATCAGTTGGGGGATTCTGAGGGGCTGACGTGACAGATACAAAATCAGACTTATGCTCGCTGTGAACCTCAGGAGAGGGCGAGTGAGAGACAGGAGTCATTGATCCTGAGGAGCGAACGTGACTAGGGGACGCGCCATGAGCCCGCCTTGGCAGAGAGAGTCCTCCCGGAGGGGGAATATAGCCTTGGTCAGAGGCTCCACCGACCGTGACAGGGGCGCAGCCCACTCGGGGGTAACAGACGCAGGAGGCCCGTCAGCAGCGGCTGCAAGGGGCGTTGAAGCGCAGGTCGGGGCACGGTTCGGGCACAGGCCGGGTCGCGGTCCGTGCATAACAGATTAGCTTGAGCACTGGAGAGTCATGCTCGCTGTGGTAAAGCAGACTTGCAGGTAGTACACACTGTAGAAAAGCGCAGTGTGCTTCTTAGCGGCTTGTTTAGCCTCCTGTGAGTGAGGCACAGCGCTCCAGAAAGGGTTAACGGCAGAGTCTGACTGCAGCTGCAGGGAATGTGCCGGGAAGGGGTTAAGCTTTAATCTGAGGGCAGATGCAGCTTACACACAGTCCTGTGTTATGGCCCCTGGGAGGAAAACGGTGGCCCTGTGGCGTCACCCAGAATTCGTCTGCTCCTGAAAGGGTTAACTGCAGCAGAGGTAACAAACATGGCCCCCGAGATTAGAATTGCACGTCTTGTTTGAAATGAGAGGCGCCAAGAGGAGGGGGGCGGTGACGATAGCGCAGGCGGCGCTATTCAAATTGCGGCCTAGTAGGCTGGAAAGGCCGGGGACATAATTTTTGGCCTACGCGCTGTAGGCGCCGGGGAGGGGGCAGCGCTATCGAGGGCGGCGCTATTTAAATTGTGGCCTAGCAGGCTGAAAAAGCCGGGGGCTAAATTACTGGCCTCTCCGCGGTAAGCGCCTGGCGGGGGGGGGGCCGCGAGCGGGCGCCAGTGTATCGCCGCAAGTCAGTGCTTCTCCCGGGGACAAGGACCCGACCCCATACCTCCACTCCTGTGCTCAGTCAGGTCGTCGCTGTTCCAGGGTCTTTCAGTCTCATCCTCCAGGCGATGTAGCAGAGCTGGAGGAGGTTTTACAGGGGCGTATTGCTCAATCGATCCACCCTCTGGGTAGGGGGACGGAGAGCTCTGGGGCTGATTCAGGGCATCCGAAAAAGCGCTGTTCAGGTCTGCTCCATGCACTCCTGTGCTACGTCCTGTTGCGCTTGCCCTCATATCCGTGGAGTACCGACCATAAGGGAACCATCGTCAGAGGAATCAGCCCCATTCGTCGCAGGAAAGTGTACGTGAAGGGTTACTCCACGTGCTTGCCTGTTGTTGGTTCTGGGGAGAGCGGGCCGTAGAAAGGAACCGTCGCCCCCTTCACTCCGTTAATTAAAAAAATAAAAATTTACAGAGAATTCAAAAATAACATAAAAACGGTGGGGTCTGAAACCAGACCCAAGTGCCTCCTACAGACACTAAGTAAGAACTGGAGAATCTCAGCCAGCGAGAGGGTGTATACTGCAGGGGAGGTGATAACTTTTTTTCTGGTTTACTTAGTGTCCTCCTAGTGGCCAGCAGCATAACACCGACGGTCTCTGTGTCCCCCAATGAGGCGTAGGAGAAAAGGCGTGTTAGACTGTGTGCTACCCGGCTTTCATTCTTTTTGGTACAGATAAGATATGGATCGACAGAATTGAATAAATTTATAGATAGATAGATATAGATAGATGGATGGATAGATAGATTTATAGAGCAGATTTCTAATCTGCTTTTGCTATTGAAAACATTATCTATGAGCTCAAAAACCTTTCAGGTGATGCGGTTTTTTAAAAAGCTGATCTGCTTTTGCAGCTGAAAAACGTATCCTCAAAAAACGCAGGAAAAACGCTGTGTGTGAATGTAGCCTTAGATCAGGAATAGAACAGCCATTTATAGGACATTTCATAACTTTCCCAAATTCCTATGAAAAAATATTCAGCACATTCTGCATTGAACTACTGTACCCAATTTATTATATATTTTAGGAGTCGGAGTCGGTCCATTTTATACCGACTCCACCAAAATGAGCACTGACTCCGACTCCACAGCCCTGCTGAGGAGCACTCCCGTCTTCAGGTCAGCTGGATTATGGATGGTGCAGGGGAACCCTCAATCCATCATCCCTTTGACTGGGAGGTAGAGGCACTGTCCGCCCTTCATTCGTCGCTGCTGTTTAGTCAGTGGCGATTCAGTGGAGGCCGCACGGACAACATGAGGACCTCTGTACTTCCAAGGGATTCAATGTCCTAGGATAAGACAGGGCTGTTCTCCAGCTGTAAACCAGGCTTAGAAGGGGGTACATGGAGGCGACCTTCCATGTTTACATCTGTTACTGGTGCGGGGAGAACGGTGCTCTGAAGGGACCTGTCGCCCCTAAAAAAGGCTCAGGCATGGCTTGCACATTGCAGGGGGATCGGATCTTCATCGCTGATCTTCTTAACTCGCTTTTCCTGAGAGGGTCCTTCAGTATCTGGGGGGGGAGGGGGGAGAGTACCTCCTCATGCATGAAGATCGGACGTCCGAAATCAGTTGCGGCATGTCCGCGTCTCCTCAAACCGACAGGCTCTGGTGGGCGAGTGGGTAGGGGGACGGAGGCAGGACCGGATCTGGATCACCTAAACACGCTTCTGTGTTAGGGTCCTGCCAAACAGACATATGAAGATACGGGGTGGCAGTACACTCCGTACTCAGTCTCTGCGTGGGAGTTCAGTAGTGACTATTCACACTGTATCCCTCCGGAACCTGAAAAGAAACGACGCACATTAGGTAGATATGGGTCTCAAGAGAGACCCGTGTCCACATCCTACTGACACTAAGCTAAAAACTGGTTCAAACTGGAGCCAGCGGTGGGGTGTATACTGCAGAGGAGGAGCTAACTTTTTTTGTATTCACTTAGTGTTAGCCTCCTAGTGGCAGCAGCATACACCCATGGTCCTGTGTCCCCCAATGAGGCGAAGGACAAATGTAGACGCTACGGGTATCGGAAAACGGCACAATTTTTTTTTTAACTTTGGAATTTTTTTTTTCACCACTTAAATAAAAAAGAACCTAGACATGTGTGGTGACCTGGAGAATCATAATGGCAGGTCAGTTTTAGCATTTAGTCAATATAGTAAAAAAGCAAAACAAAAATCAACTGTGGGATTACACTTTCTTTTGTAATTTCACCGCACAAGAATTTTTTTTTTCCCGTTTTCTAGTGCACGATATGTTAAAACCAATGGTGTCGTTCAAAAGTACAACTCATCCCACAAAAAACAAGCCCTCACGTAGCCATATTGATGGAAAATACAAATGTTATGGCTCTGGGAAGAAGGGGAGCAAAAAACAAAAACTCAAAAACGAAAATACCAAGAGCAGTACCTCTGCGGTCAGTTTCCGGTGCAGTGGAAAGTTTAGGATAGTTTTCATCATCTTTTCTCTGTCTAACAAGGTGAGAATTTCCTCCATGCTCGGCTGCTGCCATAAGGATTTTCCCAAGCTCTTCCGGGTTTTGTGATGCTCCACCGCAGCGGGGCCCCACAACAGCAACCTACAAGGATAGAAAAGGGCGATGAGGTCTGGTACTATTTATTCCAAAGCCAAAATCTGTCACTAAATTAAAAGGGAACCCGTCACTAGATTCATGCTGCCCAAACCATGGACAACATGCGAAAATATAATTTAAAACTTCTCTGTAGGGAAAGATCTGACTAGTCCGATGACTTCTACTGCCGACTTCACTATCCAGAGATTGACAGTTCGCTCCCAAAAAGGAGAGACCTGTCAATCACTGGTGCAGGGCCAAGTCATCAGACTAGTCAGACCCATTCCCTAGTTCCCGGACAATTTTTCAAACTATGCCCCGATTCATCATCATTTCCATTTCTCCACATTTCTGGAATAATTTTTTCTTTTTTTTAATCAACTTATTTTCTATACGTTTTGCATCTCTTTTTTTCCTTGACAGCTTTGCTTATCAAGATGTTGTAAGCAAAACTGTCCATTTTATAAAGACCAAAGAAGGGAGGCGGGGCGGCGTTGCCAGATTTTTTCCTATACTACTTAGCTGGGCAGGCTAAAGCTTTAAGTAAATGGATGCCGGGTAATTGTCTCCCCAATTCTGAAAGTCACTTGCTCCGCGCTGCACAAGTGGATTGCCCATTAGGTTTCCTGGAGTTGGAGAAAACTAATGTCCCACGTCTGCTGCCCCTGCTCCGGCTGGCACGATTAACATGGAGACAAATCAAGAAAGTAATTGGGTTTAAAGATCTTATAGCTGAAATGCCCCTGTGGAATAATAGCTATTTCCCGGGGTTGCTGGGTCACCCATCCAATGCTTTTTGGATTCAGTATGGCGTCTCTTCAGTGGGAGACTTGTATGACCAAGTGATCTTAAAATCTTTTGAACAATTACAGGTCACACATGATATTCCGAGATCTCAATTTTTTCGTTATTTGCAGTTGAGATCGGCTCTTCAATCACATATGACGCATGTGGGTGTGGACCGTACTATTTCATCTTTACCTCTGATAGGAATCCTTAATTCGCAGGGTCCCCAGGGTCTCATATCCTCTTTGTACACATAAATGCTGTCAGTAGGGGCAGAAATCGGCCATAAGCGCTATTGATAGGAAGTGGGAACGACTCATCCCTAATACGCAAAGAGAGGAGTGGGAGGAGATTCTGGAATCTCCGACCGGAGTGTCACCATCTATTAATAACAGAATGATACAATTATATATAATAAATCAATCGTATTTGATTCCGGTGCGACTTTTTAGGATGGGTCGGCTTCAATTGTCAGAATGTATGCGATGTCACTCGCCAGATGCTGATATTATCCATATGGTGTGGCAGGGTCCCATTATCCTACATTACTGGAAAGAGGGTGACTGTACTACTGACATCCCTGGTGCAGGCCCCTGTCCCTCTAGAGCCATTGGTCTGCTTGTTTGGGGTATGGGAGGAGGAGACTTGGGATCGCTATACTGGGGTCTTCCTGCGTGAGACGCTGTTTATGGCACGGAAGGTGCTGGCATTGCGGTGGATGGGGGGCTCATGTCCTTCCCTTAGATTCCGGATTGAGTTGGTAAATTTGATTGTTCCATATGAGCGCACGTTATACCAAAATAGGGGGATGCCCGGGTAAATTTGAAAAGATTTGGGAGAGGTGGAATTCCTCTCACCTCACTTTGCAAGGCTGAGACATCACACACGACATAACACGATATAGGAGACCAGGCTGCGGAAATAGTAGACACCAGTTGATGTAGTGGTAGTTGTAGGTTAGGAATTTTAGTTAGACTTTATTTCTGAGTGGTATGACAAGGTTTGTGAAATTGGATTGACATCCATGCTGGAAAATGTATAGGCAATCATCTTTTATGTATGCTTGGAAGGATATGTACATACTACGTTGTTTATAAGAGAGTGCAATTTCTCTGCATTATATTTTACAATGGACGGGAACATGTGTGCTATGTATAATGCTTGTTATCATAAGCCATTGTGTATGTTGTACATTCTTTGTGTCCTAAGGTTTAATGAACGAATTTAAAAAAAAAAAAAGATGTTGTAAGCAGATTTGTGAAATGCGCCTTCTACCAAACGAGTATATTTTCGGCACATCTCACTCCAAATCTACAGACAAAACCCTCTCCCCCCCCCCCCCCGACAGAAAAAGGTTTTGAATTTGCTGCATGGTTAGAAAACCGTGCGACTTTACAAAACTGGTTTTCGTAAAAAGTTTTGCCAACTTTTATTGCTAGAAAGCATTATTGATTTTGCTGCAAATTTCTGAACCGAGTGCGCCGTTTTGAAGAATTTGGTGCAAAAAAAGGTAAGCAAATGCAAGACAAAAAAAAAGTGACTTCAAGAAATTAAAAATGATGAATCAGGGCCCATATTTTCTCCGAACACTGCAGCCGCGCGGCCAGGCTCTGATTGCTGCTGTCCATGCAGCGACAGGCTCCCGACAGTCCGCAGAAAGCTCCCTCTGGTGGCGGCATGCAGAACATTATTTTATACATTTTGGTGCATTACCTGAAGTCAGTGAGGCTTAGATTATTCTGCTCATAGGCGCGTAGCAGGAACAGGATTTTCTGATCTAGGAAAAAACAATATAATTTCACACTGACATACTGTATCAAACATCTATATAACCACCACGAGCAGTCACATTTGGGCTATACCTGTGACACTGAGGGTGGCTCCATAAGCCCCAAGCAAGGCTGCAAAATGGTTTTTGTCGCACACAGATGGACAATTAGCGACGATGCTTCTCAATAGATCAGTCAAGCTTTCTGCAAGGCAAAAAACACATTGGGTTCAATGTAGCAGCAGAGGTCAGGATTGCACGCCATGTTATATGAAGGCCATATTCTCCGCGCTCAGTGCTGACAACCGAGTCATGACAAGGCTATTTGCCATTTTTGCGCTTTCCTGTTATCCCTCCGGGATAAGGACATAGGAGGCTGTAATGATGCCGTGCATAGAACGGGCCCTCTAGGGCCATGTGAACAGTCTTTTGCTGAGTTGTTGGAGTGGAAACTAAGCAGAAACTCCAAGAAGGATTTGTAGATATTTAGGCTCCATAAACTGAGTATACACAGAGCCGTTACGCTATATACCACTGCTTCACTGCAGCGTAATAAGGGTGAATACTACAACCCCTAGGTACCACAACAGTCAGATGTTGTATAGACACCTACGTCTCAAAATGAAGCTATAGTAGGAAAATTACCTATTGCTTAAATTAGGTTATTGTGTTACATGTATTTTTTTTTTTCATATTCATTAAAAAAAAAAATGTAATCTTCCCGTTTTCACACACTGGCCACTGGGGTTATTTTAGACTTGCGCTTCTCCTTTCAGGAAGTTTCCAGCAGTTTTCTTTATCAGAGGAAGATTACAATGACTGATAACACCTCTACATACAGTAGATAACACAGGATCCACCATTCACAATAGGTGATGTCACAGCTCACCTCCTCCTGTACAATGACTGATTGATAACACCTCTATATACAGTAGATTACACAGGATCCACCATTCACAATAGGTGATGTCGCAGCTCACCTCCTCCTCCTGTACAATGACTGATAACACCTCTATATACTGTAGATTACACAGGATCCACCCAGTCACAATAGGTGATGTCACAGCTCACCTCCTCCTCCAGTACAATGACTGATAACACCTCTATATACAGTAGATTACCCAGGATCCACCCATTCACAAAAGGTGATGGCACAGCTCACCTCCTCTTCCTTCATAATGACCTATGCACACGCTCACTAGATGCTTCAATACAAAAGATAGGGCTATAGTCTGCTCATTGTGAGTATTGTCTAAAATAGCCGCAGTGGTCAGCGTGACAACAAAGATTTCTAATGTTTATGCTTAAGATAGAGTCTGGTATGGATTAGAAAAAAAAAAATTGCAATTTTTTTTTTTTTTTAAATACTTTTAACATCAAAGCCTGATAACAATAACTTCCCTTTACGTACAAACCATACATATTTAGTATCAGCTTTGAAGGAATCCAAAGCGATGTAAATATTAAAAGTTAAGGACACCTTCTTTGGTCATTTATTAAATGTTTTTCGGCTAAAAATATTTGTTGCAATTGGGTTTCATTAAAAACTTTGCACCATTTTGTTTTTAATACTCTATAGTCAAAATAACGTTCAATGCATCTCAGCCACGGACTGGGACAGAAGGACAAGGCAGAGGCGTATCCAGGGGGGGCAGCCGGGGCAGTTGCCCCGGGTGCAGGCAGCAGGGGGGCGCAGTTGGGCCGCCCGGCCGCCTAATGCAGCGGTCGGCAGTGTCTCTCCCCTGGCGGCTGCGTTCTGCCACTACCAGTCCTGGGAGTCGGCGGTTCTCTGTGTCGGCTGTCAAGCTGACAGCCGACGCAGAGAAGGAGGCCGCGCCGACTCCCAGACAGCAATTATACTGGCGTCTATACAGACGCCAGTACAATTGAAGCTCTGAACGCCGGGTCAGAGCGACGTCAGCAGCGTGATCAGGTCATGTGATCACGCTGCTGACGTCACTCCCGGCGCCCAGAGCGAACGCTGGTGGTAAGTGTGCTCCATTCTGGAGATGAAGAACCACCGAAGATGGGAGATGGGGGGGTGTTCACGAGTGGAGATGGGGGTTAATGTGGGGATGGGGGTTAATGAGTGGATATGGGGCTTAATGTGGAGATGGGGGTTAATGAGTGGAGATGGGGGTTAATGAGTGGGGGGTTAATGGGTGGAGATGGGGGTTAATGGGTGGAGATGGGGGTTAATGTGTGGGGGTTAATGAGTGGAGATGGGGGTTAATGAGTGGAGATGGGATTAATGTGGGGATGGGGGTTAATGTGTGGGGATGGGGGTTAATGAGTGGGGGGTTAATGTGTGGAGATGGGGGTTAATGTGTGGAGATGGGATTAATGTGGGGATGGGGGTTAATGAGTGGGGGGTTAATGTGTGGAGATGGGGGTTAATGTGTGGAGATGGGATTAATGTGGGGATGGGGATTAATGAGTGGAGATGGGATTAATGTGGGGATGGGGGTTAATGAGTGGAGATGGGATTAATGTGGTGATGGGGGTTAATGAGTGGAGATGGGATTAATGTGGAGATGGGGGTTAATGTGTGGAGATGGGATTAATGTGGAGATGGGGGTTAATGTGTGGAGATGGGATTAATGTGGGGATGGGGGTTAATGAGTGGAGATGGGATTAATGTGGGGATGGGGGTTAATGAGTGGAGATGGGGGTTAATGTGGGGATGGGGGTTAATGAGTGGAGATGGGATTAATGTGGTGATGGGGGTTAATGAGTGGAGATGGGGGTTAATGTGGGGATGGGGGTTAATGATTGGGGGGTTAATGAGTGGAGATGGGGTTAATGAGTGGAGATGGGGGTTGGATGGGGGTTAATGAGTGGGGGGGTTAATGAATGGAGATGGGGGATTAATGAGTGGAGATGGGGGATTAATGAGTGGAGATGGGGGATTAATGAGTGGAGATGGGGGATTAATGAGTGGAGATGGGGGATTAATGAGTGGGGATGGGGGTTAATGAGTGGGGATGGGGTTAATGATTGGGGGTTAATGAGTGGAGATGGGGTTAATGAGTGTGGGGGTTAATGAGTGGAGATGGGGGTTGGATGGGGGTTAATGAGTGGGGGGGTTAATGAGTGGAGATGGGGGATTAATGAGTGGAGATGGGGGATTAATGAGTGGAGATGGGGGTTAATGAGTGGAGATGGGGGTTAATGAGTGGAGATGGGGGTTAATGTGTGGGGGGATTTGGAGTGGGGGTACATAATGTGTGGGGAGATTTGGAGTGGGGGTACATAATGTGTGGGGAGATTTGGGAGTAGGGATGAGGGGTTATTGAGTGGAGATGGGGGGTACTTAATGTGTGTGGGGGATTAGGGATGGGGGATTTGGAGTGGGGATGATATTTAATGTGTGTGGGGAGATTTGAGGACACAAAATGAAGAGTATGAGGAAACAGTATGGGGGATGGGTGCAGACAGTAAGGGGTGCGAACGGGTGAATGTATGTGGACACAGTATGGGGAGTCGGGGATATGTGTGAGCAGACAGTATAGAGAGTGAGGGGGTAAATATATGAGGAGACAGTATGAGGAGGGAGGGGAATAGTGTGAGGCCACAGTATATTGCAGATATTTTTATTTGGGAGCATTATAATGACACTTCTATCTTTAAGGGCATCGTGTGGGGATTTGCTGCAGAAGACCGGAGAAGATGGAAGTCTGCAGAGACGAGATGTGGATGAGAAAACTCATCATGGGTTCTGGACAAGAAGAAGAAAAGGAGAACGACTGCAGAGACGACATGATCTATAAGGTACCTGGGTGTAAATGTTATTTGTGACACTGACTAATTCTCATGTTTTCATTTGTTAGGAGCATTAAAGGGGTTCTCCAGGTTTGTACGGAATTCTATGTGACTGCAGACTTCTGAATTCTCACAGTGCTCACTGAACGCTGTCAGGATTCTCTCGTGCCGGTAATTTACATACATGCAGTCACATGCTGACTAGACATGTGTGGCCTCACTCAATGAAAATGAACGGAGCGGGGCCGGGCACGTCTAGTCGGAATGTGGCCAGAAGTATATAAATCACATACTTGTGCTGACATGACTGTATATCGGCAAGGGAGAATCCTAAAAGTGTGCAGTGCATTGGTTGTGAGAATTCAGAAGCTGCAATGTCAGGATTCAGCGATGCAGGTTCCAGTAGTCATCACATGGACACTTCACTCACTATGCGATATTCATACTTATGGTCCTGTGACAACGAGCTTCTCTTCCTGTTTTCAGTTTTTTACTGAACATTGAGAGCATTAGGGAGAGCAGCTCGTGGGTACATGACTAACTGTGCAAGTCGCATATGTACTTGGGGGGGGGGGGGCCGAACCAAATTCTTGCTCCCATAGGCCGGCGTAAAAAAAAAAAAAAAAAAAAAAATCATCCCGGAAAAGCCCCTTTAAGAGAGCGCTGCGATGATATCAGGCTTGTAGGGGTCGTGCGCAACACAAGAATTTGCTCTTTGGTGCCCCCGCAGGTTTTACTGTGGTATAACAATGCATACATTTTTTTTCCTAATGTTTTCCCTGCATACACCTCAGCTCGCGAGACTCATTCTAGCAGCTCGTATATAATATTTTCTAAAGCACCAAAAATAAATTGCATCCAAGTTCCTAAATTCATAGAACCCCTCTGCACGGGATGGAGGATGAGAGTAGTAATCCATGCGCTATACCACTTATAATGTAACGCAGATAGTAAAAGTCTGAACCTCGAATGGCGCTGCTGCCGCTTTCCTCGTCTCTGGAGCGGAGGAAACTTGGCAGAAACAGGGAATGTTGTGTCACCATCATGTGAACGACCGGTAACTGCACCAGGCCCTCGGTACAGGGGCTGTCGGGGCTGTACCACTGCTCGACCCCAGCACGTAAAGCTTCCAGAAAAGCACAGTCCTGATAGCGAAACCTAAAAGAAAGGACGAAATTAAAAAAAAATGTAAAAACTTTTAGAAAAGTGGACCCCAAACTATTCATATAACACAGACAGGGTAGAATTCTGCTTTTTTTTATTTTTAAGGATGGACAATTCCTTTAATTATTTTTGGAGACATCAATAGACATCATTTTATTTAAACCCTAAGTCGACATAACCATATTGAGTGCCCTTGGTTTTTTGTTTGTTTTTTTTTTTTTTGGGGGGGGGGGGGGGGGGGGCCAGTTGCAGTATTGAATGAGATCATTAATTTTACTGGGGAAAGAAAAATAGGCTAAACAGGGTGGGTGCTGTGTCCCCCAATGAATGGCTCGAAGAAAAATCCCTATTTCTCCTACGCCTCATTGGGGACACAGAGACAGTGGGAAGTCCTAAAGCAGTCCCTGGATGGGGAGCATGCACCTGCTAATACCCCATGTACCACTGAGTCAAGACTGAGGTACTGCCGATTGCAGGGTGCATGTGCCGGAAGCTGCATGCGCAGAGACCCGAGAATTAATTTGGTAATGCCTTGTAAAAGTATGCAGACTGGACCAAGTCGCAGCCTTGCAGTGCTGTTCTGCCGAGGCCTGGTGCCAAATGGCCCAAGAGGCGCCCACAGAACGGGTAGAGTACGCCTTTATCCCCGCTGGGACAGGCGCGTTCCTGACACGGTAGGATTCCTGAATCGCCAAACGAATCCACCTGGTTAGCGTTGCTTTTGAAACGGCTAGACCTTTCCTATGCCCCTCTGGAAGTATGAACAGGGCATCTGACTTGCGGAAGGGAGCCGCCCGCGAGATGTACCGTCTCAGAGCCTTAACCACATCCAAGGTGTGGAGGGCCTTCTCAATGCGATGGACTGGCGCCGGACAAAAGGAAGGCAAAACGATTTCCTCGTTGAGATGGAAAGAGGAGACGACCTTGGGCAGGAAGGACGGGGATGTCCTGAGAACTGCCTTGTCCTGATGAAAATTCAGGAACGGAAGACGGCAGGACAGGGCCGCCAATTCTGAAACTCGTCTATTTGACGTAATTGCCACTAGAAAGACCACGTTCCAAGAGAGGACGGTCAGTGAAACGTCCTGCAGCGGTTTGACAGGAGCCTTCTGTAAGGCCCCGAGAACCAGGTTAAGGTCCCATGATTCCAATGGCCTTCTATAAGGAGGCGCCACATGGGAAACTCCCTGAATGACCGTCTTGACCTGAAGTTTGGTGGCCATCTTGCGTTGGAAAAGCACTGACAAGGCCGAAATTTGGCCCTTGAGCGAGCTAAGCGCGAGGCCTGACTTTAATCCGGATTGAAGGAACTCCAATATGGCCGGAATGGAATACACCAGAGAGGATCGACCATGATCCTTGCACCACGAAAAGAAGGTTTTCCAGGTGCGGTGATAGATGCGCATGGACACAGGCTTCCTAGCACTAATCATGGTCTAAATTACGTTGTGAGAGAACCCAGCCTGTGCTAAAATCCAGGATTCAACGGCCACGCCGTCAAAGACAGGGCCCTGGAGTTCTGGTGGTAAATCGGGCCCTCTGAGAGTAGATCCTTGTGATCTGGAAGTCGTCAGGGGACGTCGGCGACTAGTTGTATTAGTTCTGAGTACCATGTTCAGCGTGGCCAATCTGGCGCGACTAGGATCACTGGTACTTCCTCCACTCTGATCTTCTTGATGACCCTTGGAAGCAAGGGAAGAGGGGGGAAAGATGTACGGGAGCAGGAACCGGTGCCATGGCAGAACTAGGGCGTCCGCTCTGATGGCGCATGGATCGCGCAATGAACCGAGGAACCTTGTAGTTTCGTCTCGAGGCCATGAGATCCACATCCGGAGTCCCCCAACGAAGACAAACCTGTTGAAAGACTTCCGGATGAAGAGACCACTCCCCCGAGGCAATGCCTTGGCGACTGAGAAAATCTGCTGCCCAATTTTCTACGCCCGGGATGTGGATTGCGGAGATGGATGAATTGTTTGTTCTCGGCCCAAAGGAGGATGTGACTCACTTTGTGCATGGCCATCCTGCTCCGGGTACCTCCCTGGCTGTTGATATACGCTACAGCCGTGGCATTGTCGGATTGGATCCTGATGGGGTGACCTGCGAAGAGATGGTGGAAACTCCGTAGAGCTAATCTGATCGCTCGTATCTCCAAAATATTGATGGGGAGATGGGACTCTCGGGTTGACCAACGACCCTGTGCCGTGTGGTGACAAAAGACCGCACCCCAGCCCAGAAGACTTGCGTCGGTGGTTACTACTGACCATCTTACTGGGAGAAAAAACCTCCCTTCATTCAGGGAGGACCTCAGTGTCCACCACCTGAGGGCTTGCCTGACCCGCAGGGACAGAAGGATCCGACGGTCCAGGGAGAACGGGTTCTTGTCCCAAGCTAACAGCAACGCATGTTGTAAGGGACGGAGATGGAACTGTGCAAATGGAACTGCTTCCATCGCAGCCACCATCTGTCCGAGAGCTCTCATGCTGAACCGAATGGAGTGAGAAACTGGTCGGGAAAGAGTCCGCGCTGCCTGTTGTAAGGCTTGGGTCTTTTCTGGAGGGAGAATGACCAACCCGCGGGAAGTGTCCAAGATCATTCCTAAAAAGGAAATCTGATGAGCCGGATTTGGGAAAGACTTTTCAAAGTTTATCTTCCACCCTAGGGGAGAAAGTGTATTTACTGTTATATCCACGGATTCCTCGCAGGCAGGAAGGGACGGACCCTGGATGAGCAGGTCATCCAGATACGGTAACACCACTACTCCCCGAGAGTGGAGAATGGCCATGACAGCCGCCTTGACCTTGGTAAAGACCCTGGGGGCAGTGGCGAGTCCGAAGAGCAAGGCAACGAACTGGAAGTGTCCCTCGTGAATTGTAAAACGCAGGAACTGCTGGTGGAACGGGCAGATCGGAATGTGAAGGTAAGCGTCTTTGATGTCGATGGATGCTAGGAACTCTCCTTTTTCCATGGAAGCGACAACTGATCAGAGAGATTCCATTCGGAATCACTGTACCTTGACAAACTGATTTAACAGTTTGAGATCCAGAATGGGCCGCATCGTCTCGTCCTTTTTTGGAACCACAAAAAGGTTTGAATAAAATCCCCTGAACCTTTTGTGATGAGGGACCGGAATGATGACTCCGTCCCTTAGCAGAGCCTGAACAGCCCGAAGGAAGGCTCTTGTCTTTTTCTTGGGGGGGAGAGGAAGGGAAAACCGAGTTGGAGGGGGAGAAGAAAATTCTATCTTGTATCCGGAGGACATCAGCTCCCTGACCCACTTCTTGTGCACGACTGCGAGCCAGGTGTGGCTGAAGGAAAGTAGGCGATCGCCTACTTTGTCGGTGTTCGCCGGATACAGCAACAAGTCATTAGGTAGAAGATCTATGAGATCTGGCTCCCCTAGATCCAGATGCCCTAGGCCTGGGTTTCCAAGAGCGGATAGGTCTGTATGAGACCTGGGAGCATCTGTCTCCGTACGGGGACCAACCTGATACGGAAGAGAAGGTAGAGGAGGGCCAACCAGAATTGTTGTTTAAAGATCGAAAACGCGTCGGCTGTTGGTTGCGAAACGGCCGAACAGCCTTTTGTTGAGGAAGAAATTTACTTTTTCCTCCGGTAGTATCAGAAATGAGCTGGTCCAGTTTCTATCCAAAAAGACGACCCGTTTGAAAGGGGAGAGAAGTCAACGATCTTTTAGATGTGGCATCCGCCCGCAAGCCGCGGAGCCATAGGGCTTCTCTAATGGAGATCGCATTAGAGGCAGTTTGAGCCGCCCAATTGGCGGCATCAAAAGAAGCGTCTACTACAAAGTCCGCTGCGTGAATTATCTGCCTGGCGACAGTGGTTGCCTCCGGAGGAAGATTGGAGCCCTGGAAGGAAGTAATCAAGACTTCTGCCCAAGCGGCCATTGCCTTAGTGACCCAAATTACCGCGAAAGATGGAAAAAGCGCCGCTCCTGAAGCTTCAAAAACTGAGCGGGCAAGGTAGTCAATTTGACGATTGGAGGGGTTTCTCACTGAGGAGCCCTCAGAAACGGATACTCCCCCAAAGCAATGCCTAGGAGAGCTTACAGGAGGGTCCACCAGAGGGGACTGTAACCAATCCTTCATTAGGTCTGGCTCAAAAGGGTATTTAGCCTCTGTAGACTTTTGCCCTGTGAACCGCTTATGTGGCCGATCCCTATGTTTCTGGACAATTTCCTTAAACTCCGGATGGCTGGTAAATAACCTGCGCACACGCTAGGTTTTCATAAATGAGATAGGGTGTGCTGGAGCGGGAATATTTTCCTCATCCAACTTCAGAATCCTGTTGACTGATTCTATAAGAGAATCAAGCGACTCTTGATCAGTTGGGGGATTCTAAGGGGCTGACGTGTCAGATTCGAATTCAGAGTCGTGCTCGCTGTGAACCTCAGGAGAGGGAGAGCGAGAGACAGGAGTCGCCAATGCTGAGGTGCGAATGGGACTAGGGGACGCATCATGGGTCCGCTTTCTAGAGACCTTACCATCTCTTGAATGATTACGGCCCCTGCTGGTGGTCGGCTCCCGGACGGCGCCAGAGCCCTCCTCGGGAGGTAAGGACGCTTTCTGACTTAACGAGTCCTCCCGGAGGGAGAATACAGCCTGGGTCAGAGACTCCACCGACCGTGACAGGGACGCAGCCCACTCAGGGGTACTAAATGCAGGAAGCCCGTCAGCAGCGTTTGAGCGCAGGCCGGGTCGCAGTCCGTGCATAACGGATTAGTCTGTGCACTGGGTAAGGCAGACTTGCAAGTGGTACACACGGTAAAAAACGCAGTGTGCTTCTTAGCAGCCCGTTTAGCCTCCTTATATTGAGACATAGCGCTCCTGAAAGGGTTAACGGCAGAGTCTGTCTGCAGCTGCAGGGTATGTGCCGGGAAGGGGTTAAGCTTTAATCTGAGGGCAGATGCAGCTTACCCACAGTCCTGTGCTGTGTCCCCCGGGAGGAATAGCGGTATCCATCAGAGTGTGCGCCTCACAGCTCGTGTCCAGAGCAGGCAGAGGTAAAAGACATGGCCCCCAAGATTAGGATTGCGCATCTCGTAAGGAAAGAGAGGCGCCAAGAGGAGAGGGCGGCGACGTTAGCGTAGGCGGCGCTATTCAAATTGCGGCCTAGTAGGTCGGAAAAGCCGGGGACTAAATTTTTGGCCTACCCGCGGCACGCTCTCTTGGTGGGAGGGCGGCGCTATTCAAATCGCAGCCTAGCAGGCCGGAAAAGTCGGGGACTAAGTTTTTGGCCTAACCCAGCGCCGAGAGCCGGGGGGGGCTTGGGGGGCCGCGATAGGGCGCCGGTGCACAGCCGCTGACGCTAAGTCAGCGCTTCTCCCGGGGACCAGGACCCAAACCCATACCTCCACTCTAGTGCTCGGCAGGCCGTGCTGTCCGGGTCCATCCATGCCGGTCTTCTCATCCTCCTGGGCTGATGTAGCAGAGAGGAGTTCTTAAAGGGGTATGCTCAATCGATCCTCCCTATGGCAGGAGAATGGAGAGCTATGGGGCTGATTCAGGGCATTTTGAAGCGCTGTTCCAGTCTTCTCCATTGCACTCCGTGCACTTGCTCTCGTATCCTCATCGCCAGAGGAATCAGCCCCAATCGTCACAGGAAAGTGTACGGGGAGGTATACTCTGCCTGCTTGCCTGTTGTTGGTTCGAGGGAGAGCGGGCCGTAGAAAGGAACCGCCGCCCCCTTCACTCCGTTAATTAAAAAATAAAAATTTACAAAAAATTCAAAAATAAAAACGGTGGGGTCTGAAGCCAGACCTAAGTGCCTCCTATAGACACTAAGCAAGAACTGGAGAAATCTCATCCAGCGAGAGTGTGTATACTGCAGGGGAGGAGTTAACTTTTTTCTGTGTTTACTTAGTGTCCTCCCTAGTTGCAAGCAGCATAACACCCACTGTCTCTGTGTCCCCCAATGAGGCGTAGGAGAAATCCAAATGTTGAGAAATGGAAAAATAGGAAAAAAAAATATCCAGGTCTCAGAAAATGGTGACAGAAACAGATTTTCCAGGAAAAATGCAGATTTTTTTTAAGCAGCAAAAACCATAAAACGAAAATCAAGTTTATCACTATTGTCGTACGAAGCCGGAGAACCAAGTTGCCATGTTTTTACTACACAGTGAATGCCTAAATTAAAAAAACAAAAACAAAAAAAAAAACTCTGGCGGAATTGTGTTTTTTTTTTTATTTCCCCGTTAATTGAGCAGAGTGACAACCCATTTTTTTTAGTATGATAAGCTGTAGCTTTTCTCCGAGCCAATCATTGGAGGACGCACACAGTGGGTGTTATGCTGCTTGCCACTAGGAGGACACTAAGTAAACACAGAAAAAAGTTGACTCCTCCCCTGCAGTATACACCCTCTCGCTGGATGGGAATTCCCCAGTTCGGTGAAAAAAGCAGTAGGAGCATTAAACGAATGACAATAATCATAACTCTGTCAAAACCTAAAAATGCTACAGTGAGCCAATAGGCCAAACAGGGTGGGTGCTGTGTCCCCCAGTGATTGGCTCGGAAAAAAGGATTTTACGGTGAGTACACAAAAATGCCTATTTCTCCTACGCCTCATTGGGGGACACCGACAGTGGGACGTGCTAAAGCAGTCACTGGGTGGGGAGCATACAACTGCTAAAACCCCATGTACCACTGGCTTAACACTGTGGTACTGCTGATTGCAGGATGCGTCGCTTAAGAGCTGCATCTGCAGAGGCCTGAGCATGAATTTGGTAATGTTTTGTAAAGGTATGCAGGCTGGACCAAGTCGCAGCCTTGCAGACAGGCCTGAGAATGAATTTGGTAATTTCCTGAATAGCCAAGCAAATCCACCTGGCTAGCGTGTTTTTTGAAGCGGCTAGACCCTTCCTATGCCCCTGTGGAAGTACGAACAGGGCATCTGACTTGTGGAAGGGAGCCGTCAGCGAGATGTACCATCTCAGAGCCCTGACAACATTGAGGGTGTGGAAGGCCCTCTCAATGCAATGGACTGGAGCCGGACAGACGGAAGGCCAAACAATTTCTTCATTGAGACGAAAAGACGACCCAACTTTGGGCAGGAAAGACGGGGATGTCCTGAGAGCTGCCTCGTCCTGATGAAAATTCAGGAACGGAGGACGGCAGAAGAGGGCTGCCAATTCAGAATCTTGTGTAATTGACGTAATTGCGGCTAGAAAGACCACCTTCCAAGAGAGAATAGCTAGTGGTACGTGCTGCAGTGGTTCGAAAAGAGCCTCCTGTAAGGCTCCGAGAACCAAGTTAAAGTCCCATAATTCCAATGGCTGTTAAAATATAGAGGCGCCACCTGGGAGACTCTCTGAATGAATGTCTTCATCTGAAGTCCGGTGGCAATTTTGCATTGGAATAGCACTGACAAGGCTGAAATCTGGCCCTTGAGCGAGCTAAGCGCGAGACCTGACGTTAATCCAGATTGTAGGAATTCCAATATGGAAAGAATAGATAACACCAGTGGGGATCGACCATGGTCCTTGCACCATGAGAAAAAGGTTCTCCAGGTGCGGTGATAAGTGCGCATGGACACAGGCTTCCTAACATTAATCATGGTGAAGCTCACATCGGGAGAAAAAACAGCCTGTGCTAACAACCAGGATTCAACGGCCACGCTGTCAAAGACAGGGCCCCGGAGTTCTGGTGGTAAATCGGGCCATGTGAGAGTAGATCCATGCGATCTGGAAGTCGCTAGGGAACGTCGACGACTAGTTGTACTAGAGTTCTGCATACCATGGCCGGCGCGACCAATCTGACGCAACTAGGATCACTGGTATTCCCTCTGCTCTAATTTTCTTGATGACCCTCGGGAGCAAGGGAAGAATGCACGGGAGCCGGAACCGGTGCCACGGCAGAACTAGGGTGTCCGCTCGGATGGAGCCTGGATCGCGCGTTCGTGTAATGAATCGAGGAACACTGTTGTTTAGTCTT
This sequence comes from Dendrobates tinctorius, assembly GCF_039654945.1. Lineage (NCBI taxonomy): Eukaryota > Metazoa > Chordata > Amphibia > Anura > Dendrobatidae > Dendrobates > Dendrobates tinctorius. The sequence continues at coordinate 38,908,433 of NW_027361752.1, read as the reverse complement.
TAGGCCATATGATCCACATCCGGAGTCCCCCAGCGATGGCAGATCTGCTGAATAAAACTTCCGGATGGAGAGACCACTCTCCTGAGGCAAGCCTTGGCGACTGAGAGAAAAACCACCGCCCAATTGTCCACACCCGGGGTGTGGATTGCCGAGATGGGTGAATGGTTGGTCTCGGCCCAATGGAGGATGTGACTCACTTCGTGCATGTCCATCCTGCTCCAAGTACCACCCCCTTGACGGTTGATATAAGCCACAGCCGTGACGTTGTCGGATTGGATCCTGATAAGGTGACCTGCGAGGAGATGGTGGAAACTCAGTAGAGCTAATTTGATCGCTCGAATGTCCAAGATGTTGATGGGGAGACGTGACTCTCGAATTAACCAACGACCCTGTGCCGTGTGGTGACGAAGAAAAAACCGCAGACCAGCCTAGGAGACTGGCGTCGATGGTTACCACCGACCATCGTACTGGGAGAAAGAACTTCCCTTAACTCAGGGAGGATTTCAGTGTCCCCCGCTTGGGGGCTCTTCTGACCCGCAGGGACAGAAGGAACCGGCAGTACAAGCAGAACGGGTTCTTGTCCCAAGTTAACAGCAACGCATGTTGTAAAGGGCAGAAATGGAACTGTGCGAATGGGACCGCTCCCATCGCTGCCAACATGTTTCCGAGAACTATCATGCTGAAAACGTATGGAGTGAGAAACCGGTTGGGAAAGAGTCCGCGCTGCCTGTTGTAACGCTCGGGCCTTTTCTGGAGTGAGAATGACCAACCCGTGGGAAGAGTCCAAGATCAATTCCAAAAAGGAAATCTGCTGGATCGGTGTTGGGGAAGACTTTTCGAAGTTTATCTTCCGACCTAGGCGAGAAAGTGTATTTACTGTGATATCCACGGATTTCTCGCAGGCTGGAAGGGATGGACCCTTGATCAGCAGGTTGTCCAGATACGGCAATACCACCACTCCCCGAGCGTGGATCATGGCCATAACAGCCGCCATGGCCTTGGTATAGACCCTGGGGGCGGTGGCAAGACCGAAGGGCAAGGCAATGAACTAGAAGTGTTCTTCTCGAATTGCAAAACGCAGGAACTGCTGGATGTTAGGGACTCTCCCTATTGCATGGAGGCGACACCGACAGGAGGAATTCCATTAGGAATCGCCGTACTTTGACATACTGATTTAACAGCATGAGGTCCAGTATGGACCGCATCATTCCTTCCTTCTTTGGAACCACAAAGAATGGTTTGAATAAAAAAATGCTGAACCATTCGTCTTGAGGGACCGGAAGGATGAGTCCGTTCCTCTGTCTCCACGTGGGGACCGACCTGATCCGGAAGAGAAGGTTGTGGAGGACCAGCTGGAGCTGTTGCGAAAAAGGTCGAAAAACAAGTCGCCTGTTGATTCCGAAAACAGCCGGGCAGCCCCTTGTTGGGGAAGAAACCTACTCTTCCCCCCGGAAGTGTCAGAAATGAGCTGGTCTAGTTTCTTGTCCAAACAGGCGACAAGTTTGATACGGCAGAGAAGTCTCTGGAGGTGTAATCTGCCCGCCAGTCGCGTAGTCATAGGGCTCTTCTGATGGAGACTGCATAAGCGGTTGCCTTAGCAGCGCAATTAGCGGCATCTAAAGAGGCGTCTACTGCAAAATCCCCTGCTTGAAATATCTGCTTGGCGACACTGGTTGTCTCCGGAGGAGGATTGCTACCTTGGAAGGCAGTAATTAAGACTTCTGCCCAAGTGGCCATTGCCTTAGCCACTCAAGTCGTCGCGAAAGATGGGAAAAAAGACGCTCCTTAAGCTCCAAAAACTGAACTGGCGAGGTAGCCAATTTGACAATTGGAGGGGTTTCTGTTATGAATGGGTCACCGAGGAGGAATAACAAAAAGCTAAGTCCCAGAAAACCAGAGAGGTTGGTAACTATGCAGATTGCAGATCCCTGATCTTAACCACACAACAGTAGCAGTGGAGCGTTCCTACGATGTTCCTAGACGCCTCGTCACCGCCTGAGGACTACATAAACCTAAAGCAAGAAAAGGGAAAACTAACTGCCCCAGAGCAGACCCCAAAGGAATAGACAGCCCCCACACATGTATTGACGGTGAAGCAAGATGAAAACACAAACACAGGCAGGAAAATAGGCTGAGCAAACGATGGGGCCCGACTAACTAGAAAGGACAGGAAAGGAAAGCCACTGTCTGCAATCTGCCAAAAAACCCTACCAAAATAATGTCTAACACATCTGATAGCAAAATTAACCCTGAAGTCACTAGACTTCTCCCACTATATCAGCACTCTGAAATATTCTGAAACAGAGTAAAAAGAGGCCAATCTAATAAGGGACAAAAAGGCAAATTGGCAAATACAGATAAATAGGAGTGGAAGTTCAGCATAGCCCCAGCTCAAGCTGACCACACAAGAAACTGAATTGACCAACAAGCGCAAGTGTGAACATTAGCAAAAAACAAACTTAACTTGAGAAGACTGGAAGAGAGCTGAAGTCCAAGACCTGAGAAGCAGACTGAATCACCAGCACCAGGATAGGGCGTCGGCTGTCTTACATCCAGTCTGATACTCCAGAGATCCAATCGTTATCCTCCTCATCAAGTGGCAGATTACTACCACTTAAACCAACCTCACTACCTCCTGTCACCACCAGAGGAAGAACGGAAGGAGAACTCTCAACTGGTGGAGCAGAAAATGAGCTCATAACAGGTTTCGGTAACTGAAATCAACAAGACAAAGGGGGAACACCAGGGAAACAGTTACAATGGTGGGCCCTGCAATAGGGAACGAGGACGTGGAGACCTCTTGCACTCCCCTAAGGCAGTGTCCCTGAACACTCCTACCGTTCCCTATACAGGCTCTTCACCTGTCGCTGAGCAGGATACCTGAATCCCTCACTATCCCTACACCTATTCCTTGCTAGGGAACTGGATAGTGCGGACACTGGTCCCACCGCTGCACTAATACACACAAAGGAAAAAAAGGGGAAAACACCAAAACTTATCTTTCTCTGCTGCAGTCACCAGGCAGCAGAGTGCAGCCCCAGATCAGCTTTCAGCAGTGGCTCGACACCTCAGAGCCAGCTGCTACCATCATCATCTATCTCTGCTGCAGACACCGGGCAGGCAGAGTACAGCACCAGTTTCAGCAGTGGCTCAACACCTCAGAGCCAGCTGCTCACTTCACCGTCTTTCAGCAGTGGCTCAACACCTCAGAGCCAACTGCTCGCTTCACCGTGGTTGGAATCCAAAAAGGTACTGCTATTACCAACACCTGCTTATACACCATGTGACCTTATACAACCAAGGGAGTGATCACATCAGCAGGGAAACCAACAGACACGCAATAACACCTATGGCCACCGGGGGCAAAAATCCATATTAAGCTCCCAGGCCTGAAAGGAAAAAAAACGGTTTACATGAGGGAATCCTGAATCTGACACAGATCCAAGAACTGGACTGTGACAGATAGGCTTTTGCCCTGTGAACCGCTTATGTGGTCGGTTCCTACGTTTCTAGACAATGTCCTTCAACTCCAGATGGCTGGCAAATACCCTGCATATACGTTTAGTCTTCTTAAAGGAGATAACGTGTTCCGGAACGGGAATATTCTTCTCGTCCAACGTCAGAAACTTGTCTGTCAGAGAATCAAGCGATTCATGGACATTTGGGGAATTCTGAGGGACTGACATGTCAGACTCAAATTCAGAGACATGTTCTCTGCGAACATTAGGAGAGGAAGAGCGAGAGACAGAACTTGCATATGCTGAATCGCGAGCGTGACACGGGGACGCGTCATGGTCCGCTTTCTAGAGACCTGACGATCCCTTGAACGAGCACGGCCCCTGCAGGCGGACGGTTTCCGGCCGTCGCCAAAGCCCTCCTCGGGCGGTAAAGACGCGTTCTGACTTAAAGAGGATTCCCAGAGGAGTCTATAGCCTTGGTCAGTGACTCCACAGACTGTGACAAGGACGCAGCCCACTCAGGGGGACTAAATGCAGGGATCACCTTGCAGCGGCGGCGGATGGTGTTTTAGCACAAGCCGGGTTGCAATCAGTGCATAGCGGATTAGTCTGGGTAATGGGCAAGGCTGTCTTGCAATAGGTACCAGCGGTAAAGAACGCAGTGCGCTTCTTATTAGCCCCCCTTTTTTTTTTGCTTCCTTAGACTGAGTCACAGTGCCCGTGAAAGGGACACAAGAAGGAGTTAAGGACATGGCCCCCGAGACTAGCAGGGCGCCTCTCGTACAAAGATGTGGGCGGCGGCGCTAACAGTGGGCGGCTCTATGAAAATTGAGGCCTAGTAGGCCGAAAAGCCGGGGACTAAATTTTTGGGTCAGTGCTTCTCCCAGGGACCAGGACCCGATCCCATACCTCCAATCCAGTGCTCGCTCCGTCTGCGCTGCCTAGCAGGTTTCATCCCATCTCAGATCCTAATGTAAAAAAGCTCCCGGGCGATGTAGCAGAGCCGGAGAGGTTGTTACAGGGGTATTGCTCAATCCTATGGGCAGGGGGACGGAGAGCTATGGGGTGATTCAGGGCATCTGAAAGCGCTGGTCAAATCTTCTCCGTGCGTTCCGTGCGCTTGCCCTCGTATCCGTGTGGGGTACAGGGACCATAAAGGAACCATCGCCAGAAGAATCAGCCCCAGTCGACGCAGGAAAGTGTACGGGGAGGTATACTCCGCGTGCTTGCCTGTTGTTGGTTCGGGTGAGAGTGGATCGTAGTAAGGAACCGCAGCCCGCTTCACTCCGTTAATTAAAAAATAAAAATTTACAGAAAATTCAAAAATAAAATAAAAACGGTGGAGTCTGATGCCAGACGCAAGTGCCTCCTTCCTACAGACACTAAGCAAGAACTGGGGAATTCCCAGCCAGCTAGAGGGTGTATACTGCAGGGGAGGAGATAACTTTTTTCTGGTTTACTTAGTGTCCTCCTAGTGGCCAGCAACATAACACCCACTGTCTGTGTCCCCCAATGATGCGTAGGAGAAAGTACAATTTATATACTTGTTTTGAACGTGTTTTTGTGAATTTTAAGTGGAAGGTGCGGCAAACAAAATTCAACCATTTTGGCACTTTGATTTTGTTTTCCATTACGTATTTCACAATGTACTTTTTTTTTTTTGTATTTTGGCGGTAGTGATAGGATTAAACATTTCCAAAATGTTGTCTGATGTGGACATAATAAAATGGGACTTACTTCAGTCCGCTCTTCACAAGGCTGTTCCATTCAGTTGGGACGTCTTCATTGATTAGACGCTGCAAGAAATTATACAAGTAATATATAAATAAAAATTAGAGTAAATTTTTGCGTAACCATTATTGAAGATGGAACATGTTCGGATAAGATGTTATCCTTCATGCTCGGGTGCTAACCGAGTGACTTCGGCGTGCTCAAAAAATGTTTGAGTCTCTGCGGCTGCGTGTCAATCCCTACATGTTTGGCGGCTGTCGAACAGCTGTGAGACATGCAGCCGTTGAGACTCAAACATTTTTTGAGCACGCCGAAGTCTCTCGTTTAGCACCTGAGCATAGAGGATAACACCTTATCCGAGCACGTTCGCTCATCACTAGTAAACATGTCTGGGATGTTTTGCAATGATTAGTGATGAGCGAGTATACTCTTGCTTGGGTTTCCCCGAGCATGCTTAGGTGATCTCCGAGTATTTTGTCGTGCTCGGAGATTTAGTTTTCGTCGCCTCAGCTGCATGATTTGTGGCTGTTGGACAGCCTGAATACACCTGGGAATTCCCTAACAAACAGGCATTCTTCACGTGTACTCAGCCTGTCCAGCAGTCGCAAATAAATCATGTTGCTACGGCGGCAGAAATTACATCTCCGAGCACGCCAAAATACTCGGAGGACACCCAAGCATGCTCGGAAAAACCCGAGCAACGAGTATACTCATTCATCACTAGCAATGATTTTTCATAAATTGTGGCAAAAACAAAAAAAAACAAAAGCACAACAAATCTCTGCTATAGAAGCAAATGTACACCCTAGAAGTTCATCCATTACCCTTCTAAATAGCAAGACATCAATTCCACCCATAAAACATCCCCCCCCCAAAAAAAGTCACAAAAAATCTATCCTAATTGATAATGATGATAAAATAACAAATAAATAAAAATTGGCACCGTGGTTCTTCCTGGCGCTAAGCTCAGTAAAACACAGATTTTTATTTTCCTACCATGAGATCCTTAAGACGAGAGAGCAGAGCCATCTCCTCTTCCGGTGCCGCTTCCTCCGGTTCTTTATTGGTGCCATATGTGGCAGTCAGACACTTCATACAAGCTGCCAGGAGAGACTTCTGCCAAGAACAACCCTTCACCCCGTCACCGTCTGCAGCTTGCGATACACAGTCAGCTAGAGCCCATCTGTAAGACGTTAATTAATTCAAAGAATTAGGATGGCTGAGAAGATCCAAGAATGACAATGAGCGCTTAAACAGACGCAAATCCATAATCCTTAAAGGGGTAGTCTGGTTTAGAAAATCCATTTTCGAATATCACAGTAGATAATAGATGTGAGCCCCTATTGAGACCACCAGAAAAAAATTACAAGAGCGGCGATATTGAGGGAAAAAAAAGGGGCAATTCTACAATTGTTTTTTTTTTTGTTTTTATTTACCTCGTTCACTGTACAATAAACCAGATCTAGCACTACTATTCTCCAGGTCAGTACAATTACACAGATACCAAACATATATAGTTTTTTTTTTTTTATTTCACTGGCGGAAAATTAAAAAAAAAATTAAAACTGTAAAAAAAATATTTCACTTGTGTCGCCATTTCCCAAGACTTGTAATGTTTTCAATTGCCCAATCCAGCAGATGGATACCCAACCATGAGTGTTCGTTCACATTTCCAAAAACTATTGGTAGACACCATCAAAGTTGCATCAATTTCACCACAGTAGAAATAGTATAATAAGGACTGACAGGTGTTCCACTACACCCAATCCAGCAGATGGGCACCCAACCAGGAGTGCTCACTTTCCAAAAATTATTGGCAGACACCTAAGTGGAATACCTGTCACGAGAATAGAAATTGTATAAATTGGGGCCGACAAGTCTTCCACTACAGCTATCCCAGCAGAGTAGACCAACTATGACTGTTTCCACAAATTTGTGTTAACATCAGGCACAGGAGCCTCACTAAAGATATCACAGAGTGCAGTTACGTGACATTATTGTATCACAGTAAAAAATGCAATATCACCTAGTCTGTACAGTCTGCGATTGGGGTTCAAAAGTCCTTGGAGATTCATGACTTTTTCATCTTGATGAAAGATAGGCGGTCTACACTTTCAGGGGACAGCCGGCTGCGCTTATCCGTCTGGACACCACCAGCAGCGATGAAGGCACGTTCTGAGAGAACACTGGCTGCCGGGAACGATAAAACCTCCAAGGCGTGTGAGGCGAGCTCAAGCCACTCATCCAAAATGTGAAAGGGTCCAAACCCTCCCCGATGGTATTGATATTCAGTTCTAGATACTCCTGCACCATCCTCTCCATTCGTTCATCACTTGTAAGACTTGGAGCTGGTCAAAAAAGGGTCAAAGGACTCACAAAAATTGCTTCTTCCACTTACACCACTGCAGCTGCTGCTGCTAATGTTTTGGAGTTGACAAATTGACGTGTCGGAGGTTGGAAGCCTGGAGTTGCGATGCGAACTGTGTGCTTCACTGCTGTCACGATATGTCATGACCCAACAGGGGTCAGTCCAGCAGATGGCACGAGACACACACACACACACACACACACACACACACACACAGACACACACCAGAATGGAAATGGGGAGAGGAAGGCCCTACTGATAGGGAAATGAGGGATGGACACCTCCTGCTCAAACCTATGTCTGACCCTCCACTCCCCTAACACCCTAAATGGGTCCTTCCCCCCACCGCCGTCAGGAACCTCGTCGCTCGCTGTCACCTAACACTGCCCTGGCTAGTGCACTGCCCGTCAAGGGCGCTAGTCTCACCACAGCAGATGGAAAAACACAGGGAACAGTGACAAACACAAGACAGACGAGGAAAAAAACAAACAAACTTAGCTTAATAGAATTCTCTGCTGCAAAGCACCGCACAGCAGAAGAAAGGCACCTAGACCACGAACTTCAAGAAACCAGCTGATACGCCACTGCAGTCAGAGAGCTTCTTACTCCAAGCTTGATCAACATAGATTGCTCTATCACTGATTGACAGCTGATGCATCAGGTGACCATTTAAAAGATGGTGGGAGTGGCCACCATCCACATCAGCTGACCAAGCAACTCTGCAATTGCAACAGATTGCCAGCAAGGGAAACTGACATTAACCCCCGCTTGACAGGAAAAAAGCTACATTTAAAACATAGTGGAACCAGACCTGCCACAAATTCAAAAATGGATCGTGACAGTACCCCCCTTTCAATGAGGGGCCTCTGGACCCTTAACACCGGAAGTCACCGGAAACGACGTATGGCGAGGGTGCCTCCATCCACAAAGATTCACCTCCGCAGTCACCTGATCCTTGGGTTTACGGCAAACACATCCTAATGGAGATGGCAATAACAGGCTCCGGAGGCGCAACAACTCTCCAGAGCGCCAACTTGTGGAATATGTTGCGTACATGCATTACTGGGGGTAACTCCAGCTGGAAAGTCCCCGGACTGAGAATGGCAGATAGCTCATATGGCTCGATCACCCTAGAAATACAGGTCCCAATTGCGTACTTCCACCTGATGTTTTTGGTGGACACCCACACACTCATTCGCACAGAGGTCCGGACCTGAATGTTTATTTCCACGTGTACGTTTGCCAACAGACGGTAATTTCCCTGAGCACCTGAAAACAGATGCATCCCCCTGTGTCCCCAGACTCATACCCTCACTACCATTCAGGGGGAACCACCACCCTCCCCTGATCCCTCCTACTGAGAGGACCCGAGACACAGAGTCTACTTGTGGTAAGGGTTGAATCCTGCCCCTATTCCCAGGTAGCACCTTAGCTGCCTTCACCAGAGAAGAAGGAACAGGTTTGAGAAGGAGAGCAGAGACAATAGCTCGCAGGCAGCAGTCCTTACAAGACTGGTCACAACTAACTACTTCTCTGGACCGCCAATCAATGACTGGATTGTATCTCTTCAGCCAGGGAAGGCCTAAGACAATGGGAGTTGGCATACCCTCCAAGACAGGGACTCTTCGTGAAGAGTTCCTATACGCAGGTTAATACTTTCTACGACTTGGGTCACACTCCCTGGCTGAGAGGAACAGTCAATTGCCCGAACGGAAATGGGTCTCGCAAGCATCCTACCGATCAGAGCACGGGTCTGAACAAAGCGAGAATCCACCAGATTGACCCTAGATCCACTATCCACAAGCACCGGTCTAGTCTCATTTACCCCACCAACCACCATTTCAGCCGGAATGGTACACGGAGATGAAAAAAAGATGGAGGAAATGTACACACCCTGGTCATCTCCCCTCCATACGACTAGGGGAACGCAGCTATTGTGAAAGAGAATGTACTTCGGCGCAAGCTGGGCAGACATTGATGAAATGATCCGTAAGACCACAGTAGAAACATGCCCACATCCCACGGCAAACCACAGGCAACCTCGTGGGTTCATCTGTCTGCACCAGTGTGTCCTCCTCCCTAGATAGATCAACAGGGGGTAGATTTGGTGTATGTCTCTCCTTGAGGAGTCTATTCACCCGTATAGCAAGGGCCATGGCGGCCTCCAACGACCCAGGAGTAGCATACTGAAACCTAGTTGACAAACCCTGACAAAAATGGCTCCTAAGAGCAGGGTCATTCCACTGCGTGTCAGTGGTCCATCTCAAAAACTCTGAGCAGTACTCCTCAGCTGGCCGACCCCTCTGCTTGATCCTCAGCCAGGTAGATGCAATCAGGATCACCATATACCAGCACCAATGCTGAGAAAAACTTGTCCACCGACCGCAAAGATGGTGAATCGGTCAGTAGGGAGAAGGCCCAGGATTGGGGATCACCCTTGAAAAGGGAGACTATAATCCCCACACGCTGTTTCTCACTCCTTGAAGAACCTGGGCGGAGCCTGAAATATAGCTTAGAGGCCTCCTTAAAAAACAAAAATTTATCTCTCCCTCCAGACAACCTGTCAGGGAGAGATACCACCATGGTTACTTACCGGTAGCCGGTTTTTCCGGAACCCATGACAGCACCACCTGAGAGAGGGATCCGCCCCGCCAGGACAGGAACCTACTGAGACATAAGGGGCGGTACCTCTCCCCCACTTCAGTTGGGTTACAGAGCACTGAGAGGACTTCCCGGTTTATTTACATTTAATCCAACACCACAACACTCAAAAAACACCCTACTAATTGTGCACACCCATATGGTGAAAAGGGGGGGGGGAATATACGTGTGCCGTCATGGGTTCCGGAAAAACCGGCTACCGGTAAGTAACCATGGTGGTTTTCCCTTCACCCATGACAGCACCACCTGAGAGATTTTTGGAGATTCGAAACACCTTAGGGAGGGACCACCGCTTGCAGCACCCTTCTACCAAAGGTTAAGTCAGCAGAGGAGGATAGATTCAACCTATAGTGCTTAAAGAAGGTTGAAGGTGAGGCCCAGGTAGCGGCCTTACAAATCTGTTCGATCGATACCTCTGCTTTTTCGGCCCAGGAGGTCGCCACGGCTCTGGTGGAATGAGCCTTGATGCCGTCAGGAATCGGGATACCACTAGCTGTGTAGGCTACACTAATGGCCTCCCTAATCCATCTAGCAATAGTCCCTTTTGAAATCCCATAGCCTTTCCTGGCACCCTGAAAAGCTACGAATAGGGACTGGGACCTCCTCCACTGGCTAGTCCTAGATATGTATTCTACGAGAGCTCTCTTAACATCTAGATTATGGAACTTTTCCTCCCCCAGATTTTTTGGGTTCTCGCAGAAAGATGGAAGGACAATTTCCTGGCCCCGATGGAAATCTGATGCTACTTTGGGCAGATAAGCGGGGTCTGTTCTTAACACTACCCTACTACCCTATCCTGAAAGACTTGCGTATAAGGTGGATTTACTGAGAGAGCCTGTAAATCGCTTATCCTGCGGGCTGACGTGAGGGCCACTAACAGGATTGTTTTTAGGGTCAGAAACTTTAGGGGTAGCTGATGTAATGGCTCATACGGATCTTTTGTAAGGGCCTCTAGCACTAGGTTTAAATCCCAGGGGGCTATCCGGGGTATTGGGATAGGCCTAGCTCTATGGCAGGATTTAATAAATCTGGCTATCCATCTATTTGATGCCAATTTGCAGTTGTAGAGCGCCCCTAGTGCAGACACCTGAACTTTAAGTGTGTTCACTGCTAACCCCATCTGCAACCCCGATTGTAAGAACTCCAGGATGGCATTAATCGAGGGATCTTTCCCTAACGGCCTACCTAAGAACTGCAGGAACTTATTCCATGTTCTGCCGTAGATGTTAGTCGTCACTGGTTTCCTACTCTTTAGCAGGGTGGCCACCAACCCGGGGGAGAACCCTCTATCCGTTAAAAGCGACCTTTCAAATTCCACGCCGTCAGATGGAATCCTTTGACCTGAGCGTGGAATATTGGACCTTGAGCTAGTAGGTCTGGGATTTCTGGTAGAACCCATGGATCGGAGAGGGACATCCTTCGTAGCAGAGCAAACCATGGCCTTTTTGGCCAAAACTTAGCTATTAGAATCACCCTGGCCTCATTGTTTCTGATTTTTCTGACAACTGTTGGGATCAGAGCCACTGGGGGGAACGCATAAGCTAGCCTGAAGTTCCACTGGATGCCCATGGATTTTCTCTCGGGTTTAGAGAGCAGAACCTTTCTGTTTGCCTGTTGTGTTTGTTGGCAAAGAGGTCTATCACCGGTTTCCCCCAAAGCTGAGTTATTTTTTGAAAAATGGACCGGTTTAGCGCCCATTCCCCCTGCTTCAGGGTATTGCGACTCAAGAAGCCTGCCTCTATGTTTTCTGCCCCTTTTATATGTAAGGCTGTCAAGGAGTGTAGGTGTTCTTCTGCTCTGCTCAGAATGTCTGTCGCCGCTTCCATTAAGGAGTGTGATCTTGTCCCTCCTTGGTGGTTGATGTATGCCACTACTACCTTGTTGTCTGACATGATGTGTACATTTCGACCCTGGAGTAGTGGAATGAAGTGACTTAGGGCCTTGCTCACTGCCCACAGTTCTCTCAGGTTGGAGGATGCTTCCCTTTCTTGACGCGTCCAGGAACCCTGATCTATGATGCCCCTTAGGTGTGCCCCCCACCCCGAGGAGCTTGCTTCTGTTAAGATTATATCTGACGTCTGTCTGTCCCACGGTATTCCCAAGGTCAGATTTTTCTTGTCCAGCCACCAATTGAGAGAGTCTCTGGTTTTTAAGGAAAGCTCCAGCTTCCCTTCTAAACGCCCTCTTAGCGATCTTTGTGCTGTTAGTATCTCCCACTGGAGTTGCCGGGTGTGTAACTGAGCCCACCTGACCGCAGGAATACAGGATGTTAGGGTACCTAGCAGGGACATTGCTCTTCTTAAAGTCATACGTGGTTGGTTTTGGCCCGTGAAGGCCAGATTCTGCACCTTTTCTATTTTGGACTCTGGGAGCAGACACTCTTGCTTTTCTGAGTCTAGTACGAATCTTAGGAAGGTCTGTTGTTTTAGGGGTTGCAATTTTGATTTTTTGAAATTGACTATCCACCCCAATTCCTGCAAGGTGTTGATCACCCGGGTCAACTGCGCTGTACAGTGGTCCTCTGAGCTGCCTACTATGAGAAAATCGTCCAGGTATGGTATTATGACCGTGTCGTGAATCCGGAGAAAGGTAGTCACTTCCGCTATTACTTTGGTGAAAACTCTCGGGGCTATAGATATGCCAAACGGAAGAGCCCTGAACTGAAAGTGCCTTAGCGTGCCTTGAATATAAAGTGCTACCCTCAAGTATTTCTGGTAATCTGGGTGGATAGGGATGTGATAATACGCATCCTTTAAATCGACCACGGCCATGAAGCAATCTTGGTGTAGCAGCTTCACCGCCGTAGTTACTGATTCCATCTTGAAGGTCGAGTTCCTTATCCATAGATTGAGCCGTTTGAGATATATGATTGTCCTGAAAGTTTGATCGGGTTTTTTTATCAGAAAAAGGGGTGAATAAAACCCCTTCCCTTCCTGTAGGCGTGGTACCTCGGAGAGTACCCGCTTGTCTATCAGGCTCAGGATCTCTGTTTCTAAGGCCACCTGCTCTTCGGTCACCTTCCTGATGGGTGTGATGACGACCACGGATTTTGGCAGACGGATGAAGGGAATTTTCAGGCCTTCTGTTAGGATGGTTAGGATCCAGGCGTTGGAGGAGATCTTCTCCCAAGTTTGGAAAAAGTGCGCCAATCTCCCCCCCACTGGAATACTGGCCTTACTGTGGCGACTTTTTTGAGGTGGAGGTACCTCCACCAAACATAAATCCCGATTCTTTTTTTCTTTTATCCTCCCATCTTCTCCTGTCAGCGGGAGTGCGCCCCCTATTGAATCTTCCCCTCCGAAAGGGCTGTCTCCTCTGATCCATAGGAAATCTGGGGAAGCCTTTTTTCTTATCGCCTGCTTTCTCCAGTATATCGTCCAAGTTCTTGCCGAACAAGAATCGACCGTCGCAGGGGAGAGAGCATAATTTGGCCTTGGACTGAAGGTCACCCGGACAGCCCTTAAGCCATAATGCGCGTCTAGCAGCATTTGATAGTGACGCTGCCCTGGCTGTCATCCGCATAGAGTCCGCCGAGGTATCGGCCAAAAAAGCTGCTGCCCCGTGCAAGAGATACATCTCCGATAAGATTTTCTCTTGGGACCCTTGAAGACAGCTTTTCTTCTAACTGCTGCAGCCAGATCATGAGGGAGCGTGCCGTACAAGTACCCGCTATTGCCGGTTTTAGTCCTCCTGCTGTCGCTTCCCATGCGTGCCTCAAATATGAGTCCGCCTTTTTGTCTAGTGGGTCTCTAAGAACCCCTGCGTCTTCCAGGGGCAGGGCCGACCTTTTGGAGGATCTGGACACCGCTGCATCTATTTTGGGGATTTTGTCCCATATCTCTGCATCCTTAAGCTCGAAGGGATATCGTCTCTTGGAAGTGGATGGAAGGGCCCCCGATTTTTCGGGCTTTTCCACTCTTTCTCAATAAGTGCCTGGATCTTCTCGTTTACTGGAAAGGTCCGTTTTTTCCTCTCCTGAAGCCCCCCAAACATAACATCCTCTAGGGTTTTAGCCGCCTTTTATTCCTGCAGGCCCATTGTAGCTCTGATGGCCTTTAGGAGGGCGTCTGTGTCTTCTACAGGGAAACATGGTTTACCCCCCATGTCGCTGTCTGAGGAGGATGATTTTTCCGCCTGAGAAGAGATTGACGCGGAATCCGAGGGGGAACTAGGGGGATCCTTCCTGGTTTTTTTCCCTTTTTTCAATAGGGACTTAATTGAGCCTTCCATTTCTGACCTTAGGGCAGATATCAGATTGGCTGCAAAACTAGGCGCTTCCTCCGCCATAAGTCTGCTGAATGCACGCAGCACAGAGATCTTTTTGCCAATCTCTTGCTAGGGGAGATTTACATACAGCACAATCCCTATTGTTCTTCTTGCTTCCCGCTTTCCTAGGCCTTTCCTACAGGGTGAAGCATACAACAGAAGCCCTATTAACATAAATGCTAACATTCACGAAGATCACTCACCACCCGAAATCAAGGGTACCGGACTCGGAGGCTGCGTCGGGGCACGTGACCTGCGTTCTTTGGATCTTGCTGAGGCTGGGGCGACTGCTGCTGGAATGACTTCCATGCTTTCTGCCAGAGGGCTGAGAGGGAAGCAGGGACTCTGAAAGTTCCTGCTCTGACTCCATGTTGCACCGCCGTCTGCTGCCGCCTTCCTTCTTTAAATACCGCGCCTCCGCTCAGGTGAGCGTCTCTCCCCTCCCCCATGCGACCGCCGGCCGCCGCTTCAGAAAGCCGGCCGGCGTCGCACCCGGCGCCATTAAACCGTCGCCCTTCTCTGACGTCAGCCGGCGCACCCAGCATGCAATGCGCCGCTGACTTCAGCGGCCGGAAGAAGCCAGCGTCTCTCCCCTGCTATGGGGATCGAGATGCGGCGTGCGCGAGGGGAGGGCGGCGCGGTGGGGGCTTCCCGCAGACGCCGGGGATCCCACTGACGCCCGCACGAACCCGGAACCCCGGAGGGCCCGGGGACTGCGCATCCAGCACCCGACGGCCGGCGCTGCAGGTGAGACACCTGTTCTTCCTGCGCCGGGACGGGGCTGGGTCCATTTTCTTCGCCCATGACAGGCACCGCCGACAGTGGGGTTCCTTCCAGGACAGGAACCCAACTGAAGCGGGGGAGAGGTACCGCCCCTTATGTCTCAGTAGGTTCCTGTCCTGGCGGGGCGGATCCCTCTCTCAGGTGGTGCTGTCATGGGTGAAGGGAAAATCTTGGGTTCCGGTTGAGCCTG
The DNA here is from genome assembly GCF_039654945.1 of Dendrobates tinctorius. Lineage (NCBI taxonomy): Eukaryota > Metazoa > Chordata > Amphibia > Anura > Dendrobatidae > Dendrobates > Dendrobates tinctorius. Next base: position 38,892,976 of record NW_027361752.1, on the reverse strand, counting down.
CACCTGAGCCGAGACCCTGAGCCGAGACCCTGAACCCAAACACCTGCTGAAGCTGCTGCACCACCTGAGACCGCAGCTACTTAACCTCATCTGTGAGGGTCTGAATCAGCTGAGCAAAAGCCTGTGCTTGAGCCATCGGTCCACCGGGAAAAAGTATTGATCAGTGATAATGTCACGATATCTCGCGACCCAACAGGGGTTAGTCAAGCGGCACGACACGTGCACACACACACACAACAGGATGGAAATTGGGAGAGGAAGGCCTTACTGATAGGGAAATGAGGGATGGACACCTCCTGCTCAAACCTGAGCCTGACCCTGCACTCTCCTAAGCGGGTCCTTCACCCCACCGCCGTCAGGAACCTCATCCCTCGCTGTCACGTAGCACTGCCCTGGCTAGTGCACTGGCCGACAACGGCGCTAGCCTCACCACTGCGGATGGAACAACACAGGGGACAGTGACAAACACGAGACAGACAAGAAAGAAACATCAAACTTAACTTAACAGCCTTCTCTGTTACAAAGCACCGCACAGAAGAAAGGCACCCAGACCACAAACTCCACAAAACCAACTGATACACCACTGCAGACAGAGAGCTCCTTACTCCCGGCTTGGTCAACATAGATTGCTCTATCACCAACAGTCAGCTGATGCATCAGGTCACTATTTAAAGGATGGTGGGAGTGGTCACCACCCACATCAGCTGACTGAGCAACTCTGCAATTGCAACAGATTGCAAGCAAGGGAAACTGACATTAACCCACACTTGACCTGAAAGGAACAAAACTGCATTTAAAACATAGTGGAAACGGAGCTGCCACAATTCCAAAAATGGATTGTGACAACTGCTGTCTTGAGGAAAAGCTCTCTTAAGGTTGTGTAAAAGCGTGTTTTGATACTCCTGCATTCACGGGTCCCCTTTCCAGGGCGGGAAGCATCTGGCAAAATTTGGTTTTAGAACATGGATCTAACAGAGTGGCAACCCAGTAGTCAGCGTTATTCCTAATCATTACCATACGGGGATGATGCTGCAAATAGTGCAGCAAGAAGGCACTCATATGTCGGGCTCTACCATGAGTTCCAAGCCCATGCGGTGTTTGGTGGCAGGGTAACAATGATGCTTGTTTCCTCCGTCCCCTCTCGCTATCCGCGAACAACAGAGAAGAAAGGATTATCTTCTTCATCTGACAGTTTCTCGCCCATCACCTCTTCCTCCTCCATTTGTTCCTCAGAATTTGCACCTTCGAAAACCGTTTGTCTGTTATCACCAGCCCCCTCGATCGCAGTAATACACCCTCCCTGGGCACCCACCTGTGTGATGAGAGTCTGGAACCTAGAGACAATGTTATCCTTTCTTCATGCTCCTCTGCTTCCTCCTCTTCTTCTGGGACCACCATCTCCTCTCGCAGGCTATTCAAAGTCTGCTCCAGCATATTATGACCGGAATAATGAATTCACTATATGGTCAAAAGTATGTGTCCCCTCCATATCCCACCCTACAATAGCCCTGATCACCTCCATTCCACATCTATACTCATTAATATGGAGTCGTCCTCTGTAGATGTTACAACTTCTGCTCTTCCGGGAAGGATTTCTACAAGATTTTAGAGGTGTCTGTGGGGATTTTTGCCCCATCATCCAGAACAGCATTTGTGAGGTCAGATACTGATGTTGGGGAGAGGCCGGGCTCATAATCTCCGATCTAGTCCATACCTAAGGCGTTGTATGGGGATGAGGTTCAGGTTCTGTGTGGCCTGTCATATTCTTCCCACCAAACTCCTCCAACCATATCTGTATGGAGCTTGTGCACGAGGCACAGTCATGGGGAACAGAAAAGGGCCCTCCCAAAACTGTTCCCAAAAAGCTGGAACAATTGTCCACAATATCTTGTATTTCCCTTCACTGGAACTAAAAGGCCCACCCTGATAACAAGCACATAGCATTATCCTCCTCCACCAAACTGTACAGCAGGTACTACGCAGTCAGGTGGGAAATATTCTCCTTCACCAAACCCAGGCTTGTGCATCAGACAGCAGATAGAGAAGTGTGATCAGCTACTGCACAAAACACGTCTCCTCCAGAGTCCACCGACGGCGGATTTACACCACTCCATCCAGCGCTCGGCATTGCGCTTGGTGATGTAAGGCTGTAGCAGTTCCTCGGCCATGAAGCTCCAGGCGGGGCGCAGTGTTTGTGCTGATGTTAATACCAGAGGATGTCTGGATTCTCCAATTATGGAGTCACCAGAGCGGTGGTGACTTTTATGCCACCTGATCCTCAGCACTCTGTCCCCTACTTTTAAACATTAAGGGGTCTCCACTTCGTGGCTGAGCTTCTGTGGTTCCTTCCATTATTCAATAATGTCACTCACAGGTGATGGGGCAGATTCAGGAGAGAAGAAATGTCATGCACGGACTTGTTACCCCAGTGGCTCCTATTACAAGACCCAAAGGGTATCAGTGAGCTCTGCACCACCAGCCCGTCTGTCACATGCTAGTAATGGCAGACAGCATGGCAGAGGCCAGAGGTGATACACCAGGGGGCCGTTGGGCTGAATGATATACACCTAGAGTCGGAGGTTATACACCAGGGCAGTTGGGTTGGATGTTATATACTGGTGGCCGGAGGATATACACTGGGGGACAGTGGGACTGAAGGACAAACCTGAATTTGATGATTAAGAAGCGTGTCCGATATTTTTCTCCACATAGTGCAGAATTCCTAATCTGCAGCCCTCTCTAGCTTACACTGGGTCAATCTCCATAACTTGCTCTCTCATTAATGATTATTTAACACAAATAACATTTATTTTCATGAAAACTCGTGTACTGAAGTGCAACAATCAGCAGCCAACAGTGCTGCCAGCAGGGTAGGAACAGACGGCGCCCACAGCTGCCACCTTAGCACCGCACTGGCAACAGGCTGACTAATAAGTGGAAACTGGAGCATTTCTTCGAATCTAAGACTTGTTACAGGACACGGTGTATGGGCATTGTGGGGACAATTGGGACGTGAAGCATTGAGCAGCTCCACACTTAATGAACATTTACAAGTACATTTAAGCCATTTGCACATTGCAGAGGCACAGTATGGCTGCTTTTATCTGCTTTTTGCATTTACCAGCTTTCTTAGGGTGCTCAGACCCACAACATTCAAGTTGGAGCTACCAGAGGGGCAGGAGGCAGTAGAGATATTAATTCACTGTATTGATCCGTAATATGTAGCCCATCATATGTAGTCGCATTCTGACCTCTGTGACCACCTCTGAGCTAAGGGTCCGCAGTGCAGATTTATTGCTGGGAATTTAGGACTGCTAGAAAAAGCCACACACTACTCAGATACTTCTGGCAGCCCCATGTAGAACGCCCAGCCACCACTGCTTTCAGGATCGGTGGTCACCTAGACTTTCGAGATGCGATGACTTAGTGAAGGGAATGAACATTTATGTCCTTCACACCAGACACTTACTTCTCATAGCAAGAAGTCTGAGCCAAGACCCCGGGAAGCTCGTCAATCAGTTTCTCCAGCTCACTCTTTTCAGCCACGGTGACCAATTTTGAGAGCACAGCCATGTGTTCTGCCGTCCGCTCAGAGATTTCGGTCCTTAGCGCCTCCTGCACCAGCCTGTCCCAGAAAGCGTTCTTCAGTACGAGGAGGACAGCGAACGACACTGAAAATGACAGGTAAAATATTTAACATTTAGTTGTATATATTTTTTCATTTTACAACATTATTTTTTTCTTTTAGGGTTGTTCATTTTATTACTTTAAAAATTAGCCAACGGTGTTCTTCAAAGAAAAAGAAAAAGAAAAAAAAACACAACTCATCTGCACCTACCAGACCACTGCCGCTGTTCGACACAGCAGGTAGTGACCCCCTCTTTTGATGGCGGAGAATCAATTGGCTGCTGAATCCAATGAGCAGCCATTGATTGGCTGCAGCAATCTTGTTCATCCATGGTGTAAGAGAGATCTTTAATTGAACATGACTGCTGCAGTCAGTCAGTGGTCACCATCCTACTGCAATAGTCACCTGATGCCTCCGATGGAAGATCATGTGAAGAGACCAGAAGCAGTACAAAGGCTCAATTTTTGTTTTTCGTATTTAAAGACCAGTATGGGCTTATTTATTAAAAATAAAGTGGACATCTCTTATTAAAACAGACTTACATTTAATATAATTTTTTTTCCCTTTAAAATATACTAAACAACTTCTCTTTGCCAGTGTATAGTGCCTGTGGAAAAGAATACGGCCAGATATTCGTTCTAGCGGAAATGTAAAAAAGACAACCCTGGGGACATATACGTGGTCTCCATTGTGGCGCCTACTCCGACGATCATGGACTTATACAGTGCTGTGATCAGAGTTGCTAACTGAAGAATTTTCTCGATCCCTTGGGAGCAAGATTGTATATTATCACCATTAAACCTCAGGCCAATGTGTGGCACAATGGTGGAGCCCGTGTGATTACCTTGATTTAAGAGTACATTAGCTTGTGACAACTACCTAAAGTTTTTGATGTACTAATATGTCTGGGTGCGGTAAGGGGATAAAGAGAAATCAGCACAAGAAAATAAGGCTTCCCTGAACTGTCAAAAGTCCTTGCCTTAAGATTTACCTTTAGTGAGCTTTGTAAACTGGAAACGACCCATGGACTTTAAGTAGACATTGATGAACGTCAAACAAGTAACCATCTTCTTTCTCAAGACCTTCTCTCTTCCAGGATGGAGACACCAGAGCTCAAACTGCAGCCTGTGCGTTTTGCTGTGCTCCACCAAGAGACCAGCGACGGTCAGAGAAGATGTGTTCATCTTAATAAGACAATGCGTAAGCGTGCCAACCTCGACCACATGCGCCAAGGCGGGTTCTCTCTGCAGAGCATCAATGAGGACCATCTCTAGGTCAGACCCAGCAGACGTTGACAACAGATGGCCAACTCCTCTTGTGTGCTCCACCAAGAAGGTCAGATCCTCCTGACATTGCTTCCTTCGGTGGCTATCATTGAGAAGTTGCACCAGAATAGTGCCATAGATGGTCAAAGTCTGATCGGAGGAGTCGTCATCGAACCCAAGAAGAAATTCTTCAGGAAGTTTCAAGAGGACCAGAGTCATTTCATTCACCTGAAGGGTGTCCATGTACGGATGCAAATACTGCAAAGCTGCTAGGGCAGGAGACATCTTAGATAAAGGCTTTTTGGGGCTTTGAAGTGCTTTAAGGACACTAACAGAAATGGCATCAAAATATTTGGCTACCAGATGCAGATTGTTGGTCTGCTGTAGCAGAGGGGCGCTGGATTTCAGTAAGTGAATTAAACCCTGGTTAAGATGAGAGGATAGCAGCTTAGCAGAGACAGGGTTCAGGTTGTGCATGGGGACACACTGGCGGTCTGAGGCCAAGAACCAGCTTTCCAAAACTGGATGCTTGAAAATTACAGAAAGCATGGCATCCAAGACCTGAAAAAAAAAAAAAAACCATACACAAGTACAGGTTTAAAACAATTAAAATAACAGATGATGATTAAAGAATTTATATTTTCTAGTCTCATACAAGTAATGTTTAAAGAAGTCATCTAAACCACCACCATTCCCCTTCCCTGCCCCCCAAAAATAAAAAAAATAATGCACCAGTCTTGATGAGTTACCCTCTCATGTTTTATAGGATTACTCCCACGTTCAGAGATGAATAGTGCCAGACAGTGCTTGTAAATAAAAGCAATTTATTTCTTAGGAAAATCTTTAGCCGTACTTGATATGCAAACACTTTTCTTTTGTTTTACAGAACACTGCCACCTCTGCTAGACATCAGATCATGCTTAGCGCTTAAAAGTTCTTTTCTGTTGAGCTTGTAAGCACTGTTTTGAAGCTGACCAAGATTGCTGGAGCGCGGTGTTGCCTCCTAACCCCAGCCAGCTTTAGCGCAGCGCTTACAAGGTGCCTTGCAGAGGTGGTCGGTCTCCTAGGTAACGAGTAGTAAAGAAAAATGATGATATCTCAAGACTGATCGCAAATTTTACTAAGCAGTAAATTGCAAAAGTGCTTGATTTTCCCAAGCACTATCCAACAGTGTGTATCCATGAAGATGGGAGAATATCCCTTTAAAGGCAGGTATGTTTAGGATTCATATTGTACAATTAGAGTGTTTTTTCAAACAAAATGTATTTCTTATCTTGAAGCTGGAGGAAATGTATGTAAAATCGCTGGTTGGCCCGACTGGGTGACCCAAGATAAGGGGTGTCAGAGCAAGTGCGACCACCACTGCATTCACTTCTACTGGACTGATGGAGATAATTAAGTGCTACCTCAATGTTAACAAGAACTACCAACATTAAATTAATCATTACCGTATTTCCTGGAGTTTCCAGAATACCCACGTCATTTTCAATAAAGAGTTCAGATTCTGTCTTCTGTTCTTCTTCTCGACTTTGATATTCTCTCTGGTACTTGCACAGGAGGTCACTCAGGAGGTCCATGAAGAAGCGGACCAGACTAGCGGCAGTAGCTTTTTTATACTGGGGAGAGGAATATTACAGGTTACATGTATACATGTAAAACACAGGAAAAATAAATGGAAGGCAAGGCTACCGGGCACTATTGTCACAGTGAGGCATCGAATACTCAGGGAAAGCTCAGTAATGGCTGCTATTGGGCTAGAGATTCCGGTATTGTACCCCAAAGCATCCTGTGTATGAGGGTCTCCTTTATCCCAATCACTTTACTGCTACTCACATGTAATAGGAGGGAAATCGCAAGTAGGGATTCCAGTAACTGTAGGACTGCTCTTTTGTACAAAAGAACTACAAGACTAAGCAGCACCCAGTACCAACAATTCAGGAATTCAAGTTTCAAAAGGGCGGTATGAATCGATTTCTCAGAATTAAAATAAATAAAAATCAGAAATCAAGCAACTGTCATACTGACCACTAGGCCTAAAATCAGAGTCACACTGAAAATGATAACACCTTCATTACAATAGGTGATGTCACAGCTCACCTCCTCCTCCTGTACAACGACTGATAACACCTCTATATACAGTAAATAACACAGGATCCACCATTAACTATAGGTGATGGCACAGCTCACCTTCTCCTGTACAATGACAGATAAAACCTCTATATACAGTAGATAACACAGGATCCACCATTAACTATAGGTGATGGCACAGCTCACCTCCTCCTGTACAATGACAGATAAAACCTCTATATACAGTAGATAACACAGGATCCACCATTAACTATAGGTGATGGCACAGCTCACCTCCTCCTGTACAATGACTGATAAAACCTCTATATACAGTAGATAGCACAGGATCCACCATTAACTATAGGTGATGTCACAATTCAACTACAAACCAATAGTGTGAATATAAGAATCTTTGTAATACAGTTTATCAGGGTAATAAGCTTCTCTTTCTCCATGTATGAGAATTCTTCTCATCACTAAAATCTTGAACAAAAGATCGCTGAGAAAGCAAACTAAAGCTACCTATTGAAGCCTATGGCGTAGGGAAAGATGAGGGCGAGGAAGCAGATGCAAAGAGAAACAGAAAGGCACAGTGAAGCGGATGTTGCTTTTTCCGGTTTTATCTCCTCTCAGAGCTGAATTCACATCTACACTGCTCATTATGTGATACACAGAGACCAGGAATCCCTCATGGCTGTGTGCTTCATTGCAGCTCGTCTCTATCACTAGATGTGAGATGACTGAAAATGAGAGCTAGACCCTGCAGAGGGAGAAACTGTAATATGGGAAACTTCTAGATGACAGGCACAATTCACCAGTGTCCTTTACCGTCAACACATACAAACAGTGACACAGCAGGTAGTAATGTCGCACCTTGCTGAAGTTGTCCACAGTAGTCTTCAGACACAGCAGAGTGTGTTTTACCGCTAGTGGAAACTCATCTTGAGGAATCTGTGACATGGAGTCCTTCAGGATCTCCTGGGAGTCTTCTCCTGCACCACCACTCACAAACACCTTCTTCAACAGAAAATCATATGAGGTGTCCCCCTCCTGCTCCGATACTTCCATTTTGTCGTTACCCCGCTCTGTGAACTAAAGAATAGAGCCACAGTCATTGATCTTGAGATCTTGTTGGAAGAAAATAATTTCTGTATCTATTTCTCACAATTTTCAAGATGTCTGTTTTTTGTTACTCAGTAGGACCCAGGGGTTGTCCATCCAGGCTTGGGGCCAAGTCTGCAGTCACTGTGTGCCCGCAGACTTGTGAATTCTAACAGCTGTAAGGCAGTGACCCCTGTTACAGCTAGGGGGCGCTGTATTTGCTCCCCAGAATACGCACGGAGGCGTATTGAGGCCATAGGACTGCATGGCGGTCGCAGGCGTATCCATAGTCATGATGGTGAAACTGTGGCCAGCAGGACTGTAAATGGCCGGTATGTGTTGCCGAGGGCCTCTGCACTGTAAGTCCGAAATAATATTGGTATGCTGGGACTTGTAGTTCCAGGAGTGTTTGCCTATTTATAATAGGGGGGCTTATAGGGTTAGTCAGAGAGCTGGGCAGGAATGACTAACCACACATACACCGCCCACCTGTGGGGGTGGTTACAGCTACATACTGTGACCAGGGTGTGGGTCACATGGTTCCGAGTGTATGGACCTGAATGGTCTGTGTGTAAGGTCCTGAAGGTCTCTGTGTTAGAAGGTCCCGTGTATATGTGGATCGGATTCCTGGAAGCACGAGATGAGGCTATGGACCCGCAGAGCTGATCCTGCTGAGGATCTAGATTGTCGAGTGGCCTGGTGAGCAAGGCACTGTCCGGGACGGTGATCTCAGTCATGCAGCTTCCTCGGGGACCTGGGACTGACGAGGAGTCAGCAGGTAGAGCAGGAGCTCCTGCATGGCAACTCCACAGACTGTTGGTGCTTGTGATGTTCCGTGGATGTTACTGAACTGTTCGGCGTGCCGTCTCCCAGGGTAACTGGACAGAGAAGTCCGGCGTGCTGAGAGACTCCGTATTAAAGCCGGGTACTAAGAAGCGTTATGAACTTTGTGGTAAGCCTGTGAACTGTAACATGGCCTACAGCGGTTTATGATGTTTTAATAAACCGAAATACACTGCTTATGTGCAAAACCGTGCAGGTCTACATTTATCCTGTTACAGAGCGAGTGTCCCCCAACACACTCAGTAAGCGTGCAAAATGTGCGTGCTGTGAGGATTCTCAGATGCCGGCAGGCGAGTGACTGCAAGTATGTGATTTGCATACATGCAGTCACATCCCGACTAGACGTGAGTGACCTTGCTTATTATATAAAGGAAGAAAACGGCAATGATCTGCAACTCAGAGGCCACAATGTCAACTTTGAAGTGGCTGCAGCTCTCACACATGAGGAAAGGCCATCAATATTCTAAGCCAGAAAACCCTTTAACCCCTTAACCCCCAAGGGTGGTTTGCACGTTCACGACCGGGCCAATTTTTACAATTCTGACCACTGTCCCTTTATGAGGTCATAACTCTGGAACGCTTCCATGGATCTCGGTGATTCTGACATTGTTTTCTCGTGACATATTGTACTTCATGTTAGTGGTAAAATTTCATTCATATAACTTGCGTTTATTTGTGAAAAAAATGGAAATTTCGCAAAAAATTTCGCAATTTTCCAAATTTGAATTTTTATGCCCTTAAATCACAGAGATACGGCACACAAAAAACATTATAAATAACATTTCCCACGTTTACTTTACATTAGCACAATTTTGGAACCAAAATTTTTTTTTGTTAGGAAGTTATAAGGGTTAAAATTTGACCAGCGATTTCTCATTTTTGCAACACCATTTTATTTTTAGGGACCACATCACATTTGAAGCCACTTTGAGGGGTCTATATGATAGAAAATACCCAAAAGTGGCACCATTCTAAAAACTGCACCCCTCAAGGTGCTCAAAACCACATTCAAGAAGTTTATTAACCCTTCAGGTGCTTCACAAGGATTTTTTGAATGTTTAAAAAAAAAAATGAACATTTAACTTTTTTTCATAAAAAAAGTACTTCAGGTCCAATTTTTTTTATTTTACCAAGGGTAACAGGAGAAATTGGACTGCAAAAGTTACTGTGCAATGTGTCCTGAGTACGCTGATACCTGATATGTGGGGGGAACCACTGTTTCAGCGCATGGCAGAGCTCAGAAGGGAAGGAGCGCCATTTGACTTTTTTAATGCAAAATTGGCTGGAATTCAGATCGGACGCCATGTCACTTTTGGAGAGCCCCAGATGTGCCTAAACAGTGGAAGCCCCCTACAAGTGACCCCATTTTGGAAACTAGACCCCCCAAGGAACTTATCTAGATATGTGGTAAGAACTTTGAACCCACAAGGGCTTCACAGAAGTTTATAACGTACAGCCGTACAATTAAAAAAATCATATTTTTCCCATAAAAATCATCTTTTCACCCCCAATTTTTATTTTCATAAGGGTAACAGGACCCTAAAAGTTATTGTGCAATTTGTCCTGAGTATGCTGATACCCCATATGTGGGTGTAAACGACTATTTGGGTGCATGGCAGAGCTCGGAAGGGAAGCAGCGCCATTAGACTTTTTTGGCTGGAATTGAGATCGGACGCCATGTCGCAAATGGAAAGCCTCTGATGTACCAAAACAGTGGAAACCCCCCCGCAAATGACCCACTTTTGGAAACTAGACGCCCCAAGGAACTTATCTAGATGTGTGGTGAGCACTTTGAACCCCCCAGTGCTTCACAGAAGTTTATAACGCCCGGGCGTTATCAATTTTTTTTCCACAAAATTGATATTTTTGCCCCCAATTTTTTATTTTCCTAAGGGTAACAGGAGAAATTGGACCCCAAAAGTTGTTTTACAATTTGTCCTGAGTAGGCTGATACCCCATACGTGGGGGTAAACCACTGTTTGGGCGCATGGCAGAGCTTGGAAGGGAAGGAGCACCATTTGCCTTTTTCAACGCATAATTGGCTGGAATTGAGATCAGACGCCATGTTGCATTTGGAGAGCACCTGATGTGCGCAAATAGTGGAAACCCCCAATTCTAACTCCAACCCTAACCCCAACACACCCCTAACCTTAATCTCAGCCCTAACCCTAATGGGAAAATGGAAATAAATACATTTTTGTAATTTTATTATTTTTCCCTAACTAAAGGGGTGATAACGGGGGGTTTGATTTACTATTTATGGCGGGCTTTTATGTTTGGCAGCTGTCACACGCTAAAAGACGCTTTTTATTGTAAAAATTGCTTTTGCATCACCACATATTGAGAGCTATAATTTTTCCATATTTTGACCCACCGAGTCATCTGAGGTATAATTTTTTGCGGGACGAGTTGATGTTTTTATTGGTACCATTTTTTCAGTAAATATATCGGGCACGATACATCTTTTGATCGCTTTTTATTCCGATTTTTGGGACGCAGAATGAACAAAAACCAGCGTTTCATGAATTTCTTTTGGGTGGTGCGTTTACACCGTTCCGCGTGCGGTAAAATTGATAAAGCGGTTTTATTCTTCGGGTCAGTACGGTTACAGCGATACCTCATTTAGGTCGTTTTTTTATGTCTTGGCGGTTTTATGCGATGAAAACAATTTTATATAAAAAATAATTATTTTTGCATCGCTTTATTCTGCGAGCTATAACTTTTTATTTTTTCTCTGATGATGCTGTATGGCGGCTCGTTTTTTGCGGGACAAGATGACGTTTTCAGCGGTACCATGGTTATTTATAGTCGTCTTTTTGATCGCGCGTTATTACACTTTTTGTTCAGCGGTATGATAATAAATCATTATTTTTTGCTTTCTTTTTTATTTTTTAAGGGGTTCGCTAATGGGACAGTTTTATAGGGCGGGTCGTTACGGACGCGGCAATACTAAATATGAGTACTTTTATTCTTTTTTTTATTTTTTCCAAAAAATGAATTTATTAGGGAATTTTTTTTTTTTTATTTAGCAATTTTTTATAAATTATTTTTACACTTTTTTTTTTTTTTAAACTTTATTACACTGTCCCAGTGGGGACATAACTGTCATGTGTGAGATCACCGATCTGACACATCACAGATCGCGGTGACAGATCAGCGATCTGACAGGCACTGCACAAGTCATCCTCATGCCTGCGCTTTGCAGGCAGTGAGGAAGCCGGCTCCATGCAGGCCCCCAAAGGTCCCCGCCGCCATATTGGATCCGGGGACCTGCAGGGAAGGAGACCCCCGCAGCAGCGCTGCACATTGCGCTGCTGCGGGGGTCTCATGGAAGCACGGAGGGAGCCTCCTCCCTGCCGATGCCTCCCTAAACCCCGGTACACTGTGATCGTGTTTGATCGCAGTGTGCCAGGGGTTAACGTGCCGGGGGCGGTCTGTGACCGCCCATGACACATAGTGCCGGGTGTCAGCTGTGATAATCAGCTGACACCCGGCCGCGATCAGCGGCGCTCCCCCGCGAGCGCTGCTGATCGTTATGACGTAGTATTCCGTCCTTGGGAATTAAGTCCCAGGGCACATGGACGGGATAGTACGTCATATGGCAGAAAGGGGTTAAGAGTGGAGGTCATATAACATGATGTCTGAAGTCCATTCAGGGTATTTTTTCTCTATTACAATTAATAAGCTGAGAAGCAAAAATAGAAATGCACATTTTAATGTGGAATTACCACTTCATCTGTTGCTGTTTTGGGGGAAGAGGGTACCCACACAAACAAAAAAATGCTGCTGGAGAACATACCCTATGCCAGTCAAAGTTTCTATGGCAAGCCCACTGCATGCATTAAAGGGGAGGTCCAGGCTAGGGGCTCAATTCTGCAGTCACTATGTGACAGCAGATGTGTGAATCCTCATAGCGCGCACTGTGCGCAGGGTCAGGGTTCTCCAGTGCCAATGCTGGGAAAAGGCAATCTGCATACTTCCTGACATATTCCGACCTTGCTTAATTCACTTGTATTGAGTGAGGCCGTGCACGTTTAGTCGGCATGTGACCGCATATATGTAAATCAGATACTTGCGGAAAATCCTTACAGTTTGCATACTGTAAGAATTCACAAGACTGCAGTCACACAGGGTGACTGCAGATCTGAATCCCAAGGCCCGACAACCCCTTTAAGAGGTCATTGGTAGGGAGCTGTCCAATGAGGTTACCACCAATCAAGAGACCAGGGCCTTATAAGTTGGGTGCAGCGACCATTGTACTCCGGCAGAACCACAGACAATGAATAGGGCGATGTTGTGAACACTCCTCCTCTACAATACGTAGACAGAGCTCTGCAGTGCTCCATTCTCAGGATCGACGAGGGCTCACTAATCAGTAAGTCATCCCATAGCCTATGGATAGGAGATTATTCTCATATTGAAAATCACAATAATGGGAGCGGAGCGCACAGGACAGAATGTACAATCTCCATTTAGTCAGTGGATGACTTTACGGCAGCTGTAATGTAAAGTGTAGCTGCAAGAATTAAGCAGTTTGGGTATAAGATAAAATGAGAAGAAGAAAGAAAAAGAAAATTCAATTGAAGCTAATGATATTTTATACAGTCTACTGGATTCCATTTTTCCCATTACAGTGAAAACAACGTGAAGACTTTCTGGACCACTGCACACAACACTGGCGCCCACAAGTCCACGTACTGACGCACATGGATCCACAAGTCACTTACTAGATGTTTTTTAGCGGACGGAGGAAGCCACAAGCTGTAATAGTTATGAAAGTTCTGAAGACGACTGTAAACCGAGGAACTTGTATCCAAGGACTGCAGCTCTTCATCATAGGACTGGAGAGCCAGGCAGAGAGCAAGAGCATCCCGCTGCCCATGTAGGACATCCGTCATTACGGAGGACAGGTACTGTACCACAGGGCCCGCTAAAGAACAAAAAAGAAACTAGTAAAAAAAAAAAAAGAATGCGCTGTGTGAATAAGCATCTAGTGAAGCCTAACAACTCACCATCTCCAGCCCCTTCAGACATTAGCAGCTTATTTCTGGCCTCAAGAGCCACAGTGACCAGAGCACTGAAAGGAAAAGTCTGGAGGATCATCTCCTCATCCAGGGCAAAGCCAACCTCTTCATCCAGACCCTCACTGCCCTCGACAATGACGTCCACCATATCCATAACATCTGGGGGAAACAAAGGCATTTTATTACCACTGCTGACCATATGTGTTGTAGAAGAGCATGCACTCTGGGCAAATGTCATTGTACAGGAGGAGGAGGTGAGTTGCGACATCAACTATTGTGAATTGTGGGCCCTGCTACTGTATATAGAGGTGTTAGCCATCATTGTACAGGAGGAGGCAGAGGTGAGCTGTGACATCACTTACTGTGAATGATGGATCCTATGTTATCTACTGTATATACAGATGCCATTAGTCATTATACATGAGGAGGAGGAGAACTATGACCACTTATGAATGGTGGATCCTGTGTTATCTACCGTATATAGAGATGTTGTCAGTCATTGTACAGGAGGAGGAGGTGAGCTGTGACATCACCTATTGTGAATGGTGGATTCTGTATTATCTACTGTATATAGAAGTGTTATCAGTCATTGTACAGGAGAAGGAGGAGGTGGTGAGCTGTGACATCACCTACTGAGAATTGTGGATCCTGTGTTATCTACTGTATATAGAGGTGTTATCAGTCATTATACAGGTGGAGGAGGTGAGCTGTGATATAACCTATTGTAATTGGTGGACCCTGTATTATCTACTGTATTATATACTGTAAATAGAGGTATTATTCATCATTGTACAGGAGGAGGAGATGAGCTGTGACATCACCTATTGTGAATGGTGGATCCTGTGTTATCTACTACAGTATATAGAGATGCTATCAGTCATTGTAATACTGTCTGTGATGTTAATGAGACTGCTTTAGTGATCATTTTGAAAATAGCAAAACTTTAAAAAATACATATTTTTTTTTAAATATCATTTTTGTTGATTTTGTAATAAAGTTGCATATTACAAGTTATAAACATTGCATTGAATTGTTACAAAGAACATATTTAAACCTGCTTGTCACCCAAGCCTGAATAGAAGCAAAAATAAACTTAAATATAAAATTATCAAACCCCCTTACGTCCACATTTTCATAGATCACATTGACTGAAATCAGACACCTCATCTCCAGCTCCACCTTATCCTCCATATAACACATTTCAGTTTACCCAGATTACCACTCAAATCCTCTAATAGATACCAATCCGAATCCACAAAGGCGCTCATTAAGTCTTGAATTTCTCTGGTGGTCAGTGACGTTTCTATAAACACTCTCCATTTTTTAAAAAGGAGATTTTTGTGTACTCACCGTAAAATCTCTTTCTCTTAGCCTCTAATTGGGAGACACAGAACCATGGGTGCTATGCTGCTGTCCACTAGGAGGCGACACTATGCATAATCTGAAAAAGATTAACTATGGCACCTCCTCTGCAGTATACACCCCTGGACGGCGTCAGCCTTCTCCAGTTTTGTGCAAAAGCATTAGGAGAAACGTAACAGAAATAACATAACCATGCCTGTAAGAAGGCTACTATGCACGAGCTCAAAGAACAATATGAGAACTCAACCGTAAACAACGGCCCGTAAGGGCAACAGGGTGGGAGCTGTGTCCCCCAATTAGAGGCTAAGAGAAAGAGATTTTACGGTGAGTACACAAAAATCTCCTTTACTCTGTCGCCTCATTGGGGGACACAGAACAATGGGACGACCCAAAGCAGTCCCTGGGTGGGAAACAATGGACGAATATTGTGCTAGCAGGACCCTAAACTTGGGGCACTGCCGCCTGCAGAACCCGTCTACCCAGGCTCGCGTCCGCTGAGGACTGGGTATGAACACTGTAGTGTTTCGTAAACGTGTGCAGGCTAGTCCAAGTGGCCGCCTTGCACACTTGTTGTGCCGAAGCCTGGTGCCGAATGGCTCAGGAGGCCCCTACTGCCCGTGTAGAGTGTGCCGTGATACCGGTCGGAAGAGGGGAACTGTTAAGTCGGTAAGCCTCATGTATGGTGGACTTGATCCACCTGGCAAGGGTAGCCTTGGAAGCCGGCAGGCCCTTGCGACCGCCTTCCGGAAGAATGAAGAGGGAATCAGACTTCCGGAAGGGTGCAGTCCTGGACACGTAAATCCGCAATGCTCTGACGAGGTCAAGCGTATACAGAGCCTTCTCCACTCTATGAACCGGAACCGGACAAAGGGATGGCAGTGAGATTTCCTCATTTAGGTGAAAGGTGGACACAACCTTCGGAAGGAAGGATGGTACAATACGGAGAACCACCTTGACCTGGTGAAAAGCTAGGAAAGGCCGTCTGCAGGAAAGTGCTGACAATTCAGACACTCTGCGTAGCGAGGTGATTGCCACTAGAAAAAACACTTTCTGTGACAGAATGCAGAGTGGAACTTCTTTAAGGGGTTCGAAGGGTGGTGCCTGCAATGCTGTCAGGACCAGGTTGAGGTCCCACGTTTCCAGTGGACGTCTGTAGGGGGGAACCAATCGGGAAACTACCTGGAGAAAAGTCCTTACTTGCGGTTTGGTAGCAATGCACCTTTGAAAAAGGACTGAAAGCGCTGACACCTGACTCTTAACCGAGCCTAGGGATAGCTTGGCGTCTAGGCTCGATTGAAGGAAACCTAGTACCTTTGGGAGGGAATAAGGGAGTGGGACTTGTCCGTGAGATTCGCACCAGGAAAAGAAAGCTCTCCAGGTACGATAATAAATCTTGGCGGAGGCCGGCTTCCTTGCCCTGATCATGGTCGCAATGACATCTGGTGAGAACCCTGCCTGGGTTAGAATCCAGGTTTCAAGGGCCATGCCGTCAAATTGAGAGCCCCTGAATTCTGATGTGGTTTTGGTTGATCGCGAACCTGAGAAACCTTTGATGGGCGGGAGCAATTGGTATGTGCAGATATGCGTCTTGTATGTCTAATGGAGGCAAGGTATTCTCCCTGCTCCACGGATGTTATGATGGACCGGAGGGACTCCATGCGGAAATGACGGACCCGTACATATTTGTTGAGCTGTTTTAGGTCTAGTATGGGCCGGACGCTGCCTCCTTTCTTGGAAACTACAAATAGATTGGAGTAGAACCCTCGGAATCTTTCGTTCGCGGGAACTGGCACTACGACTCCTGCTTGAAGGAGAGAGGAGACCGCTTGGTGGAAGGCACGAGCCTTGTCTGATGGTGTTGGTGGAATAGAGAGGAAGAACCGGTTCGGTGGAGTGGAAATGAACTCTATCTTGTATCCGGAAGACACTATTTCCCTGACCCACCTGTCTTCTGTAATAGGCAGCCAGACTTGCTGAAAGAGTAAAAGTCGCCCGCCTACTGGTGGGATGTCTTCCGGAGTTCGTGAGTCATGATGAAGCGAAGTTCTGAGGTTTTCCTCTCTTGGGTTTCGCTTGGCCTGCTTTCAACTGCCAAGTCCTGTCCGGTCTCTGCACCGTCCGTGGGTTGTCCCTGCGTGGAGAGCGGTTACGATTTTGCGCTGGGTGCGAGACGGACCAGCCCGAAGAGTTCCGAAAGGATCGGAATCGTGGTTGGTTTCTCCGTTTAAACGTTCGTTTAGGTTTCAGTTGAGGGAGAGAGGTACTCTTACCCCCAGTGGTATTGGATATCAGTGTCCAACTTTTCGCCGAAAAGCCTTCCACTAAGGTACGGAAGATGCGTGAGGGACTTCTTTGAGGCCGCATCCGCTTTCCATTCTCGCAGCCAGAGGATACGCCGAATCGTAATGGCGTTTGCCGCTATCCCCGCTAGACCTATTGCTGAGTCTAGGGCTGCATGCTGTCAGGACCAGGTTGAGGTCCCACGTTTCCAGTGAAGCATGTAGTCTGCTACCACTGCTATTTGAACCGCTTGGTCCGAGAGCCCAGTATTTGAGGCTTGAAGACCCTCCTGCAGTTTTTTGGCCCAAGCCAGGATGGCCTTGGCCGCCCAAACTGAAGCGAACGCAGGGGCCAGGGAGGCCCCTGCCGCTTCGAAAATGGAACGAGCCGTGCGTTCTACTTGCCAGTCTGCTGCGTCCCTGAGGGTTGAGCTATCTGGCAGTGAGAGTAGGGTCTGTGCTGCTAGTCTAGATACCTGGGGGTCCACTTCGGGTGGATCTGTCCACTGTTTGGCTGTCCTTCTGTGAGAAGGGGTACTTCGCTTCCAAATATTTGCGATTGGCAAATTTTTTCTCAGGCTGCGAAAACTGCTTAGTAAGTATAGTTTGAAACTCATGATGATTAAGGAAGACCTTAGGTGGTTTCAGAACACTTTCGAAGCAAATCTTATGTTCTGGGGCTTCCGGGGCTGGCTCTGAAATTTCCAGCACCCGATAGATGGCAGAGATTATGCCTTCAACTAGCGCTGTATTGCTAGGGGGACAAGGTACCACGGACCTCTCCATTTCGTTGTCTGAGTGGGAGTCACAGATGCCTTCCAAATCCTGTGTATCGCTAAGGTGTTCCCTGGTGGGTGATCTGGGGCGGAGGTCTTCTGTGGTGTGGGATCTCTGTGGTGAACTGCATTGTCTGTCTCTGATAGGGGACTGCCTAGGAGACCTGGAATGACGGTGTCTCTCCCTGAGAGGGGGATGACCTTGTGCTATAGGACGACTCACGTGATCGTGACCTGTGGGTCCGCTTACGTCTGGGAGTGTCGGAAACAGCATGTTCCTGAGACAAGCTGTCCGTTTGCTGGGTAACGTTCATAGCTGGGACACGACCCTGCAGAGCTTGCAGCAATGTAGCGGTTAGGTTATCTATGGACTGTGTCATAGACTGTGACATTTGAGTAGCCCATTCCGGCGTGGTATCCGACACTGAAGCGTTGGTAGGGACTCCCTGGGGTTCTGACCCAGAGTTCTGGATGCAATCCCGGCAGTGCGGATACGTGCTGCCACTGGGGAGCGTGGTTTTGCAGGCTGTGCAGAATGCATAGAAACATTCCTACCTGGTTCTCTTTCTTGAGCCCGGCATAGTGCACAGAGGCTGGCTATCAGGGATCCTACAGGGGTGGCTACGCAGAGGGAACCCACAGAGAGCCTTATAAGTAGTATGGATTCACAGCTGAGTAAAGAGAACCCAGCTGTGAACTTACCACACCAGTGTGCCCCTAGGTACAGCGCCGACAAATCACAGTTCTGTGCCCCCCCGGAGACTGCTGTGGTTCTCCTTGCTGGAGGCGTCCGTTGTCAGGTAGGTCTGCAGCCCAAAAAAATGGCCACCGGGACGCTGAGGAGAGGAAGGAGGGGGCGGAGAGCTGAAAAGAGCACGCTGGGCTATGTAGAAACGCGCCCTGTCTCGATCCACCCCTTCTATGACACTATAGTGTCATTTTAGTCATCCGGGGGCCGGGCCGCGGGGCGGAGAAAAGGCGGCGGCTTCAGCTAGGCCGAAGCCACGGTCTCAAGTAGAGGTCTGATGCCCAGAAGGGCTCCAGGGCGGCACGGTAGTCCAGGAGGGGGTCGGATCTGCACCAGACCCCCCCGGAATGGGCGACTGGCTAGCGGTGGGGACAGCAGGGGTAGCAGTTCCTGTTTGGGGGATCCCTCTGAAGCGCTATGGAGCCGCTGCTGCTGCAGAGACAGGGGCGCAGAAAGCCCTGTCTCTGCTGTGCCATGTCTGCCTGCACCCTCCCCCGGCCCCAGCAGGATCCCACAGCTGGTCTGGGGTCCCTGGTGCAGAGTGCTACTTATTCACCGACCCTACCTGAGGTGTCTCAACCTAATTGCCCCCTGAGGGGGGGATTAGGAAGGGTGCGTCTGTCACCGTCAGGGGGTCTTCATCCTCGCCTCGACCTCAACCCAGACCCCAAAGGGGTTGGGGAAGGAGGGGTGTTGTGAGTTCATTTTCCCCTTCACCATTGAGGTCTGATGAACTCCCTCTTCTGGTGAAGGAAGGTAGTGAGGCTGATTACAAAGCACCTGAGCAGAATGATGATGACTGGGTGTGACTGGGATTGCTGACTGGATATAAGGCAGCCGACGCCCTTCTGCCTTGCGGGTGATTACTCTGAGGGATTCTTGGAGACCAGTCTGATTCCTGCTCCTCAAAAGCTAAGTTTTCTGCTCTACTTTTTGCATTTGTGTTTTGGTTTTGTTTTGCCTTGTTTTTCTGGATTTCTGCCTTTCCCTGCTGGGTGAGCTGAATTCCTTTTTGCTCTGTCTTCAGATAATATCTGAGTACTGATTTAGTCTTTTTGAAGCATAGCGTCTTCAGAGCTTTTTTTCCCTATCAGTCTGTTGGCTCTTGTTTTTGAGAGGGTTTTGGCGGATTGCAGACAGCAGCTTTTCTATTCTGTCCTATTTAGTTAGCTTGGGCCCCATCGTTTGCTCAGCCTATCTTTCTATCTGTGTGAGTGTTTTTTCATCTTGCTTCACCGTCATTATATGTTGGGGGCTGCCTATTGCTTTGGGGTCTGCTCTGGGGCAGTTTAGATTTCCCTTTCTGTCTTTAGGCTATGTAGTTCTCCGGCTGTGATCGAGGGGTCTAGGGCACCGTAGGAACCCCCCACGGCTACTGCTAGTTGTTGTTAGGTTCAGGGGTCTGCAATCCGATAGCTGCCAACTTCTCTGGTTTTCTGGACTTAGCTAGTATTTCTGTTTTTGCCTCCTACGGTGACTCATTCATAACAGAGGGGGGTCTCAACTTCGGACCAGTACCCGAGGGACTGGGGAAGGAGCGACATGGGGAATAGCCGTCTCCACTTCAACTGGGTACCCCTAAAAAGGGGGCCAAGGAAGGAGCCATGCCGGGAGTCTTGCTGGAGACCCACTTTTCTTCATCTGTATTCCGGACGAAAAAGGAAAAACGGAAGAAAAAAAGGTGTGTCTCCTTGCGACACTAAGCAAAAACTGGAGAAGGCTGATGCCGTCCAGGGTTGTATACTGCAGAGGAGGAGTCATAGTTAATCTTTTTCAGATTATGCATAGTGTCGCCTCCTAGTGGACAGCAGCATAACACCCAGGGTTCTGTGTCCCCCAATGAGGCGACAGAGTAAAAAATTTTTCGTCATTTTATCTTTATTCCTTTCCGTTTCTCTTTTTTCCAAAAATAAGACCGATGTTAAACCTTCCTTGATCTCTTTTATCCCTGGGAGTGTTTTAGCTAGCCAGTGTTGCAGAATTAGAAGTTTTGTCACCATTGCAACGGTGTGAAACAAGTCATGTAGCCGTCCCCCCCTCTTGTTTTACCCGTCGTAAAGTGAAACAACCAACACAATGGATCCACTTCTACCCATATCCCACAGATCTTCAGATACATATCCTGGACTTTTAACCAGAGTTTTTGTGTCCTGAGACATGACCACAATCCATGTTCTGTGTCTGTTTTGGGCATTGTACATTTTGGGCAACTTGTCTGCCTATCAGGATTCTGCGGAGTCGGAGGTACAGTGGGGAAAAAAAGTATTTAGTCAGTCAGCAATAGTGCAAGTTCCACCACTTAAAAAGATGAGAGGCGTCTGTAATTTACATCATAGGTAGACCTCAACTATGGGAGAGAAACTGAGAAAAAAAAATCCAGAAAATCACATTGTCTGTTTTTTTTTCCTTTTATTTGCATATTATGGTGGAAAATAAGTATTTGGTCAGAAACAAAATTTCATCTCAATACTTTGTGATATATCCTTTGTTGGCAATGACAGAGGTCAAACGTTTTCTGTAAGTCTTCACAAGGTTGCCACACACTGTTGTTGGTATGTTGGCCCATTCCTCCATGCAGATCTCCTCTAGAGCAGTGATGTTTTTGGCTTTTCGCTTGGCAACACGGACTTTCAACTCCCTCTAAAGGTTTTCTATAGGGTTGAGATCTGGAGACTGGCTAGGCCACTCCAGGACCTTGAAATGCTTCTTACGAAGCCACTCCTTCGTTGCCCTGGCGGTGTGCTTTGGATCATTGTCATGTTGAAAGACCCAGCCACGTTTCATCTGCAATGCCCTTGCTGATGGAAGGAGGTTTGCACTCAAAATCTCATTCTTTCATGTACCCGGATCAGTCGTCCTGGCCCCTTTGCAGAGAAACAGCCCCAAAGCATGATGTTTCCACCACCATGCTTTACAGTAGGTATGGTGTTTGATGGATGCAACTCAGTATTCTTTTTCCTCCAAACACGACAAGTTGTGTTTCTACCAAACAGTTCCAGTTTGGTTTCATCAGACCATAGGACATTCTCCCAAAACTCCTCTGGATCATCCAAATGCTCTCTAGCAAACTTCAGACGGGCCCGGACATGTACAGGCTTAAGCAGTGGGACACTTCTGGCACTGCAGGATGTGAGTCCATGGTGGCGTAGTGTGTTACTTATGGTAGGCCTTGTTACATTGGTCCCAGCTCTCTGCAGTTCATTCACTAGGTCCCCCCGCGTGGTTCTGGGATTTTTGTTCACCGTTCTTGTGATCATTCTGACCCCACGGGGTGGGATTTTGCGTGGAGCACCAGATCGAGGGAGATTATCAGTGGTCTTGTATGTCTTCCATTTTCTAATTATTGCTCCCACAGTTGATTTCTTCACTCCAAGCTGGTTGGCTATTGCAGATTCAGTCTTCCCAGCCTGGTGCAGGGCTACAATTTTGTTTCTGGTGTCCTTTGACAGCTCTTTGGTCTTCACCATAGTGGAGTTTGGAGTCAGACTGTTTGAGGGTGTGCACAGGTGTCTTTTTATACTGATAACAAGTTTAAACAGGTGCCATTACTACAGGTAATGAGTGGAGGAAAGAGGAGACTCTTAAAGAAGAAGTTACAGGTCTGTGAGAGCCAGAAATCTTGTTTGCTTGTTTCTGACCAAATACTTATTTTCCACCATAATATGCAAAATCAAATGAAATAAAAACAGACAATGTGATTTTCTGGATTTTTTTTTCTCAGTTTGTCTCCCATAGTTGAGGTCTACCTATGATGTAAATTACAGACGCCTCTCATCTTTTTAAGTGGTGGAACTTGCACTATTGCTGACTGACTAAATACTTTTTTTCTCCACTGTATATTGAAGCCACCTATTGTTTTATGCATTATTCTGAACTGACTATCTCTCCATTGTTCATTGATGATATGCTTTCTTACCAATTCCCAGCCCCGCAGAATCTTGTGCTCAAGTTCTTCATCATGTATATGTTTTTCCCATTTGTGAAATATTTTGCCATTCCCTGAAGGGCGTAATATGTCCCTCAGCATCCCATATATTGAGGTGATAGATATTTCTCCAATGTCTTTGGTAACCAAGTCCTCCCATATTTCTGAATCGATTTCCTTCCTCACATACTGAAGGAGGTCTAATACATAATGCTTTAATTGACTATATAACATCAAATGAAATCTCGGCAGCTCAAATTTGTCTATCACTTAAAATCCCGTCAACCAGCGGCCTTCTTGTAGATGTAGTAAGTCTGTATACCTTTCCCCAACCACTCTGTGTATAATTTATTTTCTCTTCCTAATCCAAAGGCAGGAAATGCCCAAGGATTCAGGTGTTTCAACACTCTCCACGACATTTTTATTTTTTTTCTTACTGCCTTCCATGTGGCAATGGTAGCTCTTCTTATTACCGAATATTTAATGTTTGGCGGTCTGTGTGACGGCGGCGTATGTAGCAGCGCCGTCAGGTCCCACAGACCACAAAATTCCGTTTCCAACTTGTAGTCAGTATATCGCCCCGTTTTTTTAATCCAGTCTATTACATTCCTCATTAAACACAATAAATTATATCCCCTAACATTTGGCAATCCCACTCCCCCTCCCTCCTTTGCGTGCATTAGCGTTCTTATAGCCAATCTCGCTCTTTTACCCCTCCAGATGAATTTAGAAAAATACATATTTTACAAAAAAAAAATAAAAATTTAAAAACAATAGGTCAATTTCTTTTTTAAAAAGGAGTCTCCACTAAACACTAGAATGTTAAAAAATAGGTTCACATAAGAATACAAAAAGAACCGATACCCATCTAGTGAACCCCACCATTTCTCTGTCAGTCACATCAGTTCATCCTCAGGCAGGAGCCACGTCACTGGGTCACTACAGTCAATCAGCGCCCACTGATTGGCTGCAGCCTTGACAGAACAGTTTCCCAGCTTTTTCATCCCGATCAGACAGATCTGCAGCGAATCACTGGCCGCCCAATGGCTGCAGCAGTCACATAATATCTCCCAATAAAAGAGGAAAAAGCTGCATTGCTATTGATTAGGTTTATGTATATCTACCATGTGTACTGGATTGCTCTTATTTGATCTGTTGGCCGCAGGTGATGCCCTTTTTTTTCCAATGCCATCTATACAATCTATCTACCTCTGTTACCTGCAATCTCAGAGTGTACGACCGGACTACAACAACCTAAGCATACTGAAATACTAACCATCAATGTGCGATATAGGAATGCTGACGCTGTCTGAATCCTGCATCCCCATGTTGATCTGCAGCATGCTGGCTTCTTGTACATAATCAGAAACTTTATCAGTGAACGAGTACGGGTTAGAGATCGCCTTAACCAACGCCTGTGCAAAGAGAGAGATGACAGAAGACATAACTGGAGGTGCAGATGACTCGATATTACAATTAAAAGCGTGGAAAAAAACCCCAAGTTTTATACCTCAGAGCTGAACTCGCAATTCTGCTGGTCTTTGAAAACAGTCAACATATACATCCCTCCTAGTTTAGGCGGTATTTCTATCTGCAGTGGAGCCTTTTCAAGATTCTGTCATATTTACTGCATCATGAATTCCATTTAAAAATGACAGAGACCAAGATGGAAACCTGATAGACCCCATTATAGTCCATAAGGTTTGACAGGCATCGTTGGCGTTCACCTTGTAATGGATCTGGAACTGCAGATGCTTTGCTCCGATGACGGGGCAGAAGACTGGAACTGACAGACACAGATGTGAACAGAGCTTATGTTGCAATCACTTAAAGGGAACCTGTAACCAGTTTTGGCCGATAAAGTTATGGCCATCACCTTTCAGGGCTGATATACAGCATTCAATAATATATATCTGCCCGCAACCTGGCCAGTAAGAGAAGAAAAATAATTTATTATACTCACCTGCGGGGCGGTCCGGTCCGAGGGGTTTCGCTCTTCTTGGTCCGGTGCCTCCCATCTACATGCGATGCCGTCCTCCTTCTTGGTTCAAGTGAATGACGTGTCCCTACATCATTCACACAATCTCCTCGGCATCGCGCTCCTGTACGTCTCTGCCCAGTTGACGGCAGATCAAAGTACTGCAGTGCGCAGGCATCGGGGCTCTTTGACCTTTCTCGGAGCCTGCGCACTGCTGTACTTTGATCTGCCCTCAACAGGGCAGAGAAGTATGCCTGTGCAGGAGTATGACACGAATAAGCAGGAGGACGGCACTGCATGACGATGGGAGGCGCCGGGCAAAGTACTGCGGTGCGCAGGCACCAGGAAAGGTCAAAGAGCCCCGGCACCTGCGCACTGCAGTACTTTGCGCTGCCTTCAACAGGGCAGAAGTATGGCGCCAAGGAGACATTGTGAATGACGCAGGTGAACGTCATCCACAAGACGCAAGCAGGAGAAGGACGATCGTAAGAAGATGGGAGGCGCCGAACCAAGAGCGACACTCCTCGGACCAGACCGCCCTGCAGGTGAGTATAATAAAAATGATTTAAACATATGTTAGTGGTTGCCTTTAGTTCATAAAACTGCACTAAATTTCAGATTTTTTTTTCTATTGAGAGTGTGTCTCCCAGTAATATAGGCTGGCTGTGAGGTTTCTGTGTATCCAAGGTGCTATAGTCTTCGTTAGCTCATATATCCTACACTTTTTCTGCCATCTTGTTTTCTCAGCTCCCTCTGAGATTTATTCTCCCAGCTCAATGCTGTGGGGATCCATGTACAACTACCTCCCTGTTGCTACCTCTAATACAGACAGAAGGGAGGGTGAGAGCAGAGAGCGTCATCAGAGTTAGAAGCAGTATGTTAAAGGGAAATGTCCAGGACTATCAGTGTAAAAGTCATGGACAATCCCTTTACTTACTTGATCCTGGTTGACTCTCTGCTCTTCCTCCATTCTGTTAGCTTTAGAGGTAGCAGCAAGACCTGCTCTCTCCCTCCCTTCTGTCAGCGTTAGAGGTAGCAGCAAGATCTGCTCTCCCTCCCGTCAGCTTTAGAGGTAGCAGCAGGATCTGCTCTCTCCCTCCCTTCTGTCAGCGTTAGAGGTAGCAGCAGGCTGGAATTCTCCTTATGTTATGGCAGTGTCCAAATCTGAACCCATATTGGACGGCGGTGCTTAATGCCATAGGAGGTGCGTATGGTTGTAGGATTGAAAGGGATCCTGTGGTGTGTATACTGGGAAATGTGGATGAGGTCCACGTACATAATAAATATAAGGTGGCTATAGCTAGATTAATACATATTGCGCAAAAACTGATCGCAAGATACTGGATAAATGAAGATCCGCCGACGTTGAGGGAATTTTTCAGACTGTCTGACTCTATTGTGAATATGGAAAAAGATATTTATGCCAAGGGAAAAGGCATACGAACATTTGAGACACTGTGGACATCTTGGGTGGAGAGCAGATGACCCTGAACTTAGGTTACACCATGCATTATTTGCTGCTCTTGTATGTAATGGGGGGAGGGGAAGGGAGGGAATTTCTGAAACTAATGACTATTGTTAATGTTATCATTGCGATTTTTGTTCTATTGTTTTGTACCTTGAATTTGGTTAAATAAAATGTATCTGATTTAAAAAAAAAAAGAGGCAGCAGCAGGATCTGCCCTCTCCCTCCCTTCTGTCAGCATTAGAGGTAGCAGCAGGATCTGCTCTCTCCCTCCCTTCTGTCAGCATTAGAGGTAGCAGCAGGATCTGCTCTCTCCCTCCCTTCTGTCAGCATTAGAGGTAGCAGCAGGATCTGCTCTTTCCCTCCATTCTGTCAGAATTAGCAGAAGTAGCAGGATCTGCTCTTTCCCTCCATTCTGTCAGAATTAGCAGGATCTGCTCTCTCCCTCTCTTCTGTCAGCATTAGAGGTAGCAGCAAGACCTGCTCTCTCCCTTCCTTCTGTCAGCGTTAGAGGTAGCAGCAATATCTGCTCTCCCTTCTGTCAGCGTTTGAGGTAGCAGCAAGATCTGCTCTCCCTTCTGTCAGCTTTAGAGGTAGCAGCAGGATTTGCTCTCCCTCCCTTCTGTCAGTGTTAGCGGTAGTAGCAGGATCTGCTCTCCCTCCCTTCTGTCAGCGTTAGCGGTAGTAGCAGGATCTGCTATCTCCCTCCCTTCTGTCAGCATTAGAGGTAGTAGCAGGATCTGCTCTCTCACTCTCTTCTGTCAGCATTAGAGGTAGCAGCAAGATCTGCTCTCTCCCTCCCTTCTGTCAGAATTAGAGGTAGCAGCAAGATCTGCTCTCCCTTCTGTCAGCTTTAGAGGTAGCAGCAGGATCTGCTCTCCCTCCCTTCTGTCAACGTTAGAGGTAGTAGCAGGATCTGCTCTCTCCCTCCCTTCTATCAGCATTAGAGGTAGTAGCAGGATCTGCTGTCTCCCTCCCTTCTACCAGCATTAGAGGCAGTAGCGGGATCTGCTGTCTCCCTCCCTTCTGTCAGCGTTAGAGGTAGTAGCAGGATCTGCTCTCTCCCTCCCTTCTATCAGCATTAGAGGTAGTAGCAGGATCTGCTGTCTCCCTCCCTTCTACCAGCATTAGAGGCAGTAGCTGGATCTGCTGTCTCCCTCCCTTCTGTCAGCGTTAGAGGTAGTAGCAGGATCTGCTCTCTCCCTCCCTTCTATCAGCATTAGAGGTAGTAGCAGGATCTGCTGTCTCCCTCCCTTCTATCAGCATTAGAGGTAGTAGCAGGATCTGCTGTCTCCCTCCCTTCTACCAGCATTAGAGGCAGTAGCGGGATCTGCTGTCTCCCTCCCTTCTGTCAGCGTTAGAGGTAGTAGCAGGATCTGCTCTCTCCCTCCCTTCTATCAGCATTAGAGGTAGTAGCAGGATCTGCTGTCTCCCTCCCTTCTACCAGCATTAGAGGCAGTAGCGGGATCTGCTGTCTCCCTCCCTTCTACCAGCATTAGAGGCAGTAGCGGGATCTGCTGTCTCCCTCCCTTCTACCAGCATTAGAGGCAGTAGCAGGATCTACTCTCTCCCTTCCGTCTGTCAGCATTAGAGGCAGTAGCAGGATCTGCTCTCTCCCTTCCGTCTGTCAGCATTAGAGGTATTATACAAAAATCCAGACTCATTGTATGCCAAGCACAATTGTGCTGTGCCCTGACAAAAGCATAAACTCCACTGCAAATGACATATGAAACAGGAGAACCACAGGAGTTTTTTGAATAAAAAATTACAAAAGTTTTATTGAATATCAAAAAGACCACAAATAACACACACAAGAGTAAAAGCAAATGTGCTCAGTGAGACACCACCTCCCCTTGAGAAAGCGGCAGAAACAGAAGCAAAACGCGCGTTGGGGTGCGTTAGGGACTGGGCGCTGATACTATATTTGGTAAGAAGAAACTGTCTCCCCCTTCTCTCTCCCTATATAATGTCCGGATAATCTGCATGTATCAGGATTACATATATGTCATCCTGATACATATATCTCTTGGTATTACATCCCCCCACCCCAAGCATACAAAAGTTAATACGTCTTATAACAGATCCCAAAAAGGAACCAAAACTGTAATGGGGCCACTTGTTAAATAACAGGGGATAAGGTAACCCTTCCTTATGTCCGATAACAATCAAACCGGTCCTGTACAAAATGCAGATTATCCGGACATTATATAGGGAGAGAGAAAGGGGAGACAGTTTCTTCTTACCAAATATAGTATCAGCGCCCAGTCCCTAACGCACCCCAACGCGCGTTTTGCTTCTGTTTCTGCCGCTTTCTCAAGGGGAGGTGGTGTCTGACTGAGCACATTTGCTTTTACTCTTGTGTGTGTTATTTGTGGTCTTTTTGATATTCAATAAAACTTTTGTAATTTTATATTCAAAAAACTCCTGTGGTTCTCCTGTTTCATACAGCATCAGAGGTAGCAGCAGGATCTGCTCTCTCCCTTCTGTCAGCATTAGAGGTAGAAGCAGGATCTGCTCTCTCCCTCCCTTTTGTCATTGTTTGAGGTAGCAGCATGATCTGGTCTCTCCCTCCCATCTGTCAGCTTTAGAGGTAGCAGCAAAGTCAACAATGTAAAATTTCCAGTCAATCCCTAAAAGTTTGCGAAGATTCTATGCAAAAGGTGTATATAGCAATTAAGGGAATAGTACCTGCAGCACAGCACTCTGGGGAAGAAAGATTCTCCTACAATAGATTTATACATGAAAAGTACGAATAACCTCAGCAGTTTCCAAAACTGTAGATACAACAGTGAAGTAAATTCTCCAGTAATAGAGGCTGTAACTCAGGAACAGCAATGATCTGCGCCAGTGAATATTAACGGTGGATTTCTCTTACCTGTTCTAAAAAATGGATGACCACCTCCTGCGAGCTCTCCTGTACTTTATTGAGTCTCCTCAGCCACATTTCCAACTCAGTCCAGGTATGTTCAAACACACCGCTATCACGCAGGATCTAGGAGTCGGATGGAAATAACTGGTTAACATAAATTATCAATTTATATCCAATTTATGCCCAAATTAGCCATATTTTAATGCTTTATCTATGAATTTTACAAAATGGTAACAAATTTTTTCCAACAAGATAAAAGTACAAATAAAGAAATTGTTTCATCATACGACAATGGAGGCAATTTACTGGTACATGAAGCCAATGTTAAAAGTGACAAAAAGAGACCTTTAACCATCACAAAAAAGTGACTGACATAAGAGAAATGCACCATGACACGTACTCACTCAGGGTTTTTTTTCAGCTTCCAAAAAAAAAACATTAAAAGATGGCTGGTAAGTGATCCTGCCAAGAAGGTGCAGTCCTATGTTCTCAAGGATCAAAAACAACGCTGTGAATTATGAAGTTAGTCCTAACCCACCTTAATAACTAACATTCTGGTCGAGGACTTGAGTTGCGCTTTGTTACAAGTCACAAACATTTTCAAGAGCAGATAAAATACAGTCTTTTCCCTTTGAACATCTGCTGCATCCTGCAAATAAAAAAAATATATATATAAAAAGGTTTGAAAATACTGCATAATTAGAAAAAATATATATAAAAAAGTATATATACACATATATCCATATACGTATAATATACCCGTATATGTTCGAGTACAAGCCGGGGCCCCCTACTTTTGCCATGGAAAACTAGGTAAAGCTTATTGACTCGAGTATAAGCCGGGTATGCATGGCTCCCCCGTCGTTGTCCTGGTATGCATGGCTCCTTATCCCCTATCCTTATATGAATGGTTCCTATAAAAAACAAAACAAAACAAAACATCCTACTCACCTTCCACACGCCCTCGCAGCATCTTGTTGGTCCCGGCGCCCTTGCAGCATCTCGTTGGTCCCGGCGCCAGCAGCTCTTCTTGTGCCAAGCGATCACATGGCCCTGCTCATTAAGGTAATGAATATTCCCTCCACGCCTATGGGAGTGGAGAGGCGTGCATATTCATTACCTTAATGAGCGGGGCCACATGATCGCTCGGCACAGGAAGAGCTGCCGGCGCCAGAACCAACGAGATGTTGCGAGTGCACCCAATAGGGTGAGTAGGATGTCTTCTGTGAGCCGGCGGCTGCGGATATCACTGTGTGCGCTATAAGAGAAGTGAATATTCATTTATCTTTAGCAGCGGCACAGGCTTTAGCCACAGCTTCTGACTCCTGCCTCTGTCACCCGCCGCTCCCCCATTCCCGCCGCCTCCTGTCTCTGTCACCCGCCGTTACCCTTTCCCCTTTCTGAGACAACTGACTTGTATATAAGCCTAGGGGGCGTTTTCAGCACAAAAAAAGTGTTGAAAAACTCAGCTTATACACGAGTATATACGGTATATAATAATTATATACAGTTCTTTATAGATTTTTTTGACTATGTTGTGATTCATTTCTTACATAATAAAAGAGTAAAAGAAAACTATACATTTACACACTGTATATACGCACACACACATATACATTTTTACTGATGCAAAGCTACAAATGATCTAGGACGAACCTGCATTTTGAACCAAGAAAACTTGCTGGCTGGAAGCTCTAGCGCCACCTGAAGGATCTGCTGCTGGAGCACAGGAGGCACCTCTGCACGAATCCCTCTCTCATCCACAATTCCTAAGGTGGAAGACAAAAAGTAATACATCAAAGCCTGCAGCCAATGATGCATAGGTTGTCAGGGAAAGCTGAGAGTTGTAGTTTTGCAATAACTTGGAGACCCACATGTTGGAGAACACTGGATCTAATATATAGCCAGATCAGCCATTTACCTTAGGAAATAATTACTATACTATATACAGTTGTGGCCAAAGTATTGACACCCCTGCAATTCTGTCAGATAATACTCAGTTTCTTCCTGAAAATGATTTCAATCACAAATTCTTTGGTATTATC
Source organism: Dendrobates tinctorius (assembly GCF_039654945.1). Lineage (NCBI taxonomy): Eukaryota > Metazoa > Chordata > Amphibia > Anura > Dendrobatidae > Dendrobates > Dendrobates tinctorius. Next base: position 38,861,601 of record NW_027361752.1, on the reverse strand, counting down.
TTCATTTAATTTGTCTTAAATGAAAAAACAAAAAAGAGAATGAAGCAAAAAGCAAAACATTGATCATTTCACACAAAACTCCAAAAATGGGCCAGACAAAAGTATTGGCACCCTCAGCCTAATACTTGGTTGCACAACCTTTAGCCAAAATAACTGTGACCAACCGCTTCCGGTAGCCATCAATGAGTTTCTTACAATGCTCTGCTGGAATTTTAGACCATTCTTCTTTGGCAAACTGCTCCAGGTCCCTGATATTTGAAGGGTGTCTTCTAAAAACTGCCATTTTTAGATCTCTCCACAGGTGTTCTATGGGATTCAGGGGTGGACTCATTGCTGGCCACCTTAGAAGTCTCCAGTGCTTTCTCTCAAACCATTTTCTAGTGCTTTTTGAAGTGTGTTTGGGTCATTGTCCTACTGGAAGACCCATGACCTCTCTGAGGGAGACCCAGCTTTCTCACACTGGGCCCTACATTATGCTGCAAAATTTGTTGGTAGTCTTCAGACTTCATAATGCCATGCACACGGTCAAGCAGTCCAGTGCCAGAGGCAGCAAAGCAACCCCAAAACATCAGGGGACCTCCGCCATGTTTGACTGTAGGGACCGTGTTTTTTTCTTTGAATGCCTCTTTTTTTCTCCTGTAAACTCTATGTTGATGCCTTTGCCCAAAAAGCTCTACTTTTGTCTCATCTGACCAGAGAACATTCTTCCAAAACGTTTTAGGCTTTTTCAGGTAAGTTTTGGCAAACTCCAGTCTGGCTTTTTTATGTCTCGGGGTAAGAAGTGGGGTCTTCCTGGGTCTCCTACCATACAGTCCCTTTTCATTCAGACGCCGACGGATAGAACGGGTTGACACTGTTGTACCCTCGGACTGCAGGGCAGCTTGAACTTGTTTGGATGTTAGTCGAGGTTCTTTATCCAACATCCGCACAATCTTGCGTTGAAATCTCTTGTCAATTTGTCTTTTCCGACCACATCTAGGGAGGTTAGCCACAGTGCCATGGGCTTTAAACTTCTTGATGACACTGCGCACGGTAGACACAGGAACATTCAGGTCTTTGGAGATGGACTTGTAGCCTTGAGATTGCTCATGCTTCCTCACAATTTGGTTTCTCAAGTCCTCAGACAGTTCTCTGGTCTTCTTTCTTTTCTCCATGCTCAATGTGGTACACACAAGGACACAGGACAGAGGTTGAGTCAACTTTAATCCATGTCAACTGGCTGCAAGTGTGATTTAGTTATTGCCAACACCTGTTAGGTGCCACAGGTAAGTTACAGGTGCTGCTAATTACACAAATTAGAGAAGCATCACATGATTTTTCGAACAGTGCCAATACTTTTGTCCACCCTCTTTTTTATGTTTGGTGTGGAATTATATCCAATTTGGCTTTAGGACAATTCTTTTTGTGTTTTTTCATTTAAGACAAATTAATAATAACAAAGAATTTGTGTTTGCAATCATTTTCAGGAAGAAACTGAGTATTATCTGACAAAATTGCAGGGGTGTCAATACTTTTGGCCACAACTGTAGTAGCAGTTTATCAATAAAACAGACAGCTATGCAACTTTTATATGTTCATCCAGGGCAATAAAAACTAAAAATGAAGCAACTTTGTTTTCTGTACACAGCTGTGATGCAGACCTGTGTCACCATAGTAACAGACTACAAATACAACGTGAGTGTAGTCGGGTGCTGCAGTTTTTGCTATTTTATTGACAGCTGAATTGGTGACATACTGTATGACTGCAGGCTGAGGCTGCAAATACTGCTCAGTTATCGCCTCATCTGTACACATTAGAGCTGTATACCTACTTACCCTTTACGTAGACTTTGGCCCATTCAGAAACCTACCATTCATTAAAAGTTATGTAAACTTGGTCTAAAAGAGTAATCGCCATTCTCCTGCTTTTCTGACTCTTTTACATAATGTCTAAATTTATAACTTAGATCTGAGATGCTTAATTAGTCACAAACAGGATAAAAATATAGTGCGGGGGCAGCGATTACAGATCTCAATCAACAGACTGCCAGGTAACCTAGAAACAGGAAGGACGCACTGTTCCCCCAGCAAGAAAGGTTTCCAACCAGGAAGCGTGAAATTCAATTAACTCCCACCAGTAAGCCCAACTTTTATCCAAAATCAGAATCAAAAGAGAATTGATTTTTTTTGTTATCATTAACAATAGAAAGCTTGAAAGTAGGTCACAGAGATCCTGCGATGAGGCCGAGGCGAGAGGAAAAGAACGGTTACCTGATGGGTGATGTGCACTTTACTTACCTCGAAGTAGTTTACTGAAATCAAAGTTACTCTGCGACACCAAATGGGGCACCACCCTCTGGTACAAGCACAGGACCTGCAGGAGAGAGGCCTTCACCAGCGTGCTCTGAAAGTCAGCTGAGAAAGAACACAATGTCGAGAAGTTTTATTATGGGAAATGACCTACTAATTGCAAAAAACAGACATATCTCTATAATATTATATATATACTAGCTGATGAGTCCGGCGCTGCCCGGGCATAGTAACTAAATGTTAGTTATAACAAATTACAATCATTATATTTATATATATAAAGTTGAGTGTATAGCCCTGCCCACTCCACATAGCCACATTCACTATAATATCCCACATCATCCCGTCAGCCAGAGCTACCGGACTACTACCCCTAATATCCCACATCATCCCGTCAGCCAGAGCTACCGGACTACTAATATCCCACATCATCCCGTCAGTCAGAGCCACCGGACTACTAATATCCCACATCATCCCATCAGTCAGAGCCACCGGACTACTAATATCCCACATCATCCCATCAGTCAGAGCCACCGGACTACTAATATCCCACATCATCCCATCAGTCAGAGCCACCGGACAACTACCACTAATATCCCACATCATCCCGTCAGCCAGAGCTACCGAACTACTAATATCCCACATCATCCCATCCGCCAGAGCCACCGGACAACTACCACTAATATCCCACATCATCCCGTCAGCCAGAGCTACCGGACTACTAATATCCCACATCATCCCGTCAGCCAGAGCCACCGGACTACTACCCCTAATATCCCACATCAACCCATCAGCCAGAGCCAGCGGACTACTACCCCTAATATCCCACATCATCCCATCAGCCAGAGCCACCGGACAACTACCACTAATATCCCACATCATCCCGTCAGCCAGATCTACCGGACTACCCCTAATATCCCACATCATCCCGTCAGCCAGAGGCACCGGACTACTACCCCTAATATCCCACATCGTCCCGTCAGCCAGAGCCACCGGACTACTACCCCTAATATCCCACATCATCCCGTCAGCCAGAGCCACCGGACTACTGCCCCTAATATCCCACATCATCCCATCAGTCAGAGCCACCGGACAACTACCACTAATATCCCACATCATCCCGTCAGCCAGAGCCACCGGACTACTACCCCTAATATCCCACATCATCCCGTCAGCCAGAGCCACCGGACTACTGCCCCTAATATCCCACATCATCCCATCAGTCAGAGCCACCGGACAACTACCACTAATATCCCACATCATCCCGTCAGCCAGAGCCACCGGACTACTGCCCCTAATATCCCACATCATCCCATCAGCCAGTGCCACCGGACTACTACCCCTAATATCCCACATCGTCCCGTCAGCCAGAGCTACAGGACTACTACTCATAATATCTCACATCATCCCGTCAGCCAGAGCTACCGGACTACTACCCATAATATCCCACATCATCCCGTCAGCCAGAGCCACCGGACAACTACCACTAATATCCCGTCAGCCTGGAGTCAGAACCAGAGCGCTGAGTGGATTTACCCTGACTTCCATACCAATGATCCCTTTAATAAAAGCCTGGGGTGAGAATCAGAGAGCTGAGGGATTTACCCTAACTTCCATACCGGAGATCCCTTTAAGAGAGTCCTGGGGTCAGTACCAAAGCGAACAGTGGATTTTCCCTCACTTCAGTACCGAGGATCCCTTTAAGAGGGGACTTGGGTCAGAACCAGAGTGCTGAGTGAATTTGCCCTAACTTCCATACCGGGGATCCCTTTAAGAGAGCCTGGGGTCAGAACCAGAGCGCTGAGTGGATTTGCCCCGACTTCCATACCAATGATCCCTTTAATAGAACCCTGGGGTCAGAATCAGAGCGCCGAGGGATTTGCCCTATCTTCCATACAGGAGGTCCCTTTAAGAGAGCCTGGGGTCAGTACCAGAGCATTTGAAGGCAATTGCCCTGACTTCCATACCGGGGATCCCTTTAAGAGAGGCCTGGGGTCAGAATTAAAGCGCTGAATGGATTTGCCCTGACTTCCATACCCGAGATCCCTTTAAGAAGGGCCTGGGGTCAGTACCAAAGTGCAGAGTGGATTTGCCCTAAATTACATACCAATGATCCCTTTAAGAGACCCTGGGGTCAGAACCACAGAGCTGAGTGGAACTGTCCTAACTTCCATACCGGGGATCCCTTTAAGAGAGGCCTGGGGTCAAAACCAAATCGCTGGATGGATTTGCTCTGACTTCCATACCAATGATCCCTTAAAGAAGATGTGCCTAAGGGATGGAGCATGTGTGATGGGTATATGGGCATGGGAGGAGGGATTCATTTCTGTCATGTGCTCTCTGCTCCTTTCAGGGGGGCAGACAATGCCTGGGAGCTTATGTTCCCGGGGATGCTGGATTTCTCCCACCATGTCAGTGTCTGCTGAGCTGTTGTAAAGTGGGAAAACTGTTGGTCATAGCAACCAATCACAGCTCAGCTTCTTTTAACCAGCTCTGGTGAAATGAGAGATGTTTAGTGATGTGCGTGTATCACCAACTTATAAATAAATAATCGCTAGTTGGGACTTCCGGCCGCTGTCCTCGTATCCCATAAGGCACGGCGGCAGTGTCACTTGTGCAGGCGCACTGCGCAAGTGACATTCACGTCACCGCTATTCCCGCGCACGCGCAGTAACAGCCACAACATGCGCAGTAACAGCCACAACTGCACGCTTTACCCAGGCATGCGCGATGTAACGACGCTGCTGTTACTGCGCAATCCCGATACGATAGCATCAGGCCTATTTCTAGTTATAGTATATTACAGACATATCAGGCTTAAAGGGATCGTCCGGCCTTAGGGTACAAGTACTCACCGATGACAGCTGATTGGTGGGGGTGCCGGGTGTCGGACCCCGACCGAGCAGACATTGATGAGATTTCCTAAGGAAAAGTCATCAAGGCTATGGTAGTGCACAACCTTTTTACACATTAGACTATTGTGGTCCGAACCTGCTGATAATGACGGGTGTTGCTGACAATCTAATGTCTATGGGGGCTACAAACAAATGAATGTTGGGGGAGATAAGGATCTGGCATGTCCGATTTTGGAGTGAACTGCTGATCCTTTTTTTCTCCCTGTTATAAGCCGCAGCCAGAGATGCCAAGCAGCCGCTCTCTCAGAGAAAACAGAGGCGCTCAACCTTTCCCATTCAACATTTAGAGATCTTGAAATTGGTGAGAAGTTGCAGAAAATGTTGCATCATCCTCCTTGGTCAAGTTATTAACAATTCAGCAATTTCATAGTGTTATTTTCGCACTGCATTACAATCAATGAGGGCCGCTGTTACCCAGCAAGATGTTGCTGTCACCCAGCTTTTCTTGATGTCTGAATGCTAAATCTACTCATATAAAAGAATTAGTGTTATTTCACTAATGTTGGTAATAAAGTAACATCTTCCAACAATGTCAGAGCATAGTAGGGTCTGACTGGTGTGACCCCAAATAAAGGGGTGGTGGCACCAAGAAAGTACTGTGCCACTTTATCTACAGTCACCCTTTATAGTTAGTGGAAGTCCATGCAGCCACCAGGACAGTGAGCGGAGCTGACAGCAGGCAAAGTGGCGGTGTGTCTTCTTTCATTTCACCCTGGAAATCAGCGAAGACTACAGTATTCAACTACCAAACTTTCAACGATATGTCACCGATGTGTGCGACCAGAGAATCCCTTTAATTAGTGATAGAGGAGCAGGAGAAGGATGTAGCACTGGAAAAATAGCTAGTTAATATGGAAGACTAGATGACAACCCTATTGGCAACCATAATAACAGCCACACTGGTTGTCATCATGACTAATCTTTTCACATTTGTGTCTTTAGGATTATTTTTTCAAGAATTACTTACTATTCTTCTCAGTTGCCAATTCTGGAAATTCGTCAGTAACGGCGGTCACGTGTTTTACTTCAAGAGCTTTAACATCTTCTCCCTTTTCAGCAGTGTCCGTCTCTTCTTGCTTTAGGAGGGACTGCCAGGTGGCTACGACAGTGTTCACATCTGGCAAAAGCTAAAAAGAAGCGCAGAACACATCGGTCCACAACTCTACACAAGTGAACGAGACTGCTTTGCAGTTCCCTGCCCGGCCGGTGGCAAGGTTGTAGAGCAACAAATTCTACGTATCATGAAGTCCTGACAGTGATATGTCATCGCTTACTATGGTAGAAAAATTTCCTTTAAAAAGGGAGGAAACATTTATTTTTCATTCACATATTATGTATACATAGCGTTGCCAGCCTTACCTTGCCCAGAGCTTCCCTAAATTTCTGGGCAAAATCAGCCATGGTGGTGGGAGTGTAGATGTCAGACTTCTGCCAGATGTCTTCTTTAAGGCAATGATTGATGTTCTGCTCTGCCCTTTTCAGGAAGGAGGACAAGAGCAACAGGACGGTGTGTTTCACTATTTTGTTTGGCACCTAAGAAGATTATTATAAAACATTATTATCTTACCATAATGAACAATCGACGTACAATTAATATTTCAAAAATCACAGAAAAATAGGGATTTTTGTGTACTCACCGTAAAATCCTTTTCTCCGAGCCATTTATTGGGGGACACAGAGACAGTGGGTGTTATGCTGCTTGCCACTAGGAGGACACTAAGTAAACCAGAAAAAAAGGTAACTCCTCCCCTGCAGTATACACCCTCTCGCTGGATGAGATTTCTCCAGTTCGGTGAAAAAAGCAGTAGGAGCTTAAACAGTCAACAATAACCATAACTATGTCAAAACCTAAGAATGCTACAAATGAGCCAGTAAGCTAAACAGGGCAGGTGCTGTGTCTCCCAATGAATGGCTCGGAGAAAAGGATTTCACAGTTCTCCTACGCCTCATTGGGGGACACAGACAGTGGGACGTCCTAAAGCAGTCCCTGGGTGGGGAGCATACATCTGCTAATACCCCATGTACCACTGAGTCAAAACTCAGGTACTGCCGATTGCAGGATGCGTCTGCCGAGAGCTGCATCCGCAGAGGCCTGAGAATGAATTTGGTAATGTTTTGTAAAAGTATGCAGACTGGACCAAGTCGCAGCCTTGCAGACCTGTTCCGCCGAGGCCTGGTGCCGAATGGCCCAAGAGGCGCCCACTAACCGGGTAGAGTGCGCCTTTATCCCCGCTGGGACAGGCACGTTCCTGACACGGTAGGATTCCTGAATCGCTAAGCGAATCCACCTGGCTAGCGTTGCTTTCGAAGCGGCTAGACCCTTTCTATGTCCCTCTGGAAGTATGTACAGGGCATCTGACTTGCGGAAGGGAGCCGTCCGCGAGATGTACCGTTTCAGCGCCCTAACCACATCCAGGGTGTGGAGGGCCTTCTCAATGCGATGGAGGGGTAAAGCGTTAATCTGAGGGCAGATGCAGTTTACCCACTGTCCTGTGCTGTGTCCCCCGGGAGGAAAAGCGGTGGCTCTGTGGTGTCACCCGGTATCCGGCAGGGTGCACGCCTCAGAGCTCGTATCCAGAGCAGGCTGAGGTCAAAGACATGGCCCCCGAGATTAGGATTGCACGTCTCGTAAGTAATGAGAGGCGCCAAGTAGGCCGGAAAAGCTGGGGACTAAATTTTTGGCCTACCTGCGGTAGGCGCCATTTAAATTGCGGCCTAGTAGGCTGGAAAAGCCGGGGACTAAATTTTCGGCCTACCCGAGCGCCGAGAACGGGGGGGGCGCGATGGGGCGCCAGCGCTTCTCCCGGGGGCTAGGACTCGACCCCATACCTCTACTCCAGTGATCGGCAGGCCGCGCTGTCTGGGGCCATCCATAACGCAGGTCTTCTCATCCTCCTGGCTGATGAAGCAGAGCTGGAAGAGTTCTCAAAGGGGTATGCTCAATCGATCCTCCCTATGGCAGGGGGATGGAGAGCTATGGGGCTGATTCAGGGCATTCGGAAGCGCTGTTCCTAGTCTTCTCCATTGCACTCCATGCGCCTGCCCTCGCATCCGTGGATTAACCGTAAGGATCATCGCCAGAGGAATCAGCCCCGTACGTCGCAGGAAAGTGTATGGGGAGGTATACGCCGCGTGCTTGCCTGTTGTTGGTTCGGGGGGAGAGTGGGCTGTAGAAAGGAACGTCTCCCCCTTCACTCCGTTAATTAAAAAATAAAAATTTACAGAAAAATCAAAAATAAAATAAAAACGGTGGGGTCTGAAACCAGACCCAAGTGCCACCTACAGACACTAAGCAAAGAACTGGAGAAATCTCATCCAGCGAGAGGGTGTATACTGCAGGGGAGGAGCTAACTTTTTCCTGGTTTACTTAGTGTCCTCCTAGTGGCCAGCAGCCTAACACCCACTGTCTGTATCCCCCAATGAGGCGTAGAAGAAATATACCCATCTCACAGCCAACCAAACCCTGCCCTAGTAATACATGCGTGCCCATCTTTCTTCATAGCTCTGAATTTAAATGATTTTCCCATCCCACTAAGGCCCTATTCAGACATCGATTTTTCACATCCATGTTTTATGTTCTTCACCAATAGAACACCACTTGCTGTCTTGGCCACAAGGATGCGATAGTGATTGAATATGCTGACATTACACCACCTCTTTTTCGGGGTCTTGACACTTGAGTCCAGCTCCAAGTTTCCCTGGGTCAGGAATGGTGATGTTCAGACAGAAAATCTGAATGTGATCTCAGATATCAAGGAGATCAAATTATGAAAGAGGTTTTAAACACCAAAGACACTTAGTATGGAAGAACAGATTAGGACACCCAGCTATCAGACTTATGCATGTATTTTAGGGGGCTCTCACAATGGGTTCAGGCACCTGTTCAGTGGTCCAGTCGGGGATTATGTCTGAACCCCCCACAAAACAAGATTCGAGCCCATGCACCGACGGGGCTATAGACTTTAATGGTGCTGACAGCGCGAACGTGCACTCCAATGTACATAATTTTCGGGAGTGTACGCGGACACTCAGACGAAGTCTATAACATTAGGCTACAAATAAATTTTGCAATTTAAAAAATGTTGCACAGTTTGCCTTCTGTAGCCTCTGTGCTCCACTAATTGTTGCCTGCTGCACAGTGAGTTAACTGGGAATCAGTCAGTATGCTCATTTTGAAGGTGAGTTTGTCACTATTATCTCTTTTTCTGAGCAGATTTATGATCACATGAACACTCAGCTCTCCTTTGAGGTCTTGAGTGGTCACAAAAAAGCTACAATCAGATCAGTAAAAATACAGAAAACATTTAATCTTCTCATGGGAACAAGATCACTGTCCGATTTTTAGTTAAAAGGGTTGACAAGGTCTAAAATAACAAGTCTGCAGTCAGTCACTATGTGACTGCAGACTTGTGAATTCTCAAAGTGCAAGCACTGCACGCTCTGAGGATTCTTCAGTGTCAGCGCCAGTATGTGATATGCTTACTGGCCACAATCCGACTAGACATGTCCAGCCTCGCTCAATACACTTGCATTGAGTGAAAGGGCACGTCTAGTCTGCACGTGACCGCATGTATGCAAATCACATATTTATGGTCTTATGACCGCAGTAACTGGCGGTGACATCGGAGGGCGCAGTCGTTTAATCTGGTTCTGTAGGCATGAATGTGCAAGGCTATGCATTTAGGCAGGAAAAAAATAAAATAATAATTAAGAAAAATAGATACACATACAATATATATATATATATATATATATATATATATATATATATATATATATATATATATATATATATTATATATATCCCCAAAATGTGTCCATATCCTTTAAAGAATAAAAGAATAACTCAGCTTGCTACTTTATCAATATCATGTCATGAACTCACATTTAACCCTTGGGTGAACATCGACTTGTTACAAACAGGAGCCACAGTCGTTATCATCACCATATTTATCAGACGGGGGAGCGGGACAAACTCCGTGGTCTTGAAAGCCACCGATACTGGAGGCTGGGCCTCATAAATCTGAAAAGACAAGCAGGACCATGAATTAACTGCAAGTCAGTCAGTCGGGCCAGTAAACTATATATTTAGCATTTTCTTAAGATCTGGGTCATGATTTCTCTTTAGACGCCATGACGCAGTGTTGGGTCCGTAGTACAACCGTTACTAAAGACCGACACACCCCATTAATTAATAATGGGTCCGTCATGGCGTCCATCATTTTGAAGGAACTAAAGGCTGCATCTGAAAACACAAGCCGATTTCTGCCTGATTTTCAAGGCAATACCAGGGTTCATCTGCAAAAGACCAACGCATGCAATATGACAGGCGGACCTCAGGTATCTCTTTTAGGCAAAGCTGAGCGATAGCTCTTGAGCGCAGGAACGTCTCTCTTCTTGTTGTGTAATTACGTGTTACTCTGTAAAGTCTTTTATCGTCTATACACGTCCTCTCCGATATGCAAAGTGCTGCGGAATATGTTGGCGCTACGGAAATAAAATTATTTTAACCAAGGTGGTTTTAATTACATACCCTTATAATTCTGTCACCCAGAAGAAGCTAGAGACAAATGTGTAAAACAGACTGACAGAATCGGTCATTTATACTAGATTGTATTGAGTTAGGCCTTGGTCACACACTAGGCCTCGTTTATCAAAGCTGTCTTTAGTTGCCCATAGCAACCAATCGGCGCGCAGCTTTCATTTCAAACACTAAAGTGTGAAGCAGAAAGCTGAGCTCTGATTGGTTACTATGGGCAAAGCCGACAGTTTCATCTAAGATATATGAAGCCCATTTTATTATTATTTATTAGAGAACCCATTACGATTACATGGCCGCACTTTTGATTTAAGAAAACAAAGGGCAGCCACAGGCTGACAACTTTACCAAATAAGACTTATCGAAAATGCTGCCAAGTGTCCCTAATAAAGTCTGTACAGTAAAGGATGCTGCAGAGCTGGTTTAACTAAAACACAAGATCTCGTGATAACTCGTCATTTTAGGAGACCTGTATCTACTTTTTATTTTCCTGTGTGAGAGTTTGTTTTTGAGTGGTGAGCTTATAAATTTTTATTGATGCCAATTTGGGTTACTGGAGATGTTTTGATCACCTTTAAAAGGGCTATTCCCATCTCCAATATCTATCCCAGTAAGTAGTAGGTGTAATAATAATAAAATTAGCAAATACCTCCAATTAGAAGTGTAGTATAGTTCTTCTGATTCACTATGTCTCTTACCCAATGCAGCGCATTGTAGTAGTTTGGTAATTCATGGTTACAACCACTAACAGCTAACTGTCACTATATGAGTGGTCGTAACCAGGGATACCCAAGCTACTGTTATCAGAAGAACTATGCTACATTTCTAATTGGAGGCATTTGCTAATATTATTACAGCTACTGCATATTGGGATAGGTTCTTGGAGATGGGAATACCCCTTTAAATGCTTGGATGGCTGGGCTTCGCAGGAGTACAAACATGGCAGCCATGGGTGATGTTCAGGAAGCCACCAGATGCCATGCTGATCAGGTTGTCAATGGGCCAATAAACGCCCGGATTGGCCTGCCTGCCTTAAATGCTGATGTCAGATGAACAACGGCATTTAACGTGTTTGACAGCAGAGATGGGATCTTTGCCTTTACAGGAGGATGGTGAGGGCACAGCTCCTGGGCTTGCTCCATAAGCCTCCACCTGACATACTTGTGCGGCGGATGTCGAGAAGGGGTTAAAGTAACGTGTGTTACAGTGGAAAAAGCCAACAAAATGGTTGCAAAATATGGCGAAAAATACTGTTTTAATAATTCTCATCACACTATCCAGAGAATGTGGGGATGTAGAGGATGACATCTGGTTCTGACCTTTCTAAGGAGTCGTATATTATCCAGCCAAGTTGACTTGATCCGAGGAGTGAAGGAGTACTGAATTTCCTTAAAGTATCGGCCCAGCAAATCCGGACAAACTTTTAGTACATTTACCACCAGTGCGCCCACTAATTCATCTTCAGTTGCCGTCTTCAGTCCAACAAGAAAACGCAGAAGGACCAGATTACCAGCCCTAATAATAAAATATAATACCAGCACGTATAAAAGATTTAAAATATTTAATTTTATAATGTTTATTTTTATTTTAAAATATTAAATATATTTTTAAAAACTTTCTTAAAAATTTTAAAAAGGAGTACCTGCAGTTTTTTGTTTTTTTTTTAAATAAATGAGCATACTGGTAACTTTCTCTGAAATCTGCTAAGTTAAAGCATGCAACATTTAACAAAACCCTTTTGCAAAAAAAAAAAATGGCTTAGAGACAAAAATAGGGAAAATGTAGGAACATGAGACAAAATGAAGGACGTCATCTGAATTACTACAATGTATAATGGCTCCATTTTTTCTATAAATCTTCCCCCATGTGTATACCCATGCTAAATACCGCAGAACTGGCTGAAGAGTTACACAATTCCCCCCCCAAAAAAATTCACCTTGCTGCCGTCCCCAGACTTGGGTCATAGAAGTTAATACCGTGCTTCATGGAGCAGCAAAGATCCATGAGGAGGTTGTGGACCAGCTCCCGGATCATTCGTTTTCCGGCTTCTTTTGGATCTTTAATGTCCTAAATCAAAAGTGATCAGTATTAAAAGGGATTGTTCATTATTAATGGTGTTTTTTTATGCAAACATTTGCGGCTAAATAACATTTTTGCAATTTTGCTCTGTTAAAACTTGCAGTTTACTTTCTATAGTGTGTTGGAATGTGTACTGCTGCCTGCAATAATGAGTTAAAGCGATCCTGTCAAGTCCCCTAATGCTATTAAATGGCAGATATAGGGCTAATCTGCGGGTTAATAGCGTTCTAATGCTGTTTGGCTGCCATACTGGAAGCCCAGCTGCTGGGAGAAATCAGGGATTTTTGTGTGTACTCAACGTAAAATCCTTTTCTCCAAGCCAATCATTGAGGGACACAGGATCATGGGTGTTATGCTGCTGCCACTAGAAGGACACCAAGTAAACATAGAAGAAATTAACTCCTCCTCTGCAGTATACACCCTCCTACCGGCTCCAAATGAACCAGTTCGGTGACAAAGCAGTAGAGCTCACAAGTATGAAAACAGAAGGTTAATATGCCAAATTAAGAAACCAAAAAGCCAAGCCATAAGGTCAACCGGGTGGGTGCTGTGTACCCGAATGATTGGCTCGGAGAAAAGGATTTTACGGTGAGTACACACAAAAATCCCTGTTTCTTTATCGCCTTATTGGGGGACACAGATGACCATGGGTGTATGCTGCTGCTGCTAGGAGGCTGACACTATGCAAAACAAGAAACTTAGCTCCTCCCCGGCAGTATACACCCACCGACAGGCACCAAGCACCTCAGTTTGTGCTTAGTGTCTGTAGGAGGCGGACCGGGATCTCCCCAGATCCGCATTTAATCCTTTTCTTTCAGGTTTTTGTTGTGTTTTTTTTAATGATTTCCCCTTTCTTTTTCAGATACAGCTCAGGAAACGGGATGTGAGTTCATCCTGCTTTTCCTATTAATGCGGCTGAGCAAGCAATGTGGTATTGCCCACATCGCAACTCTCAGGCCCGCAGGCAGGACCTTCCCCTATCACCCTTGGGTACTAGGGGCCATGGATGGACGGTCCTAGCCGATTCCCCTCCTCACCCCTCTCCCAGGACAGGGCTGAGAGGAAGACGGCGGTCGCCAGCAGTGACGTTTCCCTGACACGGGGATTGGAGCCGTCTTCTGCACCATACGGCGGTGCGGGTGCTGAGGATCACCTCTCCCAGCCACCTGCGTTCTATCGCTGTCACGGGGGCTTAGTTCAACTAAGGCTGAAATACCCGGGGCCCCTGTGGTGTCCCTTTACTAGGGGAAACCCTGTCTGACCCTCAACCCAGGGTTTTTGCTGAAGGTGCAAATGCCTGAGCCTCCGACCTTTCCTTATCTCCTGCTCAGCCCTGCACTTAACCCTCCACCCTCCACCCAGTGAGAAGTCACCACCAAAGCTCCCACACAAATAATGACAGACAGGGAGAACTTAAACTGCACTGCGCCGCACACACACAGGAATAAACAGTAATGTGAACAGGGCACAACTAAACACAAATATGGGAAGGAGAAAGGATAACGACGGATCATACGACACCAGATATGAATCTCTCTCTCTTGAACACCTCCACTCCAGACCGGAACCACTTGGTATGAAACACAAGCTATAATCGGCGACGCCCATAGGCCAGCATGACTATTTAAAGACCGTGGGCGTGACTAACCATCCAACCTGGTCTCCAGCAGGATTAACCCCCGAGAGCCTGAAGATCAGGCCGGCGCCACTGAGGCTATAGTGGCTGGAGGTGGAACTACCTCTGCCTGCCGGATGCTGTGGTGTGAACAGCGTCCGACATGACAGTACCCCGTCTTCTACGAGGGACCCCAGAGCCCTCAAGACTCATAGGACCCGGCTTGTCCGGATGACGACGGTGAAAAGAACTGACCAGCCGATCCGCATGTATGTCTGAGGCTGGAACCCAAGACCTCTCCTCTGGACCATACCCCCGCCAGTGCACCAAATACTGAAGAGTACGGCGTACTACTCGAGAGTCCACTACCTTGGCGACCTCGAACTCTAACTCGCCATCCACCATGACTGGAGGTGGCATCGGCGTCGTGTCCACCAAGCCTACCACCTTTTTCAATAAAGCCCTGTGAAACACGTTGTGTATCTTGTACACCGCGGGAAGTTCCAACCGATAAGCTACTGGGTTAATGATGGCAGAAATCCTAAAAGGCCCAATAAACCTTGGACCCAGTTTTAAAGAAGGGATTTTGAGTTTTATGTTCCTCGTAGCTAACCACACCCATTCACCCACACACAGGTCCGGACCTGGCACGCGTCTACTGTCAGCCACCCGTTTGTACCTGGCACTCATGCTCAACAAACGCTGTTTCACCCGCCTCCAGACTGATGACAATTGGGCTCCTAGCTGATCCTCCTCCGGGACACCCCCGGAGTCACCCTGACGTAAGGTACAAAACTGAGGATGTTGACCGTACACACAAAAGAATGGAGACTCTCCTGATGACTCTTGGCGGTGATTATTTAATGCGAATTCGGCCAGAGGAAGGAAAGTAGACCACTCCTCCTGGTTGTCGGACACAAAGCATCGTAAATACTGTTCTAGATTTTGGTTCATGCGCTCAGTTTGTCCATTAGACTGTGGATGAAACGCCGATGAATGTGACAACTTGATCCCCAACCTTGAGCAAAAAGCTTTCCAAAACCTCGCCACAAATTGCGTACCCCTATCAGATACTATGTCAGACGGTACTCCGTGGAGTCTGACCACCTCCTTCACAAATACCTGAGCCAACGTCTTAGCATTGGGCAAAGAGGACAACGCCACAAAATGCGCCATCTTTGAAAAACGGTCAACCACCACCAGGATGACCGTGTTCCCTGCCGAGGCTGGCAAGTCAGTGATAAAATCCATGGAGATTTCTGTCCATGGCCTATTGGGTACCCCCAGAGGCTGTAGCGTGCCAGCAGGACGGGTTCGGGGTGACTTAGCCCTAGCGCACGTGATGCAAGCTGCCACGTACGAGACCACGTCCTGCCGGATTTTGGGCCACCAGAAACGACGCGATACCAGCTCTAAGGTGCCCTTCACCCCTGGGTGACCAGCCAGTACCGAATCGTGGTGTTCCTTCAACACCTTAGGCCGAAGATGCAGGGGTACAAATGATTTGTTGGCGGGAAGTCCTGGTGGTACCTCCTCTTGGGCCTCGGCAATCTCCGCCTCTACCTCAGTCGTGAGAGCCGAGACCACTACCCCTTTCTGGAGGATGGGTACCGGCTCTTCCCGAGGTTCTCCCCCCGGAAAACACCTAGACAAAGCATCCGCCTTGGTGTTTTTAGCCCCGGGACGGTACGTCACAAGAAAATTGAAACGAGTAAAAAACAATGCCCAGCGAGCCTGCCTAGGAGACAGACGCTTGGCCGAAACCACTCCATTGTACTATGTCCTGAGTTTTCCAATCAATTACCGGGTTGTGCCTGGACAGCCATGGAAAACCCAGGACCATTTGAGCTGGGAGATTACGGAGGACCCTACATGTAACCGACTCAGAATGTAGGACCCCAATGTGGAGTTTCACCTCTGCCACAAACTCAGTAATCTCCCCTTGAGGGAGGGGAACAGCATTAATGGTCACCACCTGTATGGGGTGAGGAAGTTTTTCAATCTTAAACCCGGCGGTGTGTGCAAACTTCTCATCTATGAGATTGGTGGCGGAACCGCTATCCACAAACACTGATATAGGTAGCTCTCTGCCGGCGACAATAACCTTGGCAGGGAGCATACATTGAGATACCATCATGGAGGATATGCATACGCTCAGTTGGGTCTCCTCCATACCCTCTGAGCTTAACAGTTTTCCGCCGGTGTGACCCTCTTAGGTAGTACCGGGCAAACATTAACATAATGACCTCCTTTACCACAGTAGAAACATGCTCCGGACTTCCGGACTCCCGGAGCGCGAGGCTGAACCTGTGCCACGCCAGCAATCTGCATAGGTTCAGGGGACTCATCTACTTCAACCACACCTGCACCTCTGTTTTCCCCCAGAGGTAGCGTCTCCTGTGCCCCCTGATGAAAACGGCGATCAATACGTATCACCAAACTCATGGCAGACTCCAATGATGCCGGAGTCTCATACATCAGGAGGGCTTGTTTCACCCTCCCTGATACCCCATGAATAAACTGGCTCCGCAGTGCTGGGTCATTCCACTGTGTGTCTACAGCCCAGCGGCGAAATTCCGAACAATAGTCTTCTGCCAAGCGCTCCCCCTGGCGGAGGGCGCGGATTTTAGATTCCGCTAGAGCCTGTCGGTCAGGGTCATCGTAAATGAGCCCGAGGGCAGAAAAAACATTATCGACGGAATGAAATGTAGCAGAGTCAGCTGGTAAGGAAAATGCCCATGCTTGGGGGTCACCACTCAGTAATGACAACACCAGCCCTACTCGCTGGGCCTCATTACCTGAGGATATTGGCCGCATGCGGAAGTATAATTTGCAGGCCTCCCGAAATACGACAAATTTGCTGCGATCGCCTGAAAATCGTTCTGGCAGCGGAAACTTCGGCTCTGCACCGATACCTGCAGATGCCGTTTGCACCTTTGCTACTACCAGGCCCTGCTGCTGAACTGCCCCATTCAACTCGGAGACCTGTATGGACAGCGCCGCCAACTGGCGGGTTATGGAATCTAATGGATCCATGGACTCCTGAAAAAATGTGGGCCGATTATAATGTCACGGGAGCTTAGTTCAACTAAGGCTGAAATACCCGGGGCCCCTGTGGTGTCCCTTTACTAGGGGAAACCCTGTCTGACCCTCAACCCAGGGTTTTTGCTGAAGGTGCAAATGCCTGAGCCTCCGACCTTTCCTTATCTCCTGCTCAGCCCTGCACTTAACCCTCCACCCTCCACCCAGTGAGAAGTCACCACCAAAGCTCCCACACAAATAATGACAGACAGGGAGAACTTAAACTGCACTGCGCCGCACACACACAGGAATAAACAGTAATGTGAACAGGGCACAACTAAACACAAATATGGGAAGGAGAAAGGATAACGACGGATCATACGACACCAGATATGAATCTCTCTCTCTTGAACACCTCCACTCCAGACCGGAACCACTTGGTATGAAACACAAGCTATAATCGGCGACGCCCATAGGCCAGCATGACTATTTAAAGACCGTGGGCGTGACTAACCATCCAACCTGGTCTCCAGCAGGATTAACCCCCGAGAGCCTGAAGATCAGGCCGGCGCCACTGAGGCTATAGTGGCTGGAGGTGGAACTACCTCTGCCTGCCGGATGCTGTGGTGTGAACAGCGTCCGACATGACAATCGCGGGCCCCTGTGGTCAGCCTCTTCAGGGACATCAGGTATGTTTTTTCTGAATGTTCCCTGCAGCCCTGCGCTCACATGCCAGTCTAGGACAGCAGAGTACCTCTCCTCCTTTTGAATTTCCCGCCCCTTGAACCAGCGCTCTGACAGGCGCGCGTCCCTCTTGTCGCGGGGGGGGGGGGGCGCGCTTCCTCCGTCAGCGCTCCCTCCATCAGCGCTCCCCGTCCTCATCAGCTACAGGGAGGGAGCGCTTTCAAGCCCGGGCGCGCCGTCGCTAGTGAAAGTGAGGGTGCACTTTCACTTTCATTTTCAAAAGTTCCTCCCTCTCCCTGCGCGCGCTTTCCCAGCGCGCTTTTTCAGCCTATCTCAGGGCTGCTTTCACTTCAGCCCTGTCACTGTCTTTGGCCGTCCCCCTCCCCTCTGGGGTCTCAGCCAATCGCGCCGTGCGGTGGCTTAGCCCCGCCCACCGCCAGCGTTTCTTCCTGGATTGCCGATCTTCTTCCTCCTTCTCTCCGGACCTCGCCTGGGGGACACATCGCTTCTGATCCTCGGTAGGCTAGACGCTTACTATCCCTGGCACCTAACTTAGCTCCCCCCCCCGCAGTTTCCTCAGGCTGTGTTTTTTCTGCCACTGAGACTTATGCACAACCCCGCAAGGGCCTTCTGCTCCAGACCCACCGCTACTCACTACGCCTGCGCGCGCTGTAAAAAGAAGTGGGCTTCGGGTCAGTCGTCTCCCCTCTGCCTCTCCTGCAGCCCTTCCACCATGTCGGCCCCTCAGGAGCACTCCGAACCCCGGGCGGAGACCACCCCACCCCCGGAGTGGGCCGTGGCGATGTCTCAGTCAGTTTCTGAGCTGACAAAGGTGTCTCAATCGCTGGTCCAGGTCTTAGAGCGGTTACCTCAGTTATCTGCTGTCACCTGTGCACCGACCGCCTCGCATGGTGAGTCGCCAGCACCGGACCGTGGCCCTCAGACGGACAGACCAAGTCGGGGCTCTAGGAAGCGGGTCCTGTCTGGCTCTTCCTCCGGTTCGCAGGGTCCCTCTGCTTCTCTCAGGCTACGCTCCTCGTCCCCCTCATCGGCAGACGATCCGGGGTCAGACGAGGATTCATTATCTGGATCAGACTCAGAGGCGGACGACATAGCTAGAACTCGGGAGATGGTAGATAGTCTCATATTGGCTATATACCAAACACTCAAGATTAAGGAGGATAAGGCACCCCGTCAGGAATGCTCTGTTTCCCTTAAGAAGGCAAGGCCTCCATCTCGAACCTTCTAATAAGGATTTCGATACTTCCTTAGCCAACCACTGGCAACATCCTGAGAAACGTTTCTCAGGCCGCAAGTACTTAGATGTACTTTATCCCTTTGATGCGGAGCTAGTCACGAAATGGACCAAAGCTCCCGAGGTAGATCCACCAGTTTCTCGTATTTCCTCTAAGACGGTCCTTTCCCTTCCGGACGGAGCTTCTCTCAAGGACCCATCAGACAGGCAAATAGCCAACGACTCTAAGTCTATCTTTGAGGCATCCGGTGCATCCCTATGCCCTATCTTCGCTTCCGCTTGGGTGGCGAAAGCCATTTCGGCTTGGGAAAAAATTCTGCGCAGGGGCGTTTCAGCGGCAGCTCCTCAAGACGAGCTGGCAGATTTAGCAGACCAAATTAATCACGCAGGCAAGTACCTTCTGGCCGCCTCCTTGGACGCTGCAGGGTGCGTTGCTAGAGCTAACAGCAACATTGTGGCAATACGCCGCATTCTTTGGTTGAAGTCTTGGAATGCGGATACTACCTCAAAGAAGTCACTCACCAACCTGGCATTTCACGGCACTAGGCCCTTTGGCGCCAAGCTGGATCAGTTAATCTCGGATGCCACGGGTGGAAAGAGCACTTCCCTTCCTCAGTCCCGTCCTAAGAGGTTCTTTAACAAGAGGGCTTCTCGGCCTTTTAGGTCCTTTCGCCCCTTCTCTCCCAGACGGTTCATCCCAGCAGGACCGTAACACTGCTTCCAATGACCGGAGAAAGCCATCGTATAAGCCAGCCCCTCGCTGGAGATCCAGGGGTCAGCCTTCCAGGTCCTCAGGCGCTCAATCCGGAAGGTTTTCATCTAAGTGACGGGTCACCCCCACCTGGAAGCTTTCCAGGGTGGGAGGCAGACTTTCCTTTTTCAAGGACGCGTGGCTATCCGTTGTCGACGACGCTTGGGTCAGGGAAATCATCACGTCCGGATACAAAATCGAGTTTTCTTCCCTCCCAAACAGTCGTTTCTGTCTGTCCCGATCCCCAAAACAGCGATCACAGGTTCCAGGGTTCCTTCAGGCCGTCTCCTCTCTCCTTTCCGCCGGGGTCATCGTTCCCGTTCCTACAAATGAGCGGTTTTTAGGGTTCTACTCGAATCTCTTTGTAGTCCCAAAAAAGGACGGCTCACTTCGCCCAATTTTGGACCTCAAACGGCTCAATCGCCACGTGAAGATCCGCCATTTCAAGATGGAGTCTCTGCGTTCGGTAATAGCCTCAATGGAGCCCGGAGAGTTTTTCTGCTCGGTGGATATACAGGATGCCTACCTCCACATCCCCATTTCTCGCCAGCATCAGAGATACCTCCGCTTTGCGATTCAGAGCAACCATTATCAGTTCGCGGCCCTTCCGTTCGGCCTAGCCTCAACCCCTCGTGTCTTCACGAAGGTGATGGCAACAGTCATGGCCATCCTTCGATCCAGAGGGATCCTTATCATCCCTTACCTGGACGATCTTCTGATCAAGGGCTCGTCCCGACAAGACTGTCTTCACAGCCTTCACATAACCTTGGATGCCCTCGGACGCCTGGGATGGATAGTCAACAAGGACAAGTCCACTCTGTGCCCTACCCAGCGACTGACCTTTTTGGGCATGGAGTTCGATACGAATCTGGCTCGAGTGTTCTTACCGAGGGACAAGTTTTCAACCCTTCGCAAGGGGATACAGTCCCTTCGGCGCTCGAGGGTCATGTCCCTTCGGTCCTGCATGAGAGTCCTGGGGAGGATGGTGGCCTCTATGGAAGCAGTGCCATTTGCACAATTCCACTCTCGCCCTCTCCAGCTGTTCCTCCTGTCAGTCTGGGACAAGACCTCGTTTTCTCTGGATCACCCCATTCTTCTTCCGCTCAGAGTCAAACAATTGCTAACTTGGTGGACGTTGTCGACGTCATTTCTCCGCGGAAGATCCTTTCTCCCGCCTCGGTGGCAGGTCATCACCACCGATGCCAGTCTCCTAGGATGGGGGGCGGTCTACTGTCAGAGAACGGCCCAAGGGCGTTGGAACGCCCAGGAGACTCTTCTGCCCATCAACCTTCTGGAGATCAGGGCAATCTTCCTCGCTCTCCTTCGTTGGAAGCATCTTCTAGTAGGCAAGCCGGTCCGCATTCAGTCAGACAACGCCACGGCCGTGGCGTACATAAACCACCAGGGCGGTACTCGCAGCAGGCAGGTGATGTCGGAAGTGGCAAGGATACTTCGTTGGGCAGAGCGTCACGTGCTGGCGATTTCCGCCGTTCACATTCCAGGGGTGGAAAACTGGGCAGCCGACTTCTTGAGTCGCCAAGGGCTAGCGTCAGGCGAATGGTCCCTTCATCCCACAGTCTTCAGTTAGATATGCCAGCGCTGGGACACCCCGGGCGTCGATCTCATGGCCTCTCGGATGAACAACAAGGTTCCTCACTTTGTAGCCAGGTCCAGGGATCCATTAGCCGTCGGTTACGACGCCCTAGTAATCCCGTGGTCCCAGTTCCACCTACCTTACCTGTTCCCTCCGCTTGCCCTAATCCCAAGAGTGGTCAAAAAGATAAAGTCAGAGGGCATCCCGGTCATCTTAGTGGCTCCAGACTGGCCGAGACGACCTTGGTACGCGGAGCTGGTGAACATGCTCACGGACGTCCCCTGGAGGCTTCCAGACCGTCCAGATCTTCTCTCGCAAGGCCCCCTTTACCACCAGAGTTCTCAATCTCTCAGTTTAACGGCATGGCCGTTGAGGCCGCGATTCAGAAGGAATCAGGGTTTTCCAACCGGGTCATTCAGACCTTGATTAAGGCTCGGAAGCCTGCTTCTTCCCGCATTTACCATAGGTACTGGAAGGCCTTTTTTCGCTGGTGTGACGAAAACGATGTTTTTCCACTATCGTTCTCAATTCCTTCCATTCTTGGTTTCCTCCAATCCGGCTTGGATGCGGGCCTATCCCTCAGTACTCTCAAAGGCCAGGTATCTGCCCTAGCAATCCTCTTCCAGAGGGATCTGGCTTCCCTACCGCAAGTGAAGACCTTTCTCCAAGGAGTCGCCCATGTGGCTCCTCCTCATCGTTCTCCGATAGATCCATGGGATCTCAATCTTGTTCTTGGCGCTCTCCAGAAGGCGCCGTTCGAGCCGATTCAGGACATCCCTCTGTCTTTTCTTTCATGGAAGGTGGCTTTTCTGATCGCCATTACTTCCATCAGGAGAGTTTCTGAGCTGGCGGCCTTATCCTGTCGTTCTCCTTACCTTATCCTCCACCAAGATAAGGTTGTTCTCAGGCCAGTTCCTTCTTTCCTTCCGAAAGTGGTATCCCCCTTTCACATTAACAAAGATATCGTCCTTCCATCATTTTGTCCTGCGCCTGCTCATCCTCTGGAAAAGTCGCTCCACAAACTGGATGTAGTGAGAGCCTTGCGTGTTTACCTTGCCAGGACCGCTTCCTTTCGCCAATCTGATTCCTTGTTGGTCATTTCTGAGGGTCGCCGGAAAGGTCTTCCGGCCTCCAAGTCCACAATTGCTCGTTGGATTCGGTCTAACATCCTGGAAGCCTATCGTCTTCAGGAGAAACGGCCTCCTCTGGGGGTGAAAGCCCACTCCACCCGAGCTGTAGGGGCTTCTTGGGCTGTGCGACACCAGGCTTCGGCCTTACAACTTTGCAGAGCCGCGACCTGGTCATCTTTGCACACCTTCGCGAGGTTCTACAGGGTTCATACCCAGGCCTCGTCTAATGCAGCTCTTGGTAGGAAGGTGCTGCAGGCGGCGGTGGCGCATCGACTGACCTAAGCCCTTCCTTATTTCGTTCCTTTATTGCTGTTCCCACCCTCGGGACTGCTTTGGAACGTCCCATGGTCATCTGTGTCCCCCAATAAGGCGATCAAGAAAGAGGGATTTTGGGTTCTTACCGTAAAATCTCTTTCTTGGAGCCTTCATTGGGGGACACAGCACCCGCCCTGTTTAATTAGTACCGTGTTGGGTCTGAGAGTCCCTTGTTGAGTTGGTACATATGTTTATGGTTTTGGTTGCTTCTCCTACTGCTTTTTTCACCAACTGAGGTGCTTGGTGCCTGTCGGTGGGTGTATACTGCCGGGGAGGAGCAAAGTTTCTTGTTTTGCATAGTGTCAGCCTCCTAGCAGCAGCAGCAGCATACACCCATGGTCATCTGTGTCCCCCAATGAAGGCTCCAAGAAAGAGATTTTACGGTATGAACCCAAAATCCCTCTTTCTCCTTCACCTCATTGGGGGACACAGGACCATGGGATGTCATAAAGCAGTCCCTTGGTGGGAAACAGCACGACAGCTGAAGCCTCATGTGCCGTCAGGCTAGAATAGCACTACGGAAGCGATACTGCAGATTGCAGAATCCGTCTGCCCAGGGCAGCATCTGCCGAAGCCTGAACATGAATATTGTTGTGTTTCACAAACATGTGCAAGCTGGGCCAAGTTGTAGCCTTGCAGATATGCTGTGCCGACACCTGGTGCCGGATGGCCCAGGAAGCCCCCACTGACCGAGTGGAGTGGGCCCTAATCCCAGCTGGGATGGGCCTGCCTCTGATACGGTAAGCTTCATGGATCGCTGAGCGGATCCACCTGGCTATTGTAGCCTTAGAGGCAGGTTGACCCTTCCTGTGTCCCTCCGGAAGCACAAAGAGCATCCGACTTGCGAAAGGGCTCCGTTCGGGAGACATACTTCCTAAGTGCTCTCACCAAATCCAATGTGTGGAGAGCCTTTTCAATACGATGGACAGGCGCTGGGCAGAACGAGGGGAGAACGATGTCCTTATTCAGATGGAAGACATGACTTTAGGGAAAAATGACGGAGACGCCCTAAGCACCACCTTGGAAAGTCATTAACGGAGGCCTGCAAGACAATGCCGCCAATTCCGAGACGCGTCTAATCGACGTTACCACCACCAGAAAGGTTACTTTCCAAGAAAGAAGAGTCAATGACACGTCCTGCAGCGACAAGAAAGGGGCATCCTGAAGAACCCCCAAGACTAAATTAAGGTCCCAAGACTCCAACGGCATTTTGTAGGGAGGCACCACATGGGAGTCTCCCTGCATGAAGGTCTTCACCTGTGATCTGGTAGCTATCCTGCGTTGGAACAGGACGGATAAGGCTGAAATTTGGCACTTGAGGAAAACAAGTGCAAGACCTGAATCTAGTCCTGCCTAGAGAAACTCCAAAATGGATGGGATGGTAAAAACAAGTGGAGAATGACCACGGGTTCTGCACCAAGAGAAAAGGGTCTTCCAGGTGCGATGATAAATGCGTATGGATGACGGTTTTTGGGCCCTAATCATGGTGGAAATCACCTGCTGGGAAGAAACCGGCTTGGGTTAAAACCCAGGATTCAATGGCCAGGCGTTTAAGTTCAGGGCTCTTGAGTTCTGGTGGCAAATTGGGCCCTGGGATAGCAGGTCTAGGCGGTCCGGCAGCTTCCAGGGAACGTCGGCAACGAACTGCACTAGCTCCGCATACCATGCCTGGCGTGGCCAGTCTGGGGCGACGAGGATCACCGTAATCCCTTCCGCCCTGATCTTCATGATGACCTTCGCAAGTAAGGGGAACGGAGGAAACACATAAGGGAGATGAAACTGATGCCACGGGAGGACCAGTGCATCCGACCCGATGGCTATTGGGTCACAAGAACGGGCTATGAACGCCGGAACCTTTGCATTTAGTCGTGAGGCCATGAGATCGACATCTGGCGTCCCCCAGCAATGACAAATCTACTGAAAGACCTCCGGATGAAGGGACCACTCTCTGGAGGAGAGACCCTGGCGACTGAGAAAATCTGCCGCCCAATTCTGTACCCCCGGGATAGGAACTGCTGAAATGACCGAGTGATTTTTTTCAGCCCGTCGGAGAATGTCAGCCACCTCGAGCATCGCCCTTTTGTTTCGAGTGCCCCCCTGATGGTTGATGTCCGCCACCACTGTGGCATTGTCTGATTGAATCCAAATGGGGTGACCTGCTAGGAGATGATGAAATCGCATGAGGGCTAACTTTTTTTTTTCAAATTCGTTTATTAAACCATAGACAGGATATACAATATACAAACTAGCAAGTGATGAGAAATACCACATAAAGCGTATATGTTTCACATAGCATTATTTTCAAGCAGTATGTGCATACCAGTTACTGACAGAATAAAACATAATGTCAATTACATTACATTAGTCTGCATGGTATTATTCAAATAATAAAGCCTGTCAAACCTCTAAACCATTACTATAACTACAAAACAACAACTATTTGCAGCCTGTGTCCACATAATTAGTTCTTTATCATGTGATATCTCCATCCTACAAAGTGAGATGAGAGGAATTCCACCTCTCCCATATCTTCTCAAATTTACTCGGGCACCCTCTGTTTTGGTACAGCGTACGCTCGTATGGTATAATCGAGTTTACCAATTCAATCCAGGCCCTAAGGGAGGGACCCGAACTTCCCATCCACCGCAGTGCCAGTACCTTTTGTGCCATAAACAACGTCTCCCGCAAGAAAATCCCTGTATAGTGTCCCCACGTCTCGTCGTCCCACACCCCAAACAGACAAACTAGTGGCTCAAGGGGAACAGGAATTTGTACCAGGGAAGTTAATAATGATGTCACCTCCTTCCAATAATGTGCTATAATTGGACACTGCCAGATCATGTGGATAAAGTCTGCATCTAATGAATGACATCTCAGACATTCCGAAGATTGGAATCGGCCCATCTTAAAAAGTCGAGTCGGAGTCAAATATGACTGGTTTATAATGTATAGCTGTATCATTCTGTTATTAATGGACAGAGACACCTTAGTTGGTGACTCCAGTATTTCCTCCCACGCCTATCCCTGTGTATCAAGGATGAGCCTTTCCCACTTCCCTTTAACCAAACATATGGCGGAATCAGCCCCTACTGACAGCATGTATGTGTATAAAGAGGAGACGAGACAATGGGGACCCTGCGATTTGAGAATGCCTATCAAGGGTAGAGCCGAGGTAGCATTATTCACACCCACATATCTCATGTGTGATTGAAAGGCTGACCTCAGTTGCAAATATTGAAAGAACTGCGAGCTCGGGACATCGCATTTAGCTTGTAATTGTTCAAAAGATGATAGTGTACCGCGGCCACATAGATCCCTTATCGTAGAAACATTGTACTGAGACCAGAATTCGGCAGACGGGTGGACAAGTAGTGCCGGAAAATAACTATTATCCCATAAGGGCATCTCAGCTATGATATCGCTAAATCCAACCACCCTCTTAATCTGTCTCCACACTAATCTTGCCAGACGAAGCATGGGTAACAGACGTGGGACATTTACCTTCTCCAACTCCAAAAACCCCAATGGGCAGTCAGTACGCACGGCATGAAGCAAATGGCTTTCAGAGTTAGGAAGATGATTACCGGGCATCCATTTATTTATAGCTCTGGCCTGTCCAGCCAGATAGTACAGAAAAAAATCTGCTCCCCCCCCCCCTTTTTTTGGCCTTTGTAGGGTGGACAGCTTGAGTTTTGGCCTGGTTTTCCCCCATATAAAGGATGTAATCTGGGAGTTCAAATTGGTAAAGAAAGACTTAGGCACCACCACAGCACTATGTTGGAGAAAGTAGCTGAGCTTAGGGAGTAGTATCATTATAATTAACGCGTCCGGCTACAGACAGCGGGAGTTTGCTCCAGATCGCAAACATGACTTTAATATATATCCATTGCTGGAGATGGTTAAGCTGCAGATCAAACGTGCTGCATTGAGAAATATGAACGCCCAGATATTTAAAGTGTGGTACAATAGGCAGCAAGGAGAGAGTCTCAAGTCGAGTCATTGGGGTATGGGAAAGAGGCATCAGAGCAGACTTCTCCCAATTTATATACAGGCCGGAATATTTACTGAATTTGTTTATAGTGGCGATCACTCCCGCCAGTGTCTCCTCCGCCCTATCCATAAATATTACCATGTCGTCAGCATATAGGCCTATGGTATCCACCCGAACTGCTATCCCTATGCCCATAATATTAGGGGAAGTTCTTATGCGAATTGCCAGTGCCTCTATTGCAAGAGCAAAGAGGGCAGGGAAAGGGGACACCCCTGACGAGTCCCCCTGTGCAGAGAAAAGGACTCAGATATGGAACCGTTTACGATGACATGGGCTTTAGGTTTCATATATAATGTCATGAGGGCTAACTTGATTGCTCGGATTTCCAGAATGTTGATCAGGAGACGTGATTCCGGAGTGGACAAGTGTGCCTGGGCCATGTGGTGACGGAAGACCGCTCCCCATCCGAGAAGAATGGCGTCTGTGGTCACCACTAGCCAACGTACCGGGAGAAAAGATTTTCCTTGATCCAGTGAGGACATCAAAGTCCGCCATCTGAGGGTCTGCCAGAGAAAACGGGTTTCTGTCCCAGGCTGTCAGAAGCGCCTGTTGAAGAGAGCTGAGGTGTAGTTTGACGAATGGAACCGCCTCGATAGCTGACACCATCCTGCCCAGTACCTGCATGCCGAACCGCAAGGAGTGAGGACGGGGGGAGGGAAAGCCTCAGGACTCCCTGTTGCAAGGCCGAGACCTTTTCTGGAGGGAGAATCACCAGCCCTCAGGAAGTGTCTAAGATCATCCCTAGAAAGAAGATCTTCTGTGCTGGCACCGGGGAAGACTTGTTTAAGTTTACCAGCCAGCCCAAATGAGAAAAAGTGTCCACAGTGATGCCCACACACTCTGCGCAGGCCTGTAAGGATGATCCCTTGATGGGCAGATCGTCCAGGTACGGTAGGACCAACACGTCCCGAGAGTGTGGAATGGACATGACGGCCGCCATGACCTTGGTGAACACTCTGGGGGCGGTGGCGAGACCGAAAGGCAAGGCCGTGAATTGAAAGTGTTCCTCGCGGGCCGCAAAGTGCAGGAATCTTTGGTGGGGGGAAAAGATTGGGTTATGAAGATAAGCATCCTGGATATCGATGGACGCGAGAAATTCCCCTTTCTCCATTGATGTGATGACTGAACGGAGGTACTCCATTCTGAAGTGACGGACCTTGACGAACTTGTTCAACAGTTTTAGATCGAGAATAGGCCGCACCGTACGTTTTTTTTTCGGAACCACAAACAGTTTTGAGTGAAACCTTTTGAATCTTTTGCCCTGCGGAACCGGAACTATGACCCCAGTCTTTGCGGAGTGCAATTATGGCTCGGTAGAACGAGGCCACTGGATACGGAAATGAGTCATTGTGCGGAGAATCTATGGGATCTGGATCTGCTTTTCCAGGAAGAATAGGTTTGTATGAAGCCTGGGAGCCTCTGTCACTACGAGGGGGGAGAGCCGATCCGGCCAAGCGCTCGTAAAGGACCAGGTTGTGGTGCCGCGAAATGGCCGAAACCTAACCTGGTGTTGATTTTGAAAAGGTCGACTGGAACTTTGTTGGGTAAGGAATTTGCTCTTCCCTCCCGTAGCATCAGAGATAAGTTGATCCAGTTTATCTCCAAACAGGCGCCCGCTCTGGTAAGGCAGAGATGTTAAGGATTTTTTGGAAGCTGAAGCTGCTCACCACTCTCTGAGCCATAAAGCTCTCCTGATAGTGATGGCATTTGTGGCTGCTAATGCGGCGCAGTTGGCTGCATCTAGCGAGGCGTGTACAACGTAGTCCCCGGCCCGTGCGATTTGGGAAGCTAGATTCACTGCCTCAGAACGCAGGTTACTGTCATGACTGATTTTGGCCAGAGCCTCCGCCCAAGCCGCCATGGCTTTAGCCAACCATGTTGCGGCAAAGGATGGCGAGAGAGCTGAGCAAGAGGCTTCAAAAAATGACCGAGCGAGATTATCAATCTGTCAAGCAGTGGGGTTCTCAATTGAGGAGCCATCGGACAAAGCCAGGAGGGTTTTAGATGCGAGATGTGAAATGGGGGGGGGATCCACTGAGGGGGACTCAGTCAACTCTTTCTTCAGATTAGAAGCGAAGGGATATCGTGTCTCGAGGGGCTTATGCTCTGTGAATCGTTTGTCTGGGCGACTCCTGTGCCTCTGAATGATGTCTGTAAACTCGGGGTGGTTAGCAAACACCCTATGAGGACGTTTAATTCTCTTTAAAGGACACTGTGTGGTCTTGACTAGTTGCAGTGTCCTCGTCCACCCTCAGAGCTTTATTAACTGCTTCAATGTGGGAATCTAGTGACTCCTGGTACTCTTGCGAGTCCGGGTCCATGGACACATCAGACTCGTATTCTGAGTCGTGCTCGCTGCGAACCTCTGGTGAGGGGAGCAGGAAACGGAAGTCGTGGACACCGAAGCCCGAGAGGGCCTGAGGGACGTGCTATGGATTTTCTTCCTAGAATTTTGCATATCCATCGTTGCAGGACGACTCCTGCGTGACTGGGAGAGGGGTTTTCCGCATCAGACAGACACCATGGCTTCAGGAGGAATCACAGAAGGATTCTATTGCCTTAGCCAGAGAAGCCATGTATTGTGATAAAGATGTGGCCCACTCAAGGGGGCTAGGTCCACTGGGGTCGGCCGTTGCTGAGGGCTCCTGTGCGCATGCAGGTTCGCAGGCCGTGCAGAAGGGAGTACGGTGACCCTGTGGCAATAGGGTATTACACGTGGTACATAAAGCCAACGCTGCCACGTGTTTTATTGGCCTTTTTGGCAGCCTTTTGTTGGGACATATTGGCCGTCTAGAGCTGCTCAGAGGTATAGAGATTTCTATACTGCAGGGAAGGGTTAGGCTAAGTGCACACGTACCGGAACTCTCGCGGAAATTACCGCGAGAATTCCGGAATTCCATTCCGCGGGAAAATCGCATTTTAAATTCCCGCGATTTTCCCGCGGAAAAACTAGCATTTTGCAAGCGTAATTAGCTTGCAAAATGCTAGCGTTTTCCAAGCGATCTGTAGCATCGCTTGGAGAACTGATTGACAGGTTGGTCACACTCGTCAAACATAGTGTTTGACGAGTGTGACCAACTTTTTACTACTGAGGCCGCCTATGCGGCATCAGTAGTAAAAGATAGAATGTAACAAAAAAATAAAAAATATTGTTAATCTCACCTTCCGGCGTCCCACGCATCCGTTCCCAGTAATCCTTTGCGAAAATGCCCGCGATGACGTCCGTTCTCGCGGGATCGCGATGTCTCGCGGTAATTCGCGATGACGTCGCGCGAATGACCGCGAGATTTCGCGATCCCGCAAGAACGGACGCCATCGCGGGCATTTTCGCAAAGGATTACTGGGAACGGGAGCGTGGAGAGAGGCGGGAAGGCTGCGCGGGACGCCGGAAGGTAAGAATAACAATATTTTTTATTTTAAATTCTATTTTTTACAGGGATATGGTACCCAAAGCCCAGAGGACAGTCTCCTCTCCTCCGGACCGTGGGTACCATCCGCAAATGTTCTGCTTACTTTCCGCATGGTGTGCACAGCCACATGCGGGAAGTAAGCGGAACAATGCATTCCTATGGGTGCGGGATCGCCGTGATTCCGCAAATTAATGAGCATGCTGCAGTTTTTACCGCGAAGCGATTCCGCCGCGGTAAAAACCGCAGCATTAGCACAGCATTGCGGAATCCCATAGGAATGCATGGGATGCTTATTTTTCGCGTTTTCGCGGTTAAAACCGCCGCGGAAACGCGAAAAAAAGCCACGTGTGAACTCAGCCTTAAGCTCCGTTTGCAGCTTACCCATGTCCTGTGCCCCCAGGGATGGTGTTCGGCTTCTGTCAGCCTCGCGGTGTGTTTGCCAGCGCTCGTGCTGAAGTGCAGACAGGTGCCTGTCTGCGGTCAGCGTATAGGAGAAATGGCCGTCGGGGTTAACAGTGGCGCTTCTCATTAGGAACGAGAAGCGCCTGCAGACGTGGGTGGAGCCAGCCCAGTGGGTGGAGTTACAGCAGTGGCGCTTCTCGTCTAAAGCGAGAAGAGCCAGAAAACGTGGGCAAAGTCGCCCCAGTGGGTGGGGTTATGACAACACGCGGCATAGTCCGACTTGAACCAGGGGACTAAATTTGCAGTGCAGCAGGGGCGCGCGATCGCGGGCAGCACCGTCGGGACACACCTTCCTTCCCAGGGGACAGGACCTAGCGTCTAAGGAACCCTTCTGTCATCCTTGGGCGCTGGGGGGAACCCCCTCTTGTACTCACTGAGAGTTGTGCGGATGTAGCAGAGCAGGACCCGCAGGTGGCCACGGAGTTTGCCCTCAATCCACCATCCCTTTGACAGGGAGGTGGAGAGGGACCATCTGCCTCCTGTCATCATCCACTTTCTATTAGAGGTGATGAATGGGGCTGCACAGACTCTATTGAAGCTTCTGTGCATCGCATGGGTTCAGTCCCTTGGGATGGAACAGGGTTATCGTACGGCTGTAGGCCTGGCTCCAGAAGGTGATACGTGGGGGCGACACCCCGTGTGTCCGTCTGTTGGTGATGTGGGGAGATTGGGGCCCTGGAGGGACCCATCGCCCCTGAAACGAGCCCAGGCATTGTAACGTTGCAGGAGGGGGTACGGGGAGGCGACACTGCGCGTTCCCGCCTGTTGAAGAGTCAGGGAGATCGGGTCCATGAAATAAAAAATTAAAATAATAAAGTTGGGGTCTGAATCCCAGACCCAAGTGCCTCCTACAGACACTAAGCAAGAACTGGTTTACTTGGAGGCAGTAGGAGGGTGTATACTGCAGAGGAGGAGTTAATTTCTTCTATGTTTACTTAGTGTCCTCCTAGTGGCAAGCAGCATAACACCCACTGTCTGTGTCCACCAATGAGGCGAAGGAGAAATTAACTTTATTCCTCCCGGGAGCCGCAGTCTTCCCCTGTGGCGCCTCCAGTCATCACTCATACACAGTGAGCAGCGGCTGTAAGCACGACCCAGCACTTTGATTGACAGCCGGCTCTGCAGCATAAATGTGCAGAGTGTGTTGTCAATTAAAGGTCCTGGGCGTGCTTACAGCCGCTGCTCACTGTATATGAGCGGTGACTGGAGGCGCTCCGGGCACCCCTCTATGGCTGAAAGATGGCGGCTCCTGGAAAGAATAAAGTTAATTTTCTCCCGATTACCGGGCTTCCAGCAAGGTGGTATGACAGCATTGGAACACTATTAACCTACAGATTAGCTCCAAGTCTGCAGGTTAAAAAGCATTTGGGGACATGACGGGATCCCTTTAACTGAGAATCTGTCATGGAGTTCCTTCATATTGAACGGTAAGAGAATTTGTAACACTCATCTGACTTTTGTGATCTTATTTCTACCGATTTATGACCACAGACCACATCAAAGTTGAATGTGCAAGGGGAAAAAAAACCTGTAAAAGTCAAACATTGAAAACACTAATGAAACCGGATTAAAAATAGTTTTGTGAGAAAATATTTAGTATAACCTGTGTTATAATCATTTATACCTCTGCTCTTTCTGGAGTTTTTGGTCCAGTGGGCGGTCCCATTAGTGATACAGATAGCTGTGTGCCACTGATAGGACCCGCCCACTGGACCCAAAACTCCAGGAAATGCAGAGGATTAGTTGATTAAAAAGGAGATTTTTGTGTACTCACCGTAAAATCTTTCTCTTAGCCTTTAATTGGGGGACACAGAACCGTGGGTGTTATGCTGCTGTCCACTAGGAGGCGACACTATGCATAATCTGAAAAAGATTAACTTTGGCTCCTCCTCTGCAGTATACACCCCTGGACGGCATCAGCCTTCTCCAGTTTTGTGCAAAAGCATTAGGAGCAATATACCAGAAACATAACCATGCCTGTAAAAAAAGGCTACTATAAACAGGCTCAAACAACAATATGAGAACCCAACCGTAACAACGGCCCGCAAGGGCAACAGGGTGGGAGCTGTGTCCCCCAATTATAGGCTAAGAGAAAGAGATTTTACGGTGAGTACACAAAAATCTCCTTTACTCTGTCGCCTTATTGGGGGACACAACCGTGGGACGTCCCAAAGCAGTCCCTGGGTGGGAAGCAGTGGACGAATATTGTGCTGACAGTCCTCTAGACTTGGGGTACTGCCGCCTGCAGGACCCGTCTACCCAGGCTCGCATCCGCTGAGGACTGGGTATGCACTCTGTAGTGTTTTGTAAATGTGTGCAGGCTAGTCCAAGTGGCTGCCTTACACACGATGTGCTGAGGCTTGATGCCGAATGGCCCAAGAGGCCCCTACCGCCTGCGTAGAGTGTGCCGTGATACCGGCCAGAAGGGGAGAATTGTTGAGGCGGTAAGCCTCTTGAATGGTGGACTTGATCCACCTAGCAAGTGTGGCTTTGGAAGCCGGTAGGCCCTTGCGAACGCCTTCTGGAAGAAAGAAAAGTGAATCAGACTTCCGGAAGGGAGCAGTCCTAGACACGTAAATACGCAATGCCCTGACAAGGTCAAGCGTATGCAGAGCCTTCTCTACCCTATGAACGGGAGCCGGGCAAAGAGACGGTAGTGATATTTCCTCATTGAGGTGGAAGCTGGACACGACCTTCGGAAGGAAGGATGGTACTGTACGGAGAACCACCTTGTCCTGATGAAAAACCAGGAAGGGTTGTCTGCAGGAAAGAGCTGAAAGTTCAGACACCCTGCGTAGCGAGGTGATTGCCACCAGGAAAACCACTTTCTGTGATAGAAAGCGGAGTGAGACCACCCTAAGGGGTTCAAAAGGAGGTGACTGTAGTGCTGTCAAGACCAGGTTGAGGTCCCACGTCTCCAACGGACGTTTGTAGGGGGGGAACCAATCGGGAAACCCCTTGGAGAAAAGTCTTCACTTGCGGCTTGTTAGCAATACGCCTCTGAAAGAGCACTGAGAGCGCTGACACCTGGCTCTTCAGCGAGCCCAGGGATAGCCCGGCGTCCAGGCCTGACTGAAGGAAACCGAGGACCTTTGGAAGAGAATAGGGAAGTGGAATCTGCCCACGAGAGTCGCACCATGTGAAGAAAATCTTCCAGGTACGATAGTAAATCCTGGCTGAAGTTGGCTTTCGAGCCCTGATCATGGTTTTAACAACGTCCGGTGAAAAACCTGCTTGGGTCAAAACCCAGGTCTCAATGGCCACGCCGTCAAATTGAGAGCCCCTGAGTTCTGGTGGAAGAACGGGTCTTGTGACAGGAGGTCGGGACGTGTGGGGAGACGCCAGGGAGCGTCTGCTGTGAGTTGCACGACGTCGGCGTACCATGTACGCCTGGGCCAGTCTGGAACGATCAGAATGGTGGGAACACCCTCTTGTTTGATCTTCCTCAGGACTCTGGAGATCAGGGGGAGGGGTGGAAAAAATGTACAGAAGCTGGAACTGGGTCCAGTCCTGAACCAGGGCATCTGCTCCGAGCGACCGCGGATCGCGCGTCCTGGCCATGAAATTGGGAACCTTGGCATTGAGATGGGATGCCATCAGATCCACGTCCGGGGTCCCCCAACGATGACAGATCTGACAGAAGACTTCGGGATGGAGAGACCATTCCCCCGAGTCCATTCCTTGTCGGCTGAGATAGTCGGCTTCCCAGTTGTCCACACCCGGAATGTGGACCGCTGAGAGTACCGACCTTGCAGCCTCCGCCCATTGTAGGATACGCGTTACTTCGGTCATCGCCTGGATGCTGCGGGTGGCACCTTGATGGTTTACGTATGCCACTGCCGTGGCATTGTCCGACTGTACTCTGATATGAGAGTCTGCCAGCAAGTGATGGAAGGCTTTCAACGCCAGGAAGATGGCCCGAATTTCCAGGATGTTGATGGGCATGGTCGATTCCCTTGGTGACCACCTGCCTTGCGCTCTGTGATGTAGGTGCACCGCGCCCCAACCCATAAGGCTTGCGTCGGTGGTCAAAACCTTCCATTGACCGGAGAGAAAGGATTTTCCCCTTGCAAGCGAGGTTGGCTCGAGCCACCAGTGCAGAGACCTCCTGGTGTTTGCTGATAACCAGAACTCCCTGTCGAGGGAGAACGGATTCCTGTCCCAGGACTTGAGGATGGCCAGTTGAAGGGGTCTGAGGTGAAACTGGGCAAATGGTACCGCCTCCATTGCTGCTGCCATCCTGCCAAGTACTCTCATGGCATACCGGAGAAATCTGGGGGACTTGCGGAGGAGTGTGTGAACTCCCAGACGGAGAGCCAGTGCCTTGTCCCTGGGGAGGATCACCAGACCCTTGGAGGTGTCGAATAGCATCCCCAGGAAGGTCAGAGACTGACTCGGGGTAGTCGAGGACTTCTGTAAATTGACTAACCATCCCAGGCGCGTCAGAGTGTCTATCGTGATCGAGACGTTGACCTCGCTGATGAGAAGGTATGCCTCTGGAGTGCAGAACATCCATGGTAGCTGCCATGACCTTTGTAAATGTTCTGGGAGCCGTGGCGAGACAGAACGGGACGGCCACAAACTGGTAATGGTCTTGGTTGATTGCGAATCTGAGAAACCTCTGATGGGCGGGAGCAATCGGTATATGCAGGTATGCGTCCTGTATGTCTATGGAGGCAAGATATTCTCCTTTTTCCATAGACGCAACGATTGACCGGAGGGATTCCATGCGGAAGTGACAAACTCGAACATACTTGTTGAGTTGCTTGAGGTCTAGTATGAGTCGGACACTGCCTCCCTTCTTGGGCACCACGAACAGGTTGGAGTAGAACCCTCGGAAGCGCTCATCTGCTGGGACTGGCACTATGACTCCTGCTCGCAGGAGGGAAGAAACCGCTTGACGGAAGGCCTGAGCTTTGAGCGGGGATTTTGGAGGGACAGAGGGAAAAAAAAAACCTGTGCGGTGGGCTGGTAGTAAACTCGATTTTGTATCCTGAAGACACTATTTCCTTGACCCACTTGTCTTCTGTAATAGGCAGCCAGACCTGCTGAAAGAGTAGCAGTCGTCCGCCTACAAGTGGGGTGTCTTCCAGAGGGCATGAGTCAGGATGAGGGAAAAGTCTGAGGTTTTCCTCCTTTAGGTTTTGCCTGGCTTGCCTTTGATTGCCAGTTCCTGTCCGGCCTCTGTGCCGCACGTGTGTTGTCCCTGCGGGGGGAACGATTACGGTTTTGTGCTGGGCGTGAGACGGACCAGCCTGAAGAATTCCGAAAGGATCGGAAACGAGATCGATTACGTCTTTTAAATGTGCGTTTTGGTCTTAGTTGAGGGAGGGAAGTACTTTTGCCCCCGGTAGCATTGGATATCATTGTATCCAGCTTTTCACCGAAAAGACGGCCACTGAAGTACAGGAGATTTGTTAGGGACTTTTTTGAGGCCGCATCCGCTTTCCATTCTCTTAGCCAGAGAATACGCCGGATTGTGATGGCGTTTGATGCTATTCCCGCTATTCCTCTTGCAGAGTCCAACGCTGCATGGACCATGTAATCTGCCACCACTGCAATTTGCACCGCCTGGTCCGCCAGCTGAGGATTTGAAGCTTGAAGGCCCTTTTGCAATAGATCAGCCCAAGCCATGATGGCCTTGGCTGCCCAAACTGAAGCAAATGCGGGAGCCAAAGAGGCACCTGTCGCTTCAAAGATTGAACGAGCCATGCGTTCGACTTGTCTGTCTGCTGTTGTCCTTGAGGGTTGAACTGTCCAGCATCGAGAGAAGCATTTGTGCTGCCAGCCTAGAGACTGGAGGGTCCACTTCATGCGGATCTGTCCAATCCTTGGTGTCTTTCTGTGGAAAGGGGTATTTTGCTTCCAAATACTTGCGATTGGCGATTTTTTCTCAGGCTGCGAAAAACGCTTAGAAAAGATTTTTTTTTTTTTTTTTAATTCCGGGTGATTAGGGAAGACCTTCGATGGTTTCTGAACACTTTCAAAGGAAATCTTGTGTTCTGGTGCTTCCGGGGTTGGATCTGAAATGTCCAGCACCCGAAGGATGGAAGAGACGATATCCTCAACTATCGCAGTATTGCTAGGGGGACAAGGGAGCAAAGCGTTCTCTGTTTCGTTATCTGAATTGGAGTCACATATGCCCTCTGAGTCCTGCGCATCGCTAAGGAGCTCCCTAGCGGGAGAACTAGAGCGGAGGTTTCCCGTGGTCTGGGATCGTTGTGGATATCCGCATTGTCCTTCTCACTCAGGGGACGGCCTCGGTGATCTGAGGCCACTGTGTCTTTCCCTGGAGGGGGAAGACCTATTGCTATGTGAGGACGCAGATGAACGCGACCTGTGGGTCCGCTTACGCCTCGAACTGTCGGAAGCGCCCTGATCATGAGACCGGACGTCCCTTTGCTGGGTAACGTTCATAGCCGAGACATGACCCTGCAGAGCCTGCAGTAATGTGGAGGTCAGGTTATCTATAGATTGTGTCACAGACTGCGACATCTGAGTCGCCCATTCCGGCGCAGTAGCGGTCGCAGAAGCGTTGGTAGGGACTTCTTGGGTTCTGATCCTGTTTTTTGGGTACAATCCCGGCAGTGCGGGTACGTGTTGCTGCTGGGGAGAGTGGCCTTGCAGGCTGTGCAGACTGCATAAAAGCAGTCTTGCCTGGTTCTTTTCCTTGAGCCCGACATAGTACCTAGGCTGATTAGTGGAGGCCCTACAGTGGTATCTACGCAGAGGAAAGGAGTAGGAGAGCGCTATAGGTTATAGGAATTCACAGCTGAGTACCAAGGACCCAGCTATGATCTTACCTCACCGGTGCTCCCCCTTAGGTCCAGCGCTGATAAGTCCCACGTCCTGTGCCCCCCGGAGACTGCTGTGCTGCGTTCTTCCAGGTGCAGCAAGATGGCCACCGGATTCTGAGGTGGAGGAGGAGGGGGGCGGAGAGCTGGAAAAAGGGCGCGCTGGGCCATGTAAAAGCGCTCCCCTCCTGCCTCGATCCGCCCCTTCTATGACACTGCAGTGTCATTTTCGTCATCCGGGGGGCGGGAATGGGGCGGCGACTTCAGCTAGGCCAAAGCCGCGGCCTAAATTTGAAGTCTCCTGCCCAGCAGGGCTCCAGGACCCGCGCGGTCGTCCGCGGGGGGTGGGTCGGATTTAAACCAGACCCCCCCAGAATGAAAGGAGGGCTGGCGGTGGGGCCATATATGTGACTGGGGCCCTGTGGAGGGTCCCTTGGGGCGCCATTGCTGCAGAGACCGGGGCGCAGGGAGCCCGGTCTCTGATAAGTGCCCTGCCTCGCTGCACCTCCCCCGGTCCCAAAAGGAGCCCACAGGTGGACTGGGGTCCCTGGTGCCTGGTACAGGCCCTACCTGCGGTGTCTCAACCTAATACCCCCAGAGGGGGATTAGGGAGGGTGCTGCTGTCACCGTCAGGGGGCTTCATCGTCGCCTCGACCTCGACCCAGAGCCGGACGGAACTGAGGAAGGAGGGGGGTCTCGACCTCGAACCAGTACCCGAGGGACTGGTGAGGGAGCGACATGGGGAAGAGCCACCTCGACCTCAACCGGGTACCCCTAATAGGGGACCGAGGAGGGAGCCATGCCGGGAGTCTCGCTGGAGACCCTCTTTTCTTCATCTGTAGTCCTTTGGAAAAAAATCCAGGAAAAAAGACGGAGTAAAAAAAATCTTAGGTGTGCCTCCTGCGACACTAAGCAAAAACTGGAGAAGGCTGATGCCGTCCAGGGGTGTATACTGCAGAGGAGGAGCCAAAGTTAATCTTTTTCAGATTATGCATAGTGTCGCCTCCTAGTGGACAGCAGCATAACACCCACGGTTCTGTGTCCCCCAATAAGGCGACAGAGTAAACACAAGTTATACTGAATAGTTTCTTACAAAATCATACATCAATCTACTCAGCTCCCACTGTTCTATAACATTCCCTTTAAAAGCAGTAAGGGCATAAATGGGACCCAAATTATAGTTGAAAATTTTAAATCCGGTAATTTCAATTTAACTTTTTTTTTATTTTTTTTCATGTCAATCCAAAGTGCCGATCTCCTGCAGTGACAATACCTGGACGTCCTTGGTGTTCACATCTACAATCCCATTCCAGCGGTACAGAGAAGCGATGTGATTCAAAATGATGGGTGTGAAAAAGTGAACTTTCTGCGTCTTCGTGATTGCTTTATTGTGAATAACCTGAAAGACGGAAAAAAACCCCATTAAAGTAGAATGCCTATAATAGCTGTATGGGCACACAGCATATATAGCACAACCCTTTTATACAGCCTATCCTATCTCCTGTTCATCCATGATTGTCTTGATAAATTCTACTTCTAGGAGGAAATGTATTAAGACTAGCGCTTCATACACCAGTGTCCAAGCCATAGCCGCTGATGTAAGGTGCCAAATATGTATTCGTAGGCACACGGCTCATAATTAATTTGATACAGCTTTGGGTCATCCGTGAGCCAGACAGTAAAATATATATTATAGTATATTTGTCACACAACAGTAGACCCCGCACATTTTGCTAAATCCCACTCACTCACTTTTTAATAAAGTGCTGGGTTGTCACAAAAAGGGCAGAAATTTCCCAAATTTTGAAACCTTTTGAAGCTAGTTTGCTGGCAAAGAGGGTGATATATGCCCCTAAGATGTTCTGGAATACCACAGCATGCATTATGCCTTCAACGTTCGTTATTTAAAGCAGACGTCTAATTGTTTTTAATTTTTTTTTTTTTTTTTAAATAACCAGAGGCATAGGACACATTAAAATATCAAAAGAACGTCTAGTAATCCTTGTAAATCACCCACGGGTCATTCACATATGTTTCAGTGGTGATGAGTTAAATGAGCACTGCAGCGCTGGAGACACAGTGCGCCAGTCAGAGCAGCAGCGCTGGAGACATAGTGCGCCAGTCAGAGCAGCAGCGCTGGAGACATAGTGCGCCAGTCAGAGCAGCAGCGCTGGAGACACAGTGCGCCAGTCAGAGCAGCAGCGCTGGAGACACAGTGCGCCAGTCAGAGCAGCAGCGCTGGAGACACAGTGCGCCAGTCAGAGCAGCAGCGCTGGAGACACAGTGCGCCAGTCAGAGCAGCAGC
Organism: Dendrobates tinctorius; assembly: GCF_039654945.1. Classification (NCBI taxonomy): domain Eukaryota; kingdom Metazoa; phylum Chordata; class Amphibia; order Anura; family Dendrobatidae; genus Dendrobates; species Dendrobates tinctorius. The sequence goes on along the minus strand of NW_027361752.1, from coordinate 38,821,392 downwards.
GCTGGAGACACAGTGCGCCAGTCAGAGCAGCAGCGCTGGAGACACAGTGCGCCAGTCAGAGCAGCAGCGCTGGAGACACAGTGCGCCAGAGCAGCAGCGCTGGAGACACAGTGCGCCAGAGCAGCAGCGCTGGAGACAGAGCGCCAGAGCAGCAGCGCTGGAGACATAGTGCGCCAGAGCAGCAGCGCTGGAGACATAGTGCGCCAGAGCAGCAGCGCTGGAGACATAGTGCGCCAGAGCAGCAGCGCTGGAGACACAGTGCGCCAGAGCAGCAGCGCTGGAGACACAGTGCGCCAGAGCAGCAGCGCTGGAGACACAGTGCGCCAGAGCAGCAGCGCTGGAGACACAGTGCGCCAGAGCAGCAGCGCTGGAGACACAGAGCGCCAGAGCAGCAGCGCTGGAGACACAGAGCGCCAGAGCAGCAGCGCTGGAGACATAGCGCGCCAGAGCAGCAGCGCTGGAGACATAGCGCGCCAGAGCAGCAGCGCTGGAGACACAGTGCGCCAGAGCAGCAGCGCTGGAGACATAGTGCGCCAGAGCAGCAGCGCCGGAGAGATAGTGCGCCAGAGCAGCAGCGTTGAAGTGGCAGGCAATTTACTGGGTATGTAATGTGCAAGTTTTTTTTCTGCATTTTTAAAATAATTTTGGATTCCCCTTTTAAATCCATGATCAGTTAGCATATTGACATCACCTTGGTTTGCAGCAAAGAAAGCAGCAGGTTTAGGGTAGACATTCTGTCTTCCTTTACTCCAGTGCTGAAAATCTCACCAAGAAAATCTAGAAAATGAAACCACATGATAATATATAGTGAGAAAATAAACACAAATAATAAGATCTATCGCCTCGGGAGCAGTCATACAACTTTATGTGTATTGCACAGGACTAGCGGATAAAGCGAAAGTGCCATCTACAGGCCATTGCTATGTACCGCACGAGATATCAGCGTACATTGTATGATTACACGATTATGTACTATACTATAATAACATTTATAATCAGCCCCACATATTTCTAGATTTATCTCCAGAATTACATACCTTTGAGTTCCAGAACCTGCGCAATTGTGTTGTTATCTCCAGAAATAAAGAAGGAAAGTGCAAACTGGATATAAGCCAGTCGGACATCGGGTCTACCCTGCGATGAAAGGAAAAATAATCATAGACATAAATATGGATGGTGACTCCTTCCGTGATTTCTCCATACTGTTGCTGGCAGGAGCATCAGTTTGGCTGCAGTAGTGCCGTCACATCTTATGACTCAGAATCTGACCACTGCAGCCAATCAGTGACCACTAATTAGCTGCATCGCTTACATGACACTTCCCTGCCGGATAAGAAATAGTAAAGAAGAGAGGCGGCTTCCAGGGAAATGTGTTTTTTTTTTTTCATTTTAGGATCACTTTGGTCCATATTTAAACTAAGAAAAAAAGCCATCGGAAAACCGCCCGTCCAACTAGTCTCCCATGAAATTCAGTACCTGGAGACAATTTTAATCTGAAATGCAACAGAGTTTCGAAGTCAAACATACATGGCTGAGATCATATAGTCAGTGCCTGATACATTTTCCCGGGGACTGGACAGCATGTGTCAGTGTCCCACCCTGGACATTTGTCACGGATCCAAAGGACAAGTGATAAATGACCCGATTGCTGGGGACCACACCAATCACTAGAGCAGCCACGTGCCACTGAACGGAAAGCAACTGACTCTTTCCACCAGCTCCATGGACACTGAGCGGAGATAGATATATGTATTTTTTTTCTCACTAGTGTTTGATTGTTTGGGGACCACTTTTCTACAATGTGCAGAACCCCTTTAAGCCATCGCTTAGGGAAATTATTGAATGCAATAATACAACAGTACACCCCAGATCTGCAGAAACCATTAAAATCAGTGATCTGTACAGCATGGAGGAGACAGGTCCTCTAGAGGGAGGCAGCTGTTTGCTTTAATTCATCACTCCGGCTAATAAAGGGGATCGGCAGGGACCTGCTCTCTGGTCCAGCCATATAATAGCACAGTCCGGATGATGATAATCCAGCACATCACTGGTTACCGGAGTCTATGCGAGTGTTACAATACTCCGCACTGGGGCCTCTTACTTGTTTATCTCTCTTTTTTAGCAATCCTGGTAAAAACTTGTTAGTAAAATCGAAATGGCTGAAGACGTCCCTGGCGCAGTCCGGACCTTGCGTGACCATCGCAGACAGTAAATTGAGGCCGAGTCGTGACATCCTGCAATGCAAGTCATTGAAAAAAGGAACCTGATTGTTACTTTCTGTGATCACAACGAGAATCAAATTCCATCTCAGTCAATAGCGGAGGAGCCATGTTACTACACCTACGGCTGCACGTTCGGGGCTTTACCTGTGGGTAGAGGAGTAGACGGATGAATAGATCAGTTTCATGTGTGAATTCAACAAGTTCTTCACTATGTTGACCCCGGCAGCCCTGAGATGTGTGAGGTCACCCGCTGTCCGCAGCAAGATGGCTTCCAGGACTTGGATAATTATCATCATCTAAACAATAAGGTGGAACTTATGAATAACATTTTATCCTCAGTTCACAGAAATATAGAAAGTACAAAGGAAACAAGGAGGAGAATTATATGCATTTTTATAAGTAATAGCGGTCATATTTATAACATAGATGAACTCTAAAGGGGTCATCCACAATCCCTTCTTAAAAACGATATTCCGCAGCGTAAAATGAAAAGCTGCCGATATCAGGTCTCACGAAACTGGAATGACATTGATATGCAGTCAGCTTTCGTTAGCAAGAACCTCGAACTGTAGCCCATCAGCGGCTGATCAGCTGCAGGGCTCACATTGCAAAATGTCATGAGAGCCTCGGGAGACTTGGCGCCAACATCACAGGAACATTGCAGGAGGCGAGTATAGGTCATTCCTATTTTACACTTGGGAATATGATATTTAGGAAAAGTTTTTCCGAGTTGTGGACATCCCCTTTTAAAGGGTTGCTCCGGCTGGAATAAGCCATCACTTATCCATGGGCTACTTTTATTTTCTAAGACAAACAGTGAACAAGCACATCCAGAGCCAAGTTCTTATGTAATACTGCCCTTCTTTAATTCCTGAAAATGCAGCTACAGACAGAACTAACTTAAGGGCCTTTCCAGATGAAGACACTGAAAAACACGGCTACTAGTCTAAACAAGTACATTATCTATGCACAGATAGTACTGCCTCCCTGACCCTTCCCATAAATGATCTTAGCATAGATAGTACTGTTTCCCCGTCTCTCCGTGTAAATTACGCAGGCATGGATAAGTATGGCCTCCCAGTCTCTTTCCTGCAAATCCTATAGGCACAGACCGTAATGGCATCCAGCAAGTGCATGTAAATCATCTATGCAGACACTACTGCCTCCCCATCTTATTCTGTAAATTATAAAAGGCACAGAGAGTGCTGCTTTCTTGTCTTGTTTTGGAAAAGATATAAGCATGAATGTTGCTGCCTTTCTGGGCTCTCCTCCTGTAAAGAATATAGCCACAAATAGCATTGTCTGCCTGTCTGTTTTGGAAATTCAGTAGTCACAGGTTACCGAGTCTACCACATTTAAGTAGATGTCACAAGCACTTCTGCCCCCGTGTCCAGTTATGACCGGCAGTCACTAGTGTAAAGCCCCCGTCACACATAGTGATCTCGTTAGCGAGATGGCTGCTGAGTCACAATTTTTGTGACACAACAGCGCTCTCACCAGCGAGATCGCTGTGTGTGACAGCGATCAGCAACCGGCCCCCCTGCCGGGATCGCTGCAGGAAAGGCCAGGACTTTTTTTTTTTGGTCGCTGGTCTCCCGCTGGCCAGCACGCATCGCTGCGTGTGACAGGCAGGATACCAGCGATCTGTTGGTAACTAAGGCTGGAGTCACACACAGCGACTCACCAGCGATCCTGACAACGATATCAATCTGTCAGAATCGCTGGTGAGTCACTATGTGATCGCTGGTGAGCTGTCAGACTGTCAAATCTGTCAATCTGTCAAAAATTGTGACTCAGCAGCAATCTCGCTAGCGAGATCGCTATGTGTGACGGGGCCTTAACGTACACATCGGGTATCCAAGGGACGCACGTCCCTTGGATACCCGATGTGTACGTTAGTTACCAGCTCCCTGCATCAGCGCGCTGGTTACTAACGTGCACAGCTATTTACCTGCAGAGATAGGGCTAATATGCATGTAAATAGCATTGAAATCCTGCCTGTCTTAAGGTCCCGTTACATTTAGCGATGCAACAGCGATCCCGACAACGATACGACCCGGTCAGGATCGCTGGTGCATCGCTAAATGGTCGCTAGTGAGATGCCAAACAGGCAGATCTCAGCAGCGACGCAGCAGCGGTCGGCGGTCGTTACTTACCTGTCACACGCAGCGATGACGATGTCTTCCGCCCGCGTCCATGAGTCGCTCGTCGGTGCCAGCAGGAAGCCGACGACGAGAAACGGACCAGGGCGATCTCGCGCGATCAGCGATAGCCAGCGGGAAGCAGGGTCGGAGGTAAGTGTCACATGTAGCGAGATCGCTGCTGCATCACAAAATCGGTGACACTTTAGCGATCTCGCTATGTGTGAAGGGGCAATTAGTGTAGCAGCGGCTACAGGGTCATCGGGGCGGCGCAGGGAGCAGTGACAGTCACCACTCAGTACACAGGGAGCGCTGTAATTCCTCCGCCTGCACTCTGACGGACAGCCTGCTTTGCAGCGGGTGTAAGCAGAGTATACTGTCAAAGGGTCGGGAAGTGATTACGGCCGCGCTCACTGTCTGCTGAGCAGCGGCTGTCACTGCTCCCTGCACCGCCGCAATGACTTGAAGTGAGCGGTTGCAGAGAGGATAAAAGTTTGTTTTCTCCTTGTAGCTGCTGCTCCACTAAGAGAGAGGCAGGGTGTACTCATTCTTTACCTGCAGATTAACCCCATAATCCCAGTAACCAGTGAATAGCATATACAGTATAGGACGGGACATGTTCCCTTTAATCCTGGATACTATGTAAATAATAAAGCACGTCAGCGTTTCTGGACATCGTTCACTCACTTCACTTTCTGGACGTTTTTCCCCTTCCAAAAGTTTCAGGATCTCACTGCACTCCACAGATATCTTGATATAACCCTCCACCACGTCATACAGCGCAGGGTTCGGCAATTTCCTTGAGAATTCGAGAAATTGCTGCAAACCTTGAAAAGAAAACAGAATATAAACATGAGAAATAAACTACAAACAAAGGCTACAGATCCCATCATTCTTCACTTCAGCAATTATTACGGCTAAGTGGCCAATATCAGATCTGTGGGGTCCGACAATCAGCTGATCGTAGTTCCAGTATTGAATGGCTGTACACAGCGTACACGTACAGAGCCAGAATAGCACAGCGCCATGCCACGTGTAGTGGCTGTTCTCGGTACTGCAGCAGATCTCCTATTGAAGCGAATGGGATCTGAGCTGCAGTACCTGAGAACGATCACTACACGGTATTTGGCGCTGTTCTGGCTCTGTACACTGTGTAGTGGCCGTTCTCAGTGCTGCAGCACAGCTCCTACTGAAGTGAATGGGATCTGAGCCAAACTACCTGAGAACGATCACTGCATTGTGCTGTTTTGGGTCTCTAAAGTTTAGTGGCCATTTTCAGTTTTACAGCTTAGCTACTATTTAAGTGAAAGGGATCTGTGCTGCAGTACCTGACAATGGTCAGTACACTGTACGGCACTGTGCTGCTCTGGCTCTGTACAATGTAGTGGCCGCTCTCGGTACTGCAGCTTATATCCTATTGAAGTGAATGGTATCTGAGCTGCAATACCTGGGAAAAAAACACTATACTGTGTACAGTGCTGTGCTGTTCTGGCTCTGTATACTGTGTAGTGGCCGTTCTCGGTATTGTAGCTTAGCTCCTATCCAAGTAAATGGGATCTGAGCTGCAGTACCTGACAACGGCCACTACACTGTGTACAGTGCTGTGTTTATTGGTCTGTATACTGTGTAGTGGCCGATCTCAGCACGGCAGCTTAGCTCCTATTGAAGTAAATGGGATCTGAGCTGCAGTGCCTGACAACGGCCACTAAACTGTGTGCAGCGCTGTGCTGTTCTGGCTCTGTATACAGTGTAGTGGCCGATCTCAACACTGCAGCTTAACTCCTATAGAAGTAAATGGGATCTGAGCTGCAGTGTCTGACAACGGCCACTACACTGTGTGCGGCGCTGTGCTGTTCTGCCTCTGTATACTGTGTACTGGCCGATCTCAGCACTGCAGCTTAGCTCCTATAGAAGTAAATGGGATCTGAGCGGCAGCGCCTGACAACGGCCACTACACTGTGCTGTTCTGGCTCTGTATACAGTGTAGTGGCCGATCTCAACACTGCAGCTTAGCTCATATTGAAGTAAATGGGATCTGAGCTGCAGTACCTGACAACGGCCACTATACTGTGTACAGTGCTGTGCTGTTCTGGCTCTGTATACTGTGTAGTGGCCGTTCTCGGTATTGTAGCTTAGCTCCTATCCAAGTAAATGGGATCTGAGCTGCAGTACCTGACAACGGCCACTACACTGTGTACAGTGCTGTGTTTATTGGTCTGTATACTGTGTAGTGGCCGATCTCAGCACGGCAGCTTAGCTCCTATTGAAGTAAATGGGATCTGAGCTGCAGTGCCTGACAACGGCCACTAAACTGTGTGCAGCGCTGTGCTGTTCTGGCTCTGTATACAGTGTAGTGGCCGATCTCAACACTGCAGCTTAACTCCTATTGAAGTAAATGGGATCTGAGAGGCAGTGCCTGACAACGGCCACTACACTGTGTGCGGCGCTGTGCTGTTCTGCCTTTGTATACTGTGTAGTGGCCGTTCTCAGCACTGCAGCTTAGCTCCTATTGAAGTAAATGGGATCTGAGCTGCAGTGCCTGACAACGGCCACTACACTGTGTGCGGCGCTGTGCTGTTCTGCCTCTGTATACTGGCCGATCTCAGCACTGCAGCTTAGCTCCTATTGAAGTAAATGGGATCTGAGCGTCAGCGCCTGACAACGGCCACTACATTGTGTGCGGCGCTGTGCTGTTGTGCCTTTGTATACTGTGTAGTAGCCGTTCTCAGCACTGCAGCTTAGCTCCTATTGAAGTAAATGGGATCTGAGCTGCAGTGCCTGACAACGGCCACTACACTGTGTGCGGCGCTGTGCTGTTCTGCCTTTGTATACTGTGTAGTGGCCGTTCTCAGCACTGCAGCTTAGCTCCTATAGAAGTAAATGGGATCTGAGCGGCAGCGCCTGACAACGGCCACTACACTGTGTGCGGCGCTGTGCTGTTCTGCCTTTGTATACTGTGTAGTGGCCGTTCTCAGCACTGCAGCTTAGCTCCTATTGAAGTAAATGGGATCTGAGCTGCAGTGCCTGACAACGGCCACTACACTGTGTGCGGCGCTGTGCTGTTCTGCCTTTGTATACTGTGTAGTGGCCGTTCTCAGCACTGCAGCTTAGCTCCTATTGAAGTAAATGGGATCTGAGCTGCAGTGCCTGACAACGGCCGCTACACTGTGTGCGGCGCTGTACTGTTCTGCCTTTGTACAGTCATGGCCAAAAGTTTTGAGAATGACACAAATATTAATTTTTACAAAGTCTACTGCTTCATTTTTTCTAATGGCAATTTGCATATACTCCAGAATGTTATAAAGAGTGATCAGCTTAACAGCAATTACTTGCAAAGTCAATATTTGCCTAGAAAATGAACTTTATCCCCTAAAACACATTTCAACATCATTGCAGCCCTGCCTTAAAAGGACCAGCTAACATCGTTTCAGTGATTGCTCCATTAACACAGGTGTGGGTGTTGATGAGGACAGGGCTGGAGATCAATCTGTCATGATTAAGTAAGAATGACACCACTGGACACTTTAAAAGGAGGCTGGTGCTTGGCATCATTGTTTCTCTTCTGTTAACCATGGTTATCTCTAAAGAAACACATGCAGTCATCATTGCACTGCACAAAAATGGCCTAACAGGGAAGAGTATCGCAGCTAGAAAGATTGCACCTCAGTCAACAATCTATCGCATCATCAAGAACTTCAAGGAGAGAGGTTCCCTTGTTGCCAAAAAGGCTCCAGGGCGCCCAAGAAAGACCAGCAAGCGCCAGGACCGTATCTTAAAAGTGTTTCAGCTGCGGGATCAGGCTACCAGCAGTGCAGAGCTTGCTCAGGAATGGCAGCAGGCAGGTGTGAGTGCATCTGCACGCACTGTGAGGCGGAGACTCATGGAGCAAGGCCTGGTCTGAAGGAGGGCAGCAAAGAAGCCACTTCTCTCCAGGAAAAACATCATGGACAGACTGATGTTCTGCAAGAGGTACAGGGAGTGGACTGCTGAGGACTGGGGTAAAGTCATTTTCTCTGATGAATCCCCTTTGATTGATTTTTGGGACAGCTGGAAAACGGCTTATTCGGAGAAGACCAGGTGAGCGCTACCACCAGTCTTGTCTCATGCCAACTGTCAAGCATCCTGAAACCATTCATGTGTGGGGTTGCTTCTCAGCCAAGGGAATGGGCTCTCTCTCAGTCTTGCCTAAAAACACAGCCATGAATAAAGAATGGTACCAGAATGTCCTCCAAGAGCAACTTCTCCCAACCGTCCAAGAGCAGTTTGGCGATCAACAATGCCTTTTTCAACATGATGGGGCACCTTGCCATAAAGCAAAGGTGATAGCTAAATGGCTCAGGGAACAAAACATAGAGATTTTGGGACCATGGCCTGGAAACTCCCCAGATCTTAATCCCATTGAGAACTTGTGGTCAATCATCAAGAGACGGGTGGACAAACAAAAACCTTCAAATTCAGACAAAATAAAAGCATTGATTTTGCAAGAATGGACTGCTATCAGTCAGGATTTGATCCAGAAGTTGATTGAGAGCATGCCAGGGAGAATTGCTGAGGTTCTGAAGAAGAAGGGTCAACACTGCAAAGATTGACTTGCTGCATTAACTCATTCTAACTGTCAATATAACCTTTTGTTACTCATAATATGATTGCAATTATATTTCTGTATGTGATAAAAACATCTGACAAACACACATAAAAACCAGAGGGCAGCAGATCATGTGAAAATATAATATTTGTGTCATTCTCAAAACTTTTGGCCATGACTGTATACTGTGTAGTGGCCGATCTCAGCACTGCAGCTTAGCTCCTATTGAAGTAAATGGGATCTGAGCGGCAGCGCCTGACAACGGCCACTACACTGTGTGTGGCGATGCGTTTCTTCTGCGTACATTCGGCAGATGCAGAACTACAAACAGCTGATTATGGGGGCTCCAGGTGTCGGACCCCCACGATCTATTAGCTTGGCCTCCGATAGAGATGACCCAACACCCCAGGAGAGCAAAGGTGCACTATTACAGCTTCTAGGGTGTCACCCAGCTTTCCTACAGCGCTGCATGGAAACCCCTAGAGATCAGTAGCTGTAAGGGGGGCCTGCAGGGAGCAGATGGAGGAGCCGCAGAGGCGGCCATACCAGGGGTCCCCCAGCTCCTCCACACCCAGCACCGCCATGTCCAGTCCCCCCACACCTCTCCCACCTCTCAGTGCAGTCTGCGGCTCTTTTAATAAGGATTTGAAGACGGTCCCGGTGAATTCCACCTCCGGGGTCTTGGCTTTCTTGGCCTCCGGCCCCGGGGTCTCCTCGGCGGCTCCCGAACTCTTCCTCTTCTTCCCCATGATCCGCTCCCTTGCTGTCACCTGCAGCAGCAAAACACGTGGGAACAGCAGACAGGAACCAGTCCGTGCGCAACACGCTCCCCCCGGAAACAAGAACCATTGTGAATAGGTTCCGGGGACAACAACCTACGGGCTACTATAGATAACACATCCTGTCAGGACTGTAGCTGACAGCGGCAGCAGTTTATAGAGATTATCAGCCTGACGCTGTGCTAGAATCCGACCTGTAAAAGCCACAAAATGCGACTCTATAGACGGAGGGATAGGACCTGCAGTACCACTTATTACCGCGGGGTGGCAGTGTGGCGCAGGGTCTGCGGTGGCTCCGTCAGCAGCTGCCATATTGTGCCCTGTTGGTACCTTGCACTGTGCCAGCAGTGATCCCTCCAGTGCCCATACACGGTGGACTGCCACAAAATGTCAGAAAATCTGTGCACCCGAAGCTACCAGCCACCAAAGTGCGGAGAGGTTTTATTTATATGTTGACCCGAAATCCCACCCCTCACTAAAATAACCCCCCCCCAAAAAAACCCACTGTGAGCATATACCCTATATTCATAAAAAGTAAAAAGAAATAGTGAATGTAGATAACATAAGGGACATAATTAACAATATTTTTGTCAATAAAGTGTAAAAGCCACCCCACCGCGACAAGGTGACCCAATGAAGGCGGTACTATCCTGCTTACCTTGTGTCAGCCGACCTAAGGGCAGGAGAGGGACCCGACTTTTCAGACATCTGCCAGTGGGAAGCTATATACAGTTGTGGCCAAAAGTATTGACACCCCTGCATTTCTGTCAGATAATACTCAGTTTCTTGCTGAAAATTATTGCAAACACAAATTCTTTGGTATTATTATCTTCATTTAATTTGTCTTAAATGACAAAACACAAAAAGAATTGTCCTAAAGCCAAATTGGATATAATTCCACACCAAACGTAAAAAAGAGGGTGGACAAAAGTATTGGCACTGTTCGAAAAATCATGTGATGCTTCTCTAATTTGTGTAATTAACAGCACCTGTAACTTACCTGTGGCACCTAACAGGTGTTGGCAATAACTAAATCACACTTGCAGCCAGTTGACATGGATTAAAGTTGACTCAACCTCTGTCCTGTGTCCTTGTGTGTACCACATTGAGCATGGAGAAAAGAAAGAAGACCAAAGAACTGTCTGAGGACTTGAGAAACCAAATTGTGAGGAAGCATGAGCAATCTCAAGGCTACAAGTCCATCTCCATAGACCTGGATGTTCCTGTGTCTACCGTGCGCAGCGTCATCAAGAAGTTTCAAGCCCATGGCACTGTGGGTAACCTCCCTAGATGTGGATGGAAAAGAAAAATTGACGAGATTTCAATGCAAGATTGTGCGGATGTTGGATAAAGAACCTCGACTAACATCCAAGCAAGTTCAAGCTGCCCTGCAGTCCGAGGGTACAACAGTGTCAACCCGTTCTATCCGTTGGCGTCTGAATGAAAAGGGACTGTATGGTAGGAGACCCAGGAAGACCCCACGTCTTACCCCGAGACATAAAAAAGCCAGGCTGGAGTTTGCCAAAACTTACCTGAAAAAGCCTAAAACGTTTTGGAAGAATGTTCTCTGGTCAGATGAGACAAAAGTAGAGCTTTTTGGGCAAAGGCATCAACATAGAGTTTACAGGAGAAAAAAAGAGGCATTCAAAGAAAAGAACAAGGTCCCTACAGTCAAACATGGCGGAGGTTCCCTGATGTTTTGGGGTTGCTTTGCTGCCTCTGGCACTGGACTGCTTGACCGTGTGCATGGCATTATGAAGTCTGAAGACTACCAACAAATTTTGCAGCATAATGTAGGGCCCAGTGTGAGAAAGCTGTGTCTCCCTCAGAGGTCATGGGTCTTCCAGCAGGACAATGACCCAAAACACACTTCAAAAAGCACTAGAAAATGGTTTGAGAGAAAGCACTGGAGACTTCTAAGGTGGCCAGCAATGAGTCCAGACCTGAATCCCATAGAACACCTGTGGAGAGATCTAAAAATGGCAGTTTGGAGAAGGCACCCTTCAAATATCAGGACCTGGAGCAGTTTGCCAAAGAAGAATGGTCTAAAATTCCAGCAGAGCATTGTAAGAAACTCATTGATGGTTACCGGAAGCGGTTGGTCGCAGTTATTTTGGCTAAAGGTTGTGCAACCAAGTATTAGGCTGAGGGTGTTAATACTTTTGTCTGGCCCATTTTTGGAGTTTTGTGTGAAATGATCAATGTTTTGTTTTTGCTTTATTCTCTTTTGTGTTTTTTCATTTAAGACAAATTAAATGAAGATAATAATACCAAAGAATTTGTGTTTGCAATCATTTTCAGGAAGAAACTGAGTATTATCTGACAGAATTGCAGGGGTGTCAATACTTTTGGCCACAACTGTAGATGAAATGCCCAGCTCAAAAAAGAGGCCATTCCCCTGTTTGTACAGGGTACAAGAAACTACAGCAAAACCAAAGAAATGAACCGGAGCATAAGCTGGTGTATGTGCAATGTGTAAGAGCACGTTCACACTGTGGCCATTTCACAGACAAAACCCAAGAAAAAAAAACAAAACGAGCATACACCCTTGTAGTAGGAAAATAAGTAAATGGCAATAGTACATGTAAATAACATCAGATACTTTATTTTGATTAAAAAAAAGAATAAAAGTCATCCCACCACGACAAGGTGACCCATTCACGACAATCCTTTCCCTAAAATAGAGGTCACTTTGGATTTTTTCCTCTTTTTTTCCCTTATTTTCCATGTAGTTATCTCACTGGCTATTGATTACATGGCTTCTTGCTTCCTCATTTACGTGGCCATTCAGTTATAGTTTCCAGCATTCTTTATTTTTTAACGTGTTTATCTCTTTCTCGTCTGAGATATTTTCCAGTTTTTGCTCTTTCGTATTTTTTGCTCAGTTTGGCTGGACGGCCAGGTCTCGGAAGACTTCTGTTGGTCCCAAACGTCTTCGATTTAAGGATTTTGGAGGCCATTATGCTCTTAGGAACCTTGAGTACCGCAAAAATTCTTTTGTTACCTTGGCCAGATCTGTGCCTTGCCACAGTTCTGACTCTGAGCTCCTTGGCCAGTTCCTTTGACCTCATGATTCTCATTTGGTCTGACATGCACTGTGAGCTGTGAGCCCTTATATAGACAGGTTTGTTTTTCAAATAGTTTTATTAGGGTTTTAAATATTTTAATTGGGTGGAAAGACAAGGGGAAGGGGGGAGCAGGGAGGGAAGGTTGGATATGGGGAAAGGAAAAGAGAGGACAGAACTTAGAAAACCATTACAAAACTTTTCAAAACAGACCTGTTGGTCAAAAGCAAATTAAAACTACATATAAGTTTTATACAAACATTTTTCATGTTAGGGAGAGAGATAACATCCTTAGAAAGAAGTAATTGGTTTCAATTCTATTCTATTACTTTATCAAAAGATTTAGGAGGTTTAACCGGTTTGGTACTGCTCATTCCACACTTTCCACTTTTTAGAATATTTGTGTATTCCGTTATTGTATTCCGCCTCCGGCGGCGGCCGCCATATTGCCGGAGTCAATACAGAGGGAACCGAGAGAGAGCCCCGGGGCTCTGGCCTGTTGCAAAATGTCGGCAGAGCCCCGGGATGGGAACCGGAGACACCGCTGGGCACGTGGAGACACGGCTGGGCACCCGGAGACACCCACAGCACCGCCGGACACCCGGACACCCCTGCGGCCTACACCCGGTAAATGTCGGCAGAGCCGAAATACTAGTTAAGTCCAGAAAACCAGAGAAGTTGGCAGCTATCGGATTGCAGACCCCTGAACCTAACAACAACAACTAGCAGTAGCCGTGGGGGGTTCCTATGGCCCCCTAGACCCCTCGATCACAGCCGGAGAACTATATAGCCTAAAGACAGAAAGGGAAATCTAAACTGCCCCAGAGCAGACCCCAAAGCAATAGGCAGCCCCCAACATATAATGACGGTGAAGCAAGATGAAAAAACACTCACACAGATAGAAAGAAAGGCTGAGCAAATGATGGGGCCAAAGCTAACTATATAGGACAGGATAGAAAAGCTGCTGTCTGCAATCCGCCAAAACCCTCTCAAAAACAAGAGCCAACAGACTGATAGGGAAAAAAGCCCTGAAGACGCTAGGCTTCAAAAAGACTAAATCAGTACTCAGGTATTTTCTGAAGACAGAGCAAAAAGGAATTCAGCTCACCCAGCAGGGAAAGGCAGAAATCAGAAAAACAAGGCAAAACAAAACCAAAACACAAATGCAAAAAGCAGAGCAGAAAAACTTAGCTTTTGAGGAGCAGGAATCAGACTGGTCTCCAAGAATCCCTCAGAGAAATCACCCGCAAGACAGAAGGGCATCGGCTGCCTTATATTCAGTCAGCAATTCCAGTCACCCAGTGATCATCATTCTGCTCAGGTGCTTTGTAATCAGCCTCACTACCTTCCTTCACCAGAAGAGGGAGTTCATCAGACCTCAATGGTGAAGGGGAAAATGAACTCACAACAGTACCTCCCCCTTAAGGAGGGGTCACCGAACCCTCATCCACGCCACCAGGGCGATCAGGGTGAGCCCGATGAAAGGCACGCACCAATCTTTTGGCATGAATATCAGAGGCAGAGACCCAGGAATTATCCTCCTGACCATAACCCTTCCACTTAACCAAATACTGGAGTCTCCGTCTAGCCAGACGGGAATCCAGTATCTTCTCTACCTCATATTCCATGTTACCTTCAACTAATACAGGGTCCGGAGGTGCCACCCCAGGAACAACTGGTTCAACAAACCTCTTCAACAAGGACTTATGAAAAACATTATGAATTTTAAATGTGACAGGAAGAGCCAAACGAAAAGAGACCGATTAATAATCTCCAAAATCTTGTAAGGTCCAATAAATCTAGGCTTAAACTTAGGAGAAGCCACCTTCATAGCGATATTTTTTGATGATAACCAAACCATATCACCAACCTTAAACTGGGGACCAATGGTCCTATGTCGGTTGGAAAACCGCTGGGCCTTTTCCTGGGAGAGAGATAACTTATCCACCACTTGGTCCCAGATCTGGTGCATTCTCTCCACCACAGTGTCAACACCTGGGCAGGCAGAAGGCTCCACCTGCCCTGAAGAAAATCGAGGATGAAACCCAAAGTTACAAAAAAAAGGTGACATCAACTAGCTCTATTATTTAAAGCAAATTTGGCCAAGGGCAAAAATGAAACCCAATCATCCTGATCAGCGGAAATAAAACATCTCAAATACGACTCCAAGGTCTGGTTTGTTCTCTCCGTCTGCCCATTGGTCTGAGGGTGAAAAGCAGAGGAGAAGGACAATTGAATTCCCAGCTTGGAACAGAAAGTCCTCCAAAATCTAGACACAAACTGAACTCCTTTGTCAGATACAATGTTCTCAGGAATCCTGTGCAAGTGAACCACCTGTTGCAAAAACAGGGGCACCAACTCAGAGGAAGATGGCAACTTAGGGAGTGGTACAAGATGAACCATCTTAGAGAACCTATCACAAATCACCCAAATAACAGTCATTCTCTGAGAGACAGGCATATCAGAGATGAAATCCATTGAAATATGGGTCCATGGCCTCCTGGGTACCAGCAAAGGCATCAACAACCCACTAGAGCGAGAACAAGGTTTAGACCGGGAGCAAGTCCCACAGGACTGCACAAAATTCCTGACATCACGAGACAAGGCGGGCCACCAAAAAGACCGACTCACCAGATCTCTAGTACCAAAAATACCTGGATGACCAGCCAATGCAGAGCAATGAACTTGAGACATCACTCTCTTCTTCCACTGGTCAGGAACATACAACTTTCCCCTGGGACAACGCTCAGGTTTGTCCTCCTGGAACTCTTCCAGAGCACGTCTCAAATCGGGCGAGATGGCAGAAAGAACTACCCCTTCGCCTAAGATGGTAGCAGGCTTGGTCACCACAGGAGAATCAGCAAAGAAGCTCCTAGAGAGGGCGTCTGCCTTAACATTCTTAGTGCCAGGAAGAAAAGAGACCACAAAATCAAAACGTGTAAAAAACAAAGCCCACCTAGCCTGTCTAGGGTTCAAGCGTTTGGCCGACTCCAGGTAAATCAAATTCTTGTGGTCAGCGAGGACCACGACTTGGTGTTTAGCTCCCTCCAACCAGTGTCTCCACTCCTCAAATGCCCATTTCATGGCTAACAGTTCCCGATTCCCCACATCATAGTTACGTTCAGATGGAGCGAACTTTCGGGAAAAGAAAGCACAGGGATTCATTTTAGATGTTACAGGATCCTTTTGGGACAAAACAGCTCCTGCACCAATCTCAGACGCGTCCACCTCTACCTGGAACGGGAGTGAGTCATCAGGTTGCCGCAAAACCGGGGCAGAAGTGAATCTTCGCTTCAGCTCCTGAAAGGAAGAAACAGCCTCCGGAGACCAATACAACACATCAGCACCCTTCTTAGTCAGATCAGTCAATGGCTTGGCAATACTAGAAAATTTTGCTATAAATTTCCGATAAAAATTAGCAAAACCCAAAAACTTCTGGAGGCCTTCAAAGAAGTGGGCTGAACCCAATCATAAATGGCCCGTACCTTGACCGGGTCCATTTCAATAGTTGACGTAGACAAAATAAATCCCAAAAATGAAATCCTCTGTACCCCAAAAAGGCATTTCAATCCTTTGACATACAGGGAATTCTCCCTCAAGATCCGGAACACAGTCCGAACATGTTCCACATGAGAATCCCAATCCTTGGAGAAGATCAAAATATCATCCAGATAGATAATCAAAAGTTTATCCAGAAAGTCTCGGAAAATGTCGTTCATGAAGCACTGGAAGACAGAAGGGGCATTAGTGAGCCCAAAAGGCATCACCAGATACTCAAAATGTCCCTCCGGAGTATAAAACGCCGTCTTCCATTCATCATTCATGCTTAATGCGGATAAGATTATACGCCCCCTGAGGTCAAGCTTGGTAAACCAGCAAGCACCTTTAACTCTGGAGAATAGATCAGAAATCAGGGGTAACGGATACTGATATTTAATAGTAATTTTGTTGAGGGCACGATAATCAATACAAGGCCTTAATGAACCATCCTTTTTGGCCACAAAAAAAAACCCGGCACCTAAGGGTGAAGAGGATGGTCTAATATGACCCTTCTCCAACGCCTCCTTAATATAGGATCGCATAGCCTCGTGCTCGGGTACAGATAAATTGAAGAGCGACCCTTGGGAAATTTACACCCCGGGTGTCACGTCAGCCATGTCTGTTTGTCTCAAGAACTCCTGGAGCGATGTGCATGCGCATGTTTTGTCTGCTGTCCTGCATGTTCGCTAGAGCTGTGTGCAGACTCACCTCATGTCTGAGCTGCAGGATCCCTGCGTTTCTGCTCTGCCTTCTGTGATCTTCTCGTCATGTCTGGAGTCCTTGATCATGTGATGTTTCTTAAGATCCTGCACTGTCTGGTTCTGCAATCATCTCGTCACATCTAGAATCACGGATCATGTGTTCTTCCTAGGATCCTGCACTGGTTGGTTCGGTGATCATCTCGTCATGTCTGAAACCCTGATCATGTGACGTTTCCTAAGATCCTGCACTGTCTGGTTCTGCTATCATCTCGTCATGTCTAGAATCCCGGAAGTTCTCCCCTGGTCCTGACCTGGAGGAGGAGGTGCTATGCCCTATATCAGGCCGCCTCTTCCTATGCTCAGGGCCTGATTATTGTGTTGCTTCCCTGCAAGGCTCTGGGTCTGTGGGGTTGCTCCCTCTATTCTGTGCCCTTGCACTTTGCTCTGTAGTGCGTCTCTGCACACGCTCCGTGCTCGTATTCCTTCTCTTGTCTTGTGCCATGTCTTGTGTTGTCTCTCGTGCCATGTTTGTCTTTGCCTTGCTTTGCCTTGTAGTCCTTCTGCTGTTCTTTGTCTTAGTCTGTTTTGCTATGTCTTGCCTTAGCTATGCTTTGACTTGTAGTCCTTCCTTTGTTCTCTGCCTCGCCTGTTTTGCCATGTCTTGCTTTTGCTATGCTTTGACTTGTAGTCCTCCCTGTGTTCTCTGCCTTGCTATTCCTTGCTTTGTGTTCCTCCCTATGGTCTCAGTCTTTGCTTGCTCTGCCTCGCTCTCTCCTATGGTGCTCTGTAGTGCTCCCTGGCACACGCACCATTTCTCCTCTCCTTAGTGCTCGTTTCTTTGTCTAGTTCCAAGGTCTTCCCTTGGCCCGGCTCTGGGCTTCTGCCTACGCTCCGCTGCTAGACTCTGTCCTCTCTCTGACCTGGCTCTGTTTCTGCCTGTATTCCTTGCCTTGTTTCCTGCCTTGTCCTTGTATTGAACCCCGGCGTGGGTTCCCCTTGGCCGTCTCCTGTGCCGTGGTAAGTGCCACGTGTTTGTGTACAGCCGTGTGTACTGGCCAGTGTGGCGTGCCCCCTGCGTGGCTCCTAGCACGCAGCCCTTCCTTGTGCCCTGGCGTGGCTCCTAGCACGAAGGTTCCTTTGCCCCCTCCTGTGCCTTAGTCGTGCCTCGTGCTGGCGTTACAGTCGTGTGCATTGGCCAGTGAGGTGTGCGTCCCTGCGTAGCTCCTAGCACGCAGCCCTGCTCTGAACCCTGGCGTGTCTCTACACGCACCCTGTCTTGTGCCTTGGCGTGTCTCTACACGCACTCTGTCTTGTACCTTGGCGTGTCTCTACACGCACTCTGTCTTGTACCTTGGCGTGTCTCTACACGCACTCTGTCTTGTACCTTGGCGTGTCTCTACACGCACTCTGTCTTGTACCTTGGCGTGTCTCTACACGCACTCTGTCTTATCCTATGCTTTGGCGTGGCTTTACACACGCACCCTGTCTCGTTTGTGAACCCTGGCGTGTCCCCTACACACGCACCTCGCTTTGAACCCTGGTGTGTCCCCTACACACGCACCTCGCTTTGAACCCTGGTGTGTCCCCTACACACGCACCTAGCCTTGGACCCTGGCGTGTCCCCTACACACGCACCTAGCCTTGGACCCTGGCGTGTCCCCTACACACGCACCTAGCCTTGGACTTTGGCGTGTTCCCTAAACACGCACCCTGCTTGGATATCTGTCATGCCTCCTTGCCTGAACCCTGGTTTGCCTGCCGGATGCCCGGAACCTGCCGACCGTTGCCAGAGGTCCGGAACCAGATGACTACGGCCTGATGTCCGGAGCTGACGTCCGCAGCCTGATCCCTGGACCCTGTCGGTTTGCCAGCAGTCCGGAGTCCGATGCCATCATGCCATTACCTGTGCCTAGGCGTGCCATCTGGCACGTACCATGTTATGGACCTTGGCGTGCCCACGCGCGCACCTTGCACGTTTTGCTTGTTTTCTCTGTATGTGATCTTGTGTTATTCTAATGAAGATACCTTGCACCTACGTCTAGTCTCGTCTTGCTTCCTGCTCGTCCTTGTCGTCAGACACTCGTCTAGTGTCCCCTGAGCCGGCCGCCTGGTCCCAGCAGTCGTGGTGGCTCACCCCCTTGGTCTTGCCCCTGACACTCCCTGTATAGGGGGTGGATTCTCACAAGGTCAGCTCGCCCTCGGTGGGTGGGTGCCACGACCCAGAGGGTCCACTCAAAAAATGGGCTCAGCAGGAGTTGAGTCCGTCACAGTTAATCAGGCCATGGACTCCGCTGGTACCTCGGCTACCCGTCTGATGACCCGTCTGTTATAGAATCTGATCTGCTCTGTCTCCTGGACTCTCCTGAATATGGCGGTACCCCGGCCACTCTTCTGATGTAAATCAGACCTGGCCCTTGACCTCTGGACTCATTTGGAAATGATGGCAGCCAGAGTAAGAAGACTTGCTTGTCTAACCGCAGTCCTCCCCACTGGATCTTCATGTCTCGTTAGCGGCTCCTGTGTCTTGACCGGTGCAGGTGTCCGTTTCAGATGTCGGATCAACATTGTTGGAGTGGTTTGTACTAAACTCTGGTTTCTGCCTAAGAAAATTTTTTTTTTTTTTCTTCTTTCCAGCCCCGGTGAGAGGAGGCTTAAAGAGGGGGGTAATGTCACGTCAGCCATGTCTGCCATGTCTGTTTGTCTCAAGAACTCCTGGAGCGATGTGCATGCGCATGTTTTGTCTGCTGTCCTGCATGTTCGCTAGAGCTGTGTGCAGACTCACCTCATGTCTGAGCTGCAGGATCCCTGCGTTTCTGCTCTGCCTTCTGTGATCTTCTCGTCATGTCTGGAGTCCTTGATCATGTGATGTTTCTTAAGATCCTGCACTGTCTGGTTCTGCAATCATCTCGTCATGTCTAGAATCCCGGATCATGTGTTCTTCCTAGGATCCTGCACTGGTTGGTTCGGTGATCATCTCGTCATGTCTGAAACCCTGATCATGTGACGTTTCCTAAGATCCTGCACTGTCTGGTTCTGCTATCATCTCGTCATGTCTAGAATCCCGGAAGTTCTCCCCTGGTCCTGACCTGGAGGAGGAGGTGCTATGCCCTATATCAGGCCGCCTCTTCCTATGCTCAGGGCCTGATTATTGTGTTGCTTCCCTGCAAGGCTCTGGGTCTGTGGGGTTGCTCCCTCTATTCTGTGCCCTTGCACTTTGCTCTGTAGTGCATCTCTGCACACGCTCCGTGCTCGTATTCCGCCTCTTGTCTTGTGTTGTCTCTCGTGCCATGTTTGTCTTTGCCTTGCTTTGCCTTGTAGTCCTTCTGCTGTTCTTTGTCTTAGTCTGTTTTGCTATGTCTTGCCTTAGCTATGCTTTGACTTGTAGTCCTTCCTTTGTTCTCTGCCTCGCCTGTTTTGCCATGTCTTGCTTTTGCTATGCTTTGACTTGTAGTCCTCCCTGTGTTCTCTGCCTTGCTATTCCTTGCTTTGTGTTCCTCCCTATGGTCTCAGTCTTTGCTTGCTCTGCCTCGCTCTCTCCTATGGTGCTCTGTAGTGCTCCCTGGCACACGCACCATTTCTCCTGTCCTTAGTGCTCGTTTCTTTGTCTAGTTCCAAGGTCTTCCCTTGGCCCGGCTCTGGGCTTCTGCCTACGCTCCGCTGCTAGACTCTGTCCTCTCTCTGACCTGGCTCTGTTTCTGCCTGTATTCCTTGCCTTGTTTCCTGCCTTGTCCTTGCATTGAACCCCGGCGTGGGTTCCCCTTGGCCGTCTCCTGTGCCGTGGTAAGTGCCACGTGTTTGTGTACAGCCGTGTGTACTGGCCAGTGTGGCGTGCCCCCTGCGTGGCTCCTAGCACGCAGCCCTTCCTTGTGCCCTGGCGTGGCTCCTAGCACGAAGGTTCCTTTGCCCCCTCCTGTGCCTTAGTCGTGCCTCATGCTGGCGTTACAGCCGTGTGCATTGGCCAGTGAGGTGTGCGTCCCTGCATAGCTCCTAGCACGCAGCCCTGCTCTGAACCCTGGCGTGTCTCTACACGCACTCTGTCTTGTACCTTGGCGTGTCTCTACATGCACTCTGTCTTGTACCTTGGCGTGTCTCTACACGCACTCTGTCTTGTACCTTGGCGTGTCTCTACACGCACTCTGTCTTGTACCTTGGCGTGTCTCTACACGCACTCTGTCTTGTACCTTGGCGTGTCTCTACACGCACTCTGTCTTGTACCTTGGCGTGTCTCTACACGCACTCTGTCTTGTACCTTGGCGTGTCTCTACACGCACTCTGTCTTGTACTTTGGCGTGTCTCTACACGCACTCTGTCTTATCCTATGCTTTGGCGTGGCTCTACACACGCACCCTGTCTCGTTTGTGAACCCTGGCGTGTCCCCTACACACGCACCTCGCTTTGAACCTTGGCGTGTCCCCTACACACGCACCTCGCTTTGAACCCTGGCGTGTCCCCTACACACGCACCTAGCCTTGGACCCTGGCGTGTCCCCTACACACGCACCTAGCCTTGGACCCTGGCGTGTCCCCTACACACGCACCTAGCCTTGGACCTTGGCGTGTTCCCTAAACACGCACCCTGCTTGGATATCTGTCGTGCCTCCTTGCCTGAACCCTGGTTTGCCTGCCGGATGCCCGGAACCTGCCGACCGTTGCCAGAGGTCCGGAACCAGATGACTACGGCCTGATGTCCGGAGCTGACGTCCGCAGCCTGATCCCTGGACCCTGTCGGTTTGCCAGCAGTCCGGAGTCCGATGCCATCATGCCATTACCTGTGCCTAGGCGTGCCATCTGGCACGTACCATGTTATGGACCTTGGCGTGCCCACGCGCGCACCTTGCACGTTTTGCTTGTTTTCTCTGTATGTGATCTTGTGTTATTCTAATGAAGATACCTTGCACCTACGTCTAGTCTCGTCTTGCTTCCTGCTCGTCCTTGTCGTCAGACACTCGTCTAGTGTCCCCTGAGCCGGCCGTCTGGTCCCAGCAGTCGTGGTGGCTCACCCCCTTGGTCTTGCCCCTGACACTCCCTGTATAGGGGGTGGATTCTCACAAGGTCAGCTCGCCCTCGGTGGGTGGGTGCCACGACCCAGAGGGTCCACTCAAAAAATGGGCTCAGCAGGAGCTGAGTCCGTCACACCGGGCTCAGTTCAATTGCACAGTCATAACTCCTATGAGGAGGCAAAGACGCAGACTCATTCTCACTAAATACATCATAAAAGTCCGCCAAATAGTCAGGAACATCATGCGACTGAGGAGAGGTGGAAAAAACCGGAGCCTCACTAAGGGCACACCGACAACCCCAACTCACCACAGACACAGATTTCCAATCCAAAACTGGATTATGAATTTGCAACCAGGGAAACCCCAGAACAATGGTATCATGCAAATTATGCAACACCAAAAATCTGCAATTTTCTTGATGGTCTGGGGCATTACCACCTGGGTCCAAAACTGAGGTTTATTTTTCGCCAAAGGAGTAGCATCAATCCCCCTCAAAGGGATAGGCGTCCGCAGAGGTGTCATAGGAAATCCACAACGTTTAGCAAAATCCAAATCCATTAGATTCAGGGCTGCTCCCGAATCCACAAAAGCCTTGGCAGAAAATGTGGACAGGGAGCAGATCAGAGTAATTGCCAGAAGAAACTTAGGTTGAACACCACCCACAGAAAACGTGTGTGCAAAACGTTTCTGTCGTTTAGGACAGACAGAAATAATATGCGAGGCATCTCCACAAAAAAAACACAGCTTATTACGCCTTCTGAACTCCTGACGTTGCTCCCTGGACAAAACTCTATCACATTGCATAGGTTCAGACACTTGTTCAACAGGTGGCAACACCTCTCGTGCAGTCCTGCATTCACGTAAACGCCGATCAACCTGAATGGCTAATGACATAGAATCGTCAAGACGAGAGGGTACAGGAAATCCCACCATAGTATCTTTTACGGCTTCTGACAAACCTGTTGTGAGTTCATTTTCCCCTTCACCATTGAGGTCTGATGAACTCCCTCTTCTGGTGAAGGAAGGTAGTGAGGCTGATTACCAAGCACCTGAGCAGAATGATGATGACTGGGTGACTGGAATTGCTGACTGGATATAAGGCAGCCGACGCCCTTCTGTCTTGCGGGTGATTTCTCTGAGGGATTCTAGGAGACCAGTTTGATTCCTACTCCTCAAAAGCTAAGTTTTCTGCTCTGCTTTTTGCATTTTTGTTTTGGTTTTGTTTTGCCTTGTTTTTCTGGATTTCTGCCATTCCCTGCTCGGGTGAGCTGAATTCCTTTTTGCTCTGTCTTCAGAAAATACCTGAGTACTGATATAGTCTTTTTGAAGCCTAGCGTCTTCAGGGCTTTTTTCCCTAGACACTCTATTATTTATGCTACCTTTGAGGATATGGAATCTGCCCAATTCATCTGCAATCTCCTCCGTGAGTTTAAATTGGATGTCGCCTCTCACCATTGTTAGTACTCCTGCCTTCCTAGAGGAGTGGAGGGATTTGAATACGTGTTGATATTTATTGTGTTGAAACACTGGATGCTTCTCCTTAGCCAATTTCACCTTCTGCAAACAAACTATATCAGGTTTTAGACGGTTTATCTCTCTCCAAATATATGATCTCTTGTTTGGACTATTCAGTCTGTTTACATTATAAGTAAGAACTCTCATGAGTATCCTATAAAACAGTCAAAACAAAGGTTAACAGAAAACAATACAAATAGAAACTAGTCAAACTTAGACTTTTGTAGTTATAAATAAACTACCGGTTTTCTTGGAGGACTTTGTGCAAGGCAAAGTCTCACCTAGATCGGGGTACCAAATAAGTTTATGGCATAGGACCAGAGAAAAGACTTCAGGGTTTTTGAGACCAAAGGTTGTTGTCTCATCAGTCTTGGTCTTGAAATTCTGGTTCATTATCCAGAAATCTTAGGAATCTGAGACCCTCCTGCGGGGTGAAGATTAGATTGTCTTTACCTTTGAATCTGACGATTAGTGTGGTTGGAAATCCCCATTTATAGATTATGTGTCATTCTCTTAATTTAGATGTAATGTCCTTAAATTCTTTCCTGGAGTCCATTGTGGCCCTTGAAAAATCTGGAAAGATTTTTAAATTTCCATATGAATCAGGCAAGGCGCTCTTCCTCTAGCTGCTCTGAGGACTTTCTCATTTGTTCCAAAGAAATGGACCTTCATTATTGTGTCCCTAGGTTTCTCTGGGGTCACTCCTTTTGGTTTATGAAGTCTGTGAATTCTATCTAATTTAAGGTCAAGATCCGTCAAATTTGGAACCAGTTTCTTGAATAAATCTTTTGTGAATTTTGGGAGTTCTTCCTGTGTCACAGATTCAGGAATTCCTCTAATTTTGCGGTTACTTCTTCTGCTTCTGTCTTCCAGGTCAGTGATTTTATTTTTTAACATCAGTATCTCGGCCTGGAGACAAGAGCTCTGCTTGGAGGAGAGTTGTCTTTTTCAACCTTAGAAAGCCTGTCTTCTATTTTTCCCATTCTTTGGTTTATAGCCGCACAAGTTTCTTTCAGAGTTCTATCATGTTTTTCTAATCCAATTCCTACCGACTCATTGAAAGTCAAAAACAAGCTAGCAAGGAAACCTTCAGTGACCACTGTATTAGATGTGAGGTTGGATTTCAAGTCTGGGGGTAAAAAAGAGTCAAAACTTTCTTGAGTTGGTTTTCCATGGTGTTTTTTTGCTGACTGTTTCTTGGGGGTTTGATTAGGAGAGTAATCTTCCGAGAACTCATCAGAGTCACTAATACGAGGGGTTTGTGCATCTTTCTCTTTTCCTTTTTCCATTTCGGATCTTTTGAGAGACTTTGTAGTATCCATGTTATCTCCATTGGTTGGTTTTTGTATTTTTCTATTATTTCCCTTTAGGGTGGATGCAAAGGTAGGAATTTTTGAGGGTGAAACAGTTTTCTTAGGCCCCTCTTTACCCCCTTTATTGTATTGTGGGCGTTGGTTGGTCCACTTACGTTCTTGTTTGTCTGGTCTCAGTGGTGACCTACATCTAACTGGTCTCCGCAAATTAGAAAGGTCTTCTATGGATTTTGAATATCTGTATTGGTAGGACTTAGTATTAGTTTTCCTGTTACATGTGCTCATTTTGTTATCGTGCAGGATATCTTAGCTTAGGCAATTTCAGCGACGTCTCATTTGCGGTGTGAAACACTCCTGAGATCCAACGGCGTCTTAGTTGCATTTGGAATCTCTCCTGTGATCCAACAGAGTCTCAATTGTGTTTGGGATCTCTCCTGCGATCCAACGGCCTGCGACCTCAAAGCCGCAATTATCGCCGGGAAGTCACAGAACCCTCCCAGAGGCAAATAAATGGGTTGCTATACCTTATAATCAGCAACTACTTTGTCTTGCGCTTCGAAAGGGTTGTGAAGATTGATTTTAGGTTCCTCTTGGGGCCAGTTTCTTTATGTGGAATCCCACTTCCTGTATGTACTTTAACTTTCACTAGGCCCAGATTCCGATGTGAGGAAACTTCAGATTTCTTCTGTTTATAAGTCCTAAAATCGACTGAAAAGGTGCCCAAAGTGGTCACAAAGCATTCCTGTGGTCATCAGGAGCAAAAAGATTGGCCTCTTGTAGCTTTAAAGTTGCTTTTGGTGAAGTCCTCACTGGAGCTATAAATTCCTGCTGCTTACATGGCAGAAGTTTAGGCCACGCCCCCCCATATATATATATATAGACAGGTTTGTGACTTTACAAATCAAGTCCTATCAGTTTAATGAAACACAGCTGGACTCCAATGAAGGAGTAGAACCATCTCAAGGAGGATCACAAGGAATTGGACAGCATGTGACTTAAATATGAGTGTCGGAGCAAAGGGTCTGAATACTTATGACCATGTGATATTTCAGTTTTTCTTTTTTATTAAGTTTGCAAAAATTTCAAAATTTCTGGAAAAAAAAAGAAAAAATATTTCCCAGTATAAATAAAAAAGGATACTATACTTTTTTTGCAATGGGAGCCTATGAGCATTGAAAGATAGATCATTGTAATCCCTTCCCGATATAGAAAGCATATGTCTTTCGTCAGGTACTGGTTACATGGTGCAGGCTCAGGAGATGAGCCTGCTCCATCTAGGGCAATTGTTGGCTACATGTACAGCCAGTATCTGCCTATAAGGGCAGACGCACACGATCGTCTTCTCACCATCCAAGAAAATTGGTCTGGTTATGCTAATCAGTAGAGTTGAGTGAAACAGGTCGGCCAGATTCATAAGTCGCCAACTTATGGCAAAGTCGGGTTTCGCCTACCGAAACCCGACCACAGCGTGAAGTCGGCCATGTGGTCGGCAAAACGAGCAGCAAAGTCGGATTTCCCAGAATGCTTGCACGTGACTTTTTTCAGCCACTGACCAAGGACGTACACTGTGGGCAACGAGATGACGTGCAGCGTCCGGGGAGAGAGAGAAAGAGAGGGAGAGAGATTTCGCGCACTTTAAAAAAGCGGTCCGGCATGCAGGTGTGTTTACTGTCCTCCACTCCCTGCCAACTTTGCTTCCCCATTGACTTGCATTGGGTTTCGTGTTTCAGTCGGACCGCCGACTTTTACCGATAGCCGGCCGATTTCGTTCGACTCGACTTTTGAAAAAGTCAGGTTTCATGAAACCCGACTCGACCCTAAAAAAGGCAAAGTCGCTCACCTCTACTTATGACCATGTGATATTTCAGTTTGTCTTTTTTAATAAATTTGCAAAAATTTCTACATTTCTGTTTTTTTCAGTCAAGATGTGGTGCACAGTGTACAATAATGAGAAAAAAATGAACTTTTTTGAATATACCAAATGGCTGCAATGAAACAAAGAGTGAAAAATATAAAGGGGTCTGAATACTTTCCATACCCACTGTATATCACCAGTCAGCAGTACCACCCATGGTGGCATCGTGATTGTCGTTGGATCCGGCGATGGTGGAAATGTGAATCACTGCTAAATGTTCACACTGCAAGTAATTTTTTCATTTTTTTTAAGGAAGTGAAATGTAACTTCTGTGACACAGATTCCTCAAAGAATTTGGTCCAAACATGACATTGTCAAATCAAAAGGACGGAAGAAAAATAACACTCGAAAAGGATGTGTCAAGGATAACAGCTGAGGGAGGTCGCGCAGCCGCTGTCACCAGTTTGTCAACTCCACTACCTCCAATAATCTGGTCAGTTACACAATTGACTGATGAGTGATGGACGAGGCCTCGGCTGATACCACTACTAGGCCGGTTATTGGGAAACTCACAGCGAGCATATGGTATATGCACCTCCAATTCTAACGCATTGGAAAATACAGTATAGATACTGTATATGTATATAATATATACCCCGGTATGGTCACTGCCAACTCCACAATAACAAAAAGAACCACTATCTGCCACCATGAATCACTTATACAGGCCGACTGGACACCCATTACAGGTAGCATATGGCTTCAGGGGAGCAGTTTACAGTGCAAGCTATTCAATTTTATATATTTAATCTGGTAAGGTAGGCAGTGTTATATACAATGATGATTCACAATTGGAACAAAACAATGCGGTATAATACAATTACATAATATAAAAAGGAATAACGAAAGAGAAGGACTAAACCTGATGTTGCAGGAATGGCTCTTATCTTCCTGGAGGAAAGCGCTCTGATTAGGAAAATGGAACACTCTCACAGCGAACTATGTGTTCCAGAATGAACAATGACTGACACTCAAACTTTGTTTTTATTAGATCAAGGTTACGCTCATGTGGGGGCTGATTGTGGGATGTGCTAGGTCGGTTAGAATTTTATGAGATTCCCAACTCTCACTGCATTTATGACCTCATGGTGGTTCTAGCACTCCATTCATGTCCTGATGTGGTTCTGCCACAGCCTTCATCTACTTATGGTGGTTCTGGCACTGCTTTTATGTACTGACGGTGGTTCTTGTGCTGCTTTCATGTACTGATGATAGTTTTGGCACTGCACTCATGTGTTGACAGTGATTATGATCTTGTACACTTGTGGCAGCCAATAACTTGCTTCTTGGCTATGTTAAAACTTAAAAATCCCCAAAACATATATTTGAGATGATAAGGAGAATTTGACAAGTTTCTGCTTCAAAGATTATAAACTTTCCAAAGTCTCTCCTCAAGTACACAAAACCTGGTTCTGATGATGTATTAATGTACTGGTTGTGGTTCTGACACTGTGTTTATGTAAGCACGCTTTTAATTTTTTTTTAAGGCCCTTGGATTTCGTTCAGCATGTCAGTGTGGCCCTTGGACCAAAAAATATTGTACATTCTTGATCTAGTATTTATAGCCAGCTTTACATAATTCTGAAGCAGGGAGTGACCATATGAGTATGTTTGCACTGAATTTTAAATTCGGGCTCCAAAATCCACATAAAAACCACAGCAAATGCTCTTTGTATAAGTGTCCTATCGATTTCAGTGGAAAAACACTTCTATAGGGCAGAAAGTCATGTTTTTCTCTACTTGGTTTTTTCAGCACGAAAAGAGAAGTAACTTGTTAATTCTTGAAGCTTTTCTGATTGAGAAAAAACTCCAAATTTGGCTATTAAATTATTAGAAGCAGAAAAAAATGTCCAAATCTCCTTAAATAAGTCAATGAAATACATACAAAAATGCACCAAAAGTTTAACTACTTTGTGTTTTTTTAACCCCTTCCTGACATCCGACGTACTATCCCGTCCATGGGACCCGGGCCCCTATGCCCATGGACGGGATAGTACGTCTACCGCGATCAGCGGCGCCCACGTGGTGAGCGCCGCTGATCGCGGCCGGGTGTCAGCTGATTATCACAGCTGACACCCGGCACTATGTGTCAGGGGCGGTCACAGACCGCCCCCGACACGTTAACCCCTTGCACACCGCGATCAAACATGATCGCGGTGTACCGGGAGTTAAAGGGAAGCATCAGCAGGGAGGGGGCTCCCTCCGTGCTTCTCTGAGCCCCCCACGGCAGCGCAATGTGCAGCGCTGCTGCGGGGGGCTCCTTTCCTCCAGGCCCCCGAATCCAAGATGGCGACGGGGGCCTTCGGGGGCCTGGAGGAAGCTGGCTTCCTCAGTGCCTGCAAAGCGCAGGCATGAGGAAGCCTTGTGCACTGCCTGTGACAGATTGCTGATCTGTCACAGTGATCTGTGATGTGACAGATCAGCGATCTGTCACAGGACAGTGATGTCCCACCTGGGACTATGTAATAAAGTAAAAAAAATTAAAAAAAAGTGTAAAAATAATTTTAAAAAAATCGCCAAACAAATTAGTAAAAAAAAAAAATATTCCCCAATAAATTCATTTTTTGAAAATAAAAAACCCCCAAAACAATAAAAGTACACATATTAGGTATTGCCGCGTCCGTAACGACCCGCCCTATAAAATTGTCCCATTAGTTAACCCCTTTAGCGAACCCCTTAAAAAATAAAAATAAAAAACGAAGCAAAAAATAATGATTTATTATCATACCGCCAAACAAAAAGTGTAATAACGCGTGATCAAAAAGACGCATATAAATATCCATGGTACCGCTGAAAATGTCATCTTGTCCCGCAAAAAACAAGCCACCACACAGCATCATCAGTGAAAAAATAAAAAAGTTATAGCTCGCAGAATAAAGCGATGCAAAAATAATAATTTTTTTATATAAAATAGTTTTCATTGCATAAAACCGACAAAACATAAAAAAGACCTAAATGAGGTATCGCTGTAACCGTACTGACCCGAAGAATAAAACTGCTTTATCAATTTTACCGCACGCGGAACGGTGTAAACGCACTCCCCCAAAAGAAATTCATGAAACGCTGGTTTTTGTTCATTCTGCGTGCCAAAAATCGGAATAAAAAGCGATCAAAAAATGTCACGTGCCCGAAAATGGTACCAATAAAAACGTCAACTCGTCCTGCAAAAAATAAGACCTCACATGACTCGGTGGGTCAAAATACGGAAAAATTATAGCTCTCAATATGTGGTGATGCAAAAACTATTTTTACAATAAAAAGCGTCTTTTAGCGTGCGACAGCCGCCAAACATAAAAACCGCCATAAATAGTAAATCAAACCCCCCGTTATCACCCCCTTAGTTAGGGAAAAATAATAAAATTAAAAAAACGTATTTATTTCCATTTTTCCATTAGGGTTAGGGTTAGGGCTAGGGTTAGGGCTAGGGTTAGGGTTAGGGTTAGGGCTAGGGTTAGGGTTAGGGCTAGGGTTAGGGCTTGGGTTAGGGCTAGGGTTAGGGATGATATTAGGGCTAGGGGTGTGTTGGGGTTCGGGTTGGAGTTAGAATTGGGGGTTTCCACTGTTTGGGCACATCAGGGGCTCTCCAAATGCAACATTGCGTCTGATCTCAATTCCAGCCAACTCTGAGTTGAAAAAGTCATATGGTGCTCCTTCCCTTCCAAGCTCTGCCATGCGCCCAAACAGTGTTTTACCCCCACATGTAGGGTATCAGCCTACTCAGGACAAATTGCATAACAATTTTTGGAGTCCAATTTCTCCTGTTACCCTTAGGAAAATAAAAAATTGGGGGCAAAAATATCATTTTTGTGGAAAAAAATGATTTTTTTATTCTCACGTCCGAGCGTTATAAACTTCTGTGAAGCACTTGGGGGTTCAAAGTGCTCACCACACATCTAGATAAGTTCTGTGGGAGGTCTAGTGACCAAAATGGGGTCACTTGTTGGGAGTTTCAATAGTTTAGGTACATTAGGGGCTCTCCAAAGGCAACATGACACCCGCAGACCATTCTATCAAAGTCTGCATTCCAAAACGTCACTACTTCCCTTCCGAGCCCTGACGTGTGTCCATACAGTAGTTTTCTCCCACATATGGGGTGTCAGCGTACTCAGGACAAATTGGACAACAACTTTTGGGGTTCAATTTCTCCTGTTACCCTTGGGAAAATAAAAAAATTGGGGACTAATTGATCATGTTTGTGGAAAAAATACGATTTTTTTATTTTCATGCAGTAGCATTATAAACTTCTGTGAAGCCCTTGGGGGTTCAAAGTGCTCACCTCACATCTAGATAAGTTCCTTAGGGGGTCTGCTTTTCAAAATGGGGTCATTTGTGGGGGGTTTCCACTGTTTAGGTACATTAGGGGCTCTCCAAAGGCAACATGACACCCGCAGACCATTCCATCAATGTCTGCATTCCAAAACGTCACTACTTCCCTTCCGAGCCCTGACGTGTGTCCATACAGTAGTTTTCTCCCAACATATGGGGTGTCAGCTTACTCAGGACAAATTGGACAACAACTTTTGGGGTTCAATTTCTCCTGTTACCCTTGGGAAAATAAAAAAATTGGGGAATAATTGATCATGTTTGTGGAAAAAATACGATTTTTTTATTTTCATGCCCTGGCATTATAAACTTCTGTGAAGCCCTTGGGGTTTCAAAGTGCTCACCTCACATCTAGATAAGTTCCTTAGGGGGTCTAGTTTTCAAAATGGGGTCATTTGTGGGGGGTTTCCACTGTTTAGGTACATTAGGGGCTCTCCAAAGGCAACATGACACCCGCAGACCATTCCATCAATGTCTGCATTCCAAAACGTCACTACTTCCCTTCCGATCCCCGACGTGTGCCCATACAGTAGTTTTCTCCCACATATAGGGTATCAGCATACTCAGGACAAATTGGACAACAACTTTTGGGGTCCAATTTCTCCTGTACCCTTGGGAAAATAAAAAAAATGGTGACTAAAAGATCATGTTTGTGGAAAAAATACGAATTTTTTATTTTCACGCCCGGGCGTTATAAACTTCTGTGAAGCACTGGGGGGTTCAAAGTGCTCACCACACATCTAGAAAAGTTCCTTGGGGGGTCTAGTTTACAAAATGGTGTCATTTGTGGGGGGTTTCCACTGTTTAGGTACATCAGGGGTTTTCCAATCGCGACATGGTGTCCGATCTCAGTTCCAGCCAAAAACGTCAAATGGCGCTGCTTCCCTTCCGAGCTTTGCCATGCGCCCAAATAGTGGTTTACCCCCACATGTTGGGTATCAGCGTACTCAGAACAAATTGCACAATAACTTTTAGGGTGCTGTTACCCTTGGAAAAATAAGAATTGAGGGTGAAAAGATCATTTTTGTGGAAAAAATATGATTTTTTAATTGTACGGCTTTATGTTATAAACTTCTGTGAAGCCCTTGGGGGTTCAAAGTTCTCACCACACATCTAGATAAGTTCCTTCGGGGGTCTAGTTTCCAAAATGGTGTCATTTGTGGGGGGTTTCCACTGTTTAGGTACATCAGTGGTTTTCCAATCGCGACATGGTGTCCGATCTCAATTCCAGCCAAAAACGTCAAATGGCGCTTCTTCCCTTCCGAGCTCTGCCATGCGCCCAAATAGTGGTTTACCCCCACATGTGGGGTATCAGCATACTCAGGACAAATTGCACAGTAACTTTTATGGTCCTGTTACCCTTGGGAAAATAAAAATTGGGGTGAAAAGATCATTTTTGTGGAAAAAATATGATTTTTTAATTGTACCGCTGTCGTTATAAACTTCTGTAAAGCCCTTGTGGGTTCAAAGTTCTCACCACATATCTAGATAAGTTCCTTGGGGGGTCTAGTTTCCAAAATGGGGTCATTTGTAGGGGGTTTCCACTGTTTAGGTACATCAGGGACTCTCCAAACGTGACATGGCGTCCGATCTGAATTCCAGCCAATTTTGCATTGAAAAAGTCAAACGGCGCTCCTTCCATTCTGAGCCCTGCCATGCGCCGAAACAGTCGTTCCCCCCACAAATCAGGTATCAGCGTACTCAGGACAAATTGTACAATAACTTTTGCAGTCCAATTTCTCCTGTTACCCTTGGTAAAATAAAAAAAATTGAACCTGAAGTATTTTTTTTGTGAAAAAAAGTTAGATGTTCATTTTTTTTTAAATATTCAAAAAAATTCCTGTGATGCACCTAAAGGGTTAATAAACTTCTTGAATGTGGTTTTGAGCACCTTAAGGGGTGCAGTTTTTAGAATGGTGTCACTTTTGGGAATTTTCTATCATATAGACCCCTCAAAGTGGCTTCAAATGTGATGTGGTCCTAAAAATAAAATGGTGTTGCAAAAATGAGAAATCGCTGGTCAACTTTTAACCCTTATAACTTCCTAACAAAAAAAAATTTTGGTTCCAAAATTGTGCTGATGTAAAGTAAACATGTGGGAAATGTTAGTTATCAAGTTTTTTGTGTGCCGTATCTCTGTGATTTAAGGGCATAAAAATTCAAAGTTGGAAAATTGCGAAATTTTCAAAATTTTTGCCAAATTTCCATTTTTTTCACAAATAAACGCAAGTTATTTGAATGAAATTTTACCACTAACATGAAGTACAATATGTCACGAGAAAACATTGTCAGAATCACCGGGATCCATAGAAGCCTTCCAGAGTTATGACCTCATAAAGGTACAGTGGTCAGAATTGTAAAAATTGGCCCGGTCATGAACGTGCAAACCACCCTTGGGGGTGAAGGGGTTAATGTGGCTTTTTCAAACTTAAAAGTCCACAGTCAATAAACTCTGCGTGCACATACCCTGAAGAGCATAGTTCTCTCTTGAGGAGTCGGAACAATAATGCATTACACCAGTGGTCCCCAACCTTTTTGACCTTGAGAGCCACATTCAGCTTACAGTCTCAAATATAAATACAAAAAAGATCTAGAGTATTATCATAAATGTATATCCCCTAAAATTGGTACTTTATTAATAAAAAACTACTAGTGTGGTTATACACCAAAAAGTCGTGACAAATTCAAAAGAAAAACGTGTTCAAACAAAAAAAACATAATTGGGACACCTAGGAATCCCTGATGAATAACCTGAGCTTACACCTGCCTGGCAGCGGAGGTTGGCACCCTAGGGGGGAACGTTGTGGCACCCCCGCTCAATGATGGCTATCCCTAGGGACCCTGATGTACCCTGCAGCCACTAGTGATACCCTCTACCCGATAGCTGAGGGAACCCCTAGTTCTAGACAAAGATAAACCTGCCCTAAAGAGGGTCCTGTGTCCCATAGAAGTTAAAAACAGTAGAACACATATGGCATCAGGTGGTATATATGGGTAATAAATTGCATTTATAATATCCCACATAAGGTTTCAGTCCTAAGACATAATGCATGGAGAAAAATGGGATTCATCACCGGACACATAAAATTCATTCGGCGACGTCACAGCCTCGCACATAATAGAGGCTCAGAGGCCTCAGAGGCGTTAACTAGTCGATGGCAGGTGGCGGGTGACACAGATGAATATCGCTGTTGCAGCTCTGTGTTTATTGCTCATTAATTGGATACTTATTTAGTCATGCTTGTTAACAATGGGGTACAAATGGGATGTAAACTATTGAGATACTAGTGAACTAAGCCGCTAGTGATATTGATTTTTCTTATCTGCACTAATATATCTGTTATGTGCGAGGCTGTGACGTCGCCGAATGAATTTTATGTGTCCGGTGATGAATCCCATTTTTCTCTATGCATTATGTCTTAGGACTGAATCCTTATGTGGGATATTATTACCCATATATACCACCTGATACCATATGTGTTCTACTGTTTTTAACTTCTATGGGACACAGGACCCTCTTTAGAGCAGGTTTATCTTTGTCTAGAACTAGGGGTTCCCTCAGCTATCAGGTAGAGGGTATCACTAGTGGCTGCAGGGTACATCAGGGCCCCTAGGGATAGCCATTGTTGAGTGGGGGCGCCACAACGTTCCCCCCCTAGGGTGCCAACCTCCGCGGCCAGGCAGGTGTAAGCTCAGGTTATTCATCAGGGATTCCTAGGTGTCCCAATTATGGATTTTTTGTTTGAACACGTTTTTCTTTTGAATTTGTCACGACTTTTTGGTGTATAACCACATTCAGCTTAGACAGAGCATCGCGAGCCACATTTCACACTGAGAGAGGGTCGCGAGCCACATCCAGCTCCCACCCCTTTCAAAGTAGTGTCAACCAAAGCCCCCATTACAGGTATAATGATAACCATAGCTTTTCCATAGAAATCACTCCAAAGCATCACACTGAGATCCAGGGGTTCCCACAATGCCCCCATTCAGTATTCTTCCATCAAGGACTCCCACCACACTGTCACATCCAGCTTTGAGCACCTCCTCTAACAGGTAGTGCCATCCTCCAGCGTACCATACCGAAAACATCTCTAAACCCCTAAGACCAGGATATGTGAATCCACATCTGCTCTTCTGTGCAGGGCTACTCACAAAATTCACCATTTTGAGATGCGCTCTTCATACCTGTTTGCTAGACCTGGACCTAATGCACCAAGCTGGTAGACAGTCGCGAGCCACAATTCATGGGACCGGGAGCTACAGGTTGGGGACCCCTTGCATTACACAGGCAGTTCACTGATTCCAGTGTGCACCATGTACAGTAATTCTTTATTTCTCCTGTGGAGGCGTTGCAGAGAAGTTGATCACTTGCTGTTTGAATACTTCTCTGACTACAGCTGATCGCAGGGGTCCCAGCAGCAGGATGACTTGAACTGAGTTAATTTTTAAGGAGAGACTTTCTAACATCCTTTTTAGCTCACCTAGTGAGGGGGATCCTATAAACCTCAGGTCTGGGTGGGCACACAGACCCTGGGCGTTTATGTAGCAAGTAGGAAAGCAGGAGGGAAGCGAGGTCTCTCATACTCAGGAATCTCAGGAGAAGAAGGACGGATGAAGTGGAACCTGGCACGGAAGGAAGCAAGTCAAAGCACAGAGACTGGAGCACACCAAGATGGAGGTCCAGAGTCTCAGTCCCTAAACTCAGGTGTGTGTCTTAATGAGCCTTAAATAGGTCTAGGGTGATGATGTCATTGATCCACACCAGGCAACTTCCCAAACCCGACGTGGAGCACAACAAAGGGCAGCGGATCCAGGGGAAGGAAGTGGAGCCCAGGATATCTGAGACAGGTGTGTAAGACAACCAAAGAAGGGGACATCCAAAGCCAAGGACCCTTCTAAAGGGGACTTGTCACTTGCCATAAATGTGTAATTTATTTACCTTTTGTAAGTGCCGTGGTTTCCTGAATATGACATTGTTTATTTTTTTGTTCCTGCTCCTCTCCATTCCTGAGATATGGCCTCCTCTTCCTTGTATAGAAATCTAGTGGGTTGTTTTTTTAGCCAACTGGGTGTGGTCCTCAAAGAAAAGTTGAAGACCATGTCTACTTCAATAACAAGACTACATTTATATATAGGGAATTGGGGTCCATATCTCAGAAATGGAGAGGCGTAGGAACGAAAGAAAAACAACGCCGGATTCAGGAGAACAGCAACATTTACATCAGGCAAAAAAATGACATATTAATGGCAAGTGATAGATCTTTAAGTACTGAAGTTTATACTAAGTGAATTCTCCACTATAAAAACACTGCAAATCCTCCCTGAACTGTCTATGATCTTTGCAGGAATGGGAAGCCATAGTTTTAGTGCAATTCTGAGCATTCTTTAGAAGATTGATGTCTCCTATTCCAGATTTCTAATGAACATCAAAAGAGGGAAATATATGGCTTTTGTGATACTAGTATCAAAGGAATCAAATCATGAGGATGGAATGTGTGATAGAGGGGCTTATATTACCAGCGGCAGGTTCTCAGGCTCCCTGATGCCCTGTGTTTGTCATGTTGTTTGAGTTTCCCTGCGTTTTGTTTGAGTTTTTGTGATAGGAGCAGCGGATTACATTTTTGGCAATGGTTCAATTGGAAAGTGTAGACTAGAAGATAAGTCTCTGCCTACACACAGGCTATATCACCTCAAGCTTTTAACATAACTACTTGAAGTCTATTTTTACGCACAGTGTTAAGTACTGGACAGTCGGTTTCTTCTTCCATGAGGGATATGTGCAACATCATGAATTATTAGGGTTGAAAAAATAAAATTGCATGAATGAATCCACCAAAGCCCGGTGCATAGGTACCATAGAGGCTTCCCATGTGACTGCTATGATGTCCTGGAGACATGAAGCCCAGCTCCACTTGGTCTTATCACTTATTAGTATCATACTTGCCAACTTTTAGGGTCAGACACTCGGATGGATAGTGTCTGAGGCAACTCTGTAGACATTTTTCATGGCCACGACCACCTTCTTGCTTGCCACTCCCCACTATGGCCATTTCTCTGAAATGGACCAAGGCTCTATCATTCAAATCATCCATAAGAAGCTTGTTTTCCAGGAGGTTTCGGCATCCTCCAGGAGGCTTGCCACTTTAGATGTTCTCTACTTTTTTTCTGAGCCTACCAGGCATTCTGGGAGAGCTTACTTTTTTGATGTCTATGGCTTTGATGGGTGCAGGGCTTCCCAAACCACATGAAATGCAATATTAGTGAACAAGGGTATGGGGATGGCCGTCAGGGATAATAAAAAGTGAAGAAGTGTTACCATCTTTTCAGTTAGCCATTAAAAGGTATCAACCACTGAGGACTCTCAATTCTGAATATTTTTCTACCAATAAAACCCCTAATTTCTCCAGCACAAAACCAGTCCCCATTCAGGTCCATCATCTGTCACTGGAACTATAAGGGGTTCCCATATTACTGGTAGAACAAAGACTCTGGAAAAGTGACATGGTTCCCGCCTGCTTATCCAGTGAATTCTGCGCTCCCAAATCCAAATGGCCCGCCTCCTTCTCTTCTGAGCCCCACACTGTACCTACAGTTGATTTTTCGAACAGTGACAATACTTTTGTCCACCCTCTCTTTTATGTTTGGTGTGGAATTACAGTATATCCAATTTGGCTTTAGGACAATTCTTTTTGTGTTTTTTCATTTAAGACAAATTAAATGAAGATAATAATACCAAAGAATTTGTGTTTGCAATCATTTTCAGGAAGAAACTGAGTATTATCTGACAGAATTGCAGGGGTGTCAATACTTTTGGCCACAACTGTAAGCCACAGGAAGCGGCCACATGTTTGGAATTATTGTAACTGAGAAAAGGTACTTAATTTACAGGTGCATATCGCCAGAAGTACAAGCTGGGCACAATGTATGGGGGCACCTGCAAACTATTCTAGCAAAATCTGTGCTCCAAAAGCCAAATAGCGCTCCTTCCCGCTCAGCCCTAACGTGTCGCCCAAAAGTAAGTTCTAACAACATATGGGGCAGCATCAGGAGAAATTGTCCAATTACCCTAGACATTATGGGGTCTAGTTTCACCTATTAACTCTTGTGTATCGGAGAAATTTGAATAAAATACAAAAATTAAAATTTTACCACTAAAATATCATATATCCACATCTCAATGTTATAAAATTCTGTGAGGCACCTATGGGTTCAAAATACTCACTACACCCCTACATGAATTCCATGAGGGGTCTATTTTCCAAAATGTGATCACTTATGAGGGGTTTATGCTGTTTTCACATGGTAGAGGCTCTTCAAATGCCACATGGCATTCACAATCTATCCCAGGCAAATAGCGCTCTTTTCCTTTCCTATCTCTGCCATGTGCCCAAGCAGAATTTTTTGAGCACATGTGGGATATAGTCGTGTTCGGGACAAATTCAACAACAAATTATGGGTCCATTTTCTCCTATTATCCATTGTGAAAATTACAAATTTGGGACAAAAACAACATTTTCATGAAAAAAGGAAAATTTTCAATATGACGACCTAATGTTATCAAATTCTGTGTAGTACCTGTGGGTTCTAAATGCTCACTACATTCCTGGATAAAATCCTTGATGGGTGTAGTTTCCAAAATGAGGTAACTTGGGGCTTTACAAACGCGACATGATGCCCGAAGACCATTCCATCAAAGACTGCGTTCCAAAACGTCACTCCTTCCCTTCCAAGACCTGCTGCCAAAATAGTATTCGCCCACATATGGGGCATACTCAGGAGAAATTGCACTATAAATTTTGGAGTCCATTTTCTCCTGTCACCTTTGTGAAATTAAAAATATTGGGGCTAAAGGTAGATTTTTGCGGGTAAAATGTGATTTTATATTTTCACAGTTCTACGTTATAAACTTCTGTGAAGCACCTGGGCATTCAGGCTAGTCATCACACATCTAGATACATTTCTTAAGGTGTCTAGTTTCCGAAATGGATCATTTGCAGGGTTTCCACTGTTTAGGCACATCAGGGGCTCTCCAAACGTGACATGGCGTCCTCTCTCGATTCTAGCCATTTTTGTGTTCAAAAAGTCAAACCGTGCTTCTTCCCTTCCAAGACTTTCTGTGCTCCCAAACAATGGATTTTCCCTACATATGAGACACCTGCATACACAGGAGAAATTGCACAACAAAATTTATGGTCTATTTTCTTTTGTTACCCTTGTGAAAATAACAAATTTAGAGCAAAAGTAAAAAATTTTTTAAAAAAAGTTCGATATTCATTTTTTCCTTCCACAGTGCTTTAGTTTCTGTAGAGCATCGGAAGGGCTAATAAAATTCTTGAATGTGGTTTTGAGCACCTTGAGGGGTGAAGTTTTTAGAATGGTGTCACTTTTGGGTATTTCCTGTCATATAGGCCCCACAAAGTCACTTCAAACGTGATGTGGTCCCTAAAAAATGGTTTTGTAAATTTTGCTGGATAAATGAGAAATCACTGATTAACTTTTACCCATTCTTACTTCCTAACAGAAAAAAATTGTGTTTCCAAAATTGCGCTGATGTAAAGTAGACATGCGGGAAATGTTATTTATGAACTGTTTTGTGTGACATAATATGATTTAAGGGAACAAAAAGTAAAAGTTTGAAAATAACAAAATTTTAAAATTTTTTGCTAAATTTCCATTTTTTCATCAATAAATGCAAATCATGTCAAAGAAATTTTAACACTATCATGAAGTACAGTATGTCACGAAAAAAATAATCTCAGAATCAGTGGGATATGTTTAAGCGTTCCAGAGTTATAACCTCATAAAATTACACTGGTCAGAATTGTAAAATTTGGCTGACCAAGGTCAAAATTGGTGTTAAACCTACAATTCACACCATGTCCTTAACAATGGTTCGGAGATACTTTGCATTGTCGTCAACAGCCATTATCACCCTGCGGACCATACGGTAACCACACCACTGATGAGCCAAAGTCAATATCACAAATATTGACTGTCACACTGTCCCCTCAACACTACCCAGTCTCTACACTGTACCCACTCTTTACACTCCCCCTGCATACTTTCTTCCATGTTGCCCTCCTATAATACCCACTCACAATACCCAGTCTCGATACTGTGACTCCCTCAAACTGCCACGATACTGTCTCTTTACACTTTTCCCCAATACAGTCCCCTCAGATTCTTCCTATCCTGTCCCCTCACACTTCCCCGAATACTGTCATCTCATACTTTTTGCCCCACCATAGTGTTCCCTCACTCATTTCTCTCCTCATACTGTCTGCTAATGGGTCGCCTCTCCCAGGGCTGTGGGGTACTCGGTACCGGGAGATGTCACGGCAGCTGTGACCCGGCCCGTAGCCCTGGGCGCCCATTGTAAAAGGGGAATGTTCAGTGTGTTTATGATGAGTGATTCCTGACGCCACCTGTGGTGTTCGGCAATAGAGATGTAAGTCGACGCTGCAGACAGATCCTCTGGGACAGATGGTGTGGTGCAGCAGTGATGTTATAGCCCTCCACAGGCAGGGCTGTAGTCCCAGGGCAGTGTAGGTGAAGTGACACTTATGGGTCGCCCCCCCCAGGGCTGCGGGGTACTCGGTACCAGGCCGGTGTCCGGGGCATGTGTCACAGCAGCGGTGACCTGGTCCGTGGCCCTGGGCGCCCAAATCATTGGTGGATGTAGCTAATGTAATAGTTTGTGACGCCACCTGTGGTGCTCGGCAAGGGAGGTGTTAAGCCGACGCTGCATGCAGATCCGCTGGGACTGATGGT
This sequence comes from Dendrobates tinctorius, assembly GCF_039654945.1. Taxonomy (NCBI): domain Eukaryota; kingdom Metazoa; phylum Chordata; class Amphibia; order Anura; family Dendrobatidae; genus Dendrobates; species Dendrobates tinctorius. The sequence goes on along the minus strand of NW_027361752.1, from coordinate 38,780,523 downwards.
GTGGTGCAGCAAAGATGGTGTAGCTCCCCACAGGTGGAGCTGTAGTCCCAGGGCAGTGTAGGTGCAATGGATGAGGAGAGGCGCAGAATGGTGTGGATCCTGGACCCAGATGTAGCGGTGCTGAAAGTGTTAGCGCACAAATGAATGGAGGACACCAGGGCTTGCAGTTTCAAAGCTTTACTCACAGTCTGTGGTACACACTGGTGCCTGCCTCCGTGCCGTGTTCTCCGGGGCAGAGACTCAATCAACCTCCTGGGCAAGTCAGGACTCTCTTCTCTAAAACTCCGCCAACATGTACCTTTCTGAACGACTCCTCTATAGCGCCTTGTGGTGTGAAGCACCCCAGTACTTAGTTACCCTGGAATGCCTCTTACTAGATGTTCCCTAGAACTCTCCTTGTACGGCAGACAGCTGTAGCCTACTTCGGGGACTCCCTTCTCCTGAGTCCCGGCTCTCAATACAATTGCTTTTGTGCCCCAAGTCTTGGATGGGAGTAGTGCTTTTACAGCCAACTACTCCAACGGTGTCTGCTGCAGAACCATAAGTGTCCATACAACCTCGGGGACCGGGCCCCAGCCTTGCGCTGAGAACCTATAGGCAGGGTTCCTCTTCCAACCCACGTCTCCTCTCTATTCTCTCTACTCCTTCATTCCGCACTTGTCCCTCTTTCTTATGGATGCTTAGGTTGCAGTTCTACGTCTTTCTCCTTCTTTTCGAACCTGTCCTCAGACTCTCCTGACTGACTGTCCTTCTCCCGACTGACCTCCCGTCAGACTGCTCTCAGACTCCTCTCAGACTGAACTCAAATCCTAAACCTTCCCAATCTCTTATATGGATCTCAACTCCACCCACCTCCCAGCACATCCAGTGTTCCAAGCAGGGAACCACCAAAGGTGCTCTGCTACTCTCTAAGCACTGAGCCGCAATGTGGTTGTGCAGAACTACCCTGTTGTGTGGGGTGCGAGTGTTGGAGCATGGAAAGGAGTTCCCAACTTACCCAGACAGTGGGGCACTACACCTTAGGAGAAGGTGCAGTACCTCTGTGGCGACTGAGCCTCAGGGGCGCCACACTTAGATGGTGTAGTGTCAGGCGCAAGAGATGTAGCCGTGATGGGCAGGTTGGCGAAGGAATAAGTGGAGGACACCAGGGCATGTAGTTCCAAAGCTTTACTCACAGTCTGTTGCAGGTACAGGTGCCCGCATCCGTGCCGTGTCCTCTGGGTCGGGAGCTCAGCCAACTTCCAGGCAAGATGATGCACTCCTTTCCAACACTCCGCCAACATATGTGCCTTTTCTGAACGTCTCCTCTTATTGCGCCTTTGAATGAAGTACTCCTAGTACTGAGTTACACTGGAGTTCCTCCTGTCAGATGTTCCTATGAACTCTACTTGTACGGCAGACAGCTGTAGCCTGCTTCGAGGACTCCTTGCTACTAAGTCCCGGCTCACTCATATGTTGCTGTTGTGCCCCCAAGTCTTGTGTGGGAATAAAGTGGTCACTACTTCTATTCCTCCGGTGTCTGCTGCAGGACCATTAGTATCCGTACAACCTCAGGGACTGGATGCCGGCCTTGCGCTTAGAACTTGAAAAGGGTTCTCCTCTAAACCTGGTCCTTGTTCTCTTATTCTACTTACATTCCGTGCTAATCCTTCTTCCCAATGGAGAATCAAGCTTCCTTTCTCTGTCTCTTTCCTTTGCCAGCAGACACAGATCACTGTGGTCTGCTGCAGCACTTCCTTCTTCCATCCCTCTCACGGGGATCTTCTCTTTCTCACACTCTGTCCTTCTACATCCTCACTCACTCACTGAATGAAAGACTGACTGACTGACTGACTGACTCAACTCTTCCCGCTCTTTTATGTGAACTAAACTCCACCCACCTCCCAGCATGTTTCATGTTCCAAGCAGGGAGCCACCAAGGGGTGCTATGCTACACTCCAAGCAGGGAGCCGCCGAAGGTGCTTTGCTACACTACTTTGTGGTGTGGGGTGCAGGTGTTGGAGTGTGGTCAGGTGTCTCCACCTCAGGAGGAGGTGCAGTACCTCTGTGGAGACTGAACCCTCAGGGGCGCCACACTAACACTTCCCCTATACATTCTCCTCACACTTTTCCCCCAAATACTGTCCACTTACACTTTCTTCCCATACTGTTCCCTCATACATTTCCCCCATACTGTCATCTCACACTTTTCTTCACTTTTACTGTCCCTTCACAATGTGTTTGGAAATTTTTTCCAGTTATCCAAAAGAGCCTTTATGAGGTCAGATACCGATGTTGCAGGAAATGGCCGGGCTAACAGTCTTTGTCTTAGTTCATTCCAAATGTGTTGGATGGGGTTGAGGTCAGGACTCTAGACCGCCAGTCAAGTTCTTCCACAACAAATTCCCCCAGCCATGCCAAGGGGCCGGATGTTATACATTGGGGGAGTGGGACTGGCTCTTATACACGGGGCGAGGGTCTGTATGCAGTCTGGCGTTAGGGGCAGGCAGACAAGGCAGCTGCCTAGGACCCCCTCCTCTAGTGGCCCCAGCCAGTGGCGTGTCGCTAATAGCGGCACACCATGCGGCCGCTACGGGGCCTGTGAGTAAGGGGGGTCCGGCACCGCCCTCCGTTCTCGCGTCGCACATTCAACTACAGTTGAAAGCAGTGATGGAGGAGAGAGAGTCAGATGATGCTCCCTCTCCCATCATTCCCCCTCTGCTTGTGACTCAGCGGGTGCCCAATAACGTTACTTCATCGTGCGCCATGCTGTGCCATGATGAAGTGGCAGAGCCTGGAGCAGCACGGAGAACGACAAGGAGAGGTGAGTATTGTATATGTGTATACAGTATATATATATATATACTTTAAATATATATATATATATATATATGTGTGTGTATGTGTGTGTGTATGCATGTGTATATATGTAAAGCAAAAGGGTTAAAGTCAATACTCTAAAGGCATCATATCAAAACCATTATATTCAAAAAGATGCCAAAACCAAATGAGGACATGTAAATCAGGTTCAGTACCAATAGAATAAAATCTGAAAAAGAAATGTACACATGAACCAAAAAAATTATAAAAAATGTAAATTTTATTGGTTTTAAAAAGCACAAAAATGACAAAATGACGTACAAGGTTTAAAAAGTGGGAAACCACAAAAAGGCACCACAACCCACAATATAGCGAAATGGAGGCTGTACCTTATAAATGACTTTCCAAAGTAATAAATACAAAAACAGGAAACATCATGCAGTCATGATATCCCCCAAAGGGAGTACAAAAGATCCAAATCAAATGATCAATAAAGTGCAAACATTACCTCCTGTGGGTGATGGTGCCAGCCCCAACGCACGTTTTGGCTCCTGCTTTTTTCTGCCCCCAGAAGCCTCCATTTCATTATATTGTGGGTTGTGGTGCCTTTTTGTGGTTTCCCACTTTTTAAACCTTGTCCGTCATTTTTGTGTTTTAAAACTAATAAAATTTACATTTTTTATCATTTTTTTTGTGTGAGACTGGAGAGCTCCGGGAGTTGAACCCTCAGGACCGCGACGACGAACCTCCCTTGGGCGAGCTGACCAGGTGTACCACCCCCTATACAGGGAGCATTAGGGGCAGACCCAGGGGAGACTATCGCCGCGAAGCTGATACCTGGGAACAGCCGGAAGGAGACACAGGCAGGGAACATACAGGCGAGCAGATGGGAGAGGCGACGACCACAGGGGAGACTGCTGTAGCCGCGGGGACGGAGGTGGGCGGCAAGGGAGGCGGCAGGAATGGGTTCTGGGAGAGACACTGGAACAGGCAGATGAAAGCAGGAACGGACTGGACCTGGAAGGGAACACAGGGAGGTCACAAGTAGGGAACTAGCGGGGGACAAGGAAAGGTACAAAGCGCAGAGACAGGAGGAACGCAGGAAAACGTGGACCCGATATCAAACATGAACCACAATTGATAGTCAGGCAGAGAGCATAGGGTGAGGCTGCCTGCTATAGGGCACACTGCAGGACTTCCGGGTCAGGGTGCAGCAGTATCATGGGGACCAAGGGATATGGCGCCTTAGTCTAGGGGCGCGTGCCTAGATGTGCGCCTGCGTACCTGACAGGGAACAGCGACCGACCGCAGGACAGGAAGAGAGGCAGATGATTGACAGGCGCCAGCAGAGGGGGCGAGCCGAGAGGACCGGGAGCGCCGGGGAGCCCTGGGCGGTGTGGAGACATGGGAGGTGGCCGGGACCGGCGGTGCTGTGACAGGGAGAGCAGCGGCAGAGGCGGCCAGAGCAGCGGCGGCAGGAGCAAGGCCAGGGGAAGCAGCGGCAGTCAGAGCAGCGGCCGCAGAAGCCGCAGGGCGAGCGTAAGCCGTAGAACAAGAGATGAGCGTGACAATACCCCCCTCCTTATGCCCCCTCTTCTTAAGACCGGAAAGGAATCTGGCCAAAATACGAGGAGCCTGGATGTTTTCCCGGGGCTCCCAAGATCTCTCCTCAGGACCGAAACCCTTCCAATCGATTAAGAAGAGGGTCTTACCTCTAGATCTTTTCATAGCGAGAATGTCTTTAACTTCAAAGACATCCTGTGCGGACACAGGCGGGGGCGAGCAGCCGTTGGAAGGATGAAAGCGGTTAAGTATAACAGGCTTTAAGAGGGAAGCATGGAAGCATGGAAGAAATTAGGAATCCTTAGCGAGGCGGGAAGTTTTAACTTGTAGGCCACATCATTGAAACGAGCTAAGACCTCAAACGGACCTATATACTGAGTACCCAGTTTATACGAGGGTTGCTTCAGACGGACAAATTTTGAAGACAGCCATACTTTATCTCCGGGTTGGTACAGTGGAGAATCGAGGCGTTTTTTATCGGCATGTCTCTTGATCCTGCCTTGAGCTTGATCAAGCGCGGTTTTGGTCTCCTGCCAGACCCTGGAGAACTCCTCGGTCAGAAGATCGGCCACCGGCACACCCAAGACAGGAGGTACCGGCAGCGGAACACCAGGATGTTGCCCGTAGACAATAAAGAAGGGTGATTTGGAGGAGGATTCACTGGTATGGTTGTAGTAGGTGAATTCGGCCCACGGGAGCAAGCTGGACCAGTCGTTCTGGTGGGCGTTGGAAAAATGCCGGAGATAAGTCACAAGGATCTGATTTGTACATTCTGCCTGGCCATTGGCCTGGGGATGGTAGGAAGAGGAGAAGTCCAACGTTACTTCCATCACACTGCACAAGGCCCTCCAAAACCGCGAGGTGAACTGAACCCCTCTGTCGGAAACGATATGCTTGGGGAAGTTGTGAATCCAGAAAACATGAGTGACAAAGATCCTCACCATCTCGGGCGCAGAGGGTAAACCTGGCAGAGCAATAAAATGGGCCATCTTGAAAAATTGATCCACCACGACCAAGAAGACGGTGTGGCCAGAAGACGGAGGCAGATCAGTAATAAAGTCCATTGCGACATGCTGCCAGAATCCGAAGGAACCGGAAGTGGGTGTAAGAATCCAGAGGGTAGGTGCCGAGGGATTTTGTTTCTGGCACACGACGGGCAGGAGGCGATAAAACTTCGGACATCTTGAAGAAGAGATGGCCACCAATAGAAACGAGAGATGAGAAGGAGTGTTTTCTTGAGGCTCATGTGGCCGGCTAGCTTGGAGGCATGACCCCAGCGTAACACTCGCTTCCTCTCGCTTTCTTGCACAAAGGTCTTACCCGGCGGAAATGAAGTCAAGCTAATGGGTGCGATCATGATAACTTTACTAGAGTCTACAATGTGTGATGGCTCTTCCTCATTATCGGAGACCAGAAAGGACCTGGATAAAGCATCTGCTTTGAGATTCTTGTCACCGGGACGGAAATGAAGCTCAAAATCGAACCGGGCAAAGAATAGCGACCACCTGGCTTGCCGGGGATTAAGTCTCTGTGCTGACCTGTATGCCAGGTTCTTGTGGTCGGTGTAGATTTTAAACGGATGTACAGCCCCCTCCAGAAGATACCGCCACTCCTCCAAGGCCAATTTGATGGCGAGCAGCTCTCTGTCACCAATGGCGTAGTTTCTCTCTGCGGTGGAGAATTTCTTAGAGAAGAAACTGCAGGTAAGCAGTTGACCGGAGGAAGATCGCTGGGAAAGAACCGCCCCGGCTCCGATGGCTGATGCAACTACCTCGAGGACAAAGGGTTTGTTAACTTCAGGACGATGGAGTATGGGCGCTGTAGCGAAACCTTGTCTCAAGGTTTGAAAGGCATTTTTGGCTTCCGGGGACCAGAGGTGAGGGTTGGCTCCCTTACGGGTTAAGGCGGAGATAGGAGCGGTCAAGGTAGAAAAGTGTGGAATAAACTGCCGGTAGTAATTAGCAAAACCAAGGAATCGTTGGATCGCCTTGATTCCCTGGGGACGCAACCACTTGAGCACGGCGGACACTTTTCCAGGGTCCATACGTAGGCTGGAGTCAGAAATGATATAACCCAAGAACGGCAGGGAGGACTGCTCAAAGGCGCACTTCTCGAGTTTGGCATAGAGACAATGCTCTCTTAAACGTAGTAAGACTTGGCGGACGTCTTTTCTGTGGGTAGCCAGGTCCGAGGAAAACACAAGGATGTCGTCCAAATACACCACCACACAGGAGTAGAGAAGGTCTCGAAACACGTCATTGATGAACTCCTGTAACACTGCGGGAGCATTGCACAGGCCAAAGGGCATGACCAAATATTCATAGTGGCCGTCTCGGGTATTGAAAGCGGTCTTCCATTCGTCTCCGGAACGAATGCGAATCAGATTATAGGCCCCTCGGAGATACAGTTTCGTGAAGACCCGTGCTCCCCGTAGACGGTCGAATAGCTCCGGAATGAGAGGCAGCAGGTATTTGTTTTTGATGGTGATATCATTGAGGCCCTGGTAGTCAATGCAGGGACGAAGGGATCCATCCTTCTTCTTGACAAAAAGGAAACCTGCTCCTGCAGGCGAAGACAACTTGCGAATAAAGCCTCTGGCCAGGTTTTCTTGGATATATTCGGTCATGGCCAGAGTCTCGGAGGGGGATAGTGGATAGATCCGACCACGGGGTGGAGTAGAACCGGGGACAAGGTCGACTGGGCAATCGTAGGGCCGATGCGGGGGCAGGACCTCCGCCTCCTTCTTGTTAAAGACAGCAGAGAAAGCCCAATAGGCCGAAGGTAAATCTGTAGAGACAGAAGTAGGAGGCATGAAGTTCTTCGATTGAACGGAAGACAGACATTTGTCTTGACACGACTGTCCCCAAAGCAGGATATCCCCGGAGCGCCTGTCCAAGATAGGCTCCTGAGTTCTCAACCAGGGTAGACCCAAGAGGATGGTATGAGATAGCGAGGGCAGCACATAAAAGACTATCTTCTCCCGGTGTAAGGCTCCAATCTGAAGTTCCACTTCTTCGGTGACCAGAGTAACGAACATCTGCAAGGGTCGACCGTCGACTGAAGCAATCTGCCGAGGAGTCTCCAGGTATCGGACAGGGATCCAAATTCTCTTAACCGCCTCGAACTGAATAAAGTTGCCAGCTGTGCCCTAATCAATGTAAGCCCACTCAGAGGAACCTTTGGAGCCTATATGCAAAAGGACGGAAAGAATCAAGGGTAGTGAGGAATCACAATTACCTAGGGAGGCCTCTCTTACCTGTCCTAGGCGGAGGCATTTCCCGGGCGTATAGGACAGGAGCGGAGGAAGTGGGATGCACTCCCACAATAGAAGCAGAGCCTCTGTTCAACCCACTCTCTCTGACGCTCCTCCACCGGTTTGAGACGATCCACTTGCCTGGGTTCCGGTGCATGAGCCACAGAAGACGACACTGAACGGGAGCGGGGCGGACTGCGGGCGGCTGGAAGGACGCGAGGTCTTCTCTCTCTAGCTGCCTCTCGGGATTGCTCCTGAAAATGTAGGTCGATGCGGGTGGCCAAGGAGATCAGATCCTCCAGGGAGGCAGGAGTATCTCGTCCCGTCAACTCGTCCTTGACTCGACCAGAGAGTCCCCGCCAAAAGGCTCCCACCAAGGCCTCATTGTTCCACCCCAACTCTGAGGACAGGGTGCGAAACCGAATGGCGTACTGACCTCCCGTGAGCGTGCCCTGGTGGAGATTAAACAGCGCCTCGGTAGCAGAAACCAAGCGACCTGGTTCGTCGAACACCTTATGAAAGGTGTCCAAAAAAATGGGGAGTTGGGAGACAATTGGGTCATCCCGCTCCCAGAGAGGGTTTACCCACGCTAGGGCCTCACCCTCCAAGTGGGACACAACAAAGGCCACCTTGGCCCGGTCAGTAGGGTACTGCAGAGGGGACAGCTCGAAGTGTAGCTGACATTGATTCAGGAACCCCCTGCATAATTTGGGATCGCCGTTATACCTTGGGGGTTTCGCCAAACGGGGTGGTGGGTGTGTCATTGCCGCCTGGGCTGGAGCAGAGGCCACGGTCTGGAGAGCCAGGAGACGGTTATCCACTGAGGCCATGTAATTTAAAATATGGGCCTGAGTGTCGCGCTGCTGTGCAAGCTCCTGCTGGAGACCCGCCATCTGGGGAGCGCTAGTGGGGTCAGAGGCCTGTAAGGACGACAGACGGAATTTCATGGATTTGAGGAAGGACATTATCCTCGTCTGGTTCTCCCGTAAGAACAGGAGTTCCTTTTGAGCCGGGGCCGAGGTACCAGCAGGGTCCATGGCCTGACTATACTGTGAGACTGGAGAGCTCCGGGAGTTGAACCCTCAGGACTGCGACGACGAACCTCCCTTGGGCGAGCTGGCCAGGTGTACCACCCCCTATACAGGGAGCGTTAGGGGCAGACCCAGGGGAGACTATCGCCGCGGAAGCTGATACCTGGGAACAGCCAGAAGGAGACACAAGCAGGGAACGTACAGGCGAGCAGATGGGAGAGGCGACGACCACAGGGGCGACTGCTGTAGCCGCAGGGACGGAGGTGGACGGCAAGGGAGGCAGCAGGAATGGCTTCTGGGAGAGACACTGGAACAGGCAGGCGAAAGCACGAACGGACTGGACCTGGAAGGGAACACAGGGAGGTCACAAGTAGGGAACTAGCAGAGGACCAGGAAAGCTACAAAGTGCAGAGACAGGAGGAATGCAGGAGAACGTGGACCCGATATCATACGTGAACCACAATTAATAGTCAGGCAGAGAGCATAGGGTGAGGCTGCATGATATAGGGCATATAGGGCACGCTGCAGGACTTCCAGGTCAGGGTGCAGCAGCATCATGGGGACCAAGGGATAGGGCGCCTTAGTCTAGGGGGGCATGCCTAGATGTTCGCCTGCGTACCTGAGAGGGAACAGCGGCCGACCGCAGGACAGGAAGTGAGGCAGATGATTGACAGGCGCCTGCAGAGGGGGCGGGCCGAGAGGACCGGGAGAGCCGGGAGCCCTGGACGGCTTGGAGACACGGGAGGCGGCCGGGACCGGCGGTGCTGTGACAGGGAGAGCCACGGCAGAGGCGGCCAGAGCAGCGGCAGCAGGAGCAAGGCCAGGGGAAGCAGCGGCGGACAGAGCAGCGGCTGCAGAAGCCGCAGGGCGAGCGGGAGCCGTGGAACAAGAGGTGAGCGTGACATTTTGGTTCATGTGTACATTTCTTTTTCGGATTTTATGTGCATATATGTGTATGCATTATACTGTGTGTTGGGGTGCATTATACTGTGTGTATGCATCTGTATATATGTGGATGCATTATACTATGTGTGGGGGGCTGCATTTTACTTTGTGTGGGGGCTGCATTATACTGTGTGTGGGGGGAGCTGCATTATACTGTGTGTATGTGTGGGAGGGAGGCTGGATTATACTCTCAGAGGGCTGCATTACACTCTATGAGGGGACTACATTATACTGTGTGTGAGTGTTAGGAACGGCGGAACGCACTAAATAAAAATAATAATAAAGTGCGTTCGCCGCTCGGGGTCCACCGTGCAGTAGGTGTTACAACCGCTGCTGAGTAATGGCAGACGAGCAATATGGCGATATAATGTGCACGGGTTCAACTTCACCCGAAGTGCGCAGAGTGGGCTCTGTTCACACACAGAGGAGCCCCAACAAAAACATACAAAAAGGCTGATCCTGTTAGAGTCACAGGCCTCAGGTAAACGCACACACGGTATAAGGTCACAGGAGCAGGAACTAAGACAGAGGGGCTGCGTCCGTCTAGACCTACCGTGTGTGCGGCGTCGCTACTGCGAATGCCAAGAAGGGCTGCAAATGCAGCGCGGCGCAGGACACTGCCGCTGGACGACACAGCTACAAAGCAGGCGCTATGTCAGATGCTAGCGCAGAGGTGCGGTGTGCACAGTGGCCTAAGGCTTGCCACAGACTGGCGCAGACTACTGAACTAATTCCCTAACCACATGCATAACATCAGAGAGGGAAGGGGTTTCATAATAAGTCAGTCACCAGAATCATACATCCGTCACCAATCACACATAGCAGTATAGTCTATATTAGCACATGGCAGAATGGCCATGCGTGCTTTTAATAGCAGCCGGGACCTTCCGGAAGCTTCCAGATCTCCGAGATGGACCAATGAGATCTGGAGCAGGGCCTGAGCACATGACTCCCGATCTCCAATGGGAAACCGTCTCAGGAGCATGCTCAGTAGGAGGACAGAGGGACTTAGCCCCTGGAGAGATTTGCTGCAAGGCAATCTCCTCTGCGGTAGATAAAGAGCAAGAGACCACAGAATGTAAGGGTCTGGATTCCTGCAGAGCAGACGCAAGAACCTGACTCCTAACAGTGAGGAGCTGAATTATACTCTATGAGGGGATCTGTATTATACTCTATGAGGGGGGTCTGCATTATACTCTATGAGAGGTGCTGCATTATACTCTGAGGAGGACTGCATTATACTCGGAGGGGGGCTGCATTATACTCTGAGGAGGGACTGAATTATACTCTGAGGAGGGACTGAATTATACTCTGAGGAGGGACTGAATTATACTCTGAGGGGGTTGCAGTATGCTCTATCAAGGACCATGAGGAGTGCATTATACTATATGTGCTAAATGGGACCTGCATTATACTGTATTGAGGACAATCTGTCCCCATCATTCTTCCTCAGCCGGTGTAAAGAACCCCGGGAACAAGCGGCGAACGACTTCAATATTGTCACACTCTTTTAACAGCCTGAACTCAGCGCATGTAAATACAACCGAAATATTTCTGCCTGATGGTGCAATATGTGAGCATTTGGGGCCCCATTGTAAACTTTTGCCCAGGGCCCCACTTTGTCGTTAACCAGCCCTGCATGTATGTCATACACTGGTGGCAATTGGTCAGAAGGAAAAACTTGAATGCAATGATTAAGACTTGTGTCCCAATACTTTTCTCCGTATAGTTTACATATGGACCTTGATAAAAAAAAATTGCAGCAACTTGGCTATAAAATAAACAAACAGTCTCTTCACACAAAGACAATAGAAATTCTGAGCAATGATGCGTGAAAATTCTGTGTGGGAATTAAGCAGCGTGAGTCGTAGACACATGACATTGTGCAGATCAAGTCGCCACCTCCATTTCTTAGCAGGTTTGTTTCTTTACATCTTGTGAATATTATGGGATCCCAGTAAGAGACAGGATGATTTCCCAGTTATTCTCCAGTGCGGAACGGATATTATTTCGTATTTGTATGAATTTCCAAAGAACTCAAATAACATTCGCGAAGCAGCTTGCCACTAGATGGCTTCCGTCGCACATGTTCCCAAGCCCCATTGACTCCCAAACAGTAGAAGTTGTGTAAGTGGGAGGATATGTCTGGGTCACCAAACATTCCACGTGCAGAAGGAGCAGGGAGGGCTCCTCTGTTTAATCCCCCTGATCACTGATGATGGCACAGACTACTGGCCCCTATTACTAATACGCAACCGGCCCTGGGGCCAACCACTTTTACGGCGCTCCGGTGCCCCCCTTGGATTACCTGGCTGCCCCTTCTGGAGTGATGTCAGAGCTGTAAGGACACGTAAGAACAGATCCAGAAAAGGGGGTGTGTGAAGGAAAGCACATAGTCAATGAAGACTGAGCCCTGAGTCACATTGTATATGAAGACCCCTGACAGCTCGGATCTACAGATCCTTGAGACATGACCCCCTTGTTTCTCAGGACAGGCTGGATAGAAGATCAGATCATGTGAGTCCCCAGGCTGGAGCTCCACATCATGATCAATCGAGATGGGTATGAAGGGAGACAGGTGAAGCCAGCGATCCGCACCAGCATTGCCCTTTGCATCTTCTTGCTCTGGACCACGGAGGTCTCTGCCCTGGCGGATTTCTCAGGTGAGTCTTCCCTAACGGAGAGACCTTGTGATGACGCAGAATATTATAATTTACATTGTATCATTAATAGCAGCTACTTTCCTTTCTATCGTAACTTTTGTAACAATTTCTGCTACAGTAGCTCTTCTGAAGGACGGGGCCAGACCGGCTAGCCTTCACGCTCTACGTGGCTTTGGGCGCCCATGACTTGGTTGCCGATCCTTCACGTTCGCCAAAGTAGTTTTATCATTTAAGAAAAAAATCACGAACATCCAATATTTTTTACGGACACATAGGAAAACCATTGTAGATAATTTAAAGGGGGCGATTTTTTTTTTTAAGTACAAATATTTTGGGCTAAAAATTATTTTTGGAAATTAGGTTTATTAAACATTTTGGCCCATTTGATTTCAACAGGCACATTCAACCTTGACGTTGTGTTAAATCGGCAGAGAGGAGCACAAAAATAGACAGATAAAAGAGTCGCAATCTGTTTTGTCGTACTGTTAGGATGAGCTCACTGACAGATTCTCAGTTAATTCATTCTGTAGCCAGCAATAGACAGTATGACACAGAGGGATATATAAGGCGAACGGTGCAAAATGGTTAATGAAACCCAATTGCAAAAAAAGTTTTTTTTTAGCCCTAAATACATGTAGTCAAGTTTAAAAAAAAATAGAACAAATTAAAAAAAAAAAAAAATAATAATAATAAACAAAGTGCTCTATTTTTACGGACTGTACGGGAATTTCTGGATGATTGGCAACCATGGTTGTTTTTCAGTTGGTAGATGTTAGCCACCTCTAAACCCTACCGTTATGGGGATGCTCTGACCGAGTCGTCTATCGATCACAATTCGAACCCGTTCAGAGGTCCTGAGTTCTTTATTGAACATTTTTCCTGCTACATCAACTTTTAAAGCAATCAGTTCACTGGCTGCTTAAAGGGGTTGTCTCATAAGAGACTTATGTATCATATCGCATGGCATAACTATCTAATAGATCCATGTTCCTCCTATCCCTAAGAAGAGGCTCCATTCCAACTGTTGTCTGACCACAGTGACAGTGACTCCCTTAGAAGTGAATGGGGAGAGGATGTGGATTTGCCATAAATGTCTGCTGTACGACAACCTCTCAAACTCTTTCCAACGACAAATGCAGGATACAGTTGTCAGGAGCAGACTCAGGAGCTGAGCCCGCTGCATACAGGGAAGGTGTCATCTGCGTTGGGGTGTTTTCACTCTGCGTTCTTGCCCATGTTCAGTGGTCACATCAGGGCTTACGTCCAACGACAGGACCCAGTTGCACATATATTTTTACCATGTGGCTTTTTTTGAGAATTGCTGCCACATGACATGTCGACATATTCAAAGTATACAACTTATTTAGTGGTGAGGGTCCGACGGCTGGAACCCGTGCCAATTCACAGACTGGTAAAATTGTTATGCCCATTAGTATGGATTGGCAAAGTGCATACTCTACCTGCCCTCCATTCATTCCCTATGGGGCTACAGAGTGCTGTGCTCAACTTTTTCTGGAGCCCCATAGAGAACAAGTACTGTAAAGACTCCAGATGCCTGGAAAAGCCATGTGTAACACTGACGTCTCCTAGGACTGTTTTGAACCACTTTCAGACTCTTGAACTTAAAGTGATCCAAACAAGGAAAGACTAGAAGCAATGGGATGAAACTGAATGGGAGGAGACACAGATTAGATATTAGAAAGAACTTTTTGACAGTTAGAGTGATCAATGAGTGGAACAGGCTGCCACGAGAAGTGGTGAGTTCTCCTTCAATAGAAGTCTTCAAACAGAGGCTGGACAGATATCTGACTGGGATGATTTAGCAAATCCTGCTTTGAGCAGGGGGTTAGACCAGATGGCCCAGGAAGTCCCTTCCAACTCTATGATTCTATGATTATATATATGGCTATGGATAAACAGGTAATAACCGGTGGTAACTAAACGCCTGTTTAACAACACACTGCACTGATGGACTTTGGGCTGATGTTTTTTAAAATGTAAAAAATATCCTAAAATTACGTCTTTTTGGGGGCAGATGCCAGCAGTTCCAGTTTTTATGCACAGGCAGTGTACATGAAAGAAGCCATGGCTTGTCGACAAATGTCGGTCCAAAAATTATCACTTTTTGGTGAGTTTGTTGTTTGGAAAATAAAGAAATTATAGCTTTTTTAACAAGCCTGTCAAAAAACTGCTATTTGAAGCAATTAACAATGAGGATCAAAACTTATCCCTTTTTGCGATCAGCAACAAGATTGCTGTTTGGAAAAATAACAGTGTCTTTTTTAAGTCCAAAAATTATCCATTTTGACAGCTATTTCAGGTTTTCTTAACTCTGCACTGAATAGAGTTCCCAGCAGATGTACAGTATGCTACTTATACAACACAATAGACAGGCAGAAGATGTGTGGCTGCCTACCGGCAGTGGCAGCAGCCACACAGTATACAGTATGATGGGTCTGGCAAGGAGATTTATGGTTGCATCAGGCCAGCACTGGCAGCAGCAGCAGTACAATATAGCTATAGAAGATGTTGCACAGGCATAAGATGAGTGACAGCAGCATAGTATTGCTATTTAAGACATCATACAAGCAAGAGATGTATGACCACCTATTGGTCATGGTAGGCGCAGCAACCACACAGTATGGAACCTGATGGGACCGGCAAGGAGATGTTCTGCTATATAGGGCTAGGACTATCAGCCATATTGAAAGAGCACCACCATAGGATTCTGGGGGTTGGGGGATATTTCCCTTGAATTTCTGTTTTGCTTATATAATTCTCCAGTAACTCGTCCAACGATATATATTTATTGTTATAGGAAGATGGCTATTAGCAGTCACCACAAAGCACTGGCTCTGCTTATATCTACAATGAAAAACTATTGACTTGTTAAAATCTAACGTATGTAAACTTGCAATGCACTGATTGTCCTTGTAGACATCAGTTTGCAGGTAGATGCTTTAGACTAGAGACCTCCATCAACCTAGTATGAGGCGGTTTGGTAGGAATTGTAGGTGTGTGGTGAGGATAAAACATCCATATCCAGCAGGTTTGGTTCTTGCCATGACTAAGAACATTCGTCTTCCTTGGAGATTGTACATTTTTGAGTGGTGGGATTATTGTAGGGAATTCTTTCTTGGGTCATTGGTTTTTCCGCTTGGTGTCATCTGTAGGATCAGATCTCTCCTTTAGCTATCTCCCTGCCTTCTCTTATCCCTCCCTGCACGTTCTTCCATGCCTGCTGTGAGGGAATGCATAAAACAACATTACGTTTGGCCTCCTTGGCCTTCCCTATCCTGCACATTTACAAGTTCTCACACTCTGCAGCCAGCGCTCAGGAAGAAATCTTACAATGAGTTCTGGCTTTTCTTTTCCTGCTTTTCACTTTTCTCATTAACAATAGGAATTTAACACCCCGTCTAAATTAAAAAAAAAACTTTCTTATGATGTGACCTGTACAGCAGCTATTGTCCACTTTCGACTTTCGGTGGGGTGGGAGGAGAAATATTAAAAATGTCTAGGTTTTGGTGCATTTGTAGGAAATTAAGAATTTTAGAATGAGGGGTTTCCAGGGATGACAAAATTTACCTCCTTCGCCCAAGTTGTCCAATTATACTAACATTGCTAACTTTCTACGTGATATACATCTTACCAGAGTGGTTTAGTATGACTGTATTGTCCCTGGAGGTCAAGACTGGCTCAGTGGTTAATGCCAATTGGTCAAGGGTATTATCCAATATTTAAAGGGTAACTGAACCTATACATTGGTCTTCTTGCACCCAACGGATTAACTAATCAAGTCTTCTGTGTGGTTCTCAGGATCCCCTCCCTACAATGGGTAAACTCCACTGGGTCCTCTAGAAGTGCCACCCACTCTACAAGTACAAGTGCTTTCAAAGTGGATGGCACTCAGTAGGGGCTCAACCGGATGAGCGGGTAGATGGATATCAGATCAGGGAGCACAGGGTGGGGGTTTGGTAGTGATGTGCAGGGGTGATAAGCGGAGAAGACACAATTTAATAGTTTGCTATGGGGCCCATGCACTTTTATTTCTGCCCATGATCAGGGTCAGCATTAGTGGTAAACAGACTAAGCATCTGCCAAGGGACCTCGCTACTCCAGGTGCCCCTTGTCAGTGGCGTGCTTCTAATAGTGGCACACTACACGACTGCTTTGGGTCCCAGGAGTCGGGGGGCCGGCGCCAGCGCCGCCCTTCACACATTCAACTGTATCGGCATCATAGATGCCGCTGCATTATACTCTTTGAAGGGCTGCATTACATGAGGGGGGCTTCATTATACTCTATGGGGGGGCTGCATTATATTCTATGGGAGAGCTGCATTATACTCTATCGAGTACTTTGGGGTGCATAATGTTATACAGGGGCTGCATTATACTCTATTGGACTATGGGGAGTGCATTATACTATATGTACTATATGGTACCTGCATTATGCTATGTGAAGAACTATGGGGTGCAATATACTATAGGGAGTGCATTGTAATATATGTAGGACTATGGGAGGTGCATTATACAATATGGAGAACTATGAGGAGTGTATCATGTTATATGGAGGAATGAGGGGTGTTTTATACTATATAGATTACTATGGGGAGTGTATTATACTATATGGAGGACTATGGGGAGTATATTATACTATATGGAGGACTATGGAGAGTGTATTATACTATATGGAGGACTATGAGGAGTGTAATATACTATATAGAGGATAATGGGCAGTGTATTATACTATATTGAGGACTATGGGACACACTATATGGAGGACTATGGTGCACATTATACTATATGGATGACTATGGTGCCCATTATACTATATGGATGACTTTGGTGCACATTATACTATATGGAGGACTATGGTGCACATTATACCAGCAGTGTGGGGTACAGCACGCAAGCATCCCATAAGCAAAGCATCACAGAAGATAAGCATCCAGCAAAACGGCAGTTATACATGGCATGGAATTAACATTCATCTTCTCTCTTCACACAGGTAATCAACTGAGCCACCCTGCATATATTTACTCCATTCACTGCCAGCAAGCAGCCTGAATGATACAACTTCCCACCTCTGCTGCCTCTATTCTCTGCTGTAATATATCCAAATGGTAATCAACTGAGCCACCCTGCATGTATTTACTCCATTCACTGCCAGCAAGCAGCCTGAATGATACAACTTCCCACCTCTGCTGCCTCTATTCTCTGCTGTAATATATCCAAATGGTAATCAACTGAGCCACCCTGCATGTATTTACTCCATTCACTGCCAGCAAGCAGCCTGAATGATACAACTTCCCACCTCTGCTGCCTCTATTCTCTGCTGTAATATATCCAAATGGTAATCAACTGAGCCACCCTGCATGTATTTACTCCATTCACTGCCAGCAAGCAGCCTGAATGATACAACTTCCCACCTCTGCTGCCTCTATTCTCTGCTGTAATATATCCAAATGGTAATCAACTGAGCCACCCTGCATGTATTTACTCCATTCACTGCCAGCAAGCAGCCTGAATGATACAACTTCCCACCTCTGCTGCCTCTATTCTCTGCTGTAATATATCCAAATGGTAATCAACTGAGCCACCCTGCATGTATTTACTCCATTCACTGCCAGCAAGCAGCCTGAATGATACAACTTCCCACCTCTGCTGCCTCTATTCTCTGCTGTAATATATCCAAATGGTAATCAACTGAGCCACCCTGCATGTATTTACTCCATTCACTGCCAGCAAGCAGCCTGAATGATACAACTTCCCACCTCTGCTGCCTCTATTCTCTGCTGTAATATATCCAAATGGTACAACTCCATACTTCTGCTGCTTTACCATTTTGCTGCATATTTAAATGTGCTTGCTAAAGCTTTGGTATAATTCATTTGTTGCACTGTATGTAATACTTACTGCTTTAGATCTGTGACTGGGGCCTTTCTAGATCTTATCAGGTGGAAGGTGCTATAGCATTTTGCCACATCTTGGTCTAGTGCCTTTGATCATCTAACCATCCCCTGGTGTGCTGGCCCCAGCTGCCAAATTATACCCAACCAGCTCCCACAATCCCTCTGTCCTGACCCTGTAGTGTGGCCTATATATGTAGTAGTTGCTAAGGGGAAGCACGCAGTGTGGGGTACAGCACGCAAGCATCACAGAAGATAAGCATCCAGCAAAACGGCAGTTATACATGGCAGTTAGTCAGGGCAGGAGTCAGGTAACCCACACTTTGCTCTCCCCTTTAAACATGTGCTTTATTTTTATCCTCCTGTGTTCCCTTGCCATCCACATTTATCACCCTATCCCCCCTCCATCACGACTCATACACATCAGCCCCTCTATACTTCCTTCTCCCATGTACAGCTCCCACACACTCCTCACCTTCCTGAGAAACCTCAGCCAATCTTGCCCAAACACATCGCAGAAAAAAACTACTTACAATTTCAACAACTATTGGCTCTTTATCTTCCTTCTCCTACTGATTTCAGGGGACATCTCCCCCAACCCTGGTCCACCATCCCCCAACCTCAACCCCTACCCTACCTCATATCGAAACCACAATAATCTGATTAACATTACTTGCACTCCCTCATCTCAATCTTTTAATTGTGCCCTCTGGAATCCACGGTCTGCTTGTAACAAGCTTCCTTTCCTACACAACTACTTTCTGAACAACTCTCTTAATCTGTTGGCCCTCACTGAAACCTGGATTCAGGATACTGACACTGTCTCTCCTGCTGCCATTTCCTACGGTGGCTTACAATTCTCTCACTCCCCGAGACCCACAAACAGACCTGGTGGTGGAGTTGGCATACTCCTGTCCCCACAATGCACTTTCCAGGTCATCCCCCCAGTCCCATCACTCTTATTCCCTTCTTTTGAGGTCCACACCATCAGGCTCTTCCGTCCCCTCTCCCTCAGGGTAGCGGTCATATACCGGCCCCCAGGCTCACCCACCCACTTCCTTGACCACTTTTCAGCCTGGCTGCCACACTTCATGTCATCAGAACAACCAACCCTCATCCTGGGAGACTTCAACATCCCCATTAACAGCCCTAATTCCACATCTGCATCCCAGCTTCTATCACTAACCACCTCTCTAGGCCTCTCACAGCTTTCAACCTCTGAGACACATAAGGACGGTAACACCCTTGATCTGGTCTTCTGCCGGCTCTGTTCAATCTCCCACCTAAAAACTCACCGCTTCCACTCTCTGACCACAACATTCTCTCCTTCACGCTCACAAATCCTTGCCCACCCCAGCTCATTCCTACCTACCACACAGTCAGAAATCTACAAGCTATTAACCCTCAGACACTTTCAGATTCCCTACACTCATCTCTGTCCCCAATCTCCTCTCTTTCCTGTCCTAATCTGGCTGTTCATCACTACAATGACACTCTTAGAAGCACCCTTGACCAAGTAGCTCCCCTCACCCTCAGAACCTCCAAACACAGAGTAAAACAGCCCTGGCTCACATCGCAAACTCAACTTCTCCAGCGATGCTCCAGGAGTGCTGAACGCCTATGGAGAAAAACCCACACCCGCACCCGTCTACTAACCTCCCTAAATCTGACATTTCCCTCTCCGTGGGTGGTACCACAATAACACCCCGGCAGCAGGTGCGCTGTCTGGGTGTTATGTTTGACACCAATCTCTCCTTCACATCCCATATACAATCCCTTGCCTGCTCCTGCCGCTTACACCTAAAGAACATCTCTAGAATCCGCCCTTTTCTCACTATGGAAACAACAAAAACCCTCACTGTTGCATTGATCCACTCTCGCCTGGAATACTGCAACGCTCTATTAATTGGCCTCCCCGCCACTCGACTATCCCCTCTCCAGTCCATACTTAATGCAGCGGCCAGGATCGTCCATCTGGGTAATCGGTACTCGGACGCGTCCGCTCTTCGCCAGTCCTTACATTGGCTGCCCATTCATTATAGGATCCAATTCAAAGTACTTGTTCTCACCCACAAAGCTCTCCACAGTGCGGCACCCCCTTACATCTCTTCTCTCATTTCTGTCTATCGGCCTAGCCGATCGCTGCGCTCTGCAAACGACTTTCGACTAACCTCTGCACTAATCCGTACCTCCCACTCCCGACTCCAAGACTTCTCCCGTGCTGCTCCTATCCTCTGGAATGCTCTACCCCAAGAAATCAGGACTATCCACAATTTGCATAGTTTTAGGCGCTCCCTCAAAACATACCTGTTCAGAGCGGCCTATCACATTCACTAATCAAAGTCATTCTCTGTGTAAGTGTGCGTGTGTAGCCCATTCACTATCTCCATCCATCCTTCACTCCCGCAAGATGGCTGGACCTTCATTGTAAATACACCATTGTAAATACACACCTGTACTCTGTATCTCCCCCACCTCATTGTAGATTGTAAGCTCTCACGAGCAGGGTCGTCTTATTTCGTCTTATTTTGCTTTAATTATTGTATTGTTAGCGTTGTTACTTATGACTTGTGTTTTGAAACTGTTAAACTGTAAAGCGCTGCGGAATATGTTGGCGCTATATAAATAAAGATTATTATTATTTATTATTATAGAGGACTATGGAGCACATTATACTATATGGAGTATTTTGGGGCACATTATACTACATGGAGGACTATGGGGTGCATTATACTAAACAAGAAAAATGTTGCATATTCATTGAGTGATTGGATTTTTTAAGCTGGAACAAAAATCATTGTTCTCAGCAGCACCAGCGCCTGTAGAAAATTGCAGATATGCTGCTGATAACATGATACTGTATGTGGACAGATTGATCTACTAGTGTTTGTTCTGTCCCCTCATTGTTCCTCAGCCGGTGCAAAGAGACCCGGGAACACGCATCAAACAACTTCAATATTATGGATCACACTCGTTTAGCAGCCTAAACTCAGCGCATGTAAATATAGCTGAAATGTTTCTGCGTTATGGTGCAATATGTTAAAACTTTAAACTTTTGCCCAGGGCCCCACTTGTCTAAAATCAGCCTTGCCCCTGATTGATTCCACATCTCTGCCAAAAAATACAAAGAGTACAAAGGTGTCTGGCTTTTCTATCTAAATGTGCAGTTGTCTAGCCCGCACTACTGTCTTGCCTGCAGACTCCATGTAAAATATTCACAAACCTCAGTTCCCAAACATACAGAAAATCAGGGGGAGGAGGGGGATGCAACTGCAGCTTCTCATTCAATCTTACTTATATTGACCAGTTTGCTTCATTGTCAATGTTTAATTCACTGAATACTTTTATTTAGTGGCCCTCTCTCTATGTAAGAATGTTTTCATTTATTTTAATAACTTTTTTTTTCTTTTTTTAAATCTGATATTCGTAGAAATAAAATCCTTCTAAGTGTTAATGATGTACTCTGGGAGTGGGTGTAATTAAATTAGGCCTACATGTTGTAACATTTCACTATAGATCTATAAAGAGCTTCAGTTATGTGCTGTAAAGCCATTTACCTAAGTGGTAATTTCATCGGGAAACCATGTAAATACACGTATGTGCTGGCAGTGATTGGTGCAACGTGGAAACGTATTCTCAGTGTCAAGTTCTAAGTCGTTATATAAAAGTAACTGACGTGTTCTAATTGCATGTTCATATTGAGTTTGGTCCACATGTCAGACGCTCCATCCAGGCTTCTATCTGAAGTCCTGAAAAATGGGATTCTGGCATAACCCCAGACCAGCCATTGACTTGTAATAAGGCAGATGGGGTCATTGTGTTCTCTTTTTCCTCCGTTTTGGCAATGTCCACCTTTCTGAGGTGAGCTCAGTCGTGGTCGATCATGTTTTTTTTCTCACCTAAAAAGGCAAACAATGTCAAAATTCAAGGCCACAGAAAGTACACAGTGACGCCATTTGCCTCGTTAAAGTGAAGAACCCAAATCCCATTTTTCAGGTTTTCTGATGGAAGCCCGGATGGAGCCTCTGACATGGACGAAAGGCAATGGGAACATACCCTTTAGTTGGCCATACACATACAATAGCTTCCAGGTATCTCTCCCAATAACCATTATACATGAACGTTTTGTCCAGACAAGCATTCTTATGTTTTCAAAGAGAGAGAAAGCCACCGACTGACATCTCTTAAAAGTCAATTTTTCTACTATATCATTTGTTCAGGGGTGATTTGAAAAGACCCCATACACATTACACTGTTGGCCAATCTTGCCGACATCTGACGGTTTGGCTGACTTCAGTCTAATGTGCGTGGGGCCTTTGGACTCCAGTTTTATCAAGGCGATCCTCAACTGATCACCAACCAGTCACCAGAGTACTTTGTAACACAGATCCTGAAATCACATGAAATCACATCCACTTTGCTTGGACATTTAGGCTGTGTTCACATGTAAGGTAAATGTTGCATTTTTTTCTGCAGCTTTTTTGCACAGAAATTCTGCTGTGTTGATCTGTCCAAGCAAAGTGGATGTGATTTCATGAAAACTGTGTCTCCTGTGCGTCTAAAGAGTCTGCTGAACTGAGCGGTTTTGGTGCTGTTCCTTCTCTGGAGGCTTCTATGTGCAGCCTGAAAAAAAAGCATGTAAAAAACCGCAGTTGCTTAAAAAGTGCAGAATCAAAGTTTTTCTGTAGTATAAAAACACATTAATTAAAAGGCGAAAAACAGAAAAACAAACGTATAAAAATACTCTATTGTAAAAAAGTAACAGTAAACAGCAAGTGCTAGTAAAAAGATGATAACAAAACAGGGTATTTAGTTGATACGTTTTTTTGCAAAAAATGTATACTAAGTCACTCTACCAAACGTCAAGGTATACCCATCTCAGAGCAGTCCCTAACGGGTGTATTTAAAACCTGATCGTGTGTATAGTACCTGTATGAGCAGGATTCAGGCAGGTAATGTCCGATGTGGACACGCTATGGAAGACGGCTTTTGCACAAAGGTGCACACAAAAGCCGTCTTCCATAGCGTGTCCACATCGGACATTACCTGCCTGAATCCTGCTCATACAGGTACTATACACACGATCAGGTTTTAAATACATCCGTTAGGGACTGCTCTGAGATGGGTATACCTTGACGTTTGGTAGAGTGACTTAGTATACATTTTTTGCAAAAAAACGTATCAACTAAATACCCTGTTTTGCTCTCATCTTTTTACTAGCACTTGCTGTTTACTGTTACTTTTTTACAATAGACAATTTTTATACGTTTGTTTTACTGTGCTTTTCTGTGTTTCAGTCTTTTGGTGGTGTGAACACTGTCCTACAGACTTGTTCGCTGTGTGCATGGCCCATGTGTTTGTGGTTAATTAAAATGCGGTTTCACATCTGCACTAATACATAAAAAATGTAGCAAAAATAAATAACCAGAAAAGATTGTTATTGCTTAGTTTGGTGCGGACACATGCAGAAAACAAAAAATACAGTATTTATGCAATGTGTGAACACGGCCTTACAGGCATAAAAATGAGAAAGTTCTGTTCTGGCTACTACGACTATAATAGAATCTTAGAGTTGGAAGAGACCTCCAGAGTCATCGTGTCCAACCCTCTGCTCAATGCAGGATTCACTAAGCCATCTCATACAGATGTCTGTCCAGCCTCGGTTTGAAGACTTCCATTAAAGGAGAACTCACCACCTCTCTTGGCAGCCTGTTCCACTCATTGTAACCCTCACTGTCAAAAACATTTTTCTAAAAATGAATGAACAAAAAATAAATCCACAGGTCCTAACTAGAGAAGAGCAGGAAGGACAGATGATGTCACACCAAGCCTGGCTAACCAAATGCCAGGGACGCCGGAAAGTAAAAGATTTGTAGGTCTCCTGTGCAGCCACCAGGTACCACTGACCTGGACGCTGGACCTTGTGAATCGAACCGCTCTCCTCTAGTCCCAACCGTCCCAGATACAGAGGGACAGTCCCGGATCTGGGTCTACACCCTGCATTACTAGGTGTCTGCTGAATGTACCTCAGTACCAACACCCCTCTGTCATCTCCTCTTGTCAAGGTAGAAAGAGTTGTGAGATACAGTATTTGTTTGGGCAGTGTATGACATTAATGTTCATGGCAATATAGAGCACTAATGGTCTGAGCAGTGCATAGTAGAGCGCCCGCCAGGGCAGTGGGGTACTCGGTACCGGGCCGCTTTCTTAAAGGGGCAGTGTCACAGCGGCGGTGACCCGGTCCGTGGCCCTGGGCGTCCAATAAAAGGGGTGTATTTACAAGGGAATGAAAAATAACGAGTTTTTGTAATGAGTTTGTGATGCCACCTGTGGTATCTGATCAGAAGTGACCAGCCCTGCAGTGCAGATCCGCTGGGACAGATGGTGATGCAGCAGAGTTAGTATAGCTCTCCACAGGCAGAGCTGTTGTCCCACGGCCGATGAAAGATGTTGAGGAATAGATGGTGATGTAGTGTGGAGCAAGGGATGTAGCAGTGCTGAGAAGGTGATGCAGGAAGAATTCAAAGGACACAACAGAGTGCAGTTTCCTTTACCTTTTATGATGCTTTGTAGGTGCAGTCTAGGGCTCAAGTTACAGTTGTGCAGGAGTCGGCCAGCCTGGAAGCAATTTGGGAATCTCTCTATACAGGTGGGTTGTGAGGTCTCGTTTCAGGCGCTATTCTGAAGTACTTGTGGTTGTGAACTCCACTACTTAGAACTCCACTTGTATGACAAGCAGTTGTAGCTTCCTTCAGGGACCGCGCAACTATGGCGTCCCCGGCTCACACGCATGCTGCTGTGTCGACGAGTCTCAGTTGGGAACAGAGGATTGCAGCCTCTATTCCTCCAGTGTCTGCTGTGGGACCTTTAGTATCCACACAGCCTCGGACTCCGGTGCCCGGTTCCCCGCGCTTCAGCTTGGGTATGAGTTCTGCTATAGCTCCAATCCCCTCAGCTCCACTATTCCACGTCCTCTCTCTTCCCTGTCCATACTCTAACTCCCCCTAACTTCCTCCTCCTGACCAGAGAGAACAGCTCCCCAGAAGTCGGGTTTAGAGCTCCCTTTGCTGGCTTGGAGCAGGAACTATGTTGCATGCTGGAACTACCTGATAAAGAGATCCCTTCATTGCCTCCAGGCATGACATCATTCTTCCTAGGAGGGAGGTAAAGTTACTGTGGCAACCGTACTCCTGGGGCGCCACACATAGCACAAGCCAAAAATTTGGCTGAGTGATTAAAAGGGTTGTCCGGGAACTGTAATATTGATGTGCAGTAGAGAGGAGTGTAGGAGCTTCCATGAGATCCAGAATGAAACCACATAGGTTTGAGCCAAATCAGTAGAGCAGGTGGGTGCACACAAAGGCTGGAAAGCACAGCATTGCATAGGAGCAAAAAGGAGGATGTGCCACATCTTCCTTTTTGTTCCTATGTAATATTGATGGCTTATCCTTAGGGTAGGTGATCAATGTCTGATTGATGGAGGTGCGATGCTTGGCACCCCCGCCAGTCAGCTGTTCCTGGTGTGGGTTGCAGCTGAAACTCCTCAGTTGTAGAGCGGCACAGCACAGCTCCATCGACTTTATAGTGGCTGCGGCTGGGTACTGCACATCTGTGCCTTATTCAAGTCAATAGGGGTTGGATGTACAGCACCTGTCCGCGGTTGTTATTCCATCGACAGAGCTTGGCGGTGCAGCTCCTCAACTGAGCAGTTTCGGAAACAGTTGTTCGGCGGGGCTGCTGGGTGTTGCATCACCACTGGTGAAACATTGATGATCATGGACAGTGTGTGGCGCTATTGTTCCGTACAGTAACTCCTGGTCTGGGCCGAGTATGGCACTATCAGTCTGGACAGTGGATGGGATTATTAATTTAGGCAGTGCAGAGAGTTTTTTATGGTTATAACTTTAGGAGACTTCCAGAAAACGGCTAAACCTTTCAGACTCCCATAATAGTTGGAAAATATTTTGGGCACTCTTGAAAAATCCCTGTAGCACTTTCAGAAGGTTTCTTGTGCATCCCTATGGGGCACAGAGAGGTTGGGGAATGGCTGCATTATAGAAGAGGTACATTTTTAAAAAGGGGGTTGTAAACATGAGCCTGTATCTCCAAGATCAGATGCTTCAAAATTGACAAGTATTGTGTTCTGAGGGCAGTATATAAGAGGACACTGGAAATGAGATTCGTTGGATGCAGTGAAGAGCCGGAGGCAGAGAAGGGGTTAACAGGATTTACTACAAAAGGTTATAGACGTACAAGAAATACTCCGCGCAGGGACATTGTAATGATTCCCAAGGGTGAACCCACTGGACCGCGGCAATGAACCTCCCCTGGGCGAGCGGGCCAGGTGGACCACCCCCTATACAGGGAGCGTTAGGGACAGGCCCAGGGGAAACTATTACCGCGGCAGCAGGTACCCGAGGAGGATAGAGGAGAGACAGCAGGAGACTAGAGAGGCAGACGGCCGGACGTGCAGGACAGGAACCACGGCAGACGGAGGGGACAGAGACACAGGCTGGCACGGCTGGGACGAGGAGACTCAGGCTGGATGACACAGGCAGGCATGGCTATACATGGACAGGAGGAGGCGAGCACTGAGAGAGACACAAAGAAGCAGGTTAGACAAGACAGACGAGATAGGCAGCAGGGTAGCGCGGCAGAGGGGACGGAGAAGGCAGGCAGGCGAGGCCAGGATCACTTGCAAAACACAAATGACGATCAGGCAACGCCTAAGGGGAAGAGGCGGCCTGATAAGGACAAGTGCGGGAGTACTTCCAGGCCATAACCTGTAGTGAGCTGGGAGGACGGCCGGTCTCACTGAGTGCAACGTGCGCGTGCGCAGAAGGACCGGCCGCGTGCGCACCTGAGAGGAAGCAGACGCAGCTGCATGAGGAGGAGAGAAGACGGCGATGCGCCGGAGCCGGTGAGTATGACGGGATGCGGGCAGCGATGGTGCGCGCAGCAGCGGGGTAGGCAGCGGCATGACAGTCATGAAACCAACAGTGGGAAAAAGCAGGAACACGGAGTGCAACAACAGGATTTGCACAAAAATACAGTATTTTGAAAAAAAGGTGTACGAAAAAGGGATAACTTATCGCTTGCAGTTCTTGTTGGGGGAAGGCTGGAATATCTCCCGCCGGCCCCGTAGATCGTGGACAATGTCTCTGGCTCTGTTACGGAGAAACGAAAAGCACTGTCTCCCGACCGTGCTGATGTATCCGGGCTCACTGGCCTTGAGTGCTTTGGAACGTAGTAACAGTGTCTTTTGTTGATTCCTCTTTTGTTGTGGACCTCTGAAGTAGTCGCTAGGAGCAGAGCGAGTAAGACTATCTTTCACTGAGAGCGAGAACGAGACGTCCAGTAATGGAAGGTCCGGGGACAGCTCAGTAAGTGGGCAAGTCAAACTGCTGGGGGATAGATGATGAGGATTTAGCAGTCGCAGTGGGGAGGGAGTCAACCTTCTCCTATTTCTCCTGTCGCCTTCCCGCCAAATCTCTCTCATTTCCGCAATCAGCCCCTTTTATCTCCCCCACACCCCTGCTGTCCAGTGCAAAGGTCCTCCCCACGCAGACGAATAGTCCCCCGGCAACAGTGGTGACAGTCCCGATGGTTCCAACTCTGAAGTGTGTCGGGAACCGCTGACTTGGTCCTGGCTCATCTTCTTACAAGTATGGATTGAGTTTCGGTGCTGTGGCGTAATAGTGACCCTATAATGTGACTATATTATGGCCATATGCTGCAAGACTAAATTTGTCTTATTTTACGGACACTATTCCTAGTTTTAATGACCACCAACTGAGCATTGCCTTTTGACTTGGTCAACAATCCTCATTCCCCCCAAAAGTGGATCTTCTTAGGTACAAAGGAATCATACAATCTTATTTATGTGGTTTAGATTGTGAGGCAATAATGAGTTAAATGACTAATAAACACACATGAAATGTGATTCTAATCCTCGCTCGGTCAATATGACCACATTAGTCACAGTATCTGCACCAACAACAAAGACGTCTCAGATATTTGGAGACGATGTGCTGGCCGCAAGTACTGCGCTCGGATGAAATAACACCTTGGACAGGGAGCAGGACACACTGGTCCCATTACACTGTCCATTTACTGTGCTCTGAGGGTCAAACAGTAAAGCCGGAAGATGGGAATTACACGATCAGGATATGGGGAATATTACTTCAGCAAAGGTCCTGCTTATAGTTCTCTTTTTGGCGTGCACTGGATATCAAGAAAATTACTTACTATTATAAATCAAGTTATTACTTTAAATATATTTTTTTATAAATTGGTGGTGCTGTTTTTAGTTTCATGTCAGCATGACCTGCAAAACACAAATTGTAGTTTTCCCATCAGTTACTGGAGTAGACACAATGGGTTGATACTTCATTTTCTCTGCAGTTCACTCTTCAGCTTTGCTGTACAGACTAGGACAGATCCAGCAGAGTCATCTCATTATTTTTATTATATATTTATTTGGTATTGCCGCGTCTGTAAAGGTCTGATCTACCAATATATAAATTTATTTAACCCATGCAATAAAATTTGTAAAGAAAAAAACATATTGAAACGTCTGAATTGCAGTTTTTCATTCACCACACTTCCCTAAAAAAATCAGTCACCCCCCCCCACTGTGACATGACCTTACCCCTATGATGTGGTCGCATGGTGCTGATGACGGCATCTGTCATTGCCATGATGACCGTGGCTTTACAGGAGACCGTGATTTCCCCTGAATACTGCAATACTGTCTAGTCTAATATTGCAATCTAAAGAACAAGCGATCAAAAGGTTTAAGTTCCCAAAGAGCGAATAGAAAATAAAGTAGAAAGTAAAAAAGTTTTTAAAAATATACCGCAGTTATCAATATGTCATATTTATCCAAAAAGGATATAATTAAAAAGGGAAAAATAACAAACGGTCCTATTGACAGAAAAAATTAAAACGTCGCCGGCCTTGAAAAATAAGGACACATACCAAATATTTGTTTTTTTAAGTCATTAAAATAGTAAAAATACAAAGTTTGGTAGTGATGTAATCATACTTTTCTGGAGAATTATGTTAGTTGATTATTTTTGCCGCACAACGAACACCTTAAAAAATGATACCCAAAAGAGAGTGTCGGAATTATGGACCTCTCACTATTTTACCGAAACTGAAAATTTGTCCCCATTTTTCAGTACTTTAAATGGTAAACTAAATGGTGTCACTCAAAACTGCCACGCGTTCTGCAAAAAACAAGCCCTCATACTGCTATGTCCACGAAGAAATAAAAAAATAAATTATGGCTATTGGAAAAAAAATAGAAGAGCAAAGACAAAAATTTCAAAGAGTCATTAAAAGTGTTGTCCAGGAACTGTAGTATTGATAGCTTACCCTTAGGGTAGGTCATCAATGTCTGATTGGTGGAGGTGTGACAGCTGTTCCTGGAGTGGGTTGCAGGCAGCCGAAACTGCTCAGTTGCAGAGTGGCAGCTCTGTCAACTTTAGAATGACTGCAGATGGGTACTGCAAATCCGTGCCTTATTCAAATCAATAGGGGCAGGATGTACAGCACCTGTCCGCGGTTGGTATTCCATCGACAGAGCTTGGCTGTGCAGCTCCTCAACTGAGCAGTTTCGAGAACAGCTGATCGGCCGGGCTGCCGGGTGTCGCATCACCACTGATCAGACAATGATAATCTATCCTAAGGATATGCCATCAATATTAATGTCCTCAACAACCCCTTTAAAGTGAACATGTCACCAGGATTTTGCTCAGTAAACTACAGACACTGTCAGGTTGGCGGTGTTATACTGATTAGGCCGGAGTCACACTACTGTATAAAACATCACATAGCACTCAGCCCAGTATTATACTATGGGGCAGCTCAGATTTGCGATTATTTTCTCATGCCAATTCGGGATGAGAAAAGAATCACAGCATGCTGCAACTGGCAGTGAGACTCCGGTCACTCACACCCATACAAGTCTATGGGTGCAAGTGACACAAGCACTGCACTTGGATATTACCCGAGTGCGGTGCGATAAACGCCGACACTGTCAGCAGAGGAGATGGAGATATTAATTTCTCTGTCTCCTTCGCAGCTGTGCTCCGATCCAGTCATGGGATCTGCTCACAGCAGAACAGAAGTCGAGAGTCATTAGCATATCGCATCAAATGCCATAAATACGCTAGTGTGTCTTATAATGATACCTGGGTGATGAAATCCGTCTTGTGGTTGTTTAACAGCCCCGCCCACATGCCCGCCCCAGATCACAAGAATCTCATTAACTGAAAGCTACAAATACAGATTAACCCCTTAGCGACAGAGCCAGTTTGCAGCTTAATGACCAGGCCAATTTTTACAATTCTGACCACTGTCCCTTTATGAGGTTATAACTCTGGAAAGCTTTAATGGATCCCGCTGATTCTGAGATTTTTTTTTTCGTGACATATTGTACTTCATGTTAGTGGTAAAATTTCTTCGATAAGTCTTGTGTTTATTTATGAAAAAAATGAAAATATGGCGAAAATTTTGAAAATTTTGCAATTTTAAAACTTTACATTTTTATGCCCTTAAATCAGAGAGATGTGTCACAAAAATTTCTTAATAAATAACATTTCCCACATGTCTACTTTACATCACCACAATTTTGGAAGCAAAATTTTTTTTTGTTAGGATTTCTCATTTTTGCAACAAAATTTACAAAACCATTTTTTTAGGGACCACATCATATTTAAAGTCATTTTGAGGGGTGTACATGACAGAAAATACCCAAAAGTGGCACCATTCTAAAACTAGACCCCTCAAGGTGCTCAAAACCACATTCAAAAAGTTTATTAACCCTTTAAGTGCTTCACAGGAACTAAAGCAATGCGGAAGGAAAAAATTAACATTTAACTTTTTTTTGCAAAAAATTTACTTCAGAACCATTTTTTTTTATTTTCACAAGTGTTAAATGAGAAAATCAACACAAAATTTGTTGTACAATTTCTCCTGAATACGCCGATACCCCATATGTGGGGGTACACCACTTTTTCAGCACATGGCAGAGCTCGCAAGGGATGGAGCACCGTTTGACTTTTTCAACGCAGAATTGGCTGGAATTGAGATCGGATGCCATGTTGCGTTCGGAGAGCCCTTAATGTGCCTAAACAGTGGAAACCTCCAAGAAGTGACCCCATTTTGGAAACTAGACCCCCCAAGGAACTTATCTAGTTGTGTGGTGAGCATTTTGAACCTTCAAGTGCTTCACAGAAGTTTATAACGTAGAGCCGTGAAAATAAGAAATCCATTTTTTCCACAAAAATGATCTTTTCGCCCCCAAATTTTTATTTTTACAAGGGTAACAGGAGAAATCATACCCCCACAGTTAATGTGCGATTTGTCCTGAGTACGTTGATACCCCTTATGTGGGGGGGAACCACTGTTTGGGCGCATGGGAGAGCTTGGAAGGGAAGGAGTGCCATTTTGGAATGCAGACTTTGATGGAATGGTCTGCGGGCATCATGTTGCGTTTGCAGAGCCCCTGATGGGCCTAAACAGTGGAAACCTCCAACAATTGACCCCATTTTGGAAACTAGACCCATTAAGGAACTTATCTAGATGTGTGGTGAGGACTTTGAACCTTCAAGTACTTCACAGAAGTTCATAACGTAGAGCCGTGAAAATAAAAAATCCATTTTTTTTCCACAAAAATGATCTTTTCGCCCCCAAATTTTTATTTTTACAAGGCTAACAGGAGAAATCATATCCCCACAGTTGTTGTGCAATTTGTCCTGAGTACGCCGATACCCCATATGTGGGGGGAACCTCTGTTTGGACACATGGGAGAGCTAGGAAGGGAAGGAGTGCCATTTTGGAATGCAGACTTTGATGGAATGGTCTGCGGGCGTCATGTTGCATTTGCAGAGCCCCTGATGGGCCTAAACAGTGAAAACCCCCCACAAGTGACCCCATTTTGGAAATTAGACCCCCTAAGGAACTTATCTAGATGTGTGGTGAGCACTTTGAACCCCCAAGTGCTTCACAGAAGTTTATAAACGCAGAGCCGTGAAAATAAAACGTCTTTTTTATTTACACAAAAGTGATTTTTTAGACCCAATTTTTAGACCCCTAAAGTTAAATAGTGGAAACCCCTCAATTCTTGCTCCAACCCTAACCCCAACACACCCCTAACCCTAATCCCAACCCTAACCTTAATCCCAACCCTAATCCCTAATCCTAATTCTAACCCTAATCCTAGTTCGCCCTAACCCTAATTCTAGCCCTAACCCGAGCCCTAGCCCTAACCCTAACCCTAGCCCAACCCTAACCCTAACCCTAGCCCAACCCTAACCCTAGCCCTAACCCTAGCCCAACCCTAACCCTAGCCCTAACCCTAACCCTAATGGAAAACTGAAAAAAAATATATTTTCTTTATTTCGTTATGTTGGCCTAACTAAGGGGGTGATAAATGGGGGGGTTATGTACTATTTTGTATATTTTGATCACGATGATAGTTTATCATCGTGATCAAAATGAATGAATGGAATCTGCCAGCCGGAGCCGGCAGATTCCCGGTGGGCGCACGGCGCATGCGCCCACCATTTGCCCCGGATCCAAGATGGCGGCGCCCACTGGAGGACATCGGCGGGACACAGGACCAGCGGGAGGGGACAGAAGACCACGGAGAGGTACCGGGGGGGATCGGGGACCCTCTTTCTCTCTCCTCTGATGTGCGATCACATCAGAGGAAAGAGAAATTAAATGCAAAATCGCGGCTTTTTTTTTTTTTGCGGTCGCCATTATAGGGTTAATAACGGCGATCGCAAAAACCGATTCATGTTCTCTGGGTTCTCGGCTACCCCCGGCAGCCGAGACCTCGGAGAAAATCCGACACTGGGGGGCGCTATTCACATTCTCCACAGCGCCGTGAATTAACGGCGCTGTGGTTTAAGTACCCTTAATTACCGCCGTTAAAAGGCGTATCGGTGGTCGTTAAGGGGTTAAACAACAACCACAAGATGGATTTCATCACCCGAGGTATCATATTAATCAAATAAAAAAGGGGGGAAGCCAGTGCTGCCTATGATCAGAACGCAATACATAAAGTGCATATGCACATATTGATTTTTAACTGTACTTTAAGATGAGACATTTAGCAAAAAATTGATCAATTCTTTGAGCCACCCCGCAATGTCACGGCATTCTCATATGGGGCAGTCCTACTCTACGTTTTTTATATTCGCTGTGCCATTATGGCCTCCTAAATATATTAAAAGCAAGGCTATATTAAATGCCAAATGTACCTGAAGCATATCTGAATCACTTGCTTGGTTATGCACGCCATTCTATCTGTCTTCATTGTGATTGATCTAGGCTGCTGTACACACACCCAGGCTCTGTTTGATTGTGCACCTGTGTCTGGGCCTGTTTCACCTTTCTTCTGTGGTTGCTGGTCAGGCAGTGTGGAGGTCAGATCTGAAATGTCCATGTCTGGACCTGGTCAGCCTTTATCTGCGCTTGCCCTTCTGGCGCCATGGGAGTGTTTCAGAAATGCTTCAGGTATGGTTGTATTTAATTTATTCTTGCTTTTAATACATTTAGGAGGCCGTAATGGCACAGCGTATATAAAAAACATAGAGTAGGACTGCCCCATATGAGAATGCCTTGGCGTGGCGCGGTGGCTAAAAGAATTGATCAATTGTTTGCTTAATGTCTCATTTTAAAGTACAGTTAGAAAATCAATATGTGCATATGCACTTTATGTATTGTGTTCTGACCATAGGCAGTGCTGGCTTCCCCCCTCTATATATCATATTAATCAGTATAATGGTGCCGACCTGGCAATGTAGTTTACTGAGCATAATCCAGCTGATAGCATCATTTTAAGTGGTTAAATGTTTTTTCATCTTTGGACATTTCCTGGAAGAGCCCCATAACAATAATATGATCACAAAGTGTCCCATTGCTGTGATCCCCAGCAAATCAGCAGCAATCTGTGTGGAAACCTCGCAGTAAGTGTACAATTTCCCTGTAGCACCTCCACAGGAGAAATCAAGCATTACACAGTTCCCATTCATATAAATAAATTGTCTTAGTAATGGATTGATCCTCCAGAAGGAGACACTTCTTGAATCTCTCTTCACTCTTGCCGAGAAGTATAAGA
The DNA here is from genome assembly GCF_039654945.1 of Dendrobates tinctorius. Classification (NCBI taxonomy): domain Eukaryota; kingdom Metazoa; phylum Chordata; class Amphibia; order Anura; family Dendrobatidae; genus Dendrobates; species Dendrobates tinctorius. The sequence continues at coordinate 38,746,222 of NW_027361752.1, read as the reverse complement.
AAGTTTTCTAAACTGCACCAACTTTGATGAAAACAAAAAAAAATATTCCATACCGAATTATTGATGTTTGATAATTCTAGAAAAAAACAAGTCACTACCAAACCACCTGGGAGTATAACACGACCTCTGAAAGCTCCAGCAATGTGATCCGTCATCCATCTAGTGCGTAATAACAACTTGTTCTACCTAATTGACTGTGGTTAATGGCTTTCTTTAAGGAAATGTTACCAGGAGGCAGATCCGTGGATGTCGGATGCATACCAGAGGAAACATGGGTGGTTCAGAGCCAAGAGATAATCGAGCTCAGACTCCATCACTCCACAAAATAAATACTTCTCACTTACATCTTCACTCCGAGGGGGAGGATTATACACGATGGTGGAATTCCTCTCACAATTCATAAATCATCACTTCTAGAACAGTGTCAGCAACCTGGGAAGAATGGAGACTATGGATACGGCGCCGAATGTGTCCACTTCTGAAAAAGTTTATAGAAACATTCAATGGTGTATTTAGAAAGTATGTGTTAGAGGACCCTTCCTCAGGATGAGGAAAAAGGTGTTACTGTTGTGGTACTGTTGCTCTTCATCCTGATGAAGGGGCCACTTCTGTAGTACTTAAAATGTCCCTATTCCTCCACCCTGCCCTGAATTCCCTGCAAACTGCCATTATTTCATGTATCAGAATTAATTATACTTCTTTTGCGCACTCACTATCCATCACTCACTACTTTGTTAGAATTTATAAAGGGAAGGGTTTGTGGAGAACATTATGAGTACATGGTTGTTTCTAATTGTATCTAAAGGGAACCTGTCAGCTGTTTGGGCTGCTATAAGATGCGGCCGCTGCCTTTCAGGGCTTATCTACAGCATTCTATAATGCTGTAGATAAGCCCCCGGTCCGACCTACAAGATAAAAAAAATAAGTTTTATTATACTCACCCGGGGGGCGGTCCGGTCCGATGGGTATCGCAGTTCCAGATCTGGCACCTCCCATCTTCTTGCAACGGCGCCCTCCTGCTTGCTTCATCGCTCCCCGGCATCGCGCTCCTGTGCAGGCGTACTTATCTGCCCTGTTGAGGGCAGAGCAAAGCACTGTAATGTGCAGGACCGATCAGCTGCATCTTATATCAGCCAAAACAGGTGACAGGTGCACTTTAAAACACATTGTAAAGAGAATAGCTACTGATCTAGTGACTTATAGAGGGAGGAGTTGGGTCACATGGACACCAAATTCTATGGGGACGCAATATTTTCTGCACCCACCTCACTGTCAAATGATCCAAGAGGACACAAAATGCAATGAGTATGCCGACAAATGCCACTTCTTCTTGGAGAACCACATTGGCAAAGTGAGTGCTGGCCAAAAAGCGGAATTAGTAAACCAACCAACATGCTTTATCATCTAAGTCACGGCTGCTGGTTCCTATGCAGATCATCTATTTCTATCTCCTATCTATTCTTTTATCTGTCTGTCTATCTATCTATCTATCTATCTATCCGTTTGTCTATCATCTGTCCTTCTATTTATCTATCTATCATCTATCTGTCATGGGTTTATCGCGACAGAGAGGAGACAGAAGACCGCAGCGTCTGATTTATCCTACTCCTGAACTGATTAGAAGCACTTCAACTTCATATTAAATGGTGCAGGTTTCTATTAGCAGTGCAGGGGTTAATCTGATCAGCTGAGAGCTTCTGGAAGCTTTTCTGCATTAAGGCTCTCAGCTGTTCACTGTTAGCCTCTCCCATCTCCTGTATAATCTGGATCCTCATTAGCTCTCATTGTCAGAGTTAGCTTTTGCTGCATGGCTGGAGGTTGTTTTTGTTGGTTGTTATTTGAGAAGGTGTTTAGTGGATTTATCTGTGAATGTTGCTAGGTTTTGAGTGTGTGATAATTCCCTTTCTTCTCTTACTTTGGTTTAACCCCATCATCCACTCCCCGATGCATTCCTCTATTATGTGTGTATATTTGTATGTTTGGTACTTTCATTTATCCCTGTTTGTATTAGGCCTGTTTCACACTTCAGTTTTTCACTATCAGTCAAGATCCGCCGATTTGAAAAAAAAACGGATCCGCCATTTTTTTTTTGGCGGATCCGTTTTTTTTCCCATTGAGTTGCATTACCGGCGGATCTTGACGGATGGCCATCCGTTGGATCCATTTTTTTGCGGATCCGCCAAAGTTTTGACGTCCGCCGACATGCCTGAACGGAGCATGCAACGTTTTTTTGGGCGGCAGGATCCACACTACTCACTGTGCATGCCTGAAAGACTTCACTCAGCCGGAAATTTAACCCTAAACTCTGTTCTGGCGGCTGAAAAATTCTTCTCTCTCTCTCTCTTCCCCGGGCAGCGGTTCCTTTAAAATTCTTCCTTTGACGTATCCGTTAAAATAACGGTCCGGTGACAAACATTGTTATCAGTACAGGAACGGATCCCCTATCCGCTATTTTAGCGGATTTTGACTGAAGAAAAAAACTGATGTGTGAAACAGGCCTTACCTTGTTAGTCTGGTTGGTGTATTACGGTACACTCCTACTGCCCTCTTCCCTGGGTTGGGGAAGGGTACAGACTGAGGGTGGATTCAGGAGCTGAGGCAAGGTATGTGGCCCCAGCATCTTCTCCATCAGAAGTAATCTGGGGAACAGGGCAAGCTAGTGCGCCTCTAGCGTTAGGTAGAAAGAAGTAGCCCCTGGTCATGTGACACCCTACAACAGAGTTATGGACACTATCTATCTATTATCTATCTAATATCCATACCTATATCTATAGGCTGTGGGCTTTCATTGACAGGGGAATGGTCACCTTCAAGTGTTAATTTATTGATACCTTTCCTGAAGGAATAACAGAGGAATAGCCCCATGCACAGACATGTCAGGAGAGATGTCATATCCTCTTTAAATCATGTAAGAAGTGTACAGTGCGGGCGTACACAGGGCAGCTGTGTAATAAACACCTGTTTGTACAACGTCTTCTTTCATGTAGTAGGAACTTTCTGTATGTTTTGGCTGTTGTTTTCCATGATCAGCAGTGGAGAAACCCCGGCCCTGAGTGATGAGTGTATCTTGGAGCGCAGACCGGGGATCACATACTGGGAACTCTCTGACATCTTTTTGGTGATGTTGCACATCTGTTCTGCACTCGGGATTTACATGATGTAAAGTAGATTATAGCAGGGCAGAGAATGCGGCAGGAATGCCAGATACCATCATTAGTAGACATTTGGAACTGAAACAGAGAAATTCCTTCGCTCTGGGCTTTTCATTGTGCCGATGACATTTCTCTATCTGATAAACGCTTTTGGCATGATTTTCTTTGCATTTGATGTAAGCTCTAAATGGTGATTTTAATACAGAGCTCTGAGTAAGAGATGCAGGGGCAGTGTGAGCACCGTGCTAGGGTTACTGCGTCTGCTATCTGTGCTCATCATGTATTATTCTATAGGGAGAACGGCAAAGGACTGAATTACCTGCGAAATAATACGTAAGTTCAGAAAAAGTAAATCCATATATGCAAAACATGTTGCATTCAAACTGGATAAATGGGGCCACGTGCACTTCCCCACTCTGCCAGCAGTGGCGCTATACTAGCGCTGCTTTCCCTTTAAGCAGAAGAAATTCTGGCAAAATAAACCCCACTGTTAATTTTTTATACCTAGGTAGTTTTTTGAAGTCTTGTTTTTTTTTCCAAGACAAGTTGTAGGTTTTTATTTTGCTGTATTTGTGAGTTACATGTAAATATGTGGTTACGATTGGGCAGAAAAAAAATGATATAATTCTATATAATTTTCTTTATAGAATTTACAACGCACCTTAAAGGGAATCTGTCAGTAGTAACAACCTCCATCTTTGTCCCCAACTTGTAGTTATAGCCCCCATCCTGTTCCCAATTTTGCATTAATGTCGCCCATCCTGGTCCCCATGTTGAAGAAATGTCCCCATCTTCTAGTAATGTCTCCATCTTGAAGTATTGTCCCCCAGCCAGGTCCTCATCTTGTAGTAATGACCCCATCCTGGTTCCAATCTTGTAGTAATGTTCTCTTCCTGGTCCCCATCTTGTAGTAATGTCCCCATCCTGGTTCCAATCTTGTAGTAATGTTCTCTTCCTGGTCCCCATCTTGTAGTAATGTCCCCATCCTGGTCCCCATCTTGTAGTAATGTTCTCTTCCTGGTCCCCATCTTGTAGTAATGTCCCCATCCTAGTCCCCATCTTGTAGTAATGTTCTCTTCCTGGTCCCCATCTTGTAGTAATGTCCCCATCCTGGTCCCCATCTTGTAGTAATGTTCTCTTCCTGGTCCCCATCTTGTAGTAATGTTCCCTTCCTGGCCCCATCTTGTGGTAATGTCCCCATCTTGTAGTAATGTACCCATCCTTGTCCCTCTCCTGTAGTAATATTTCTCCATCCTGGTCCCCATCTTGTAGTAATGACCCCCATCCTAGACCCCATCTTGCAGTAATGTCCCCATCCTGTTGTAATGTCCCCATGCTGGTCCGCATCTTGTAGTAATGTCCCCATGCTGGTCCCCATCTTGTAGTAATGTCCCCATCCTGGTCCCCATCTTGTAGTAATGTTCCCTTCCTGGCCCCATCTTGTGGTAATGTCCCCATCTTGTAGTAATGTACCAATCCTTGTCCCTCTCCTTTAGTAATATTTCTCCATCCTGGTCCCCATCTTGTAGTAATGTCCCCATCCTGTAGTAATGTCCCCATGCTGGTCCACATCTTGTAGTAATGTCCCCATGCTGGTCCCCATCTTGTAGTAATGTCCCCATGCTGGTCCCCATCTTGTAGTAATGTTCCCTTCCTGGCCCCATCTTGTGGTAATGGCCCCTGTTGTGAGTTCATTTTCCCCTCCGTCACTGAGGCCTGGTGAACTCCCTATTCTAGTGAAGGAAGGTAGTGAGCCTGATTATCAGACACCTGGGACTAATGAAGACGATTGGCTGAGTGGAGTCACTGACTGGATTTAAGGCAGCCTACGCCCTTTCTGCCCTGCGGGTGATTTCTCTGTAGACTCTTGGACACTAGTCTGATTCCTGCTCTCCTAAAGCTAAGTTTTCTGTTTTGCCTTTTTGCATCTAAGATTTGTTTTTGTTTTTCTTGCTTTTTGGATTCTGCCACTCCCTGCTGGAGTGTGCAGTGTTCCGTGAGCTCTGTCTTCTGAAGGTACCTGAGTGCTGATTTAGTTTTTGAAGCTTAGTTGCTTCAGGGCCATTTTTATATCAGCTTGTTGGCTTTTGTCTCTGATAGGGTTTTGGCAGATTGCAGACAGCAGCCTTCCTATCCGTTCCTATCTAGGTAGTTTTGGGCCCCGTCTTTGCTCAGCCTGTCTTTCTGTCTGTGTAAGTGTTTTCATCTTGCTTCACCGTCATTATATGTGGGGGGGCTGCCTATTGCTTTGGGGTCTGCTCTGGGGCAGTTAGATTTCCCCTTTCCTTCTTTAGGCCTATGTATCTCTCCGGCTGTGATCGAGGGGTCTAGGTCATCGTAGGAACCCCCCACGGCTACTGCTAGTTGTGTTGATAGGTTCAGGGGTCTGCAATCTGATAGTTGCCAACTTCTCTGGTTTTCAGGACTTAGCTAGCATTTCTGTTTTTGCCTCCTACGGTGACTTAATCATAACAGGCCCCATCTTGTAGTAATGCACCCATCTTTGTCCCTCTCCTGTAGTAATATTTCTCCATCCTGATCCCCATTTTGTAGTAATGACCCCCATCCTAGACCCCATCTTGTAGTAATGTCACCATCCTGTAGTAATGTCCCCATGCTGGTCCACATCTTGTAGTAATGTCCCCATGCTGGTCCCCATCTTGTAGTAATGTCCCCATCCTTGTCCCTATCCTGTAGTAATATCTCTCCATCCTGGTCCCCATCTTGTAGTAAAGACCCCCATCCTAGACCCCATCTTGTAGTAATGTCCCCATGCTGGTCCCCATCTTGTAGTAATGTCCCCATCTTGGTCCCTTTCTTGTAGTAATGTCCCCCATTCTGCTCTCTTTACAGACACATAAAAAAAGATCCTTCTCAATGGACTTCGTTCCCTCAGCTAACAGCGTCCGCTTCCTCCTGCACAGCTGGGGTGGCGCAGTGCAGTGACATCTTAGGCTGCTTGTGCTGGAACTCTGACGTCAGCTGGCAGCCTCTCATCGTCCAGTGGTTGGTATTGCGGTGCAGAGAGATGAGTGCCGCGATACATTCCAATTGAATTTGCATCCAAGGATGCACAATCTAATGAAGAGAAGTATCTGTGGCCCCCCAGGATCGGGCTCCGTTCATCATGGGTAGCTCTGGTGCCTGCGGGTCGCATGATGCAGCCTCAGGGGCCACATGCAGTCCACGGGCCAATTGTTTGAGAATCCCAATCCAAGAACTGAGAGCCTGTTTACAGGGATGTGTCACTTACTAGGCTGTGTTTTTCTGTTTCAATACAGTCAGTGTTTTCTCAGCAGGAGATTATCACTACAGGACAACTGACCTTGTTCCTTTGTCCAACTTCACTTCCAGCACTGATTAGCAGCTCTCTGTCACTGTACAATGTACACAGAAAACTGTGGTGTCAGCTGGGTTATACACAGCTCAGCAGCTGAGCTCTGTTAGATCTGCAGAAGAGAAAACTTTGAGTCTATCCTAACTGCATCAAGCAATCTAAGTGACACATCGCTGGAGTCAGGGTCTCTGTCCCTATATCAGGCTACCGTCAGATTATATAGCTAAAACTTACAGACAGATTCCCTTTAAGAGTGACTGTAGCTCCTGGTGGGTCCCTTTGAGTGAAGGGGTTAAAGGATAACATGCAGACTATCTGCAGCCACCACTAGAGGGAGCTTCGGAGATCACAGTATACTGTGTTGTTATTGTGTTCAGTGTATATTCAGTGATTTTAGGTGACTTTTTAGAATAAGCTTTTGTGTATGTACACATGAGGGATAACAATATTTTTGCCCATTGTATGACTTGTATCTGGCATTGTTTACCAGTTTCCCCCTCTGTAGGCTATGTCTCAAATTTCCTGTTGTCCCTGAGCTAGTGGATTAAGACTCGCTGCTATGACGACTTCCATAAACTGTACACAAAGACTTTAGGGATTCTTCATCTCTTGTCTCTGTGTAGCAGATGTTCAGAAGAAGAAGCAGCATGAAGGTCATTATATAGCTTTACCGAGCAGTGTAGCTGTGAATCCAGCACTGGCATGAGATAAACAAGAAAGCAGAAATCTGCCTTTCTCTGCTTCTTTTTCCATCTTTCATCTCCCTTCAACATAGACTTGAATAGGCAGCTATAATTGGATGCCACTGTGAGCGGGCTGTCCTTGTGTTTTGTTTTTTTATCAAGATAGATTTTAGAAGTATTTTTTAGATTGAATGAAGAGTTTAGGAGACAGGAAGAGAAGAAAGAAGGGTCTCATAAGTGGAGAAAGCTGCACATTTTGTTGAAAAAATATAGTACAAAGTTTCTTATAATAGCCTGTACTGTTAATTTAGGCAAAGTTTGTTGAAACAAAGTTGTTCATGCGATTTTCGTTTGTACAAAAAAAATACATATTATTAACATAAGTATCAGAAAATGTTGCCAAAGGAGCACCTTACCCAGGTACGGACTGGGACTGAAATTCAGCCCTGGCATTTTCAATCACACAGGCCCATGTTATTCCTGTCCCCAAGCACCAGATTAAATATATTACTAATATTACCTTGGATGGAGGAATGCAAGATTTACTACGGGACCAATATTATTAATGATTCCCATGACCTGCTGGGATAAGTGATGGATTTTTGGTCACTTTGTGCTCCGTCACAACTCTTAACATTATGGGTGTCTTGAGAACACCAATTCTGTTAACAATGTAGCAGCCAAAGCAGCCCATGACCAGACAGGCCCTTCCGGCATTTGCTAGAATTGCCAGATGGCCAGTCCGGCCCTGTCCTTACCTATAAAGGGTTAAGGTCTGAGCTGTCCCAAATTCACCCAGCCTCGCTCCTTACAGTTTACAGATACGATATCGTTTTATTTTTGCTCAGCTTTTACGTTTCGGTCTTTCCGCACTTGGAGGAATCTAAAGGGAAATATTTGTCCTTTAACTAATATTGTTTTCTTCTACGAGCCGACGTCGCAGTTGTGTAGGAGGAAAAGGTTGTTGGTAAATATAGATTAGTTCCTGCGCAAATCCCGGGCGCTCTCCTAGTAATGGAGATAAGTTGCACTTTAAGTTTCCGCTCAGAGTAAAACAAGAAGACTGATATGATCCAGATCGGGGGGCTGTCTGGGACCTGATTTCAGGGAGTTGTCTAGCATTGCCGGATGTCACCGCTTCACTTATCACCGTCTCCCAGCTGCAGCCCCTCTGCTTTCAGGGCTATTAATATCTGCTGAGACTGTACGTGAAAGTACTAAAATAGTCGAACTGCTCGTGAGCACAGAGAACAATGCTATCTGTGACGCCTGCCATCAGTCTCCGTTGCAGGAGGTGGTTTATCCAAAATTACCAATGAAACCCACAACAGTAACAAGAACATGCAACCATGGCTAGTGACATCCAGCACTTGCTAGTGTCTGTAAAAGGCCTGGAATCACAGCATAGGACGGGTTCTGGACATGTGCACGTTGTACGCACCCACGACTGTTCTGTACGGACTAAAAAACAGATCAGTTATTTTGATCAGAATTTGGTCAGCGTGTCATCAGTTTTCTTGTGCGTGGAGAAAAAAAAGGTTTCTCCACCTTCTCCTTTTTGACAGTCCGTGAAAATCAGACCTCACTTGGGATGTCACCCGAACGCAGCCCAATTTTTTCCTTGACGCAAAGACTTGCATCACCAATTTTGATCTTTGATCAAAATCGGACATGTCTCCTCAATTTTCCGTGAACTCGTGAATGGCCCCATAGACTATGACAGGTCTGAGTGTCTATGAGGAATGATGTCTAAGGGAGGAAGTCTTTCTATATGGGACTATGGGAGGAAATCATTCTGTATGGGACTATTGGAGATAGTCCAGAACCCATTTTTTCCATCGGTCCCACAGTCAATGATTCAATCGCTGGAGTCCATTTGTGGCCAAAACTCCATGTGGAAGGAAAATTTAAAGCCCCATTCTCGAGATAAACGAGGCTTCCAGATATGGGACTCCTCTCGATCTGTAAGTTGTCAACCATAGTGTGAGTAAGTGATAACTTTCTGTATTAAGAATAAGGGAGTGATTCTTTAAGATTGGTCTTTTGTACTCCAGTCCTAAACTGAATAGTGCTGTTGTAAGCTGCACCAAATAAAGACACACAACTTGGTATTGAAATGGCAGAAATGATAGTAAATCTGTGTAACCGTTCCCACCAATCAGGCCCCAGAAGAGAAAGATGTGCATAAACCTTTTTTTAGGTTTTTTGGGCTGTTGATGTTTGTTTCCCAACACTTTTACGGATGGGGCCCATTTAGGGTATTTACATATGACCCTGTGATTTCTGTTTCTGTCTCTGCCAATAGTGTATGTGTAGGCCCATACATTACTTTATTTTTTTCTTTGTGTCCATTTTTCATTATTTGTCTGTCACAAGGATTTTTCGAGATCATGTGCCCTTATGGGTTCTCTCCTGAACAGTCTAGAGATGTGTGTAGTAATTAGGTCCTGTACCCCCCTATAACCTCCTGATTCTTCTCCCTTGGGAAGAGAGTTTAATTACATTGATCGCTCATATCCCTGGGGGTGGCAGACCAGGAGCAAAACGGAAGTGTTCAACTCTGGGCACAGTTCACACTGAACAGGCTGCAACTTCCACACGGTTCTCTACAGCTCCCACAGACAGACTGATCAGCTTTCCTAGCTGACACATGCTGTCTCCATTCAGGCAGACCATGGCATGTCTCTCTCTCTAAGGTACAGCTCATATTTTGGCTGGTCACTCACCAGCAGCACACTCGACTCTACTCCATACAGCAGACTGACACACCTAGCCAACACAGGCCCTGGTTCTATCAAAAAGCTAGGCAGGTGTATCTAATCAAACCATGCAGAGATAGGATTTAACCCTGTAATACCTGGCTCGGCCACAATCCATAAAACAAAAATGATATCATAGTTGCCAACATGTCTGGGGAGGTATAAAAACCAGGGGAAGAGCCTTGAGGAGATCATTTGCATATTCCCAGTGCCTTCTGGGACAAGTGATGAGTCTCCGCGAGCTCAACGATCACTGGGTTTTGGCCGTTGCAGCTGAAAAGAGGAAATCGGAAAACCAGGGGAAGAGCCTTGAGGAGATCATTTGCATATTCCCAGTGCCTTCTGGGATAAGTGAAGAGTCTCCGCGAGCTCAACGATCACTGGGTTTTGGCCGTTGCAGCTGAAAAGAGGAAATTGGAAAACCAGGGGAAGAGCCTTGAGGAGATCATTTTCATATTCCCAGTGCCTTCTGGGATAAGTGAAGAGTCTCCGCGAGTTCAACGATCACTGGGTTTTGGCCGTTGCAGCTGAAAAGAGGAAATTGGAAAACCGCGCGCCGATAGGCGTGCAAATTTTGGCTCATCTTTCATCGTTTTTAAGAAATCTCAATATGGAAGAGGCCAGGAGCCATTTGGTGAGCTGCATTTCTTGCTACATGTTCACAGATTTACCAGTGGAAAAGCCAAACTTCACATGCCACAAATGCAAGCTTGTGTCCCTGTTGGAGGAAAAGTTGCAAAATCTCGAAGAGAGGTTAGCTACGTTGAAGATCATTAAGGAAGGTGAAGAGTTCTTGGACAGAGCAGAATTATCTCTTCATGTTACAGAAAGAGAAGAAATTCGAAGTGCACCTGAAGAAACAGAGGAATGGAGACATGTGACCCAGAGAAGCAGGAGGATCAGGAGGCAGTCAGTGCCCATACTGCTCAGAAACCAGTAGCAGGCTCTCACGCAGGAAAACGATGAAGAAATACATCAGGATAAGACTTTGCCCACAAACAGCAACCTTGTACGCCTTCAGAGTCCTCCTGGATGGAGAAAGAAAAATGTTGTGAAGAAGAAACGGAGAGTGGTGGTCATGGGGGATTCCCTGCTGAGAGGAACAGAGGCCGCTATCTGCAGACCGGATATAACTTCAAGAGAAATGTGCTGTCTTCCAGGTGCAAAAATTAAAGATGTGTCTGACAGGATATCAGGACTCTTCAGACCTACAGATGACTACCCATTCCTGCTACTACATGTGGGGACAAATGACACCGCAAGAAACGACCTGGAAACCATCTGCAGAGACTTTGAAGACTTAGGCAAGAAAGTGAAAGAACTGGGAGTGCAGGTGGTCTTCTCTTCCATCCTCCCAGAGGATGGCCATGGAACAAGGAGGTGGAATAAGATTCTGCAGGTGAACAACTGGCTACGTCGATGGTGCCGTCAGCAACGATTTGGATTTCTGGATCACGGAGTGAATTACCTTTACGATGGACTACTTGCTAGAGATGGGGTGCACCTTACGAAGACTGGAAAACATGTATTTGGAAGTCGCCTTGCTACACTTGTAAGGAGAGCTTTAAACTAGAACAACGTGGGAAGGGAAGCAAAAGACCAGAAAAAGCCATACACCTGACAAATGCTATTGAGAACTCTGCTATTTGAAGTGGAAAGGAAGAACAAAGACGAAAGAATCTAATTGATAAAAATATTGGAGAAAGAGAAACCAATCACAAACTAAAATGTTTCTATACTAATGCACAAAGCATGGGCAACAAACAAGGAGAATTGGAACTACTAACACAGGAAAAGAAATATGATGTCATTGGAATCACTGAAACTTGGTGGGACGATACACATGATTGGAATACAAGACTAGAAGGATACAACTTATTTGCAAGAAACAGACTTGATAAACGAGGAGGGGGTGTCGCATTGAATGTTAGAAACGTGTATATCTGCACAGAGATTGAAGCTTCAGAGACTGGGAGTTCTGTGGAAACTGTTTGGGTAAGAATACAAGGACAGAACAATGGAAAGGACACCATTGTAGGCATTTACTACAGGCCGCATGTGCAAGCTGAAGATATGGATGAACTCTTTATGCATCAAATGGCCAGGTTCTCCAAAACATATGACATAGTTGTCATGGGAGATTTCAACTATCCAGACATTTGTTGGGAATCTCTCTCAGGCAAAACTAACAGGTCAAGGAAATTCTTATCCTCTCTTGCTGACAACTTTATCTTCCAAAAGGTAGGGGAGAAAACAAGGGGAACTGCTACCTTGGATCTAATCCTTATAAACAGGGAGGAAATGGTTGAGGAGGTAAAAGTGGCTGGGACCCTAGGAGGTAGCGACCATGCTATTTTAGAATTTTGGATAACTAGAGGAGGAAGACCTGTGAAGACTCAGATGTCAAGGTTAGATTTCAGAAAGGCAGATTTTAAGGGATTCAGAAAGAGAATTGGAGGGATCCAATGGCTGGATATCCTTAAAGACAAAAATGTCCAGGAAAGATGGGAAATCTTGAAAAATGAAATTCTCAAAGCACAATTGTTAACAATTCCGAAAAGAGGGAAGAATAGGAAGCATTTAAGGAAACCAGGATGGATGAACACAGAACTTAAGCACATGCTAAAAAGGAAGAAAAAAATGTTTATAAAATGGAAAGAGGGAGGCATATCTAAAGAAGAATATAATGCTGTCTGCAGAACCTGCAGGGCACAAATCAGATTATCTAAAGCTGACAATGAATTGAGGCTTGCAAGAGATGTCAAAAGCAATAATAAAGGATTTTGGGGATATGTCAAAAGTAAAAGAAAAGTCAAAGATGCTATAGGATTTTTACAGGATGAAAATGATGAAATGGTAAGACAGGATGTTGAGAAGGCCAAACTTTTAAATTCCTATTTTTTATCTGTTTTCTCTCAGAAAGGAAATGTAACATCAACTGTTCTTCACTGTCCTATTAAGGGAATAGAAGAATCCAGGATATCTATAAACAGAAAGATAGTGAGGAAACACTTAGCTAACCTAAATGAATTCAAGTCTCCAGGTCCAGATGAATTACACCTCAGAGTACTGAAGGAGATAGCAGAAGAAGTTTTTGAACCCCTCTCCATAATCTTTGAAAATTCTTGGAGAACAGGAGAAGTCCCAGAAGACTGGAGAAGAGCAAATGTTGTTCCTATCTTCAAAAAGGGGAAGAAGGTGGACCCAGGCAACTATAGGCCGGTGAGTCTGACTTCTATACCAGGAAAGATCTTTGAGCAAATTATTAAACAACATGTATGTCAGTACCTGGATAAGAATGAAGTGATTAAACAGAGTCAGCATGGGTTTGTAACTAATAAGTCATGTCAGACTAACTTAATTTCCTTCTATGACGGAATCACTGATTGGGTGGATCAAGGAAATGCTGTAGATATAGTATATCTTGACTTCAGCAAAGCATTTGACAAAGTATCTCATACAATCCTTATTGAAAAAATGACTAAGTATGGAATGGACAAGGCAACTGTTAGGTGGATTCATAACTGGCTTAGTGAGTGGTCGTAAATGGCTGCACATCCAGTTGGAAGAATGTCTCAAGTGAGGTACCACAGGGCTCTGTCCTGGGCCCTGTATTGTTCAACATCTTTATCAACGATTTAGATGAAGGAATTGAGGGTAAACTGATTAAATTTGCTGATGACACAAAGCTAGGAAGGATAGCTAATACTAGAGAAGAGAGAGAGAGGATTCAAAAAGATATAAATAAACTGGAGCAGTGGGCAGCAACTAACAGAATGGTTTTTAACAGGGAAAAATGCAAAGTACTATATCTGGGCAATAAAAATGAAAAAAGCATATACAGAATGGGAGGAATAGGCCTAAGCAACAGCTCATGTGAAAAAGATTTGGGCATACTAATAGATCACAGACTGATTATGAGTCAACAGTGTGATGCAGCAGCAAAAAAGGCAAATGCAATTCTAGGATATATTAACAGAAGCATACAGTCTAGATCACGTGAAGTAATTATTTCCCTCTACTCCTCTTTGGTCAGACCTCATCTGGAATATTGTGTCCAGTTTTGGGCACCACATTTTAAAAAAGACATCAACAAACTGGAGCAAGTTCAGAAAAGAGCAACCAGAATGGTGACCGGTCTGCAAACCCTGTCTTATGAGGAAAGGTTGCAGGATTTGGGATTGTTTAGTTTGCAAAAGAGAAGACTGAGAGGAGACTTAATAGCTGTCTACAAATATCTAAAGCTCTGTCACATTGTAGAAGGATCAACTTTATTCTCATTTGCACAAGGAAAGACTAGAAGCAATGGGATGAAACTGAATGGGAGGAGACACAGATTAGATATTAGAAAAAACTTTTTGACAGTTAGAGTGATCAATGAGTGGAACAAGCTGCCACGAGAAGTGGTGAGTTCTCCCTCAATGGAAGTCTTCAAACAGAGGCTGGACAGACATCTGACTGGGATGATTTAGCGAATCCTGCTTTGAGCAGGGGGTTGGACCAGATGGCCCAGGAGGTCCCTTCCAACTCTACGATTCTATGATTCTATGATTCTAAGTCACACAACTCTTCTCTCTGTAACGCCTTCAGTAAGCCCTACAACACCCACTTCTGAGCCAAGTTTAATTACCATCTGCGCTCTTCTCTCCTGCTAATCTCGTGCAGCTAACTGGTCAAAAAGAGTTTTGGTATAAATCATGGGAATAAGTGGTATTAAAAGATATGGACATCAATAGGGCCCTTTTCTCTTTTTTTACTTAAATGCAATTTTTCCAATTGTGCTTAAATAAAAATTTTGCATGTTTGGCCCCTTCACAGCCACTTTGACACCCTGCTTGTCGCTGGCTGCAGATTCATATAAAGGGTTATTCCCATCTTCATAGATGGATATTATGGAATAGCATCTTTTGCATTTCCATGCTTATTACCATTCACAGCCTTACTTGAGATATTAATACTTTACTGTTCTTTTCTATTTTGTATACAGAGCATTGCCTAGGAGACCGACCACTGTGTTGTCTAGCTTGTAAGCACTGTGCTGAAGCTGGCAAGGGTTAGGAAGTAACTGTGGGTCGCCCCTCACACCCAGGGCAGCGGGGTACCCGGTACCGGGCCGGTGTCAGGGGGAAGGTGTCACAGCAGCAGTGACCCGGTCCGTAGCCCTGGGCGCCCATTATCAATGGCGGTGATGTTAATGGTGTTAAATAGTTTATTTGAATAGTTTGTGACACCACCCGTGGTGTTTGGCAAGGGAGATGGTAAGCCAACGCTGCATGCAGATCTGCTGGGACTAATGGTGTGGTGCAGCAAAGATGGTATAGCTCCCCACAGGTGGAGCTGTAGTCCCAGGGCAGTGTAGGTGCAATGGATGAGGAGAGGCGCAGAATGGTATAAATGCTGGTTCCCAGATGTAGCGGTGCTGAAGGTGTTAACGGCGAATGAATGGAGGACACCAGAGCTTGCAGTTTCAAAGCTTTACTCACAGTTCGTGGTACCCACTGGTGCCTGCCTCCGTGCCGTGTCCTCCGGGGTAGAGACTCAATCAACCTCCCGGGCAAGTCAGGGTTCTCCTCTCCAACACTCCGCCAACATGTGCCTTTCCCGAACGACTCCTCTATTGCGCCTTTTAGTGTGAAGAACTCCAGTACCGTAGTTCTCTGGAATTCCTCCTGTCAGATGTTCCTAGAACCTTACTTGTATGACAGACAGCTGTAGCCTCTATCGGGTACTCCCTTCTCAGAAGTCCTGGCTCTCTATCCAGTTGCTGTTGTGTCCCAAGTCTTTGATGGGAGTAGTGCATTTACAGCCAACTACTCCACCGGTGTCTGCTGCAGAACCATAAGTGTCCATACAACCTCAGGGACCGGGCCCCGTCCTTGCGCTGAGAACCTATAGGCAGGGTTCCTCTTCCAACCCACAACTCCTCTCTGTTCTCCTACTCCTTCGTTCTGCGCTGTTCCTTCTCTCTCTTATGGAAGCTGAGGTTGCAGTTCTACGTCCTTCTCTTCTCTTTCCCGTGCCAGCTGGCTCAGATCACTGAGGCAGCTGCAGCACTCTTTCTAAACTGAACTCAAGCTGAACTCAAAAATAACTTCAGAACTGAACTTCTCTGGGACTCACCCCAGACTGACCTTCTGTCAGACTGACCTCCTGTCAGACTGACCTACAATTCTCAACTTTCCCCCTCTTTTATACTAACTCCACCCACCTCGTGTTACGAAGCAGGGTTCCACGAAGGGTGCTCTGCTACCCCCAGCCTGAAGCTGCTAGGCGGACCTACTGAACTATCCTGTGTGTGGGATGCAGGTGTTGGAGTGCGGAAAGGAGTTCCCAACTTACCTAGTTGGTGGGGCACTACACCTTAGGAGAAGGTGCAGTACCTCTGTGGCGACTGAGCCTCAGGGGCGCCACAACTCCGGTGATTTAGGCCAGCGTCTAAACTGCGCATACAAACTCAATAGAAAAGAGTATGCGCTTATACTGTGGTCTAGCAGAGGTGGTCGGTTTCCAGGGCAATGAGCTGTAAACAAAAGAAGAGTGTTAATATCTTAATAATAGGTGAAACATTTTGAATAAACAGTAAATTGGAAAATGTTTAATTCTATTTACAAGGACTGTCCTACAATACCCAATTATGAAGATATGGAATAACCATTTGACAGAGAATCCTTCACTAAGCCCGTTGTGACAGAGAGTTTGTAACTTTTTTTATCAATCTTTTTTCTGAACTCCTCTCAGCTGATTTATGACCACAATCTTCAGCCCTAGATCAGCTTAATGGAACTCAGATAAAAAACAGGTAAAAGAGTCATATCAGAACCAGTTCACTGATGATTTCTCAGTTAACTCATTCTGCAGTCAGGAATGTAAGGTGTAACACACAGGCCATAGAAGGCAAGCATATGGCTCCCAACTGCCCCAATTCAATGGAAATGCCCCACCATCCTGGGAGGTTATAGTTATTTCCCAACTTTTACTCTGTGCCTACGATCTGTCTTTTCCTTGACCTGCAGGTTCACTGGGTGTGTTACTGAGGAGTTCATTGCTTAATTGTTCCCCCTCTTTGTCTTCTGGAGATTGGGTCGGCATCTGTCTGCACTCTGTACATGCTTGCATTCATTTAATTAACTCATTCTTCACTTTTCTTGACGTCTTCCCCAGAATTCGAACACCCAACCTGTTGCATAGCAGTCAGCAGCTGTAGCAATTAGTCAAAGGCTGCATAGCCAAGTATAGGAGAATTTTCTTTGCTTGGATGTAACTAGTATTCTTCATTACATGCACGCTGTACTGGTACATAGTACTACATCTCTATACAACAGTGCATTTTGAAGTACCTGTATTGTAAAGGTAAAATAAAATATTGAGATTTTTTTCTTCCTGTAAATGTTCTGTTTCCTGTAAGTTTACTAAAACAAAAATATAAAATAGTTGCAAAAGTCACATTGCTAATAGACTTTTTAAAGCATAAATATAAGAAATCTGCAAATAAAATATAATTGGTATCCCTGTAATTGTAACAATCCTTACAATACAGTGAAGAGATGTGATGATCAGTAAAAAAAATTTTGTGATTGATTTTTTCCCCTATTAACCCTTTTCCAACGTTGGGTAAAATAGTACGCCCACGTCAGACTTACCCTGTTTGGTGCGGGCTTTACGGGCACATGACAGCTGATCTATACAGCTGATATGTGCCTGCAACAGCCAGGGGTGGAATCGCAATCCACCTGCAGCTGTTAACTAGTTAAATGCCGCTGTCAATCTCTGACAGCGGCATTTAACTCATGCTTACCGGAAGCACGTCGCTAATCCCACCTGATGGATAGGTATGACAAGACAACCAGAGGTCTGCAGCAAAGAGGGGCAGCCATGGATTTGGGTTTATGCCCTGCTGCCTAGCGTGTCTGACGAATGTTCCTCACTGCCACCAATCCCTCTGACATCTCCTCCTGCCAGGGTAGGAAGAAATAGTAAATTGTGTGTGGTTAGGTGGTGTGGTAAGGGAATGCCACAAATTTTGCTGTTACTTAGTTTGTCTCTGCAACAAAGCAAAATGTGAATAAAACCCAATTGCAAACAAATATTTTTGGACCAAAATACTTAGATTCAAGTATAAAAAAATGACCCTATTTGTAAAGGTTCTAGTTCTTTAAAGGGGTTGTCTACTACTTTAACAACCCCTTTATTATTTGCTTACAATAAAATAATAAAACTTGTACTCACCTCCATTCCCATTCCAGTGGTGTTGGCACTGGCACTCCCAGGGATTGCGTGATATTATTATGTCACGCTATCCCAGTGGCCAATCAGCTGGCTTCACTCTCCTCTCCTTCAGACAAATCAAGACATCCGGAGGAAGTGAAAACCGTGACTGCCCTCTCACTTCCTCTAGATGTCAATCATGCTGGAATGGCATTGGCATCAGAGGAGAATGTAAGTGTAGGCCGGGATCACACATGCGAGAAACACGGCCGAGTCTCGCATGTTAACACCCGGCACTGCCGCCGGCACTCGGGAGCGGATCGTGCAGCTGCATGTATTGCTATGCGGTTGCACACTCTGATCTCAGTGCCGGGTATTAACATGCGAGACTCAGCCACGCTTCTCACATCCCGGCCTTAATATTTTACTAGGGGAAAACATAGGGGTTTTTTGAGTAGTGTACAACCCCATTAACATGAAGAATGTCCATATAGCGAGACTGAGCAGGAAAGAGCATATAATGCCATATAATAATATGCAGGGTCTATTTCTTATGTAGACTTAAAATGGGTATTTCCATCTCCAAAATCCTATTCCAATATATGGAAGGTTGTATTAATAATATCAGAAAATACCACCAATTAAAAATGTAGTATCGTTTTTCAGATTCCCTTTGTCACTTACCCTATGTCCAGGTCACGATATGAGTGGTCATAACCATGGACACCTAAGCTACTGCCATGCCCTGGACATAGGGTAAGCAATATAGCGAATCTGAAGAACTATACTCCATTTCTCATCAGAGGCATTTGCTAATATTATTAATATTACACCTACTACATATTGGAATAGGATATTGGAGATTTGAATACCGCTTTAAGAAATCGAGCTGCAGAATATTTTACCACTGGAGCAAACAGTTACCAAGAATCATGTTAGGGTTTAGAAGTAATTGTGAGAAAATGACATTGTTGTCAGTGGTTACTATGATAACTATCCTCAGGAATGTGTTTATCTGACCACACGGTCCCGGCTATATTAACTTGTGGTTTAGAAACAATGTCCACTCAGCCTGAACATGTGGCGCTGTCCTTGTTGCATGCTGTACTTACTGCCAGCTCCCGATACTACGTAGCAATATAAAGGAAGGTTCATTGACCAATTTCTCCACATATGTGAAAAATGGACTGATATTCTGATCAGAGATTGATCACAGCGTCATCAGTTTTATTGATAAGTGGAGAGAAAAAAAAAGTGTATCCACCTTCTCCTTTCTGTCAGTCCGTGAACATTGGACCAATTTGTTTCACAGACCCATAAACTTGCATTGCTAATTTTGATCCAACCCTGATCAAAATGGGACATGTCTCTGATTTTTTTTCTGGGGACCACTGGTCCATGGCCCTACAATTTTCTTTTTGTTTAATCTCATTGGTTTGGATGATATTGATTCTCTAAGATATTAAATTCAGTTTCTGGTGCTTCTCACTTCTCTTACTTCTACGGAGATGAGAGCCAACTTCCAGGGATGATGTTGCGGGGACTGGTCCCTACCAGAATGCGTGCATGGCCAGTAGTTATTGCCTGTGCAGCAGGCACCAGTCAATGCAGTATCATCAGCGCCGCACTTTTTCCAATATAGCGGTGAGAGGCGTTTTAGAGACCATTTATTCTAGGCCACAACATGATAATCTTGATATGAGTCATAAAATTGACATTTAGGCTACTTTCACACATCAGGTTTTTTCCAACAGGCAGGATTCGGCTATTTATTAAAAAACCGGCGAAAGCTGCCGCCGGATCAGGTTTTCTCTCATTGAATTGTATTAGCGCCGGATCATGCCGCATGGTCTTCCGTTTCTACCGGTTTTTCCGGATCCGGCTAAATGTTTCATTCTGGCATCTGGAAAAACCGTCTCTAGTAACGTTTTTTGTCTGCGGCGAAAAACCGGACAGCTTCCGTTTTTTTGCTATAATGGAAGCCTATGGGCGCCGGAATGCGCCGGATCCGGAAAAAGATGGATCCAGCAACCGGATCCTTTTTTTTAAGTCTGCGCATGCTCAGATCCAATTGGCCAGCCCCCAGGAAACAGATATAAACCTGCTAGACGGATCCGGCAGAAAAACTGATGCGTTTCTTCAGTTCTCCAAAATTTACGCCAGATCAGGTTTTTCTAAAAATAGCCAAATCCTGCCTGTCGGAAAAAACCTGATGTGTGAAAGCAGCCTTAGGCCGGGTTCACATTTCGTTTTAGCAGTCCATTAGATGGACTGTGTTACACCGCGGCATAACGCGGCGTAACGCAGTCCGTTAACGCTGCCATTGCCCTTCATTCGCAGTGCGTTGAAGGGGCTGATTAAATGTAATGTAAACCTAGCCTTAAGCCCCCGTTACACACTGCGATATCGCTAGCAATATCGCTGTAAAGTCACCGATTTTGTGACGTTGCAGCGATATTGCTAGCGATATCGCTGCATGTGATACTTACCTCCGACTGGCTCCCCCGCTGGTAATCGCTGATCGCGCGAGAAGCTGCTGGACCATTCCTCGTCGGTCACTTCCTGCGGCGCTTCCTGCTGTGATGACGAGCGACGCGTGGAGCCGGGCGGGAGGACGCAGGATCGCCGCTTCTGACAGGTAAGTAGCGATCCCCGTCCCCTGCGATGTCGCTGGTGAGATCTGCCTGAGTGGCAGCTCACTAGCGACCACCTAGCGATTCACCAGCGATCCTGACCGCGTCATATCGCTGGTCGGGATCGCTGGTGAGTCGCTAGGTGTAACGGTACCCTTTGTCTGTGACACTTTGGCTACAAAAGAGACTGCAGATATTCCAGTTTGTATATGGGATGTGTTTTGTGAATATACAATAGAAGAGATGAATGACATTACATTCTCTTTAGTTCTTAGATTAACTTTTTTTCTAAATTCAAGGGATTGTCTAGCAAAGATAAATTATCATGTATCCATGGGATAGGTGATAATTTATAGATTGGTGAGAGTCTGACTATTGGGACCTGCACCGATCAACAGAACCAGGCGCTATTATCCCTGATGGGGCGCTTTGATCACTGAGGAGGCACTTTACTCCCTCTTAGAATGGATCAACAGTTAACTTGCCTGACCACCGCTCCATTAATTTCCTAAGGGAATATGGAGCACGGCACTCGGCGTTGTCTGGCAGCTTCATAGACAATGAATGTAAGAGTGGTCGAGCATGTGCACTGCCGATCCATTCTAAAGGGAAAAAAGTGCCCTGTTCTGCCGATCAATGGGGGTCCTATTGGTCAGACCCCCACTAATGTATAAGTTATCCCCTATTCTATGAATCTTTACTGAACAAACCCTCAAATATCATAGTTGTCCCAACTCTGTTGTAAGGTGTCCCAGGATCAGGGGCTCCTTCCCTGTCCCTAAAGCTAGGGGCACACTAGCTCATCCTGCTCCCGGATTACTTATGATGGTGAACACGGTAGGGTCACATACCTTGCCTCAGCTCCTGAGTACACCCTTAGTCTGTACCCTCCCCTACCCAGAGAAGAAGGGAGTAGTAGTATACCGCAATACATCAAACAAACTAACAAGGTAATACGAACAGGGATAAAGGAAAATACCAAACATACAAATATTATCACATAAACAATAGAGGTAAACATCAGGGAGGGGAGGATGGGGTTAAGAAGTAAGGAATTATCAAACATTCAAAACCTAGCAACAGTCACAGATAAATCCATGAAACGCCTTTTCCAATAACCACCAACAACCTTCAGCCAGGCAGCATAAGCTAGCTCTGACAATGAGGGCTAGTCTGGGCCCAGATTATATAGGAGATGGGAGTGGCTAACAGTGCACAGATGAAAGCCTTAGCAACAGGAGCTCTCAACTGAGCAGATTAACCCATGCACTGCTAAAAGAAACTTGCAACGTTTAATATGAAAGTGAAGTGCTTCTAATCAGTGCAGGAATAGGAGATATCAGACGCTGCGGTCTTCTGGCTCCTCTCTGTCGCAATAACCCCGTGACAATAGTGTAAATTGTTTCATGCAATAGACTGGTCACAAAATGGACTTTTTGCCTCCAGATAATTTTGTGTTTTTGAGCAGCATCTCAAGTCCGGTGGGTGTCTGCAGAGGAACACAACATTTTATTATAACTATGTACAATTATTACACCCTCAAGGTGTAATAATAGACTCTCATGGAGATACTTCCAATGGGTGATATTGGCATTGCTAGATGGTGGCACTATGGGACACTTTATTTCCTGGGTGAGGGAGGCCGTAGGGGCAAACTCTTTTCCAAGTGAGCATGTTTTCTGCCGTGGCATCAATCCCAAATATTTTTTGCAGCTAAGGATGCAGATATAGTTTACTGCAGCGATTAGCACTTGGGACACTTGGAAAAACGCCTGGAAAACATGTGCCCGGCCCAACAACTGAGCCAAGCAACACCGCTACCATTGAGGATTTCATTATATTCGTATGTACATGATTTCTCCATCCACCAAGGCCTTCCATGTCTGTGGGTAAATCTGGCCTTGACCTTGTCATCTACGAAGTCTTGCACTGATATCTACTAATAGGAAGCCAGTCAGCCGCAACTTAAATGTTATTACACTATGGAGTATCTTTATCAGTGCTGTCTAAATTTTAGAGAGTGCAAACTAAGATTACGCAGCCCTAAAATGCACCAGATTTTTCATAGTGGTTCATGCTATTTGATAACACCGGTGCATCTTTAGAATATTTACTCAAAGTTTACATGAACAAATTTTGTCGTAGAAATTTGCACCAAACTTTTGAAGCATTTTTTGGGCTCTCAGTGTCACAGGTTAGACCATTTCCCTTTACACTCATTTTCAGCAAAGTCATGCAGAAAGTGTCTAAAACACAGACTCGGATTGGCCCACAGGCGAACAGGTAAATCTCCCGGTGGGCCCTTGTTCGAACGTAGGCCCCATCCCCCTTACATGAGAAATAGTTGGCACCATACACTTGATTCACTATGTGCAGACAAAAGCAGCAATTCATCATTTAACAAACTTCCCACAGTATAGAATAATTTATTACTAGGGATAAGTAATATTTGCATGTAGTGGAACAATGGGCCCTCAGAGTCAGTGTTACTGGTGAGCCCTTGGCACTCCAGCCTGGCTCTGCTAAACTATATAATAAATATGGTGTAATCATGAACATTTTTCTAATCAATTTGTGCCAGAATTCTGGGTCTTTTAACTTGATGTCTTCATTTTATTCTAAGGCTCACAAAAAAAATGGCCTATCATGGTCCAGTTTACAGGCAGAATTTGACTATTCAAATGAATGGGTCCATGAGAAAAATACAACAGATGGATATCATCGGTGATTTTCAAAAAGAAGCTTGTAAAACCTGGATTCTGATTTTTTTTTTTTTTGCTTTTTCAAAAAATGTACGGTTAATGGACATACGGAAAGCAAACAAATGAAAAATGATTTATCTCAAGGATCAAAATATGTCCATTTTTATGAACGTGTGGACCAGGCATAAATCAGGGATTACCGCTTAGTATACAGTAGATATGTGATATTCTGGAACTGTACTAAAAACTAGATTGGTTTACTGGACCCTTGTTTTTAACAAAACCAAAGAAATGGGCCGGCACACCTGTTTGTTATAAGAGAAATGTGTAGATGCACATTCACACTGTGGCCAATAGCAGAGAAACTAATAAAAATGGAAATACGGCACTCTCACAATGTGGAGCTTGAGTGGGGAACGTGCGGTTCATGTATGACATGGAGCTGCTATCCATATCTATCCGCATTAGCAATCTGAGTTAGAGAAAGACCCCTACTGTAGGGTCGAAACGTCACATTTTGCGGATTGCCATATGAATAAAATAGTCATCTGACTGAAAATTTGGAGTGCCGAGTACTTTACGTTACCATTAACAGAGAAAACCTAGGATTAAAATAAGGAGCAAATACACTGCAGTAAGTAAATAGTAATAGTACATAACATATAACATAGGGTAATTAGTTGGGTACATAGCACCGGTACATAACATATAACATAGGGTACTTAGTTGGGTACATAGTGTACATAACATATAACATAGGGTACTTAGTTGGGTACATAGCACTGGTACATAACATATAACATAGGGTACTTAGTTGGGTACATAGTGTACATACTGTAACATATAACATAGGGTACTTAGTTGGGTACATAGTGTACATACTGTAACATATAACATAGGGTACTTAGTTGGGTACATACCGTACATAACATATAACATAGGGTACTTAGTTGGGTACATACCGTACATAACATGTAACATAGGGTACTTAGTTGGGTACTTAGCATACATAACATATAACATAGAGCACTTAGTTTTCATTCTAGGTTTTGTCTTCGAATGGCCACAATTTGAATGTGCACTTACACCTATATCAACTGTGCACCAACACTTATACCAACAGGTGTACCGGCCCATTTTTTAGGGCGGTGTATCTTATCTATATAGCTTTTCATGGGCAGGTGCAAAACAGTAAGGTCTAGGTCCTGCCCTGCCAACACCTATTTTGAGGCCTGCTAGCACACAGCGAGGAGGGATACTAGAGTTAGGGAAATTCCTGAGTGGGTATACCTTGTCATGGTGGGATGGCTTTTGCACTTTTTTTTAATCAAAATAGTGTCAACTAAGTAGCCTATGCTATTTACATGTGCTATTACTGTTTGCATGTTTTATTACTGCAAAGTATCTACTTATTGTTTTTATCCTATGTTTTCTCTGTTGTAAGAAAGATGGCAGCTGGACAAGTGATGGATGGAGTATATGTGTTAGGCGCCGGGATTCTCCCGCTGCACGGGATAGATCCCAGGCCTTGTCTGGTGCAGTGGTCTCCTATTCAGGCTCGACCGCAGGGATGACTGCTCAGCACAGACTCTGGTTCCAGCGCCTTGCCCAGGCTCCTGCTGTATGTGTAGTTGCCGGTGTGCTAGTATCATGCGTATTTGCTGTGTGTATGTCAGCACCCTGTATGCACATGTGCCATCAATAGCACTACAAGTGTGTTTCTAGACAGGCAGTGTAGGGTGGGAACATAGCATCTGCATCGGGCATCCTCAGGCGCGGGCTCAAAAGCCACCATGTGTCAGAGCAGGTTCAATCACCAGCGTAGTGGGAGATGAGTCATAGGGACCCCACTAGCGTCAATTCAACTATGCTCCTGTGATGTCTAACAGGGCATATCTTAGAGTGCTCTCAGTTTTAGCACTGCTCTGTGGAGTAACAGAGTCTGGCTCCTTGCACTCTGTTCACACCGAGTGACGTTTAACTCGGTGTGTTTACGGTGCTTACTCGCGGCTATGCTACGCCATTGTTCTCTAGCTGCGGTTTCTCCATCACTGCACGGTGGACTCCGGGTTGCAATTGCACCTTCTCTTAATTTACATTTGGTGCGATCCGCAAACCCTAACAGTATACTAGCGCCAGGGTCTGGCTAGCAATGGCGGACGATCAGCGTTTTCAGCGGTACATCCAGCAGCTTGAGAGCAGGTTGACCACTCTCGAGCAGGTGTCTACAGCTGTGGCTCTTGCCGCTATGGTAGCACAAGCAGCCGCCGAAGCTGCTACTAAGGTTATTGCTGCAGCTCCTGTTTCCTCTGTGCCATGTTTTCGCTGCCCGAAAAATTTTCTGGAGACAGCAAGGCTTGTAGAGGGTTTGTGAATCAGTGCTCAATCCTCCTGGAGTTACTAGCTTCACGATTCCCAACAGAGAGTGCCAAGTTGGGATTTATAATTTCCCTTTTGTCAGGCAGGCCCTTGGATTGGGCTACGCCATTATGGGAACGAGATGATCACCTGATCCTTAGTGCCACTCGTTTTTTGGGGGCCCTGAAAGAGGTTTTTTTGGGGCCACAAGTAACCCATGATACCGCACTGCAGCTCCTGGCTCTAACTCAGGGTTCATAAATGGTTAGCAAGTTTGCCATCAAATTTCGTACTTTGGCTACTGAGTTGGAGTGGCCAGATAAAGTCCTGATACCTATTTTTTGGAGGGGCTTAGCAGATCATGTCAGAGATGTTTTGGCCACTAGGGAGATACCAACTTCCCTGGAAGAGTTAATATCAGTGACCACCCGCATAGATCTGCGGCATGCTGAGCATGATTTGGAGCAAGCTCATACTAAATCTAGGGTTCTGTTGGCTCCAAACTTCACCAATCCCATGTGTCCCCCAACTCAGGTTGACGACCCTGTAGAGCCTATGGACGTCTCTCGAGCCGAGCCAATCCACCACTCTGTACGTCCGCAGCCAACTTGTTTTGCCTGTGGGCAAGTCAGTCACTTTGCCAATAAATGTACCAAACGTCAGAAAGAGTCACAATGTCAAGTGGCATTGGGGAGAGGCTCATTAGTTCCTGTTGAGGTGTCACCCAAGTTGGCTTTTGGGGTTTCTCTGACGTTTGGGTCTGCTACTCTCACAGCGCAGACTTGCGTGGACTCTGGGTCTGAGGGCAACATCATGTCCGCTACCTTCGCCCAACGGCACGCTATCCCATTAGTTAGGCTACCTAAGCCCATGTCTTTTCGTGCAATAGGTCCGTTTTGCCAACCCCAATTTCTTATTGGACTGTACCCCTTACCCTCACTGTGTCTCCGAAGCATCAGGAGATATTCTCCTTTCTAGTTATCTCTGAGGGTATGGATGAGGTACTTCTGGGGTTACCTTGGCTGCACCTCCATTCCCCCCAGATTGATTGGGCAACAGGGAGCATACAAAAATTGGGCAGCTTTTGTGAGAGTCTGTGTCTGAAGGCCCAGGTACCCCCAGGCAAGTTCTATATACCATCTAGAGCTTTAGCCAATCAGCAAAAACACATCCATGCCTCCCAGCTTCTGAGCATGGCAAACGTCACCGGGGAAGGGGTGTTAATGTTAGGCGCTGCACGAGATAGATCCCAAGCCTTGTCTGATGCAGTGATCTCCCATTCAGGCTCGACCGCTGGGATGACTGCTCAGCACAGACTCCGGTCCTAGCACCTTGCCCAGGCTCCTGCTGTATGTGTAGTTACTTCTGGACCTCCAGCTAAGCCTATGGAGACTACTGGTGTACACGTGCAGCGTTATGCTCTGGAGCCTAAGTACAGATTTTACCCTACTGAGCATGTCCATGATGGTGCTCGGATGTCAGCTGCTCTGGTGAGGTGGCAGCTTTTGATTGGTCCACATGCAAGGTCCTGTCAGTCTGGACATGAGCCTAGTGCATAAAAGGCTTTCAGAGGTGCGTTAGTATCATGTGTATTTGCTGTGTGTGTGTAGGTGGGACAGTTACCACCCTGTATGCACGTGTGCCGTCAATGGCACTACGAGTGTGTTTCTAGACAGGTAGTGTAGGGTGGGAAGTCCTGCTTGAACTTAGCGTCTGCACCGGGCATCCTCAGGCGTGGGCTCAAAAGCCACCGTGTGTCAGTGCAGGTTCAATCACCACTGTAGTAGGGGGTGAGTTATAGGGACCCCACTAGCTTCAATTTCACTATGCTCCTGTGACGTCTAACAGGGCATAGCTTAGAGTGCTCTCAGTCCTTGTACTGCTCTGTGGAGTAACAGAGTCAGGCGCCTTGCACTCTGTTCACACCGAGTGACGTTTAACTTGGTGTTTTTACAGTGCTTACTCGCGGCTACGCTCCGCCATTGTTCTCAAGCTGCGGTTTCTCCATCACCGCACGGTGGACCCCTGGTTGCGATCGCACCTTCCCTTAATTCACATTTGGTGCGATCCGCAAACCCTAACAATATGTCACCGAGGTCACGGTGCATAGCCTCGGTGATGTAATACCCGGAGAGAATGCCCCAGCACTGATAGTGTTGAGAGGTTTATATAATGGGCCCATATATATGGGACCAGGTTTTAGGAGCAGCTGGGAGAACTCGGTGGGACTGGCTGCTTCCATATCTCCAATCTAGGCCTGGCAGCTGATATAAGAGGGCAGCTGAGCTGCTCCATAGCTGTTTGGGAGTAGAGGTGGAAACACCTCTGGTGTACTGGTCTTTTCTGCTAAAGGCTGACTATTGTCTGTGAATGAGAGGCAGAAAGAGAGTCTGGAGGTTACTCTGATCGGGTGGGCCCGTTCTATGATATGGACTATTTTGTTTTACCTTTTCTGGTCTTTGTTTTTCTTTATACTGGAAGACTAAGAATTTTAATAAATATTCCTGTGTGAACAAGATGCTATGTGCCTGTGCGTACACCAAATCCACTGCCAGAGACAGTGAGTCCCTACAATGTTAATGGCAATGCTATGAATACACACCTACACATTGCACTTATATCAACAGGTGTTCAAGACCATTTTTTTCAGGTTTGCTTTAGTTCTTTGTGCTTTGTACATATAGAGGTGTGCCCCCCTCATGTTTGGGCTGTGCATCTTGTCTATATAGCTTTCCACGGGCAGGTGCAAAATGATCAGGTAAGGGTGGTTTCACATTAGCGCTTTTGTGCGCAGCGCATCGTGAGCAATAGTAACGCATGCAAAAAACGCATCATGCGTTTTTGCATGCGTTTGCGTTTTTTAGGCGCATTCGTTCTTTATGGGTTAAACCCAGTGTCTACACATTTTTACAACAAAAACGCATGTTCATCAAAAGACTCTCATAGACTGTAATGCATTTTTTGTCGCATTCCATGCGCAAGCGTGCACATGCGGTTTTTTTGACAAATTTCAGTGCACCCAAAAATGCAACATGTTGCATCTGGAATGCAAAGGCGCACACAACTAAAAAACGCATGCGCACGAAAACGCATACGGACGTGTGCAAATACAAGACCATGCGTCCCCCATGTTAAAGAAAGGGGCGCATGACGCATGCGCATGGATGCGCCGCAAACGCTGCGCACAAAAACGCTAATGTGAAACCAGCCTTAGAGTCCTATTCTGCTCCTGTTATTTTAAGTCTGTCACGGGTGTGTCAGGTGTGACAGACAGTCATCCTGGATCCAGCTGTAGAAGGTCATTAAGATTAGCTCTACATGCACCTTCTTGATTTTTTGCATCTCTCTTATGGAGTGATATCCTTTTCCCTGTAGGACCCAACAGTTACCTCAACCTTCTGCTGCTAATTAACACACCCTTGCTGAAGGTTGGAATATCTTCAGTCTCTTCAGCAAGGTGATGGTGTTAGCTCAATTTCCCTCTGTCTGGTTGGAAGTACTGGCAGTTGGCTAGTGTCTTCTTGGAGTATTCTTGGAGGACTCCTGGCGTGATATCTCAATGGTCTTCTCAAGCTAAGTGTATCCCCTCGTTTGCCCACGCTCTCTGTCTTTAATTGTAGGGGGGGCTGACTAGCGCTCATTCTGTTCCCACCCTATCCAGAGCCTATAGCTAGGGTTAGGCAGGGATTAGGTTCCTGCTCAGCGATAGGTGCGGAACCTATTTAGGGATGTCAGGCGAGAAATAGTGTTGTTAGATCTGCCTAGAGGTCTCCACTCCCTCTTCCATAGTGTTTGGGCTTCCCATTCTCTCCCTGTTGTTGTACACCTTGCTTCTCCCTCACCCAGTGTTACAGAGGCCTGCTGGCACATGGCGAGGTGAAATACTAGAGTTCATGACCATCCTGATTGGCTATACCTCGTCGATGTGGGATGGCTTTTACACTTTTTTACGTATTATTTACATGTACTACTACCATATACTGTATGTATTTACTTACTGCAGGGTATTTGCTTACAGTTTTTTTTACAATGTTGGAGACTCAATAAATGCATAAAAGAACCCACTGAGCTACATGTAACCACAAGCTCCAATGTGACCCACCGAGTCGTATAATATGCTTCGATCACAGAGAAAGAGAAGACTGCAGAGTTTGGGTGCAAGCATCATTTTAGTTTTTAGTCAATAATTGCTCCACAGGCGGACACAGACAGGAGAGGCC
This sequence comes from Dendrobates tinctorius, assembly GCF_039654945.1. NCBI lineage: Eukaryota > Metazoa > Chordata > Amphibia > Anura > Dendrobatidae > Dendrobates > Dendrobates tinctorius. Next base: position 38,716,173 of record NW_027361752.1, on the reverse strand, counting down.
CCTGTGCAAGAACAATATATGGGCCCTTCACCGTCCGATAGCTCCTCATAATACGCAGTTCCACCAGCTTTGGAGGTAGGTGTGGCCTTCTAACCTCCTGGTCCACTGTGCGGCTGCACAGATTGCACCGATGATATGTCCGCCCCTGCATACTATCTGCCATCAGTCACTGTTTCAGGATTTTCATGCTGAATCACGCAATATACTTTCTGGTAGCCGATTCTAAAAAAACATCATGGTTGTTCTAGATGCTTTTGGCAATGAAAAGAAAAACTACAAGAAGTCCAGAATATGAGGGAACAATGCGAGGAAACGTAAAAGACTGATAAATTGAGGAAAGGAAATTTGATATGCTTAGTTGGCAGTAAGCGAGAGAGCGCTGGTGTGAGAATGAGAGGAGCGAAGGTGACAAGAAGGTACTTTACAGAAAATACACTTCGGGAAGTCATCAGCATTGGAAAAGAAGAGGGTGTGTGTGAGAACCGGGAATGCCGTGACAGAGGAAGGGAGCAACATTAAGGTTATAAATATGGAGGAAACTATCACCATTAACGTAGCAGTCATAAAGTAAGCGTAAGCGTTTAAAAAGTATTTTCCATCACTCCTACTGATACAATCAGTGATACAATAAATACATATACTTTTAGGGACTTTGGAGTTAATAGAGAGGAGGTAACTGAATAGAGAGCAGCCACAAAAAAGCATCTTCCACTCTGGAGGACCATGCATGTCACAAGCAATCTATTCATTTCAATAGAGATTCTGTAATGCTTTGTTTAACCTGCTGGTGGCGCTGCAGGGTATCTGAGCATTTATTTTTGGCCCCCCACAGATTACTACTGGAGGTTTTCGTATTGTGACTCACATTTATTGTCAGGCAACCCTTCTGAAAATAAATGGAACTGACAGCTCCTCAATGACTCTGTTATGATCCATGGTCATTTCAGGGGTTAACTTTTCACAGCCTCAGTCTGGTCTCATGTTTGCTATTTAGCTCCGCTGCATCCTGCAGGCGGTGTCAGCTATAATTCTGCCTTCGGCGTGTGTATCTGACTCTGGTATATCCTGATTTGTCCTGCTGTGATCCCTGACTTGCCCTGTGTCTGTTTATTCCCTCTCTCTGTCCTGACTCAGTGTTTCCCTGTAAGTTTGTTGACTCCCTGGTTTTGACTTGGCTTGCATTTGGACCTGCTTCTGTCTTTTGTCTTATCACCTACCGACCGTTGATGATCCCCTGACTTGTTTCTGACCACGTCTACTGCTGTGACCTCTGGTACTTCTGCTCCTGACTGTTTCTGACTCGGCTTGTCTGACCACTCTTTCGCCACCTGGTGACACTTTTGCTGCTGCTCAGTGTTGCTACGCTGTGTGTGCAACCTCTCTTGCCTTACCAGTACCCCCCGGTGGAGGTTGCGTTATACTGCACTGCAGGCTCATTATAAGCAAAAAAATATTTTTATAAAATCTATGACCAGCATTAGACTTAGTGATATCAACTGCGGGTGCAGCGCTGGTCTCTGCACTCCGGGTATTCGTCTCACAACACAAACTGACAATGCACTCTGTATTGATCTGAGATGGCAACAGAGTGCACTGTCTTTGTGCACATCACAATGACCTTTGCACACACTCATTAGTTGCTTCAGTACAAAAGATCGCGTCTGAGTCAGTCTCTTGCTGCTAATGTTCATGTTGATTTCCTGAAACGACAGGAAGTTAGAGTCTCAACTAGCCCCAGTGGCCAAAGTAAGAATTGCAAGATTTCAAAATACCAAAATGTTGTAAAAATGCATTTAAGATGAGAACCTAATTGTAAGAGTATGTTATTAGGTCACTTTCTGATAACACATAGCCTTTATTGTCATCAAAGAAATAATTATGTATACAGCGGGAAGGAATTTATGGAAGGAGCTAGAGCTCAGAGTTCAAAGAAGAAGCCCACAGAACCTTCAGGATGTGAAGAGTGTTTGTGTGGAAGAATAGGCCAAAATCACACCCGAGCAATGTCTGCGACTAGTTTCCCCATGCAGGAGGCGTCTTGAAGCTGTCATAATCAACAAAGGCTTTTGTGCAAAGTATTAAATAAATATCAGCAGTCATGTTCAATGCATTTTCCCTCTGTTATTTCTCATTATTAACCGTAACTTAATTTACAGACATCTATGCTTTGGTATTTGTGCCTGTGTGGATTGCATGAGAATTTCACATCAATAGCACCATTAGGAACATTTTTATTTAAAAAAAAAAAAGGTGACTTGTTAGATACTTATTTCATCTTCATCTGCTGTGTATATTATTATATTATAGATACAACTCATTAATGTACTTCTGTTGAAAAAACTCCAGCAATATCCCTGTTTTCCCCAGTTCCACCTCCAGTCCTGTCGGCATGTCAGTGTGCGAAGGGGGCTGGGGTGACTGTTATTTTCAATAGCCAAGTCAGTCCCATTTTTGTCACAAGCTATGCATAGACAGAGAAGGGGGATAGCTTAGCTATCGAAATGAGCTATCTTACCTTAAGCCGAGGGTTGTACCAGGGACCGAGTGGAATCAAGAACATCACTGGAGCTTTGGTAAGAAGACAGGAAAATTATTACAATTGATATAGAATTTTATTTATTTTTTCAATCTTTATATGTAGATACAAAATATGTGAATATATTTTATTTTCTGATGATACAGTCTATTTGGGAAACTTTACATGACATTTTTAATGTTCTTTTGCTCCCATTTCCTTCTGTTTGGTCCCATTAAGTTATGACTTATACACAAGAGAGTTAGAATAGTGAGATTGTGAGAAGATTTGATCTACAATAGCAGACGTCCTTTCTCAGACATCAGTTTAGTTTGTTATTCTCTGCATTGTTGTTATGATGCAGATCCTCAGATTGAAATAAATTCTTTCCATGATCTATTCAGATTCTCAGCTAGTTTGTGGGGGGCTGGTATTGTCTGGGGAGCTGTAGAGAACATGAGCACATCTGCCCCCGCTGAGAAAGCTAAAGTTTTATTCCATCCACGGTCGCACCCCAGGGACTGTGTGTAAAATTGAAATTGGCAGGACAAACTGATCTTTGGAGATTGCTGTATTGATGGTCTAACCAGAATCCCACTTGTGGATGTGCGGCATGTAGCAGTGATACACAAAGGATCCTTCCAGCTCTCACAGAGATGAACCAGGGAGCAGAGTAGCAGTACTTTACATGTCCCTATATGCCTGTACATTGTGGTGGGACCAAACGATGGAAGACTGAAGGTATAGATTATATCATATTCTTTGAGTGCCCATCGGTTCCCCGCTCCCAACTTCACATCAGGCAAGCTACGCAAAAGAGACAACTCCACCCAAGATGGTCGCAAGTTCTCCGACTGGCCATCATGACTGCCTGGGCAAAAACACGTCAACCTCTTGAAAACATGACATTGCCCTACTATGTAGCTCAAGGTGTACTCACCATAGTCATACAGCATTATGATCCTGAAGGTTGACATCTTGGACAAGTGGCACGTCTGGCCTGAACTAAACACCATCCCATGCTGCTGGAAAAGGGAACTTTACCTCTACATCATCGGAGAAGAGCAAGGACACTGGAGGTGGCTGGATTCAACAATCTGACCACCAATAGAGCTACGCTTACACACTCGGTAGGAGCACACCAACATTTTATCTTCATCTGAGAAAAACAGTCTGTTTAGTCTGATCAGAGTTTGATCAGAGTGGCATCAGTTTTTGGCTGGGGTCACACGAGCATACAAAAATATCGGTCCCACTCTGATCCATAGGGACATTTTTTTCTCACTTCTCATCCGTATGCAATTCATATTTTTACTCAGCAGTTATTAATCATTTACATGACCTTTAACAGTTCCCTATGCTACGGAAAAAAAAAGTTTCTCCACCCTCTCTCTTCTGTCAGTCCATGAAAATTGGACAATACTCAGATGTCATTAGAGTGTGCTCGGTTGTCTTTCATGGACCCATAGACTTGGCATTGCAAGTCTTGAGCCTGCATTCGGATCAAAATTGGATGTCTCCGATTTTTTTTTGGTACCTCTCAGTCATAAGAAAAAAATCAGATATGTCCACAGCTCCATAGATTTTCATGGGTACGAGTGCTATCCATGAAAACTACAGATAGCACTGGTCTGGTATGATGGGTGGTGTGCACGAGCTCTAAAGCCATGAGTGTCAGGTTCTCCTTGCCTAAGTAACAGACCACTCTGAGGCTGTAGGGTGGCCGATACCCTAAACAATGAGTTGTAAGCCATCAAATTAAAAATCCCTCCTTTCTTCAGCACGTACAGTATTTTTAAGAAGAGCGGAAATTGCAAAGTTGATGGTTTTTACAAGCACTTTGCAATTTTAACCATTTAGGAACTTGAGACAACTCCGTTAAGATTTACAGACTTCAAAAAAAAAAGTAGGAATAGTTTGTGTAGAATTACCTCCCACCACACGGATGCACCAACAATGGCCGCTCTGAACACGTACAAATAAAGCAGGAACATTCTTTTATTGAAGATTTCCGTGTGACGTCAGGTTGCAGGCAGCTGTTTACACACCAGGGAAATCGTCCTGCAAGTTATGTCAGACATGGCCGTCTGGAGGTTTGTTGGGACTTGATGAAAGCGACGTGGAATGGGAGACAATGAGTTTCAGCAGGTAGGAGGCTTCCCGTCTTCCTTCGGATATTTCCAAATCATGTACAGTAAAATTCATTTTAACCCAGAACACCTAATCCCAGATAATTCAGGCAAAACAAAAATCTTGAACGGTATTTTCTGTCCTATTTCAGTGACGTCTAATGGTCTGGCAAAGCTGATAATACGGCAAAATTCTAGTTTTGAAGTTGATTATTGGAGTTATTTCTATATTTGGATTTTCCATGAAAATTGAAAGGTTATTATATCTCTATAAATGGTCTTTATAATGGTAGGAGATCCAAATTGTTATGCATATGTGGTAGTAAACACAGAGTATAAGGATCTAACTATGAATAAACTGCACAAATTCCACCCGCTTCCTGTACAGACAAAAGCTTCCGTTAACACAGGCCCTAGTGGTTTCATTGCAACTTGGATAAACCCTGCAGGTAAAACTAAAGATGACCACTCAGACCTGGCTTCCTGAAAGGCCATCAAGTGTATCTCTTATGACCTAGGGAACTGAGGGAGAGTGCACAGTATGAAATAAATCCCAGCAGAACACTTATTTGACTGGCCTAGGTAATCAGAAGTAGGAACAGAACTCCAAGCAGAATCCACTAAAGACTATCACCGGCAGACGTTGACAGAAGAGCACAGTACCGCCGTATCGAATCCTGGGGCATGACACAAATCTTCTGCGGCCCATCATGCAGATGTTGATCAAATGATAAAATTCCTTCTACCTGCAGCCAACACTAGGGGGGGACTCTTTGTATACAGATGTAAACATATCTAGTTGAACTCAATCAGAGTTGTAGACATACTTGCCGACAGAGATGAGCGAATTTGTTCGGATTCGGTTCCGAATAAGATCGGAATCAAATATTGTTTTTGCAATATTTGTCAAACACAGCCAAACGTCAGTAGAGTCAATGGGAGTAGAAATTCCTGAATATGTTCGGAACCGATCATAAGACATACATTCGGCACGAATATCGTTCGAATATGGCCCGAATATGTCAAAATCAGATTCGGGCCAAAATCCAAACAAATTCGCTCATCTCTACTTGCTAACTAACTTCTAGGAGACTACTTGAAAAACCGAATGCCACCTAGACTCCCAGAAGGAATCTCTAAAGCTTACAAAGCACATTTATAGAGTGTGGTTGAGGTGTGAAGAGACCGTAAAAGAAAAATGTAAGATGCTCGGGGGAGTATGGATTGCAAAAAGGACATGGTCACGTGGAAACATTTTCACTGCCTAATCTAGTTGAGTCCGCCTCCGAGAACCTTTGGCCACTGCAGTGAATGGTTCTTGTTGTCTTATTAGGGGTAAGGCCATAAAAATATCCACTTAAAGCTGAGCAGGAGTATAAACTAGACCCCAAGACAAGAATTCATTCTTGTAAGCAGGGTTGGATTTAGGAATATAAAGCATGTGCAGTCGCCATGGACACATCAGCCTTGTGCCATGCTGAATGGTGGCACGTCATATGGCGCCCAATGTGTGCTGTCAGAATGAATCTCAGTATTTGTTGTACTACAACATTAGTTAGACATTGTGTAACGTTGTTATTAGATTCCTTTCTTTTATTTGGTCACAGTATGTTTGTACTGCACAAGCACTTTATGGTGGTATTTACACATTGTATGACTCCATATTATGGTACATAGTTAATACAGTAAAAAGAGAAGACAAATGTCTATGGAGAAAAGATGAAGAAAATGGGACCATGCACAAATATAATGCATCATTCAATCCCCCCAAAAACGCTTATTTTTCCCTCCTAAACCCAATTGGTGATCTACTAGACCAAACATTCAGAAAAGATTTTTAAACATTTCCATAAGCATTTCTGGATATCACTTCAATGTTGTCACTGTATATCATTGTGTTTTTTGTTTTCTGCTGCATGGAAGTGTTAAAAATCCAACATATGTAACTTCTATGTGAGCACCATACAGTATGACAGCTACTGTATAAGGGAATGTTCACACGGGAGTTTTTCGAGCATTTTTGTCTGCACCAAATACCAGAGTGGCGGCATTAAAAATGTTGAGTATTTTATGCACTTATTTATGTGCGTTTTGCAGCATTTTTACATGTCTTTTTTGTCCCTTTTATGTGAGTGGGTAAAAAAAAATGTTGCAAAAACGCTGAAAGAATTGACAAAAAAAAATCACAAAAAACGCAAGGAAAACAAAAAGTGTGTTCCTGACATTTTTGCTGGTACTGTAACACACAGCATTTTTTATGCAGAAAAAAAACGCAGTAAAAAAAAAGGAACAAAAATGACACTTGTGAACATACCCTGATAGTTAGGATATGATTGATATGGTTATTGTACATTGTATAATAGACTGTTATGAGGGGGCACCAATAAAAGGTTCCACACAGGACACCATCCAATGTATCGTCCCGCCTAAAAAAAATCCAGTCAAATGAGTTCATGCAGCTGTCAGGCATTATATTTTTATGTACTTTTATTATAGCTTAAATAGAAAACAAAAAATACAATTGCTCCTTTTTTAATGACAATCACCGATCGCCATGAATAAAATGTTGACTGTACTGTATGGATTATTACAAAAATGAAATGGAAAGTTTGGAGAAGTTTGGAAACTTTCGGAGTGAAAAAAGTTCAGTTTCGACAAAGCAGAAACTATGAAGTTATAATGCAATTAGTTGGAAAAAAAAGATGTTCAGACAGGAATTCCACCGACACGGAATTGCTTAGGGTGTGTAACCAGTCAGCCATAGACCTCCATCTCTGCACAGGTATGAGGACGGGACTGGTGATTCACTCTGGACAGGGGATCATGGCTCCACTTGGCTCACAATCTGTAAATCACCGGCATTTTGACATCTCTGAATGCATCATCACACCTTCTTGAAAAAGTAATTGGGCCGTACCATAACATGAAATACCAGGGTAGGCTGTCATTGCATACCTTATATGATGGGGGCTCGCAGATGGCGGCAACAACACCGATCTTACAAATTCTTCATCATTCTCTTATTTTTGTAACATCATCATAAAAAGTGAGTATCAATACTGGGACAAGACTGAACATACACATAGTGTCCTGAGGATGAAACAACTCTGCAGTGTGCTGTGATTGCTATAAGCTAATGTTTCGCCACTGATGAGCTTCCTCACTGGGCCTCCTTCCCTCAAGGGAATTATGCTTTTCTTATCAGCTGTTAAACTATTGAAATATTTTGGACAGTACCTCTATATATTTTAGATGTAATGAGAGACTAGTATTAAGACATGAATACAAAAGTATAGCGGTAACATACTTAATGCATTTCAGACAAGGTCAGACTGAGCACCAGATGAACATCCGGAGGGCATTAAACCAACCAGGGGAAGAGTCTTGAGGAGATCATTTGCATATTCCCAGTGCCTTCTGGGATAAGTGAAGAGTCTCCGCGAGCTCAACGATCACTGGGTTTTGGCGGTTGCAGCTGAAAAGAGGAAATCGGAAAACCAGGGGAAGAGTCTTGAGGAGATCATTTGCATATTCCCAGTGCCTTCTGGGATAAGTGAAGAGTCTCCGCGAGCTCAACGATCACTGGGTTTTGGCGGTTGCAGCTGAAAAGAGGAAATCAGAAAACCAGGGGAAGAGTCTTGAGGAGATCATTTGCATATTCCCAGTGCCTTCTGGGATAAGTGAAGAGTCTCCGCGAGCTCAACGATCACTGGGTTTTGGCGGTTGCAGCTGAAAAGAGGAAATCGGAAAACCAGGGGAAGAGTCTTGAGGAGATCATTTGCATATTCCCAGTGCCTTCTGGGATAAGTGAAGAGTCTCCGCGAGCTCAACGATATTTGGCTCATCTTTCATCGTTTTTAAGAAATCTCAAGATGGAAGAGGCCAGGAGCCATTTGGTGAGCTGCATTTCTTGCTACATGTTCACAGATTTACCAGTGGAAAAGCCAAACTTCACATGCCACAAATGCAAGCTTGTGTCCCTGTTGGAGGAAAAGTTGAAAAATCTCGAAGAGAGGTTAGCTACGTTGAAGATCATTAAGGAAGGTGAAGAGTTCTTGGACAGAGCAGAATTATCTCTTCATGTTACAGAAAGAGAAGAAATTCGAAGTGCACCTGAAGAAACAGAGGAATGGAGACATGTGACCCAGAGAAGCAGGAGGATCAGGAGGCAGTCAGCACCCATACTGCTCAGAAACCAGTACCAGGCTCTCACGCAGGAAAACGATGAAGAAATACATCAGGATAAGACTTTGCCAACAAACAGCAACCTTGTACGCCCTCAGAGTCCTCCTGGATGGAGAAAGAAAAATGTTGTGAAGAAGAAACGGAGAGTGGTGGTCATGGGGGATTCCCTGCTGAGAGGAACAGAGGCCGCTATCTGCAGACCGGATATAACTACAAGAGAAATGTGCTGTCTTCCAGGTGCAAAAATTAAAGATGTGTCTGACAGGATATCAGGACTCTTCAGACCTACAGATGACTACCCATTCCTGCTACTACATGTGGGGACAAATGACACCGCAAGAAACGACCTGGAAATCATCTGCAGAGACTTTGAAGACTTAGGCAAGAAAGTGAAAGAACTGGGAGCGCAGGTGGTCTTCTCTTCCATCCTCCCAGTGGATGGCCATGGAACAAGGAGGTGGAATAAGATTCTGCAGGTGAACAACTGGCTACGTCGATGGTGCCGTCAGCAACGATTTGGATTTCTGGATCACGGAGTGAACTACTTATACGATGGACTACTTGCTAGAGATGGGGTGCACCTTACGAAGACTGGAAAGCATGTATTTGGAAGTCGCCTTGCTACACTTGTAAGGAGAGCTTTAAACTAAAACAACATGGGAAGGGAAGCAAAAGACCAGAAAAAGCCATACACCTGACAAATGCTATTGAGAACTCTGCTATTAGAAGTGGAAAGGAAGAACAAAGACAAAAGAATCTAATTAATAAAAATATTGGAGAAAGAGAAACCAATCACAAACTAAAATGTTTCTATACTAATGCACAAAGCATGGGCAACAAACAAGGAGAATTGGAACTACTAACACAGGAACAGAAATATGATGTAATTGGAATCACTGAAACTTGGTGGGACAATACACATGATTGGAATACAAGACTAGAAGGATACAACTTATTTGCAAGAAACAGACTTGATAAACGAGGAGGGGGTGTCGCATTGTATGTTCAAAACGCGTATATCTGCACAGAGATTGAAGCTTCAGAGACTGGGAGTTCTGTGGAAACTGTTTGGGTAAGAATACAAGGACAGAACAATGGAAAGGACACCATTGTAGGCATTTACTACAGGCCGCCTGTGCAAGCCGAATATATAGATGAACTCTTTATGCATCAGATGGCCAAGTTCTCCAAAAAATATGACATAGTTGTCATGGGAGATTTCAACTATCCAGACATTTGTTGGGAATCTCTCTCAGGCAAAACTAACAGGTCAAGGAAATTCTTATCCTCTCTTGCTGACAACTTTATCTTCCAAAAGGTAAGGGAGAAAACAAGGGGAACTGCTACCTTGGATCTAATCCTTATAAACAGGGAGGAAATGGTTGAGGAGGTAAAAGTGGCTGGGACCCTAGGAGGTAGCGACCATGCTATTTTAGAATTTTGGATTACTAGAGGTGGAAGACCTGTGAAGACTCAGACGTCAAGGTTAGATTTCAGAAAGGCAGATTTTAAGGGATTCAGAAAGAGAATTGGAGGGATCCAATGGCTGGATATCCTTAAAGACAAAAATGTCCAGGAAGGATGGGAAATCTTGAAAAATGAAATTCTCAAAGCACAGTTGTTAACAATTCCGAAAAGAGGGAAGAATAGGAAGCATTTAAGGAAACCAGGATGGATGAACACAGAACTTAAGCACATGCTAAAAAGGAAGAAAAAAATGTTTATAAAATGGAAAGAGGGAGGCATATCTAAAGAAGAATATAATGCTGTCTGCAGAACCTGCAGGGCACAAATCAGATTAGCTAAAGCTGAAAATGAACTGAGGCTTGCAAGAGATGTCAAAAGCAATAATAAAGGATTTTGGGGATATGTCAAAAGTAAAAGAAAAGTCAAAGATGCTATAGGATTTTTACAGGATGAAAATGATGAAATGGTAAGACAGGATGTTGAGAAGGCTGAACTTTTAAATTCCTATTTTGCATCTGTTTTCTCTCAGAAAGGAAATGCAACATCAACTGTTATTCACTGTCCTATTAAGGGAATAGAAGAATCCAGGATATCTATAAACAGAAAGATAGTGAGGAAACACTTAGCTAACCTAAATGAATTCAAGTCTCCAGGTCCAGATGAATTACACCCCAGAGTACTGAAGGAGATAGCAGAAGAAATTTTTGAACCCCTCTCCATAATCTTTGAAAATTCTTGGAGAACAGGAGAAGTGCCAGAAGACTGGAGAAGAGCAAATGTTGTTCCTATCTTCAAAAAGGGGAAGAAGGTGGACCCAGGCAACTATAGGCCGGTGAGTCTGACTTCTATACCAGGAAAGATCTTTGAACAAATTATTAAACAACATGTATGTCAATACCTGGATAAGAATGAAGTGATTAAACAGAGTCAGCTTGGGTTTCTAACCAATAAGTCATGTCAGACTAACTTAATTTCCTTCTATGACGGTATCACTGATTGGGTGGATCAAGGAAATGCTGTAGATATAGTATATCTTGACTTCAGCAAAGCATTTGACAAAGTCTCTCATACAATCCTTATTGAAAAAATGACTAAGTATGGAATGGACAAGGCAACTGTTAGGTGGATTCACAACTGGCTTAGTGATCGGACCCAAAGAGTGGTCGTAAATGGCTGCACATCCAGTTGGAAGAATGTCTCAAGTGGGGTACCACAGGGCTCTGTCCTGGGCCCTGTATTGTTCAACATCTTTATCAACGATTTAGATGAAGGAATTGAGGGTAAACTGATTAAATTTGCTGATGACACAAAGCTAGGAGGGATAGCTAATACTAGAGAAGAGAGAGAGAGGATTCAAAAAGATTTAAATAAACTGGAGAAGTGGGCAGCAACTAACAGAATGGTTTTTAACAGGGAGAAATGCAAAGTACTACATCTGGGCAATAAAAATGAAAAAAGTATATATAGAATGGGAGGAATAGGGCTAAGTGACAGCACATGTGAAAAAGACTTGGGTATACTAATAGATCACAGACTGAATATGAGTCAACAGTGTGATGCAGCAGCAAAAAAGGCAAATGCAATTCTAGGATGTATTAACAGAAGCATACAGTCTAGATCACGTGAAGTCATCATTTCCCTCTACTCCTCTTTGGTCAGACCTCATCTGGAATATTGTGTCCAGTTTTGGGCACCACATTTTAAAAAAGACATCAACAAACTGGAGCAAGTTCAGAAAAGAGCGACCAGAATGGTGACCGGTCTGCAAACCCTGTCTTATGAGGAAAGGTTGCAGGATTTGGGAATGTTTAGTTTGCAAAAGAGAAGACTGAGAGGAGACTTAATAGCTGTCTACAAATATCTAAAGGGCTGTCACATTGTAGAAGGATCAACTTTATTCTCATTTGCACAAGGAAAGACTAGAAGCAATGGGATGAAACTGAATGGGAAGAGACACAGATTAGATATTAGAAAAAACTTTTTGACAGTTAGAGTGATCAATGAGTGGAACAGGCTGCCATAAGAAGTGGTGAGTTCTCCTTCAATGGAAGTCTTCAAACAGAGGCTGGACAGACATCTGACTGGGATGATTTAGCGAATCCTGCTTTGAGCAGGGGGTTGGACCAGATGGCCCAGGAGGTCCCTTCCAACTCTACGATTCTATGATTCTATTCTATGATTCATTAGCTCTGACGCAATAATGGGTCCATACAAAAACATCTCAAGTCTCAAATTTATATGTTCTCCTTATGAGTCCGCCAATCTCTCCATACTTCCACTTTCACAAAACAAATGTTAATGGCATCAAGTGACCTTGATCCTAATATTTTTGCGTCTGGGATATAGATAAATCAGATGCTCCTGTACACATAATTATGTGTCAGCCCCCTGACCCTGTGTCCTCTATTCAACTGTTCTTAATGACTGGTGTGAATAACAAAGAACCCAAAAAATATTAAAGGGATGGTTGAGATCTACTTGGAGTTATCTTCTGTATAACCTATTTAGTAATTTTCTGTGTTGTATTTATCGCAGGGTATCTGACAAGACTGCTGCAGAATCACACTGTATCTGCCTGTGACGGGGAACATCTGACGCTCCAGTGTCCTCGTCATTCCACCATCAGCATCCAGTCAGCGATTTATGGGCGTCCGTCACATCTCCCTCCAATGTGTACCTCGTTATCACCAGAAACCATGCACAGCCCTCACCACAAGTGCCTCGCACAAACTGCACTTCAGGTGAGTGTCAGTGGTGACAAATACGTCCCCCTTATAATGACTACAGGTATATGGTACCGGATGCAGGAGGGGCTTATTTAAGTCAGTAATTTGTAAAAGAGGAAGCAGCCTTTCTCCAAAATAGATTTGGTTTCAAATCTGAAGTAGGACCTGTTGATTGAAAGTAAAAAGTTATAGAAAGGTAGGCACCCATTGTACTCATCTTTGTCTTGCATCATCAAAGGGGTTGTCCAGGACAGACTTAATTATGATGCATCCATAAGATAGGTCAGCAATATGAGATCAGTGGGGGTCTGACACCCAACACCCCACCAATTAGCTGAAAAGTACTAGTACTACAGTAATATGGGAGGCAGCTATGTTCCATCCCATACATTGCTTAGCTCCATCACCTCTCGGTGCAGATTTCAGCTAAGCAGTAGATTGGTGGTGGTCAAACCCACACCCGTCTCATAACTTATGGATATACTTAAGGGGTTCTCCAAGAGTGTGATAAAATTACATGTCTGGATGGGTTGTAGTCTGACTAAACACTGCTCCCGAGACCTGTGTCTCAATGTCAGAGGAGTTGAATTGTAAAAAGACATTCATCAGTGAGATGCTAAAGCCGGTCTGTGACATGAGAAGAAATAGATCTCCTTGCTGACTGCGCACAGAGGACTGAGGCTTGAGAGTAGATTTCCTTTGTGCTGAGTCATTGAGCAGATTTATTTTTTCTCATGTCACAGCCCTGCTCCAGCAGCTCACTGAGGTATGTGTGTTTAAGATCCTGTTTTTCTGACAGTTGAGGCGCAGATCTCTGGAGCTGTTTCTTCACACTGCAACCATCCTGACACATGAAAAGGACAGGCTACAGTTTGAATGACATGATGGGGGGGCCATGTCATCAGATTATTGCAGAACTCTGTTAACGATTGTCGAGAGAAATGGGGGGAGGTGGAAAAAGAGATCCTATGCATATCTCTGGCAGCAGACCAGCTTTCTCGGGGGAGAGAGTTTTTGAGGAGCTAGGCTCAATACTCAGAGCTTGGACAGCTCAGATGCAATTATCTTTAGCCAGTGGATAGAGGGCAGTGGATTTATTTTGTTGTAATGACACTTGCTTTGCTATGTATGAATATAATATAGAGATGGATGGTTGAAGACAATTTTTGAATAATTGGACTGAAATTACTTCATATACCAACCGTCTTACTCAGAAGAAGGTGATCCCATGAGTAAATTTGCCTCCAAATTGTAACATTAACCAGTGAGAAATCCAGGACTGAAATCTAGAAGGGTGCAAGTATATCAGGCTATTTTGGTCTTGTCTTTTACCAGTTCCTTAAAGAGGTTGTCCACCTTTGGGCCCTTTTTTTTCCTTAAATGCAAGTCATTTGGCCTAACAATCACTGTTGCAATTAAGCTTCATTAAAAGGGTTGTCTGGTCTAAAATGAAAAGTTTGCAGTCACTCTTAAGACTGAATTTGCTGGTTTCCGACCCGGGAATTGCGGCGATGTATGCAATATGCATACTCCTTGACAGAAGTCGTCTAGTAGGCACGGCCTCGCTCCATACCAGTGACCCTGTTGGAAGAAGGCATAAACCATGTCTGATTTTTGTCTGATCAAGTCCAAAATTGATCCAAGTGTTGAATCAAACCCACCAATGCAGCCCTATGGATCCGTGAAAAAATTCGGGCAGCACTTGGATGTCATCCATGTACTGTCTGTTTTGTTTTGGACTATTTGATAGAAGAAATTGGAAAAACTTTTTTTTTGTTTCCCAGCTGAAAAAAAAAACTGATAAAAAACGCTGATGGAACCTGAACCATTTTTCTATGAGAAAATATCTGACTTAACCCAGCAGGAAGTACGGCGGCGTCTACAAATCACTAAAATTGACAAATCCCTGGGCCCGGATGGGATACACCCCCGGGTACTGCAGGAATTAAGCACAGTCATTGATAGACCACTATTTTTAATCTTTAAAGATTCCATAATAACAGGGTCTGTGCCACAGGACTGGCGTATAGCAAATGTGGTGCCAATATTCAAAAAGGGGACAAAAACTGAACTTGGAAATTATAGGCCTGTAAGTTTAACCTCAACTGTGGGTAAAATCCTGGAGGGTTTTCTAAGAGATACTATACTGGAGTATCTGGAGAAGAATAACCTTATGACCCAATATCAACATGGGTTTACAAGAGACCGTTCCTGTCAGACTAATCTGATAAGCTTTTATGAAGAGGTAAGTTCCGGACTGGACCAAGGGAATGCAGTGGACGTGGTGTACATGGACTTTTCAAAAGCTTTTGATACGGTGCCACACAAAAGGTTGATACATAAAATGAGAACAATGGGGATAGGGGAAAATATGTGTAGGTGGGTTAAGAGCTGGCTCAGGGATAGGAAACAAAGGGTGGTTATTAATGGAGCACACTCGGACTGGGTCACGGTTAGCAGTGGGGTACCACAGGGGTCAGTTTTGGGCCCGCTTCTTTTTAACATATTTATTAATGACCTTGTAGGGGGCATAGAGAGTAGAATTTCAATATTTGCAGATAACACTAAACTCTGCAGGGTAATTAATACAGAGGAGGACAATTTTATATTACAGGAGGATTTATGTAAACTAGAAGCTTGGGCTGATAAATGGCAAATGAGCTTTAATGGGGATAAATGTAAGGTCATGCACTTGGGTAGAACGAACAAGTTGTATAATTATGTGCTTAATTGTAAAACACTGGGCAAAACAGTCACTGAAAAAGACCTGGGTGTATGGGTGGACGACAAACTCACATTTAGTGGCCAGAGTCAAGCAGCTGCTGCAAAGGCAAATAAAATAATGGGATGCATTAAAAGAGGCATAGATGCTCATGAGGAGAACATAATTTTACCTCTATATAAGTCACTAGTGCGACCACACTTAGAATACTGTGTACAGTTCTGGTCTCCGGTGTATAAGAAAGACATACCTGAACTGGAGCGGGTGCAGAGAAGAGCGACCAAGGTTATTAGGGAACTAGGGGGTCTGCAATACCAAGACAGGTTATTACACTTGGGGTTATTTATTTTGGAGAATCGAAGGCTTAGGGGTGATCTTATTACAATGTATAAATATATGTGGGGACAATACAAAGACCTTTCTAATGATCTTTTTACTCTTAGACCTGTGACGGGGACAAGAGGGCATCCTCTACGTCTGGAGGAAAGAAGGTTTAAGCATACTCACAGACGCGGATTCTTTACTGTAAGAGCAGTGAGACTATGGAACTCTCTGCCATATGATGTTGTAATGAGTGATTCACTACTAAAATTTAAGAAGGGACTGGATGCCTTTCTTGAAAAGTATAATATTACAGGGTATATACACTAGTCTCCTTAATATTGCGTTGATCCAGGGAGCTAGTCTGATTGCCGTATGTGGAGTCGGGAAGGAATTTTTTTCCCCAATGTGAAGCTTACTGTTGCCACATGGGGTTTTTTTGCCTTCCTCTGGATCAACATGTTAGGGCAAGTTAGGATAGGATATGGGTTGAACTAGATGGACTTAAAGTCTCCCTTCAACCTTAATTACTATGTTACTATGTTACTATGTTACTATGTTTTGAATGAGCCCTTATTCTAAGCTCCTGTAAGCTGATTTTTGGCCACAGACCACATGAAAATTGAATGTGTCGGGCAACAAACAGCCTGTAAAAGTTAAAACAGTGCAAAATTTTTAATGAAACGTAATAGCAAAAAATATTTTTAGACTTAATTGCATTTAAGTAAAAAAAAATTAAAAAATGACCTCAACCCTTTTAAATATGTAACGTAAACCATTAATTTAAGAGAGAAACATCCAGTAAGGGACAGAGGTACACTTACTTTTTCAGTCAAGGAACAAGAGAAAGAAACTCTTACACAAGCACTAATATAAATAATAATATCGCCAAATCATGTCCAGATATTGGGCGTTCTTCAGAGTATTATTACACAGCAAACTACAAAAGCTTATAGTGCTGTGATTTGCATGCAAGCATTATAGAGCCATAAGTGTCTTTGGTATTGCCTTCATGATGGTGTCAGATAGTCTACAGGCTCCTGAGATGTAAATCTGCAACTGTATATGGTGAAGTTGGAATAATCTGGATCCTCATTGTTCCCGTTAATGTATCAGTCAAGACTGGGGACTTTTTATTTTTACTGACTTCGTTTATTATGGAATGACTCCGCCTGCATTACTTATCAGATTTTTCTAAAAACGAATGAAAGTGGAGAACATTTTAAATGGAATATTCCCAGAAAACTTCCCAAAATTAAACCTGCAGATTAATAGAAGTATATTCCATTTTCCAGCAGGGTCGCTTTTAGCAAAACGGATATTATTTCATATATCGTCTTTTCAAATGTAGATAAGAAACATTTACCATGACTAAGTATGTAGATAAGATGTAGAACAGGAAAGTTACAGGGGATTGGTTTTCCTTCCTTTTTAACCATATAATGTAATACTCATATTATAGTCACACAGCATGAGGTAAGATGAAGTGATTACAGATGACGGCTATGTATAGCGCCATGTGATACCGTACCATTGTTTGGACATATACTGTATACATTGTTATCGGGTGATACATATTCACAAGGATTTTATGTTTTCTTTTAGAAAGTCCTGGATGAATGCCAGAATCTGAGATCCTGCCAGCTCCTTGTGAATAGTCGTGTTTTTGGGATAGACCCATGTCCGGGAATTACTAAATATCTTTTGGTGTCGTACAAGTGCAAACCTAGTACGTGCATTTAATATAGTTTTATAATATTTATTATATTATATTGTTCTCTTGGCATGTAACAGTAAAGGGAGATGGTGGAAGATTGATGCCAATTTGGTCATGGCTCTGTTCACATCTATTCAAACACCAGATCGGCCACATTGCAGCTTAATGCAGGTGAATGGGGTTGCAATTTGACCCGTAAGGTACCATGTCAAGAAATTTTCAAAAAGTTTGTAACCATTTAGATTTTTTGCTACTTGCTTTTTGCAGTCGCAGTATTCACTTTCACTATGTTGCAATGTAGCAGCAACATGCAGTGATCTTTGGCCATGTGACATGTGTCACAGCCATTGTTAACATGTAGCCCCACATTTATTGGGTCCATTGGGTTTTAACATGATTTATGTGGTTTTTCTATGGATTGGGCTGGATTCTCACACCACTGAGACTCCATTCTATTAAGTTTCAGAATATTCATGCTACTAAATAACAAAAAAGTCGAAACCCAGTAGAAAACAGGCAGCCCTCAGGCAGTTTTTTTGGGTGTCATTGCAACCTCTGCATTCCTTATAGCCATTGGTGTAACCTGTAGCTTTCAAAATCTCTAAAAGGTCCCCTAACTATCATGGGTCTTTAATAGTATTGCTATCATATGAGCCAAAAGGGCCATTTGGGCATTTTTAGGCTTGAGGGCCCTGGTGCGAATGCAACCACTGCTCAAACTATAATTACGTCCCTGCCAAAATCTGATCTCCTGTCCTTAAAACAATCAATGAAAGACACTAACCTACAGTCACCAAACTTACAATATGGTGCTGTGGGGAAGGTGACTTGACGGACAGACTTGACTGGAAGTAGGAGGGGACGATTTGTGCACTACAGACGAAGATTGGCAATGACAGAAAGGTAACAGCAGGGAGAGACAGAAAAGGGAGTGCAGTACCGAAATTTGACCACAAGATGGCAGGGGGGAGTGTAGTTCAGGACTTAACATCAGCTTAGGGCTATAGAAACTGCTTAGTCATGGGGGGCGGGGAGATAGGAACCCAGGAGTGGAATTCCCAGTGAGAGAGGGGATAAATAGGACTGGTTGGGGTTCCAGAGAGGTTAGTCCCAGGAGGAGCTCAGCAGAGGAAAACTCAGGACAGAAGACTGAGAACGGTGAAGAGCTCGACCAGGGGACTGACAGGAGAAGACAGTCAGGGGGTTGGCCCTGACACGACGTACCGCAGGACAGACGAGGCCCCGGAAGTACCGACTGGACGACGACCTCGGGCAGGTGAAGCGCTGGTGGTAGATTGGTCTAGGACAGCCCCAGCGAAAGATCCGCGAGGGACGTCATCACGACTAAAGGAGAAGTGAAAGGTACCTGGGCCTGGAAATGGAGAGCTGTAAAGGAACTGCGGTGCATGGCTAAGGTCGTCAGGAGGACGGCCAATAAACCCGGATCTGTTACAACTGAATTCTGCCTCCGTCTCGTCTTTGCATCGTCCGGTCGTGGTAAGCAGTGGACCACCCCCCAATCCGGCCCCCTACCACAGTGCCCCCTTTGTTCTTTTGATTCCCTCTTATGATTATCTTTGTGATCTAACAGAAAAATATAATATTTTATCATGGGACAACCCCTTTTAATTTAGCAACATGTCTCTTAGTACTCAAAGGATCCAGTCAATAAACCAAGAACAACATCACGTTGGCAGTGTTTGTCATTATTTCAAAAGATACATAATGTATATAAAATAATACTGTTCATACAATGCATAAATACTACCAATATACCATATTTAAATAATACCACTATATAATATCCCTATACAGTATCCAAATTATATGACCCTTTCATGGATTGTCCTCATAATATTGCTATCCAATTTTATGATACAGTTAATAAATATTACCGCCTTACTTCCATACATACGTTATACTTACCTATATATTCATTTTTGGGGGGATTTTTTGAAAATAATCCTATGTAAATAATGTTGCTTTTCACGACTCAGACCCCTATAGCTCCTTACAGCTTACTTTTCCCCTCTGAAGGCACATTTCTGTCTCTCTGTGTATTTTCCTATGTCACACTCTGAACTATTACCCAGCGTCCGCCCTGTACAGCTACATCTTTACTTGAGATGTTTTCCAACTTACTGTGCTGATTACAGTACATAGAAAAGGACTTTGTTTTCTGCTTGAATGGAGGGAATAATCCTATTAAACAAGTGTGCGCTCTCTGCCAGTGTGTAAGAGGCTTATTTTACAACAGTAGAAAGAGATTTTTCTTTTTCAAAAACTGTCTCTGGCAACTGACCAGCAACTCGTTTCCCTGCGTCTGATGCTTGTGGGAGATTACAGTCACTTATCTACCACCTGAAAATGTTACAACCAGCTCCTCACTGTCCCTACTGTCTGCGCCAGCTTGTCTCTAATAGGCAAAATTTGCAAAACAAAATTTCTAAAATTGGATTAAGAATAAAAAAATACTTGTTTTGTGTACACAGTTGCTATGCAGATATACTGTATGCGTCTCCATGGTTACAGACTACAAACAAATCCTGTGTAGTCTGATTTTGCAGTAATGTGTTACTCTAGACCTGTAACGCATTGTTATGCATTGGAGCTGGATACAAAGACTAACTGATTAACATAAGGTAAGGAATTCGGCAAAGTGTGATGCTCTGCCCAAAAAGATGTTTAGAGTTAAATAGTTGGCAAATAGAATTATGTTTATTAGATTCCACAGACTGATAGATCACAAACTGGTTTTCAGCTGTGGACAGGAGACTTTGCCAGGTAAATTTTTTTGCCAATTTTTCAACTCTAAACCTCTTGTGAGCAGCGCACCGCACTTTGACGAATTTCTATATTGCTACTTAAAGAGAACCTGCCACCAGAAAAAAACGCTATTAACCTGCAGATCATAGAACCAAAGAAAGGCAGAGATGGAAGAGACCTCCAGGGTCATGGTTTCCAGGTTTCCAACCCTCTAGTCAATGCAGGATTCACTAAATCATCCCATACATCCCATACATCTGTCCAACATCTGTTTGAAGACATCCATTGAAGGAGAACTCACCAACTCTCATGGTAACCAGTTTCACTTGTTGATCGCCTTCACTGTCAAAAAGTCTTTTCTAATATCTAATCTGTGTCTCCTCCCATTCAGTTTCACTCCATTGCTTCTCGTGTTTCCATGTGCAAATGAGAATAAGGATGATCCCCATACAATGTGGCAGCCCTTGAGATATTTGTAGACAGCTATTAAGTCTCCTCTCAGTCTTCTCTTTTGCAAGATAAACATTGCCAATTACTCTAAGCCTTTCTCATGGGACATGGTTTGCAGACTGGTCACCATCTTGGTTGCTCTTCTCTCAACTTGCTCCAGTTTGTTCATGTTTTTTTCAAAATGTAGTGCCTAAAACTGGACACTGTATTTCAGATGAGGTCTGACCAAGGAGGATTAGAAGGGGATAATTACTTCATGTCATCTAGACTCTATGCTTCTCTTAATACATTCCAGAACTGTGTTTGCATTTTTTTGCTGTTGCATCACACTGTTGACTCATGTGCAGTCTGTGATCTATTAGTATATCAAGTCTTTCTCACGTGCTGTTGCTTAGTTCTATTCCTCCCATTCTGTAGATGTAATTTTTATTTTTCTTGCCCAGATGTAGAATCTTGCATTTCTCCCTGTTAAATGCTAATCTATTACTTGCTGCCCATTGCTTAACTTATCAAGATCCTTCTGAATCCTTTCTCTGTCTTCTCTAGTGTTAACTATCCCTCCTAGCTTTGCATTGTCTGCAAATTTGATTAGTTTACCTTCAGTTCCCTTATCTAGATCATTTATAAAACTGTTCAACATTACTGGGGCGAAGACAGAGCCTTGTGGTACCCCACTTGAAACATTCTTCTAATTGGATGTGCAGCCATCTTGGTCTCTTTAAATGCTTCCAATTCTTCCTTCTTTTTGAAATTGTTACTGATTGTGCAGTGAAAATTTAATTTAGAACATCCAGCCACTGAACCTTTCCTATCCTCTTCCTGAGTCCATAAAAATATGGCTTTCTGAACTCCATCCTTAAAATCTGAGTCCTCTCAGGTCTTCCTCCTCTTGTAATCCAAAATTCAAGGATAGTATGATTTCTGCCTCCTAAATTACCAGCCACCTTTATTTCCTTAACCATTTCCTCCGTTTGTGAGAATTAGGTCCAGGATGGCAGATGTCCTTGTTATCTCTTCAAAATAAAATTGTCAGTGGGGGCGTGGCTATGTAGTGGAGGTGGACAGATGCGCTCTGCAAGAGCTCCTGCCCATCCTGCATCTACCCTGCAAATACCGCCTGTCTACCGCTGTATATCTGGCAGCGCTTGGTGTCCCTGGGTACCGGTACCCCCCGGGAACTCCGCGGGAGGGCACAGGACAGCTCCGATGAGCGTGAGACCTGGAAAGCCGGAGTGGACGGCGGGGCCCACACGAGGCGGCGGCCATCTTTGACGCGCACTCTATCAGAGGGAGCGGCGGCGTCCAGCTTCCAGCGCTGCAGCGTCACCGGGCAGCGACCTGTATCCTGCAGAATCAGAGGGATGTGCGGTGAGTGCCCTGAAAGATGGGCCCTGCATTACTCCCTCCCTCTTATTAACTGACTCGCTGGCCTGTTGGTGACACTACTGTCGGAGAACTTGCTCCCTCTCCCACTGCTGCTGTCTCTGAGGGTGGATTTCTCTCCCCCTCCCCCCTGCCATAGAAGCCTCAGTGATATGGTGTTTCCGTCTGCACGGATACTGCTCCCAGGCCACAATTAGTAAACCTGGTCCCTGCTGTGTATATAACTGCAGTGGAAGGAATCCTGGACTGCACATTTCTAGTTACACCGGTGTATCTCACTGCTCTTAACCATGAATCGATCTAAAGGACCGACGGCAGCAGAAAAATTAAAGGAATTTGTCAGACCCGACCCTTCTGAGAGTGCACATTCTCTAAGGAATACCTCTTCACAACCTCAGCGTAAAAATCGTCCCTCAGGGGGTGGAGAAGAGACTGAGCAGGAAGAAATGACTCTTAAGCAGGCATCTGAACAGTTGATGCAGGCTATCTCCCTCACTAGGACATCTCTGATGGAGAAAATAGAGGATGTCTACACTAAGGTGGGGAGACTCCGTCAAGATATGCAGGCCATGAGGGGACGCATCACAGAGGTGGAGGCAAGAGTGTCCCAGGTGGAAGACACCATTACGCCTATGGAGGCCAAGTTAACCAAGGTAGCGGGATCTATGAACACCTGGAAGCAGAAGGCAGACGACCTAGAGAACAGAATGTGTCGGAATAACATCCATGTCATCGGTCTGCCAGAACGCTCTGAAGGTCAGCACCCTGAGCAATTCCTGGAGGGCTGGCTTAAGGCCTCTCTGGGAGATGAATTCTCCTCGGTGTTCGCTGTTGAGAGAGCCCACAGAGTTCCCACAAAACCTCTACCTCCGGGAGGCCCACATAGACCCTTCCTAGCACGTCTCCTCAACTGTAAAGATAGAGACACCATTCTACGCCTTGCACGACAAAAGAGTCCCATCAAGTTCAACAATGCTGTGATCTCAATCTTCCCGGATTTCTCCATGGAACTTCAGAAGCAACGTGCACAATTCATTGACATCAAGAAGCGGCACAGGGATCAGGGAAAGGAACATTGTATATTCAATGATTTATCCGGTTCGACTTCGGATTGTCCACGGGGGTTCCTCCGTGTTTTTCGCGGATCCAGCGGAGGCTACCGAGTGGCTGCGGTCCCATAGAGGATCTCCTGCAGAGTAATCTTAGTGTGCCTACTTTCATCTGGATCGTTTAATTACAGGCTTAATCGGAGCTCTCCTGGCGAGCACCCAGATAACTACAATACCGGACACTGCGTTCAGTGATGGTATCCCCTTGTTTACTTTTCAATAGGGGCACGGGACCTTGCTCCTATACCGTTAGATTTAGGTTCTGTTTTCTTTTTTTCAAAAGCTTTAGTCTTAGCTTTAAGTGTTACTTAGGTAAAAGTTGCAGCCATTGGAAGTCCTGTTATTTATGTGATGTCCCTGAATTCTACTCGGGCACCGATGCGCAACATGCCCGGATAAGTGGAGATGGGTTCTGAATTAATATGCATGACATGGAATGTGAGGGGTATCAAAACCCTCCGGAAAAAGAATAAAGTATTCTCACAAATCAGGCACTATCACCCTCACATTGTGGCTCTGGTCGAGACGCACCTGACCAGAGATACAGCTCGGAGCGTACAAAAAACGTGGGTTCAGTGGTCTATACACGCATTTCACACCAGCTATTCCAGGGGAGTCTCACTACTAATACACAAGGACGTTAGATGGGAGGTCCGGGAGGCCCGGAGAGACTCTGAAGGGCATTTCATATTTTTGTATGCACTGATCAACTCTAGGAAATATGTTATTTTGTGTGTTTATAATCCCCCTCCAGCTGTTACGTCAATTCTCCAGAAGGCATTGAGTTTTGCTCTGAATTATCCAGACGCAGATGTCATTTGTATGGGGGACTTTAATTTGGTTATGAATAGTCACCTTGATAGGTTGAGATTGGATGATGGGATACAGAGTGGGACCCCGGCAACAGCTACATCCCAATTATCACAGTTTATAGAAGGTAGTGGATGGCTAGACCTATGGAGAACGTGCCACCCCGAGATGAGGGAATATACTTGCCATTCATCCACTAAGCGTTCCTTATCTCGCATAGATTACATTTTTGGATCTAGAGGTCTGGCAATGCGGGTAGATAACATTTGAGCATGGTAGTAGAGGGATTTCAGATCATAGACCGATCATTCTTAAACTTAAATATGGCCCACCAAGTGGTAGGATCGTATGGAAATTAAACCTTTTCTGGCTGAAGTTGGTAAAGTCACCTGACAGAACAATTGACCAATTACACGGCTTCGTCTCCTTCCACCCCGAACCCCAGATTGTTAACTTATTTTGGGACACCCTTAAGGTGTACTTGAGGGGTTGCTTGCCTTCTACGATCTCCTACATCAAACGGGGGACGTCGGGGGAGGATGACGAGATAGAGCAACGTTTGAAAGATTCTGAGGCCGCTTACACATCTGATCAAACTAGTGGTAACCAAGTGGAGTGGTTGACTGCCCAAAGATTATATACTCAACACATAGACTCTAAATCCAAACGTAAACTATTCTTTACTCGCCAGTCCTACTTTAAACTAGGGAACCAATCCAGTAAATTTCTGGCTTATTTGGTGCGTCAGCACAATACAACTAACACAATATTACAGATCCGCAGCTTAGACGGTACATTGGTATCCTCAACCGAAGAGATAATGGGTTGTTTTCATGATTATTATAGTTCACTGTACAGCTCAAAAAATGACATTGATAGCCAGGGGTGTCTAGACTACCTATCAGATATAATGTTTCCCATATTGAGTACTTCTCAGCGGGCCTTTATGGACGCTGAATTCACTTTGGAAGAGATAGAAGATGCCGTGAGGGATATGGCCTCTGGGAAGGCCCCTGGGCCGGATGGGTTTCCTATCGAGCTGTACAGGAAATACCGGGAGATTTTGGCACCGCTTTTGTTGTCGGTGTTCCGGGGGATTTGGGGGGGGGTCATGCCGGAGTCCTTTTATGAAGCTAATATAATAGTGCTTAAGAAGGAGGGGAAGGACCCTTTAGATTGTGGATATTATCGCCCATATCTGTAGTAAATGTAGATTATAAAATTTTTACGAAAATCTTGGCTACCAGGCTGAACTAAATTATTTTGGAACTCATTCACCCTGACCAGACTGGCTTTATGCCTGGTAAAAGCACCTCCATTAATATTAGACAGGTCCAATCGGTGGTCCAATATAGCTC
This sequence comes from Dendrobates tinctorius, assembly GCF_039654945.1. Taxonomy (NCBI): domain Eukaryota; kingdom Metazoa; phylum Chordata; class Amphibia; order Anura; family Dendrobatidae; genus Dendrobates; species Dendrobates tinctorius. The sequence continues at coordinate 38,690,515 of NW_027361752.1, read as the reverse complement.
CCTGATGCCGAACAATAAGTGGGCATTGGCATCGTTGGATGCAGCCAAGGCCTTCGATTCCCTTGAGTGGCCCTTCCTCCACGCATGCTTGCAGAGATATGGATTTGGGGATAGGTTCCTAAAATGGGTTAATACATTATATATGAAACCTAAAGCCCGTGTCATTGTAAATGGTTCCATATCTGAGTCCTTTTCTCTGCACAGGGGGACTCGTCAGGGGTGTCCCCTTTCCCCGCCCTCTTTGCTCTTGCAATAGAGGCACTGGCAATTCGCATGAGAACTTCCCCTAATATTATGGGCATAGAGATAGCAGATCGGGTAGATACCATAGGCCTATATGCTGATGACATGGTAATATTTATGGATAGGGCGGAGGAGACACTGGCGGGAGTGATCGCCACTATAAACAAATTCAGTAAGTATTCCGGCCTGTATATAAATTGGGAGAAGTCTGCTCTGATGCCTCTTTCCCATACCTCGATGCCACGACTTGGGACTCTCTCCTTACTGCCTATTGTACCACACTTTAAATATCTGGGTGTTCATATTTCTCAATGCAGCACGTTTGATCTGCAACTTAATATATATCCATTGCTGGAGATGGTTAAAGTCAAATTTGCGATCTGGAGCAAACTCCCGCTGTCTGTAGCCGGACGCATTAACTTAATTAAAATGATACTACTCCCTGAGCTCAGCTACTTTCTCCAATATAGTGCTGTGGTGATGCCTAAGTCTTTCTTTGCCAATTTGAACTCCCAGATTACGTCTTTTATTTGGGGGAGGACCAGGCCAAAACTCAAGCTGTCCACCCTACAAAGGCCAAAGAAAGGGGGGGGGGGGCAGCACTACCAGATTTTTTTCTGTACTATCTGGCTGGACAGGCCAGAGCTATAAATAAATGGATGCCCGGTAATCATCTTCCTAACTCTGAAAGCCATTTGCTTCATGCCGTACGTGCTGATTGCCCATTGGGGTTTTTGGAGTTGGAGAAGGTAAATGTCCTGCGTCTGTTACCCATGCTTCGTCTGGCAAGATTAGTGTGGAGACAGATTAAGAGGGTGGTTGGATTTAGCGATATCATAGCTGAGATGCCCTTATGGAATAATAGTTATTTTCCGGCACTACTTGTCCACACGTCTGCTGAATTCTGGTCTCAATACAATGTTTCCACGATAGGGGATTTGTGTGACCGCGGTACACTATTATCTTTTGAACAATTACAAGCTAAATGCGATGTCCCGAGGTCGCAATTCTTCCGATATTTGCAATTAAGATCAGCCTTTCAATCACACATGAGATATGTGGGTGTGAATCATAGAATCATAGAATCGTAGAGTTGGAAGGGACCTCCTGGGCCATCTGGTCCAACCCCCTGCTCAAAGCAGGATTCGCTAAATCATCCCAGTTAGATGTCTGTCCAGCCTCTGTTTGAAGACTTCCATTGAAGGAGAACTCACCACTTCTCGTGGCAGCCTGTTCCACTCATTGATCACTCTAACTGTCAAAAAGTTTTTTCTAATATCTAATCTGTGTCTCCTCCCATTCAGCTGTCAAGCTGACAGCCGGCGCAGAGAAGGAGCATGTGCCGGCTCCCAAGGAGCAATTACATTGTCGTCTATACAGACGCCAGTGCAATTGCAGCTCCGACCGCCGGGTCAGAGCGACGTTAGCAGCGTGATCAGGTCATGTGATCACGCTGCTGACGTCACTCCCCGGTGTCCAGAGAGAACCCTGGTGGTAAGTGTGCTCCACTGTGGAGCTGAAGAACCACCGAAGATGGGAGATGAGGGGGAGTTAATGAGTGGAGATGGGGGGGGATTTGTAGAGGGGATGGGGGTTAATGTGTGGGGGCGTTAATGAGTGGGAATAAGGGTTAATGTGTGGGGGGGTTAATGAATGGGGATGGGGGTTAATGAGTGGGGGGTTAATGAGTGGGGATAAGGGTTAATGTGTGGGGGTTAATGAATGGGGATGGGGGTTAATGTGTGGGGGCGTTAATGAGTGGGGATGGGGTTTAATGAGTGGGGATGGGGTTAATATGTGGGGGGATTTGGAGTGGGGATGGGGGTTAATGAGTGGGGATTGGGTTATCTGTGGGGGGATTTGGAGTGGGGATGGGGGACTTAATGTGTGTGGGGGGATTTGGTGTGGGAATGGGGGTTATTTAATGTGTGTGAGGGATTTGGAGTGTGGATGGGGGTTATTTAATGTGTGTGGGGATTTGGAGTGTGGATGGGGGATTTAATGTGTGTGGGAATTTGGAGTGTGGATGGGGGATTTAATGTGTGTGGGGGAATTTGGAGTGGGGATAGGGGTACTTAATGTGTGTGGGGGATTGGGAATGGGGGATTTGGAGTGGGGATGGGGGGATTTAATGTGTGGGGAGATTTGAGGACACAAAATGAAGATTATGTTTGAGGAAACAGTATGGGGGATTGGTGCAGACACAGTATGATGGGTGCAGACAGTATGGGGAGCGAACGGATTAATGCATGTGGACACAGTATGGGGAGTGACGGTGATGGGATGTGTTCAGACACAGTATGGGGAGTCGGGGGAATGTGTGAGCAGACAGTATAGAGAGTGAGGGGGTAAATATATGAGGAGACAGTATGGTGAACAGGTGGGATGTTAGAGGAGACAGTATGAGGAAGGAGGGGAATAGTGTGAGGAGACAGTATATTGCAGACATTTGTATTTAGGGGCATTATAATGACACTTCTATCTTTAAGGGCATCGTGTGGAGATTTGCTGCAGAAGACCGGAGAAGATGGAAGTCTGCAGAGATGGCTGGTGATGAGAAAGCTCATCATGGGGTCTGGACAAGAAGAAGAAAAGGAGAACGACTGCAGAGACGACGTCATCTATAAGGTACCTGGATGTAAATGTTATTTGTGACACTGACTAATTCTCAAGTTTTTATTTATGTTAGGAACATTAAAGGGGTTGTCCAGGCTTGTGCTGAGAGTGCTGTCATTCTATGTGACTGCAGACTTCTGAATTCTCACAGTGCTCACTGAACGCTGTTAGGATTCTCTTGTGCCGGTAATTTACATACATGCGGTCACATGCTGACTAGACATGTGTGGCCTCACTCAATGAAAATGAACAGGGCGAGGCCGGGCACGTCTAGTCGGAATGTGGCCAGAAGTATACAAATCACATACTTGTGTTGACATGATTGTACATCGGCAAGTGAGAATCCTAAAAGTGTGCAGTGCATTCGTTGTGAGAATTCATAAGCTGCAATGTCAGGACTCAGCTCTGCAGGTTCCAGTACTCATCACATGGACACTTCACTCATATGCGATTTTCATAGTTATGGTCCTGTGACAACGAGCTTCTCTTCCTGCTTCTCTCAGTTTTTTACTGAACATTGAGAGCATTAGGGAGAGCAGCTCGTGGGTACATGGCTAAGTGTGCAAGTCGCATATGTACTTGGGCGGGGGGCGCCAAATCGAATTCTTGCCCCGGGTGCCAGAAAGCCTAGATACGCCTCTGGGACGACGAGACTTGGGGACACTATACGGGGATTTTCTTGCGGGAGACGTTGTTTATGGCACGAAAGGTACTGGCACTGCGGTGGATGGGAAGTTCGGGTCCCTCCCTTAGGGCCTGGATTGAATTGGTAAACTCAATTATACCATACGAGCGTACGCTGTACCAAAAACGAGGGTGCTCGGGTAAATTTGAGAAGATATGTGAGAGGTGGAATTCCTTTCATCTCACTTTGTAGGATGGAGATATCGCATGCTAAAGAGCTAATTATGTGGACACAGGCTGCAAATAGTTGTTGTTTTGTAGTTATAGTAATGATTTAGAGGTTTGACAGGCTTTATTGTTTGAATAATACCATGCAGACTAATGTAAGATAATTGACATTATGTTTTATTCTGTAATCAACCGGTATACATACACTGTTTGAAATTAAAGCTTTGTGAAACATATACATTTTATATGGTATTTCTCATCATTTGCCAGCTTGTATATTGTATACCCTGTCTATGGTTTAGTAAACGAATTTAAAAAAATAAATAAAATTGTCAGTGAGAGCAGATGGGAATTTTTTGGACCCATTAAGTTTGCCTGAGAGAGATTCCCAACAAATATCTGGATAGTTAGAATCTCCCATAATAATTACCGTGTGGTATTTTTTTTTTTTTTAGAACAAAGACATCTGATGTAAAGAGAGTTCATCCATACCTTTAGTCTGTCCAGATGGCCTATAGTAAACACCTACAATAGTGTATTCTTACCCAAACAGTTTCTACAGAGCTACCATTCTCTGAAACTTGGATCTCTGTGGAGCTATACCTGTTGTGAACTCATTTTCTGGTCTGCCTCTGGTTTCTGGTGAAGGAGCTGGTTGTGTTGACAGAGGAGTCGTGAGTTCTCTTTCCGGGCTCCCTCTGCTGGTGGCAGGAGATAATGAAGCTGATATAATTAACAGAGACCTGCCACCTGATAATGAGGACAGGGATTGGACATCTGGAGTCTCAGACTGGACTTAAGACAGCCGACTCCCTTTTCCCATGCTGGTGATTTTTTCCTGCCTCCTGGGGTTCTAGTTTCCAGTTCAGTTCCTGTCTTCTCAAGCTAAGTGTTCTCTGCTATTGTTCACACTTGATTTGGTTTGGTCTATTCAGTTTTTGTGTGCTTAGCTAGCCCCGGCTGGGGCTGTGCTGAATTTCCATTCTTATGTCACTGTGTGTGCCAGTTTGCTTTTTGTCCCTTATTAGATTGGCCTCTTTTTGCTCTGTTCTCAGAATATGCCAGAGTGCTGATATAGTGGGTGAAGTCTAGTGACTTCAGGGTTTTTTTTGCTATCAGAAGTTTTGGACATTTTTGCAGGTTTTTTTGGCATGATTGCAGACAGTATCTTTCCTTTCCTGTCCTTTCTAGTTAGTGTGGGCCCCATCGTTTGCTCTGCCTATTTTCCTACCTGTGTTTGTGTTTTCATCTTGTTTCACCATCAATATATGTGTGGGGGCTGTCTATTCCTTTGGGGTCTGCTCTGGGGCAGTTTAGATTTCCCCTTTTCTTGCTTTAGGCTTATATAGTCCTCCGGATGTGACGAGGCATCTAGAATTATCGTAGGTACGCTCCACGGCTACTTCTAGTTATTGTGGTTAGGATCAGGGGTCTGCAATCCGCTTAGTTACCAACCTCTCTGGTTTTCTGTGACTTGGCTTGGTTTTGTTTTCCTCCTCGGTGACCCAATCATAACATATACCCTTTCCTAACATGCAATGCAACACCTCCTGTTGTGAATTCTCTTTCTGGGCTCCCTCTGGTGGTTACTGGAGGTAGTGGATCTGGTCAGATTGACAGAGATCTGCCACCTGTTGATGATGATGACGATTGGAAATATGGGGTTACTGATTGGAGTATTTAAGTCAGCAGACTTCCTTCAATCCCTGCTGGTGATTTCCTTCCTGTGCCTTCTGAGGTCTGATGTCTCTTGCTCTGTTCCTGCATGCTTCAGCTTAGTGGTTAATTTGCTAATCCATTGCATCTGATCTGGTTTTGTCTATCTCTGCTTTGTGCGGCTTCAGCTTGCTCCTGCCAGGGCTGTGCTGGATCACCGCTCTATATATTACTGCTTGTGTCAGTTTGTTCAGTCCCCTGTTATACTGGTCTCTTTTTGCTTTGCTTCCAGTATATCCCGGAGTGCGGATATAGTGGGGGCGAAGTCGTGTAACTTCAGTGTTTTTTGTACATCAGATGTGTTGGATTTTTCAGGGTTTTTTGCGTGATTGCAGACAGTGTCTTTCCTTTCCTTTCCTATCTAGTTTGGGCCCCATCATTTGCTCAGTCTATTTTTCTGCCTGCGTTTGTGTTTCATCTTGTCTCTATAAGTTTGGGGGCTATCTATTCCTTTGGGGTCTGCTCCGGTGCAGTTTAGATTTCACCTTTCTTGCTTTAGGGCTAGTTAGCTCTCCGGCTGTGCTGAGGTGTCTAGGGCATCGTAGGTACGCTCCACAGCTACTGCTAGTTGTGTGGATAGGATCAGGGGTCTGCAATCCGCTTAGTTACCAACCTCTCTGGTTTTCTGGTGGGTTAGCCTGTTTCTGCTATCCTCCTCGGTGACCCATTCATAACAACCTCCTCCCCTCATGTTAAGCCTGTTTCTTATAAATAAGTTGTAGCCTTCAAGGTTTTTATTCCAATCCTGTGTATCATCCCACCAAATTTCAGTGATCCTATGACATCATATTTCTTTCTGTGTTAGCAGTTCCAATTCTCCTTGTTTGTTTCCCATGCACTGTGCATTTGTGTATGCACATTTTAGTTTGTAGTGGGTTTCTCTTGCTCCTCTATTTTCATTCAGAATTTGTTGTCTTGTTCTTTATTTCCACTACTAATAGAGTTCTCAAGAATTCATTAGCTGCATACTTTTTCCTAGCCGTATATTTCCCATCCCATATTGCTATGGTTTAAGGCTCTCCTGATGTATATGATATCATATGTGTGATATCACAACAGACCGGCTAATCAAAAGCACGCTGCTAGTTATGAAGTCATACTCCCTCTTCCATCCACCAGCTACAGACTACTGTCATGACCGATGGAAGGGGACGTGCAAATAAATTCACACTGACTCTAGTCATGAGTCCAGTGTATTCATAAGAGGAGCACTCCCTCCACCCCTATCTGCATTGATTGACAGGCTGCTAAGAGACAGGAAGTGGTGTGAAGAGTGCTTTCTTTATCAGTACTCTTCTCATAAACTAGTGTCCCAATTCATCATTCTTTTTGAGCTTTTTTCTGCGCAATAAATTTTGTACTGTAGTGATTTTTATGTTTGCACCAAATTGATTTTGGCTTATATGTACTTTTTCTGATAGTTTTTTTTGAGTCCTCATCATGTTTTTGGTTGGCTTGATATTGTGGGCTTAGTTTTAATTATGTAGATTTTTTTTTCCGGCGAATTTATCACCTGAGACTTTTCCAAATGTTGATGCTTTTTTTTTCAGCTATTGTACTCTAATACATTACTCTCTAATTTGTTTTTTTTTAGCGCAGTTGAAGAGTGATACGCAACATATTAAAATGTAAAATTGCAAAGTACTTGTAAAAACAAGCAACCTTGTAATTTACATCTTGTTAAAAATCCTCTTCATTCTCCTAAACAGAAAGTTTAATTTTATAGTTTACTATATAGCAACAGTGGCCATTTTCCTAGACAAGGAGGGCGTGCTTGCAACCTGTTTGTTTTAGAGCTTGTAAATGCTCCTCTGATGCTGCCGAGGCAAAGGTGCCTCTGCTTCCAGCATAGGAGAGCACACATTTTAGGCCAGTGTCACAACCAAGGTGCAGGTCTGAACTGTGAAACATTCAGGAGGGAGGCTGGGGAACGGTGTGCTCCTGAACACCAAGGATGAGCACACCCCTGTAAAGATTTTTAAAAAGATTGTACAACGTTTTATCCAATAAAGGTTAAAATAAAGGAAAAGCCAAAAAATAGGCATCTTAGCAATTGCATCAAATTCATCTATCATTTCCTGTGATGTGGTTTATGAGGAATGAAGTAAACCAGCCGGACTTTTAAATAGAAACGGTTCCTGTGATAGCTCATGCCCTTCCAAGTGAGTAGCATTGTTACATTTGGTGTTAGAAGTGTGGGCAGCATTCCCAGGGAACATGTTTGACTGCTACAAAAGTACTGCATGTCTTGGGTGAAGGCAGCTATAAGCCAGGGTGCAACATCAGACAGTATGGAGAACCTGATTAAACATCTGGTACAAGCCCAGCAGCAGCATCAACTGCTGGCACAATAGGAGACAAATAAGTTGCTTATGCAACAGTTCCAGCAACAACGGCAGCACCTACAACAGCAGCAGATTGAATTACAGAGGCTGTTCGCGGGACAGTGGAAGCTCCCACTCCAACGTCAGCTGATAATTTCTCTGTCCGAAAGGCTGTGAGCAGAGCTTTGCAGAAAATGACCCCGGGTGACGAAATAGAGGCCTTTTTAACCATTTTTGAAAGGGTCACTGATGAGGAGAAATTCCCGCCAGAGCAGTGGGCAGAAGTCCTCGTGCCATACCACAACAGACCTACTATGATTAAGCCTTACAGGACACTAAAGAATATGCAAAATTGAAACTGGGCCTCTTGAGGGTGACAAGGACTGTCACGGCACAACGGGTCCACCACAGGGCATATCAACATGACAAACCCCCCTGTTCCCAAATGTTTGATCTACTGCGCCTCGTTCAAAAGTGGTTACAGCACCAGTGTCCTCTACCCCAGGGCAGATGGTAGAGCGAGTTGTAATGTACAAGTTTGTGCACTCCCTTCCGCGGCTGATGCAGACATGGGTTGCCCAGGGAAATCCCCAGAACTTTGATGACTTGGTCGAACTGGTCGAAAGGTATCAGGGAGTCGAGGGTTCCTTAGGGAGGCAACCCACTCCATACTGGGGTCCCATCAAGGGATGGATGCTCAAAAGTGGGTCAGGCGTCCAAAGTCCAAGGAGGTCATGCGGAAGGTGCCATCGAGGAATGTAATTTTCTGGAAGTGTCATGGCACCGGTCATATAGCTGCCCGTTGTCCTCTGACCACCGAGCAAATGGATTGGGACTGCCTCCTTCCTTATCTCTTATTCTCAATCCAGGAAGTTCCACAAGTTTCTACCTGATTCTCTGCATTTGAATTCCTGTATGGTCCGACATCCACAGGGTCTCTTTAGCAAAGGAAACCTGGAAAGCCGAGGTCACGCCCCATCAGCACATCATCGAGCAAGTCACCCAGATACAGGAGAGGGTTGCGAAGGTAATGCCCATCATAAAGGAACACCTCTTCCAGGCACAAAAGGCTCAATTCCGGGTCTACAACTGGTCAGCCAAAGATAAGACAACTTTCTCCGCACCCGATGGGTGCTTCCAATACGTCCGGATGCCGTTCGGACTGCAGGGAGCTCCGGCACCTTCCAGAGATCCATGGATTTCATACTCACACCCCATACGAATTACGCTGGACGATATCGTAATCTACAGCACAGATTGGGGAAGTCACCTGGGAAAGGTACATATGGTGTTTGATACTCTCAGGAAGGCGGGGTTCTCTATGAATACAAAAAAGTACCATGGGAAAAGAGGATACCTATGATTTCTAGTATGTAGAAGTGATCTCAAATCCGAGATCAATAAAGTGGACGCAATCCTGAACTGGCCAAGATCGCTCTCAAAAAAGCAAGTTAGGGCCTTTCTGGGAATCATGGGGTTCTACATGGGGTTCATTCCAAATTTTGCCATGATGGTTGCAGTCATGATCAACCTCCTTAAGAGGACAAAATCTCTTATGGCCAAATGGACATTGGAGGCAGAGACGACCTTTCAAGAACTGAAAGTAGTTCTGTGTAAGCAGCCGATCCTGGTAATTCCTTCAAGAATGAATTTGTAATCCAGCCGAACTTCTCAGAAGTCAGATTAGGAGCAGCCCTTTCTCAGGAGATACTCGGAGGGCAGTGTCCTGTTCTCTACCTGAGAAGAAAACTGTCAGCATGTGAGAAATTATTCCAATGTAGAAAAGGAATGCTTTGCCATAAAGTGGACGGTGGATACATAGCAATATTAACTGTTAGGGCGAAAATTTAAATTAGTGTAAGTCTATGCCCCACTCAGGTGGATGAGGGAGAAATGGGGGAAAATGCTTGGGTTACACACTGGTTTCTAGCTCTGCAGGATTTCCACTTCCATGTGGAACATAGAGCTGGAAAGTTGCATAGTAATGTCGATACTCTTTCGAGAATCCCATGTCTAGTGGTAAAAGTTGCCAAGCAACGTGGCTTTAGGCGGGGGGGAGGTATGTAACATGGCTGCCAGACACATAAGGTTTGGGGAATATGTGTCACAGAGGTAGATGTCCTCTGTGATGTAAAACCTGGAGTAATGCATTAGTACAGATAATACTAAAAGGGGTCATTTGGAAATGTGATGGATGGTTTTTGATGTAACTAGCTAAAGAGTTGGGCGGGACAGCTGCTCACCATATCTCCACCCCCTGGGTGTGGTGCATATTGTAAAATGATGCCCGTTTGTCTCACAGATTGCTGTGTGTGGATATGTGCAGATCTTCAGGACTTTGTGCCATTGCTGAAGGTCTGAGAAGTTAGACTGAACCCAAGCAGGCAAACCCGCATTATTGTATGGACTCTTTACTTTATGCTTTACTTTATGCCGGACAAGGGCTGTATTTAAGTTTTCCTGTGATGTGATTTATGAGAAAAGATCTAAACCAGCCGGACTTTTAAATAGAAACGGTTCCTGTGATACCTCATCTTACTACAAGTAAGTAGCATTGTTACAAGGTGTGTGTGAGGAGGCCAGAGTGGTAGTCGTGGCAACGAGCTGTAGTGTTCCCACACCCTGGCGCCCCACAGATTAAATACAAAGTCCTTTCTGTAGTGTGTGTGTGCGATTTGTGCAGCAGAGTTCTCACTTCAGATGCTGGAGCCCCATTGGTCTCTGTCACTCCAGCTTCATGTTTCCAGGTTTCATAAAACATTGCAGAGTCACAGTCCTTTTCAAATAGTTCAACTTTACTGATAACATGGGTACTCATCACTTTGGCAGCATGTTTAACACAAAGCCTCATTTCCTGCGCTTTCCCTGTCATCCGGGCATACTCCATTCCTTCCATATCCTCTGCTTCTGTTCTCCCAGCAATCCCTGCCATCTCTGTAGACAATCCATGTCCCATCTGTATTTTCTGTGGCACCAGCTCCATGTCAACCCCTCGTCCAGTTTCAATTGGGAAAGGTGCCAGGAGTGCCATCATAACGACTCCCGCCCCAGTCATAGACCCCGGATACTTCCTAGGGATGGTCCTGCTGAGCTAGTGTCCATCTGCACTACTCTACAGCCTGGGGCCCCTTACTGCCGTCCGCAGTTTTATGCCCATGGCCTGTAACTGTCTGCTCCACTGCATGCACCCTGCCCTTGGGCAGGCTGCCCAGGCTTCTGGCTCTAGTCAGGAAGTGCCTGTCCTATAATTTCCTGCTCTGTGCTGTCCCTCCCATTTACATAACCCATGTGCTGCCTGTACTTTATTATCACTCTATGCTATTCTATTCCTTAACTCTATAATGCCCCCCTCTGTTCTAACGCCTATGGCTCTATGCTATCTAAGATCCTATCCTAGTCCTAATTCTATGCAGTACTCATTACATACAGGATACAGCAAGACATAGTACATTTGCATTACAGTACATGACATCACAGTATATAAACACTTATAAACAATGAGGTGCCAAATGTAACCTTGCGAACAGAGTCCAGGAGAGAGAAGGCACATGAGGTTCCCCGCCACCTCCTTACACTTGTATACAAAGCGCTCACCGGGAGTTCCTCAACTCCTGGCCTAGTAGTGGAAACCGTCGCAACCTCGTCCATCACTCATCAGTCAATTGTGCAATTGTCCTGACAATTGGAGGCAGCGGAGTTGCGTCCCCTGATAAATTGGAGGCAGCGGTGGGATATACGTGATCTCTCCGATGTTCTCCCTGATATTACTTAAAAACCATAAATGATTAATCTTTCAGCGATAGACCTTTATATATTTTTTTAATTTGTTTTGTTCTTTCTGCTCTAATGTTTCATCTATCAAAAAGAAAAAAAAAATGTACAGCACTATAAAACAAAACTTTCTCAGGTGTGTGTCTGTGTTCTTGTGGATTTGCCTCCCTTGGTCACAAACATTGTTTATGGCTTCTAATGTAGCCTAATCAGGATGAATAGTACAGATCTGGGACAAGCCCTTTAAATGTATATATACATGTACAGAACGTCTAAAGGATATGAGTCTACTGCATGGGAAGAAGGTTAATGGGTTACGGGTTGTTGAGTGCCTACAGGTGTCATCATCAGAGATTCAGTCACCAATAAAGCTTGTATCTCTCGAAAGAACCATTGGGAACCTTCCGCCTGCCATGGTGCACGGTGGATGCACAGTGTTGACACTTGTACAGACTATTTATTTAGTTTATGCTTCTGTTTTTAGCGGAGTACAAATCGACTTCTGTTTGTGAAAACCGCGAGCTGAAGCTTCACTGCAAAGAGCCCAAGTTACTCAACATCTACTCCGCCATCTACGGCAGGTTTGCTGATGAAAAGAACCCTTGTACCACGGACATGGACCGAGGGACCCCATATGGTGAGCATATGTGGATATGATTTAGGAGCATGTGGCTAAAATTAATCGGGCGTCTCAGAGTATAAACTTAAAGGGGCTGAGCTGGAATAGGAAAACATGGGTGCTCATTTCCAGAAAATGATCTACACATGGTTTAAAGCGGTATTCCTATCTCCATGATCCTATACCAATATGTAGTGGGTATAATAATAAGAATACTAGCAAATATGTCTAATTAGACATATAGTATAGTTCTTCTGATTAGCAATGTTGTTTACCCCATGTGAAGGGCACTGCAGTAGCTTAGATATCTATGGTTACCAACACTAACAACTGACTAACTGTCTTTATGAGTGGTCGTAATCATGGATACCTAAGCTGCTGCAATGCCCTGCACATGTGGTAAGTGACATAGCGAATCAGAAGAACTATGCTTATATTTCTAATTTGATATATTTGCTAATATTATTATTATGCCTGCTACATATTGGGATAGGATCAAGGAGATGGGAATAAGTCTGATGTTGTAGCTCTGCTTTAGCAAAGTGAATGGGGCTGAGCTGTGAATGGACAGGATAACACCTTGAAAACCTTGAAGTAACTGATGGGGAAAAAAAAGATACACGATCCTCCGATTAGGAGATATTCACCCTTATTCGCTTCTTTCTTCATCTATGGACATAACTACTACATGATAAGAAATTTGCACATATCAGTAGAACATTTTGTAATAAATATTTTTAGGAGAAGGTGAAATCAACCTCTCTTCCCAGTAGCTTGTAGTGTCCTTTTCCTGCCTGTGGGCTCTATGTAATGTTCACAAACTTCTTCACTCACTAGTAAGACAGTAGATGTCGGAGGATAGGAGGTGGGTGCAGATGTAGCCTGAGTCATTATGTGATGCTTATTTGCTGTGAGAGGGGAGGAGAGAGCTGCACAGTGTAGTTATACAGCACAGTTCAGCTCACCATTTCCTCACCAATTCGCTACACTTGGGTTATGAGAAGGCATCCATTCTATTTCATGCTATAGTCTACCCAAAATATCTACCTAATAATAAATTCAGTGGCAAATAAAGACACAATGGTTCAACACCCACTAAATTTGCACTGCCCTGGTCCGTCTTCTAGTTCGGTGATATGTGGCATTCGGACCAGGGCAGTCTTTACATATGAGGCTCACACTTCAACTCAGCTTCCTTTGACGTTGTCATGTGCGTCATGCTGCAATGTCACGGCATTGCGAGGCCTAGTGGACACCAGTGGCGCCCAGGATGCCAGTTGCAGAAGTGAAGACGGCTTTGGGATAGTTGCCCAGAGGACCATAGTGGACAATAGATATTTTTTCTGAACTCTAACCCCACAACACTCTGACCACCATTTGCTGATATAATGCAGCCCTCGCCCTAAACTGTCATGGAGAATTGGTCCCAGACTATGAGAGGTATTGTGCTCTATGAATTGATGAGCCAGGCTTCCAGAGGGTCCCAGAGGTGGGATTATGGCAAATCCAATTGATATGCTTCTTGAAGTGAGAAAAACATTTCTGTTCTCACTTCTTCATTTAGATATCTCTTGCAAAACTTGACCGACTAACAAACTCTTCTTCTGTTTTCCAGACTGTATATCATACTCGGCCCTAAATGTGCTTGCACAGAGATGTTATGGGAAACAGAGATGCAGAATGGTCGTACACGACAAACATTTCGGAAGTCCTTGTCTACCTGGAGTCGTGAAATATCTTACTGTAAATTATTCTTGTGGTAAGCAAAGGTGCATGTCCCCATTAATTATGCTGTATACTATGCTGGTATTGCAGCGCACATCAGGAATAAGCATGAGTAGGTTACTTGTGCAGTAATCTCTAGAAAAAAAAAATGAAAACCCATGTTCTGCTGGTGGGTCACCTGGACCCTTTAGAGGATTTCTGGTCCTCCTATGGACTAGTTTGACCATGAGTTGATGTTGCGCTATATTACTTATTAAATACATTGGAATAATGCAACATCTCCTGCAAATGGTGAGAACTTGTGGTAGACAATAGACCTTGTTTCTTTTTCATTTATAGTTCCAAAAATCATACTGAAAGAGGTTGACCCCAAGGTTTCTTATGTAATGCCCCCTACGAAGCTGAACGATGGTAAATATGGTAATTATCTCAGATTATCTCTGCTTCTCTTATATTTTGTGTTCTTGACCATAGATTGAAGTAGGTAATAATATTTCCATATACTGTAACAGCTGCTGCAACTGTGCCGTCTCTTGTCTTCTCTGAGTTATACAAATTCTGCATTCTGGAAGGGTCAATATCATCTGTTCTCCAAGACTTTTTTACATGAACGATTGGTCGTCTCTTCGCTGAACAATTTTCATGTGAATGATGTCCTTTAAAGGGGTTTTCAAAGACTCTTTGAAAGGTCCGGATCTGGGCCAGGTGCTGCAGACCAGCAAAAGGAGCTAAGTGGGGCTGAGCTGCAGTACACATGTATGCATCCAAGACAAGGCGACTTCATGAAGTTGAGTTTCAACAATAGTCAAGACTCGACACTCTCTTGAGCCTAGACCAACAAAATAAAGTCAAAGTAGGTAGGAATCAGATCTATAAGGCTATGTGCACACGTATGCAGAAAATTTCTGCATATAAACCGGATTCCTTCCCTGAAACCGCGGTTTTTTTTCTGCGCGTTTTCCGCGCGGTTTTTATGCGGTTTTTTTTCCGCACGGTTCCATACACATAGAAATAGCCAGATATGCGGAAAAATCCACAAAATTAATGAGCATGCTGCGTTTTTTTACCGCAAAGCGTTTTTTTCGCGGTAAAAAACGCATCAATATGCACAAAAAGTGCAAAATGCATAGAAATGAATGGGAAGCTTATTTTAAGCGGTTTTTGAGCAGATTTTTTGGCAAATCCGCACAAAAAACAGCGGAAAAAATGCTACGTGTGAACACAGCCTTAAGCTTTAACAGACGGAAGAAGTGCATGACCAAGATGGTGGCCACAAAAAGGGGGCACTTAGGATCTTACTAAATTCATTTATTAGTCCCCCCAGGGGACTTAGTATTAAGTTAAAGTGGCCAAATAATATTGCACGCCCCACTTTTCAGTTTTTGACTTTCCACAAAAATTTAAAATAACCAATAAATTTTGTTCAACTTCACAATTGTGTCCCACTTGTTGTTGATTCTTCACCAAAAATTTACATTTGGTATCTTTATGTTTGAAGCATGATATGTGGGAAAAGGTTGAAAAGTTCCAGGGGGCCGAATACTTTTGCAAGGCGTTGTATATTAATATACTAATCTATTGTTTAACTCCTACTATATATCCACACAGTGTCTAGTATTAAGCATCCTTTTTGTCTACACATCATGACATGTGTTTTTACATATCATAATATGGTAAACTAATTCTTTGCATTGAAACTTGTTGCTACCATGTAGTTTTTGTCTGTAATGCTGTGTGTTAGCACCACGCTGGGTCCCTGCTCTGACAGGCAGGGTCTCCGGTGTGTCAGTTTACTCACCCGCACTGCAGTTGGTTCCTCTCTTTCTCATGCTCCCAGCGGCACTTCCACTCAGGTCTCCAGCCATGTCTTAAGGGCACGCTCCAGCCCTCTTAAAGGGCCAGCGTGTGCACTTGCTATTTTCTCCCAAGCCAATGGTTATGAGGCATTATGTATATATTGTTTCCTCTCTACTGGGGAGGTGCCTGAGCAACCTCCCTGTTTACAGTCTAGGTTGTGAAATGTCGCATATCAGTGCAAGTCCTGTTTGCTGTACTCTAAGTACAAATCCTACTTGCAAGCACTCAGATGCCCATCCTGCCTGCTGCGCTCTAAGTACTAATCCTGCTAGTTGCACTCAGATACAAATCCTAATTGCTGAACTCAGATGTAAGTCGTGCTTGCTGCACTCTAGTGTCATTCCTGCCTGCTGCACTCGGATACGAACTTGGTGAGCTGCACTCTGATACAAGCTCTACCTGTTGCTCCGTCCAGTCCGTCCTTCTGAGTCCAGCTGCTGTGCGTCCGTTGGTTTGCCCTGGATCGGCACCTGGCGTGCATCGGGAGCCAAGTCTAACCTCACCATCAGAGGCTCTAGTGAACAGTCCGGTGTTTGCCTAGTCACGTCCCTCCAGGCTCTTCGCGGTCCGTGGCACAGTGGTTCCACAGTCCACGTCTGTGACACTGTGTTGTTCTGTGGATGTAGATCAATGACATCCAACATCATTTTGATTGTGCAGATGATTTATACATATCCTTATCTAGATTATATGCCCATGAGCAATTTTGATAAATAGCATTTAGCACAGTGCGGAGATGTTACTCATACTTTAGCTACTTCCTCCCACTGCGCTTTCATGGTTGCGGTGATATTATTTAGTTAGTATGCATGGGAACAGTTGATATATAGCTATATAATATTTTTAATTTATTGGATAGACATTCTATATTTATCTCCCACATGTACTCAACATAGAGCTATACAGCTTGCTTGAGTATTCCGTATTGACGTATAGATGCAATCGATTGATATGCATTTTGCTGCGTCCCTTTCTGACATGAGGCATCTTATTTTATTTTAATTTTTTTTTCACTTTGTCTTTTCTATCCATGGTTTGTTTGGATTACGTATACGGGACTCACGGTTTACTAACCCTATAGTGGCTGGATGTGATGTGTACATATGACATACTTAGCTTGCATTACCTGTCACTAGCGCGTACCACCTCTCTCCTATTTACATGCTACGGGTGCCGAAGTATGATCAGAATGTGTTTTCATTCCAATTGTCTTCAGACTGTTGCGCCTCATTTCACAGATTATGTATAATTTGGGTATAAAACATTCTATCCATCTATTTTGGCTCTGGAGGACGCTTATGCTTTTAGAATTAACTGAATTTCATGTGATTTTCTAACATTATCTTTTCATATAGATAGCAAGCCCGACCTCTCAGAATCTCGGCTTCCAAGCAGAAACAGACTCTTCTTCAGTGACCTTCTTGCAGCGTATTCCTATGTGACAGGTGAGGGTGTGTCAAGAGAAGTGACTATTATTGCAAGTACGGGTACGGTCAGACGGATTACCTCAATACCACACCCCTTTTCCGTCTGCCCATTCAGAGCATTGAGGTTTCCTCTTAGGACCCTCTCTATAAGTCAAAAAGGAAAAATGTTCTTGCAAAAAAAGGGGTTTGAGAAGCTGTGCAAAAGTCCTGTAGTGAATCACAATGCAGTTGAAGGACCTATCTGAGGCTCCCGTGACTCTTTCACCTCTTGTTTAAGGCTACTTTCACACATCCGTTTTTTTAAATCCGGCACGATGCGGCAAAAATTGTGAAAACCGGATCCGGAATTGGATCCGGTTTTTTCACATAGAATGTAATGATCGCCGCATCGTGCCAGATGGACATGCGGCGCCTCCGGGTTTTGCCGGTTACGGCAAACATGCGCAGTCCGGCGTCTGCAAAAAACGTTGGCTGCAACTTTTTTTGCAGCGCGGACCGGCTTTTTCAACAGCGCATGCCCAGGCACTGTGAGTTTTAACCCCACAAGTGCCCGGCGCGCATCTCTCTCTCTCTCCCCCTCCCCTTCTCTCTCTCCCTCTCTCTCTATACGCTCCATACCTTTCTTTGGCTGGCTCTCTCGTCCCCAGCTGTCTCTCTGGCTGCTCTCTTGTTCCCCGCTGTCTCTCTGGCTGCTCTCTCGTTCCCCGCTGTCTCTCTGGCTGCTCTCTCGTTCCCCACTCTCTCTCCGGCTGCTCTCTCATCCCCCGATCTCTCTCCGGCTGGCTCTCTCGTCCCCCGCTCTCTCTCTGGCTGCTCTCTCGTCCCGCGGTGCTGCGGCTCCTTTAAATGTCCTCCAAGCCGCATCAGGCGCCGCATGTACATCCGGTGGCACCGCTGCAGGTCGGATCCGGCGGCCCGGCTTTTCGACGCACGCCGCCGGACCCCTGACACCGGATGTGTGAAAGAGGCCTAAGTCTGCCTTTTACGGCCCTCATATGCATTAGATAAAAGTCGTCCAAATATGCCAGTTTTGGCAAATTAGGTCAACCATCTAATCTATACAGTTGCCTTCAAACTCTAATATAAATTATATCGGGGGAGATAAGGTTTGGACGTTTCCATCAAGGCAGATACATCTGGCAGGGGCTTACTCCACTCTCCCCATAGAGGACACGTGTATGCTTGGCCCTCTGTCAGTCTGGGAGGTCTCCTCTTTTATTTGGAAAACTTCCGGATACTCCAAGAGAGTTGGCAAATGTGGATAAAAAGCATAAAAGCAATACAAAAAATAGAGTGTAACCATTTTACTGCATGTAGGAGTATGTATGCATTGGTATATCCAAAAGAGAGAATCTTGGCACAGTCTACCATAGTCATATGTTAAGAACTGTGATGAGACGCCATTATAGAATAGTCGATATAGAATATTTGTGATGGCTAGGACTAGACATAGATTTGGCAATTGGCGTTTTGCCATGACTGTTGCATCATGAGCCATTCCTCTTGGAAAACTAAAAATGTTCCTTACAACCAGAGGATTGACTACAGAGTGGCTCCAGAAATCCAAAGTTCCTTTAGTTTGGAAACAATCACTGGTCACATGTTATATATGCCAAAGTCACCTTTAAGGCTGGTGATTGGCTGAAGCACGGACACTTGAATGATGTACAGTATTTGAGCACTACTAAATGAGTTGAGATTTAAAACAGTCTTAATTCTTGACCAAGTTTGTAAAATCACGAAAACCCTTTTAAATCATTCGGTGGATCAAGCAACCATAGCTTGGCCAAGATGCTGCAAAATTGGATTCTAAATCAACTCTCTACAATAGCCAAAGTTTAAGTTTTGTGATATTCACCTGGGGCAACAATGCCTTTTGGCTAAGATCAAGTGGAGTATAAGTTCAAATGGATGGTTAGGTCTCGGGCCGTCTCTGGTAGACAGATACATATGCACACTGGGTGGAAAGGTTGGGGTCTAGACTGGGAGACTCATATAGCCTCCCAGCCAGATGACTCTGAATTGCCCTAGGACCAAAGCCATTAGAAAAAGTAAGTTTAATGGCTATTGATGCAATGTGCCCCAAGAGTAGCCGCCCTGGTTGGACTTACTGGGTGTAGGACCCCAGTTGAGTCTCGAGCACCTTAGCACACACCTTGCCTTTTTCTTTCTGAGCAGGAAGGGTAATATTTAAAACCCTTGGTCAGCTTTGGACCGAGAAAACCTCCACTGGGACGAAAACCTGGATGGACACTGGGTACATGTCCATGGCTTTCCCCAGGCTTTAGCTAGGCAAAAGTATATCCTTGATCATCGCTGTGGCATTCTGGTTCAGAGGGACAGGGATGATTTAATGGGGTCCCTTTCCCCACGGAAAGGACCGACCATAATGAACCCCACCTTGCTCGCATTTTTTCGTGTAACTTCCGACACATTTTTCAGTGCCTTGGCTGCTTTTTCAATAAAAAAAAAATCAAGAAAAAGTTTGTTGTCGAAGCCTTGCATCTTAATACCAAGGTGATGTATTGTTTTTCAGCAGCCATATCAAATGCCCTGCGAGCACGTGGCAACATCTTAGTCATTACAATGAGACCTTTGCACTCATGATGGAACATGCCATTCCAACATGCACCATAACTTAACATACATCCCATATCCTTCTCTCCTTGTCTCTGTAGGTCACCAAGAGAGAGCGGCCTTATTCTTTGTATGCAGTCTTTGCATCGGATTGATCATCACACTTTTTGCTTTAGTGATCCACATATCTTGTAGGAAGGACTGCCGAAAATTCCAGAAAGTGAATGGACAAATTGTTCAAAAAACAGATTATGAAGAGACAGATGGGGGAAGCAGCGAGGAAGAAGGAGAGGATGAAGCTTCAACAAAGTCTCACTTTTCTCAAGAGTTTCGAGAGTTATGCAAAACGCCTCGTTCCGTCCATTGCACTGAAGACGCTGCAGACCTCGCAGAACGCATAGAACGCAGAGAACAAATCATCAACGAAATCTGGTTGAACAGTGGACTGGACATCCCTCCTAGCCGACTTACAATGCCATTTGTCTAACAAGTTTTAGTATGAATCTTAGGGTCAGTGGGGGTCTAACCGGTGTAACTGTGGGTCTATACTCCGCCATCGGTATACTTCTCCACAAACATTGGTGAGCCACCAAATCTGATATAACTCTTCTATGAAGGGAAGTGTATTATACATTTTATAAAGAAGGAAAGAACAGAATTATCATTTTTAACTATGGAGACATAAGAGCTTCTTTATATTTTTCTACGGATTTATATTTATCAATGTAAAATTATTCAGAGATATACAAAGAAGGAGAGAATTTTATTCTGTAAGAAATAGAACATTTTACTTTTTTAATATCTAAATAAATAGGCATTATCACCTAAAGGGGAATTTTGCCCTAGCGATCAAGTCAATCTTCAATTGGATCTGTTAGGTGTCTTATCTGAGGACAACATATGACAAACGAGGACATCGTGAGCTCAGGGATAGTGTGATATGATTTGATTCAATATTTTAATTTAAAAAGTTGTGAAAGCCTGTGAGTCCAGCCTCCCTCGTAAACTATTAGGTAAAGCCTGTGAGTCCAGCCTCCCTCGTCAACTATTAGGTAAAGCTTGAGTCCAGCTTCCCTCATCCACTAATAAATAAAGCCTGTGAGTCCAGCTTCCCTTGTCCACTAATAGACAAACCTGTGAGTCCACCTTCCCTCGCCCACTATTAGGTAAAGCCTGTGAGTCCAGCTTCCACCCCCACCAATAAATAAAGCTGAGTCCTGTGTCCATCACTCACTAATAAATTCTTTGAGTCCTGCTTCTGCCACATATTAATAAATAAAGCATGTGAGTCTTGCTTCCACCACCCTCTAATAGATAAAGTCTGTGAATCCTCCATCTTCTTCCCATAGTCAGAAAGTCCTTCTTCCTCTGTCCAATAGTAGATAAAGCCTGTGAGTCCAGCTTCCACCACCCTTTAATAGGTAAAGCCTGATTCCAGCTTCATCCACCATTAATAGATAAAGCATGTGTGTCCTGCTTCCACCACCCATTAATAGATAAAGCCTGTGAGTCCTATGTCCACCACCCACTAATAGATAAAGTCTCTAAGTCCAACTTCCTCTAGCATTAATAGATATAGGCTGGGGGGGTCCTCCTTCCTCCACCATTAAGGCTAAGTGCACACGTTGCAGAAAATTTGTGCTCAAAAACCTGAATCCCTTCCCAGAAACCGCACCTATTTTTCCGCGGCGTTTTTTGCGGTTTTGATGCGTTTTTGATGCGTTTTTTTTCCGCAGTGGTTTCTAAAAGCATGGGAGAAGCCTAAACCGCGGAAAAATCCGCAAAATTAATGAGCATGCTGCGTTTTTTAACGCGATGCGGTTGTTTCGCGGTAAAAAACGCATTAATGTGCACAAAAAGTGCAAAATACATAGAAATGACTGTGCAGCTTATTTTTAGCGGTTTTATAGCGAAAACCGCGGTAAAAACCGCTAAAAAAAACACTGTGTGTGAACACAGCCTAATAGATAAAATATGTCTGTCCTACTTTCATTCCCATTAATAGATAAAGCCTGTGAGTCTAATGTCCACCACCCACTAATAGATACAGTCTGTGAGCCCAGCTTCCTCTACCATTAATAGATAAAATATTTGAGTCCTGTTTCCTTCACCATTAATAGATAAAGCCTGTGTGTTCTGCTTTCACCACCAAATAATAAATTAAGCCTGTGATTCTTTCTTCTAACGCCTATTAATAAACAAAGCCTGTGAGTCCTGCTTGCATCACCCTCTAATAGATAAAGCCCACTTCTTTGTCATAAGCTTTTTCTATGTGTCAAAAGAGGAAGTAGGACTCACATGCTTTCTGTATGAGTGGGTGGAATAGGCAGTACGCACAGACTTTCTGTATCAGTGGATGGAATAAGCTGGATTCACAGGCTTTCTCTATGAGTAGGTGTAATAAGCAGGACTCACAGACTTTTTGTATGTGTGGATGGAATAAGCAGGATTCACAGGCTTTCTGTATGAGTGGGCGGAGTAAGCAGGACTCACAGACTTTCTGTATGAGTAGGTATAAGTAGGACTCACATGCTTTCTGTATGAGTGGGCGGAGTAAGCAGGACTCACAGACTTTCTGTATGAGTAGGTGTACTAAGTAGGATTCACATGCTTTCTGTATGAGTGGGTGGAATAAGCAGTACTCACAGACCTTCTGTATGAGTGGGTGGAATAAGCAGAACTTACAGGCTTTTGGGCAGCTTTTTACATAAAAATACTGAAGCAAGTCATAGAAAACTAAATATTCCTGAGCCTTGCATCTCACGTCTATCACATAATGCTCTGAAACAGAGCCAATTTAAAAATATAGTTTGTCTAAAATTTTCTTGAGCTCCAATACAAGAGAACTGTTGCTTTTTTGTTTTTTTCCTTTCCCACAAAAAGGTGTTCTGAGCACTCCCATAACACTGTACTCCATTCCATAATGTGGTATAGTGAACTGTAGAAAAAGTATCAGCATATCAAGCATTTAAAGCGAACCTGTGAGCAGGATTTTGCTAAGTAAATTACAGGCATTGTCAGGTTGGCAGTGTTAAACTGATTAAAATGATACCTGGGGTGAAGAAATTCATCTTGTGGTTTTTGTGTAATCAGTGTTAGAAGGTTTCAGTTAATGAGATTCTCATCCTCTGGGGCAGGATTGTAGGAAGAGTCTTATCTTCTTGCTCTAAGCTAGAGAAACCAAGGAAAAACCTGCCCATAGGCTGCCCCAAAGCACAAACAGTCTATCTGTATGATGAGAAACATGTTTGTGCTTCGGGGCAGCCTATGGGCAGGTCTTTCCTTGGTTTCTCTGGCTTAGAGCAGGAAGATAAGACTCTGCCTACAGTCCCACCCCGGAGCACGAGCATATCATTAACTGAAAACTTCTAACATTGATTACACAAGAACCACAAGACTGATTTTTTCACCCCATGTATCATTTTAATAAGTGTTTCAGCACCAACCTGACAGTGTCTGTAGTTTACTTAGCAATATCCTGCTGACACGTTCTCTTTAAATTCCAAATCTGAAGTTTGCCCAGTTCAACTTCTAAAAACCCAGAAAATTCCCAGATTTACCCAAAATTTTCATGAAATCCACTATCTTTGCTGTATTTCACAGGACAGCCCTGCAATTCTTTTGATTGTCTATCCGCTGCCTGATTTTTTTATCATCATCCCACGGATCCACTGAATGTGTCCTATTCTGATCCCGATAAAAAAAAGTCGGTCATCACAAACTCTTAGGTACAGTAAATAATAGGATGACTTGGATGATAGAGAAATTAAAATAGTGACTATTTACCATTTACTTGAATGAGGCTGAGTTGCAATAACAGACACAGCCTGTGAACAAGAGTGGCGCTGTTTCTGGGGAAAAAAAAAAATCAGACCCTTTTTTTTAATCTCATTAACCCCTTTGAGTACTGTGGCTACATGAGATTTCATTGATTTAACTGTAAACATATTTATTTTAGTGTTATAAGGTAAACTAAGCTACGGTAAAATACACACATGACTACTATATACCACGTACTGTATAAAGTGTTCAGCAGGTAATAGCATTCACTCGCACTGGTCCGTGTGCTGTCTGTCTGCCGTCATTTTGACACAAGGACCAAAAATACGCTCTCCTAAATGAGCCTAATTGCTAACGTCATCACCACTCGGTCCTAATTTTTGGGCGAACGAGTAAATAACCCCACAATGTAAAGGAACTATAAGCAGCGTATAATAATGGAACTGAGAAGTTTACTAAGCTCAGAATCTATGTGTTTTGTGTGTTTTTAATGACGTGAACACAAAAGGGAAATACCGTATGTCACACCCCAAAGAGAATGTATTTGATTTAAAGGGACACTATCACCAATGTATAGAAAAAAACTGAGTTGTTTATTGTTTTTAATACAGCATCAATAGCATTTAATAGGATCCAGATTATCGGGAAGTCATAGACAAAATTCTAAATTCTCTATGATCAGTTTTGTGAAATTCTGAAGTTCTGTCCTAGAAAGACTTTCCAGAATATCAGATGTCAAGGAATTGTGCTGCTTATAACTATGGATATGAGATTCTGGAAATGTTTCAGTCGTTTTTTATTTAGAACATGTATTTTCTTTTAATTGAATTTGACTATGACTCTTGAACTTTGGAAGCGGCGTTAAAGCCCTTTGTTTTCGACATTTGCCAACACGAGTGGTCGGCTCGTGATTCCATGCATACTGGACCCTTATTTTTCCCAAAGGTGAGCTGGCATTACTTTCTTTTTCTTCTTTTTACAAAGAGGCAATCATTCATAAGAATGTTGATACCTGCTCGTTGTCCTGTAAAAATATGGCAGCGTTCAGGTGATGAACGATCAAACACCTATTCATTAGCTGATTGCATCCCAAAAAATAACCGTTTTTGGCATCATCTTGCAAACCCCACCAGAACGTCCTATGTTGGGTGTGGGTGTATGCCCCTGAGCTCAGACAGGTGCAAAAATCAGTTAGATCGAAACGCGTAAAGCCTGTCCCATGTGTACTGGCAGCATTCTTTGGAGCGCTATTTTGTCATTTTGACATATGTCTTTTAATCAGAAATCAATAAAGCAAGCTCAAGTGTTTTAACGCAGCTGGAACTACAACCCTTTTTTCTTCGTCATTGACTTCACGTTTGTCTAACGGAGTTCCGAGGTCTCTACGGTGGTTACTGGTGAGCTGGCTACGCTATATTTTCTTGTACTATCGCCCTCTCACAGCAGTGATCAGTGCTCTGATCGCTGCCGTTTAACCACTTAATCACCACTGTCTATCTCTGACAGTGGCATTTAAGTGGTATGGTGCTGGTAGGTTGTCCATCCCAACACCAATCCACCTTAAACACCCCCTTTGATGCCAGGGGGTCACCAAGCCAATTTGAGACCTGCTTAAAGCCCCCTCATCTACCATCTTAGAACTCCCATGGTGTCCAGTCTGTGGCAATCGTGATTTTTACAATATATTGCAATACTTTAGTATAAAACAACTGCTTTTAAAAGTCCAATGTATGAAAATATAAAACTCATCAACCCATATCTTACAAGAAAAAAAACCCCAAAAGCCTGAATAACCTTTTTCTGACTCCACCTCCCTCTAAAATGAATTAAAAAAAACTATCAAAACATTGTATATACCCCAAAATGTTATCAATAAAGAATAAATTTAGGATGTTGTAAACCTTTTTATGCCCCAGGAATCTCTTCTTCACTAGGAAAGCATGAAAAGAAGAATATTAAGGACAGTTTACTGGATTTATTTTGCCCCAAAGTGATTAACAACAAACAATTAAATTATTGTTTATTATTGAGAAATTTGCTTAATAAAATCCCGGGAGGCACTAAATCCCCTTCAGGTATTTTCCTGTTTCTTGAAAGATGTTTTTAGGTTTTTACTAGTTTATTGTCTCAACTCCTCCCTGAAGAGGAAGGGAATGGAGTTTACACATTGCCTGTGACATGCACGCGGCTGCATAGAGCACAGTCGGCAGCCACTCCTGGGCCTTTGAACGGAATCTGTTTCTTTGGCTCAATATGTACAATAATTTCATATAACTATATTATCCGATCTGGCCAAACCTCCCTCTTCCCTCTGTCATAATTGTCAGACTTATTTGATATTTGCACGTACACCGAACAGCCTTTACGGCTTCGTGGATTGACCAGGCCTTGTATGGCCAGATTTACGTTTCACATTTACCGTACTTGCATTTCTCGTTCAGTTAGCTGTAAGGAAAGATAGAACTCCCAGTGACAGCTACATGAAGTGTTTGAAGACATTTGGACCCCGCATTTCAATATTTGATAGTGTCCCTTTAAGATTCCTGATCTTTGTGCATTGCTGGACATTGCCTCAGTGAAGCTTCTTATTATATTCCTTTCAGTCTACGGTAGACTGATTTTGTTTTGTGAAGTAGACTCACCATCACTACTAACAAAATAATCCCTAATGACAGCATATTAAACACTGTGTAACATCAATTTATACCAGAGTATATGTACCGAGCAAAATAATGTGCTCTACTGAAATAAATGAAGTATTCAGACATGAGTCATATTCAGTAATTTACTTTTCCCTTCTGGCTGAGGATATTTGGAGCCTGGGTCATGAGAAAATTCAATCTGCACATTGACAGAATGCCACGCCTTGCAATGCCTAGATTTTGGTTCTGTTATACACCTGTCCAATGTATCCCGGGCTCCGCTTCCTTCCCCTAGGTTCGCTGCCCTCTGCTGTATCCACATTAGGGTTTGCAAGTTGCCCGGAGTGGATCAGTGAAATAAGAAGCATTTAGATATACACCTGTGTCTTGGTATTGAAACTCTTGTTATGAACGTAACACACTCACGGGTAGTGTAAAAAGGAAAACCTAGTGCAGGAAGACGCCGAACCCACAGCCAACTGGTCCCCGTACAGACTCAAAAACACCACCTCAGACCTAGCTCTGTAAAAAGCTATCTAGGGTTTAGGGATTAATATCAATATATTAATTATACTTAAGAAAGTATTGATAATTATATTAATATTCATTGTATCAATTAATATTGAGAAGAATTAAATGTGCTGACATCACCCTATATATCGATTGAACCCAAATACAGTCACTTCTATATATCATATAAACCTTCTACAGCCCCTTATATACCATAATAGATCCAACACAGCCTCTTTAAATACAGCATGAGCCCCACACAGTCTCCCCATATACAGCATGAGCCCCACACAGTCTCCCCATATACAGCATGAGCCCCACACAGTCTCCCCATATACAGCATGAGCCCCACACAGTCTCCCCATATACAGCATGAGCCCCACACAGTCTCCCCATATACAGCATGAGCCCCACACAGTCTCCCCATATACAGCATGAGCCCCACACAGTCTCCCCATATACAGCATGAGCCCCACACAGCCTCCCCATATACAGCATGAGCCCCACACAGTCTCCCTATATAGAGCATGAGCCTCACACAGCCTCCCCATATCAGCATGTGTCATGGAAAGCCTAGGTAACTTTAGGCTGAAACCCCGGGGCCCCTGCAGTGTCCCTCAGACTAGGGGAAACCCTGTCTGTCCCTCAACCCAGAGTTTACACTGAAGGTGTGCCTGCCTGGGCCTCCACCCTGTCCTTGTCTCCTGTCCTGCGCTAAGCTGAACCCACCACCCTCCACCCAGTGAGGAGACCAAACACCAGACCCCACAAATAAGTATGGACAGGGATAAAGGAAACGCACCACACCGCGTACACACAGGAGAATACAATAATGTGCAAGGGCAACCAAAAAATACAACACAGGGAGGCAAAATGGCAACAACGGAATATACTACACCAGAAACCGTATGCTCCTTAGACCACCACTCCAGACCGGTATCGCTAGCACAAGGCAAGAGCTATAATCGGCGATGCCCATAGTCACGCAGGACAATTTAAAGACAGAGGGCATGGCTAAGCCCTCAGCCAGAATGACAACCTGGTTAACCCAATCCAAGCCGGATCAGAAGACCAACCAGCGCCGCTGAGAACCAAGTGGTAGGATGGGGTATTACCGCTGTCTGCCGGACACCCTGGTGCGAACAGTGTCCGACATGACAGCATGAGCCACACTCAGCCTCCCCATATACTGCATGAGCCCCACACAGCCTCCCTATATGCTGTATGAGCCCCACACAGCCTCCCCATATACAGCATAAGCCTCACACAGCCTCCCCATAAACAGCATGAGCCCCACACAGCCTAACCATATACAGCAAGAGCACCACATAGCCTCCCCATATACTGCATTAGCACCACAAAACCTCCCTGTATACAGCATGAGCGTCACATAGCCTCCCAGTATACAGCATGAGCCCCATGCAGCCTCCCTACATACAGCATGAGCCCCACACAGCCTCCCCATATACAGCATGAGCCCTACACAGCCTCCCTATATGCTGCATGAGCCCCACACAGCCTCCCCATATACAACATGAGCCCCACACAGCCTCCCCATACACAGAATGAGCCCCACACAGTATCCCCATATACAGCATGAGCCCCACACAGCCTCCCCATATACAGTATGTGCACCACACAACCTTCCTGTATACAGCATGAGCGTCACACAGCCTCCCCGTATACAGCATGAGCCCCACACAGCCTCCTTACATGCTGCATGAGCCCCATACAACCTCTTCATATCCAGCATGAGCCTCACAGCCACCCCATATACAAGATGAGCCCAACACAGCCTCCCCTTATACAGCATGTCCCCCATGCAGCCTCCCTACATACAGCATGAGCCCCACACACCCTCCCCATAAACAGCATGAGCCCCATACAGCCTCTCTATTTTGGAAACAAAAAGAACTGGAGTCCACAATCCACCAAAAGAATTGTAAAATCAGAAAAGGCTTTATTAATCTCATATAAGAGATACTAAGACAACATAAAGACAATATCATATCATTATAGAGTGATTTGTACAGGGTTTTAAGGTGCAGCAAAAAAAGTGCAGCAGCGCACAGCAAACCAATGGGAAACTTATTAATCACATAACAATTTATATTAAGGTGACAATGCTAGCAGTAATTTTGTATCATACAACCTACATATCCAAAGAAACTGGACACCAGTGCAGTGAAATTATGAGGCCCCACAAAAAATTAATCATCATAGCATAGTAGCCATAATGACCCCATATTAACAGCACAGATGGTCACAGTATTTTAAATGCCTTACTCATGGATGCTCCGCACGCCGCACAGCTAGCCCCTACACGCATTTCGCTTAGGCTTCGTCAGGGGGCTGTATACAGCATGAGCATCACATAGCCTCCCCGTATACAGCATAAGCCCCATGCAGCCTCCCTACATACAGCATGAGCTCCACACAGCCTCCCCATATACAGCATGAGCTCCACACAGCCTCCCCATATACAGCATGAGCCCCACACAGCCTCCCTATATGCTGCATGAGCCCAACACAGCCTCCCCATATACAGCATGAGCCCCACACAGCCTCCCCATACACAGAATGAGCCCAACACAGTATCACATATACAGCATGAGCCCCACACAGCCTCCCCATATACAGTATGAGCACCACACAACCTTCCTGTTTACAGCATGAGCGTCACAGCCTCCCCGTATACAGCATGAGCCCCACACAGCCTCCCTACATGCTGCATGAGCCCCACACAGCCTCTTCATATCCAGCATGAGCCCCACAGTCTCCCTATATACAGCATGAGCCCAACACAGCCTCCCCATATACAAGATGAGCCCAACACAGCCTCCCCTTATACAGCATGAGCCCAACACAGCCTCCCCTTACACAGCATGAGCCCCACACAGCCTCCCCATATGCTGCATGAGCCCCACACAGCCTCCCCATATACAGCATGAGCACCACACAGCCTCCCCATATGCAATATGAGCCCCAAACACCGTCCCCATATACAGCATGAGCCCTACACAGCTTCGCCATATACAGAATGAGCCCCACACAGTATCCCTATATACCGCATGAGCTTCAAACAGCCTCCCCATATACAGTATGAGCACCACACAACCTCCCTGTATACAGCATGAGCCCCACACAGCCTCCCCATATACAGCATGCACCCCACACAGCCTCCCTATATGCTGCATGAGCCCCACACAGCCTCCTCATATCCAGCATGAGCCCCACACAGCCTCCTCATATCCAGCATGAGCCCCACACAGCCTCCCCAAATACAGCATGAGCCCCACAGCCTCCCATATACAGAATGAGCCCCACACAGCCAACCCATATACAGCATGAGCCCCACACAGCCTCCCCATATACAGCATGAGCCCCACACAGCCTCCCCATATACAGCATGAGCCCCACACAGCATCCCCATATATATTATGAGCACCACACAGCCTCCCTATATACAGCATGAGCCCCACACAGCCTCCCCATATACTGCATTAGCACCACACAACCTCCCTGTATACAGCATGAGCCCCACACAGCCTCCCAATATGGTGCATAAGCCCCACACAACCTCCTCATATCCAGCATGAGCCCCACACAGCCTCCCCATATACAGCATGAGCCCAACACAGCCTCCTCATGTCCAGCATGAGCCCCACACAGCCTCCCCATATTCAGCATGATCCCAACACAGCCTCCTCATATCCAGCATGAGCCCCACACAGTCTCCCTATATACTGCATGAGCCCCACACAGCCTCCTCATATACAGCATGAGCCCAACACAGCCTCCCTTATACAGCATGAGACACACATAGCCTCCCAATATACAGCATTAGCCCCACACAGCCTCACCATATACAACATGAGCACAAAACAGCCTCCCCTTATACAGCATGAGACCCACACAACCTCACCATATACAGCATGAGCCACACACACCTTCCCTATATACAGCATGAGCCCCACAGGCTTATTGTTATAGGGGAACTCAGGTTACTGTGACTGTCAAAGGGGCACACACAGGGCATTTTTACTTTCTAGGGTCCAAAATGTGGGCACTGTTTTCTAGGGCACTTGCACCGGGTATTACTATATAATAGAGTATTGTTTTACTGTCTAGAGGGCACAGAGAAGCACACAGCAGGTACAGTAATAGGGACACATATGGCAGCAGCGGCTCAGCATTGGGGTATCAGGGGCAGTAATAGGGACACATACGGCAGCAGAGGCTCAGCATTGGGGTATCAGGGGCAGTTATAGGGACACATACGGCAGCAGCGGCTCAGCATTGGGGTATCAGGGGCAGTAATAGGGACACATACGGCAGCAGCGGCTCAGCATTGGGGTATCAGGGGCAGTAATAGTGACACATACGGCAGCAGCGGCTCAGCATTGGGGTATCAGGGGCAGTAATAGGGACATATACGGCAGCAGCGGCTCAGTATTGGGGTATCAGGGGCAGTAATAGGGACACATACGGCAGCAGCGGCTCAGCATTGGGGTATCAGCAGAATGAGGAGTTTGTGCAGGTTGGGGATAGATGTGGACAGTACTGGAAATGTGTGAAGTGAAATGTGTCTTTGTTGTAATCTCTACAGCCGAGTCCTGGCTGGAAGTTGTCATGTTGTTCTGGGCCAGATGGAAAAAAAGGGAAAAGTGAATGATTCCATCAGAAAGAACGTCAGCGGTAAGTCACTATCTGTAACTGTGCTATCTTATAAGTTATGTAGGACTGGTATTTACCTCTGACCATATGGCGGTAATATCAATATTGGTCTTTGTATAGAGATTATTTTCAGTAACATTGCAGTCATCTCCTACAGCCACTATTAGGGTGCGTCACCCAATTTCACCACCCCCGAACCAAAACCCTAGCTATGAGTTGATGTTAGCTTTGTAATTATTATTATTATTATTATTATTATTATTATTATTATTATTATTATTATTTATTGTTATAGCGCCATTTATTCCATGGCGCTTTACATGTGAGGGGGGTATACATAAAAACAAGTACAATAATCTTAAACAATACAAGTCATAACTGGTACAGGAGGAGAGGTTGTAATGTCAGCTAGCATCAATCCTAGGGGTTAGTAATGGAGAAAAAAAAAACACACAAAAATTTTATTTTAAAAAACAGTCCCCCACACCTCGTTCACCACTTTATTAAAAAACAAAAAGCCCACTGAAACCAAAGTAGTCCAAAAATGGGAACCTGAAAGACATAAAAAGAGAGAGGTAAAGAAATAAAAACAAGAAACACTCCCTCATTCACCAATTTACTGTTTTATTGAAAAAAAATCCCTGCAGATCCGACGTAATCCAGCGATTAAGTTCCGCAACCTATGGAGCGTCATTCTGAGAAGCCCTGGTTTTAGCTGACATACAAGAGTCCATGTAAACACGGGTTGCACCGAGCCCCGAGGCGGACAGATAATGAATGTCCGGCACTAGTAATGCGAAAAGTACAAAACTTCTCTTACACCAAACATGTAAAATAAACACAGAACAAAGAATGTTGTCATTTCTCAGAAATTCCTCAGTAATGAGGTAGGACCAGTCTTACATCAAACCCCTTGTAGAGATTTCTTTTTATGGAACGGGACATGTCAAAATATAACATACCTGTCTGATGCCAAAAATATTACCGTAGGGATTTAAATAAACACGTAGCACGGTGCTGACATGTCTGACGTGTCTTCTGTGTGCACGGAAAATAGAAGATAGATCAACTCACAGATTGTGGCGGCATCACCACCTTTTTGGTGGATCTCGTCTTTTCCAATCAATATAACAAACAGGTGTTATATTCTTGAGCCATGTGAGTTATGGCATCATAAATAATGCCACCATACAATCACCCTCATACTGCCATATAGTACTCAATTGGCATCACTACATAGCACGCAAATAATACCGCATTACAGTGCATAACTTGTACTACCATACCGCATACTGCCACCATGAACAACACTGATGCTCGTGGTAGAGATAAAAGAGCGTAGGGAACAGAGAAATAGTCAGGGGAAGAGTCTTGAGGAGATCATTTGCATATTCCCAGTGCCTTCTGGGATAAGTGAAGAGTCTCCGCGAGCTCAACGATCACTGGGTTTTGGCCGTTGCAGCTGAAAAGAGGAAATCGGAAAACCAGGGGAAGAGTCTTGAGGAGATCATTTGCATATTCCCAGTGCCTTCTGGGATAAGTGAAGAGTCTCCGCGAGCTCAACGATCACTGGGTTTTGGCCGTTGCAGCTGAAAAGAGGAAATCGGAAAACCAGGGGAAGAGTCTTGAGGAGATCATTTGCATATTCCCAGTGCCTTCTGGGATAAGTGAAGAGTCTCCGCGAGCTCAACGATCACTGGGTTTTGGCCGTTGCAGCTGAAAAGAGGAAATCGGAAAAACCGCGCGCCGATAGGCTCATCTCATCTCATTTTGGATCATCTTTCATCGTTTTTAAGAAATCTCAAGATGGAAGAGGCCAGGAGCCATTTGGTGAGCTGCATTTCTTGCTACATGTTCACAGACTTACCAGTGGAAAAGCCAAACTTCACATGCCACAAATGCAAGCTTGTGTCCCTGTTGGAGCAAAAGTTGCAAAATCTCGAAGAGAGGTTAGCTACGTTGAAGATCATTAAGGAAGGTGAAGAGTTCTTGGACAGAGCAGAATTATCTCTTCATGTTACAGAAAGAGAAGAAATTCGAAGTGCACCTGAAGAAACAGAGGAATGGAGACATGTGACCCAGAGAAGCAGGAGGATCAGGAGGCAGTCAGTGCCCATACTGCTCAGAAACCAGTACCAGGCTCTCACGCAGGAAAACAATGAAGAAATACATCAGGATAAGACTTTGCCAACAAGCAGCAACCTTGTACGCCTTCAGAGTCCTCCTGGATGGAGAAAGAAAAATGTTGTGAAGAAGAAACGGAGAGTGGTGGTCATGGGGGATTCCCTGTTGAGAGGAACTGAGGCCGCTATCTGCAGACCGGATATAACCTCAAGAAATGTGTTGTCTTCCAGGTGCAAAAATTAAAGATGTGTCTGACAGGATATCAGGACTCTTCAGACCTACAGATGACTACCCATTCCTGCTACTACATGTGGGGACAAATGACACTGCAAGAAACGACCTGGAAACCATCTGCAGAGACTTTGAAGACTTAGGCAAGAAAGTGAAAGAACTGGGAGCGCAGGTGGTCTTCTCTTCCATCCTCCCAGTGGATGGCCATGGAACAAGGAGGTGGAATAAGATTCTGCAGGTGAACAACTGGCTACGTCGATGGTGCCGTCAGCAACGATTTGGATTCCTGGATCACGGAGTGAACTACTTATACGATGGACTACTTGCTAGAGATGGGGTGCACCTTACGAAGACTGGTAAGCATGTATTTGGAAGTCGCCTTGCTACACTTGTAAGGAGAGCTTTAAACTAGAACAACATGGGAAGGGAAGCAAAAGACCAGAAAAAGCCATACACCTGACAAATGCTATTGAGAACTCTGCTATTAGAAGTGGAAAGGAAGAACAAAGACGAAAGAATCTAATTAATAAAAATATTGGAGAAAGAGAAACCAATCACAAACTAAAATGTTTCTATACTAATGCACAAAGCATGGGCAACAAACAAGGAGAATTGGAACTACTAACACAGGAAAAGAAATATGATGTCATTGGAATCACTGAAACTTGGTGGGACAATACACATGATTGGAATACAAGACTAGAAGGATACAACTTATTTGCAAGAAACAGACTTGATAAACGAGGAGGGGGTGTCGCATTGTATGTTAGAAACGCGTATATCTGCACAGAGATTGAAGCTTCAGAGACTGGGAGTTCTGTGGAAACTGTTTGGGTAAGAATACAAGGACAGAACAATGGAAAGGACACCATTGTAGGCATTTACTACAGGCCGCCTGTGCAAGCTGAAGCTATGGATGAACTCTTTATGCATCAAATGGCCAAGTTCTCCAAAAAATATGACATAGTTGTCATGGGAGATTTCAACTATCCAGACATTTGTTGGGAATCTCTCTCAGGCAAAACTAACAGGTCAAGGAAATTCTTATCCTCTCTTGCTGACAACTTTATCTTCCAAAAGGTAAGGGAGAAAACAAGGGGAACTGCTACCTTGGATCTAATCCTTATAAACAGGGAGGAAATGGTTGAGGAGGTAAAAGTGGCTGGGACCCTAGGAGGTAGCGACCATGCTATTTTAGAATTTTGGATAACTAGAGGCGGAAGACCTGTGAAGACTCAGACGTCAAGGTTAGATTTCAGAAAGGCAGATTTTAAGGGATTCAGAAAGAGAATTGGAGGGATCCAATGGCTGGATATCCTTAAAGACAAAAATGTCCAGGAAGGATGGGAAATCTTGAAAAATGAAATTCTCAAAGCACAGTTGTTAACAATTCCGAAAAGAGGGAAGAATAGGAAGCAGTTAAGGAAACCAGGATGGATGAACACAGAACTTAAGCACATGCTAAAAAGGAAGAAAAAAATGTTTATAAAATGGAAAGAGGGAGGCATATCTAAAGAAGAATATAATGCTGTCTGCAGAACCTGCAGGGCACAAATCAGATTAGCTAAAGCTGAAAATGAATTGAGGCTTGCAAGAGATGTCAAAAGCAATAATAAAGGATTTTGGGGATATGTCAAAAGTAAAAGAAAAGTCAAAGATGCTATAGGATTTTTACAGGATGAAAATGATGAAATGGTAAGACAGGATGTTGAGAAGGCTGAACTTTTAAATTCCTATTTTGCATCTGTTTTCTCTCAGAAAGGAAATGTAACATCAACTGTTATTCACTGTCCTATTAAGGGAATAGAAGAATCCAGGATATCTATAAACAGAAAGATAGTGAGGAAACACTTAGCTAGCCTAAATGAATTCAAGTCTCCAGGTCCAGATGAATTACACCCCAGAGTACTGAAGGAGATAGCAGAAGAAATTTTTGAACCCCTCTCTATAATCTTTGAAAATTCTTGGAGAACAGGAGAAGTGCCAGAAGACTGGAGAAGAGCAAATGTTGTTCCTATCTTCAAAAAGGGGAAGAAGGTGGACCCAGGTAACTATAGGCCGGTGAGTCTGACTTCTATACCAGGAAAGATCTTTGAACAAATTATTAAACAACATGTATGTCAATACCTGGATAAGAATGAAGTGATTAAACAGAGTCAGCATGGGTTTGTAACTAATAAGTCATGTCAGACTAACTTAATTTCCTTCTATGACGGTATCACTGATTGGGTGGATCAAGGAAATGCTGTAGATATAGTATATCTTGACTTCAGCAAAGCATTTGACAAAGTCTCTCATACAATCCTTATTGAAAAAATGATTAAGTATGGAATGGACAAGGCAACTGTTAGGTGGATTCATAACTGGCTTAGTGATCGGACCCAAAGAGTGGTCGTAAATGGCTGCACATCCAGTTGGAAGAATGTCTCAAGTGGGGTACCACAGGGCTCTGTCCTGGGCCCTGTATTGTTCAACATCTTTATCAACGATTTAGATGAAGGAATTGAGGGTAAACTGATTAAATTTGCTGATGACACAAAGCTAGGAGGGATAGCTAATACTAGAGAAGAGAGAGAGAGGATTCAAAAAGATTTAAATAAACTGGAGAAGTGGGCAGCAACTAACAGAATGGTTTTTAACAGGGAGAAATGCAAAGTACTACATCTGGGCAATAAAAATGGAAAAAGCATATATAGAATGGGAGGAATAGGGCTAAGTGACAGCACATGTGAAAAAGACTTGGGTATACTAATAGATCACAGACTGAATATGAGTCAACAGTGTGATGCAGCAGCAAAAAAGGCAAATGCAATTCTAGGATATATTAACAGAAGCATACAGTCTAGATCACGTGAAGTCATTATTTCCCTCTACTCCTCTTTGGTCAGACCTCATCTGGAATATTGTGTCCAGTTTTGGGCACCACATTTTAAAAAAGACATCAACAAACTGGAGCAAGTTCAGAAAAGAGCGACCAGAATGGTGACCGGTCTGCAAACCCTGTCTTATGAGGAAAGGTTGCAGGATTTGGGAATGTTTAGTTTGCAAAAGAGAAGACTGAGAGGAGACTTAATAGCTGTCTACAAATATCTAAAGGGCTGTCACATTGTAGAAGGATCAACTTTATTCTCATTTGCACAAGGAAAGACTAGAAGCAATGGGATGAAACTGAATGGGAGGAGACACAGATTAGATATTAGAAAAAACTTTTTGACAGTTAGAGTGATCAATGAGTGGAACAGGCTGCCACGAGAAGTGGTGAGTTCTCCTTCAATGGAAGTCTTCAAACAGAGGCTGGACAGACATCTGACTGGGATGATTTAGCGAATCCTGCTTTGAGCAGGGGGTTGGACCAGATGGCCCAGGAGGTCCCTTCCAACTCTACGATTCTATGATTCTATGATTCTATGATTCTTTTTCTTGTATTACATGATGGGTTGAAAGGTAGAAAGCAACCATATATTTGGGCATTGTTACACCCTCATTCCAAAAGTAGTGCCTTGGTGAGAAGCTGGTAAGGCAATAAGTATTAGATTGTTGAGATTTGGACATAGTGAAAAGGAATAGCAGTCACATATTCTAGAGATTGTGGGGTTCCCTGGAGCTTGTGGCCCTAGTGCTAGGTCATGGGGGGGGTTTTAAAGTCTGCGGTGTAGTGACCACTGTGGCCGCTAGGGGGCGCTGTATGGATGTCCCAGGAGAAGGGATGAATGGCAGAATACTGAATGACCGTTATGTATCTCAAGGTGGGTGGCCTTGAGATGGAGACTTATGTGTGTGTTGATCAGCAGTGATACTGCTGAGGTGCTGTTTCAATGTGTTGGGAAGTCTCTAGGTAGCTGGAGAGTCGGGCGGAACCAGTTACCTACAAATCAACCCAGGGGTGTGGTTAAGAATGCTTTTGTAAAGTGTGTATGAATGGTTCAAGGACCTGTGGTCATAGTCATGGTCATGGTCATAGTCATGGTCATAGTCATAGTCATGGTCATAGTCATGGTCATAGCCATGTGACCCGGTGGGCGTGGCTACGGACCATATAAGGTGGCCAGGGTAGGTCACATGAGGTGAATGCAGGGACCCGGTTGATCCGTTTTGGAAGGTCCCGTCTGAGTGAGATGGGGGCTGTCTTCCTGACAGCAAGGAACGCTGTGTTGAATGGCTGCACGTGCCTGATGATTCCCTGGAGGGAATGGACGTCTGCAGCGTGATAAAGGAACCATGAGGAAACCCTGACGTGTGTGAGATAACTGAGGCTGAAGAGCCTGTGTATGCCTAACCAGTGTGACCACAGCGATTACAGAGCTGAACTCTGTCATGGACGCTATGCTGATGTGATGACGTTTATGCTGCTGCTGTGGGTTTATGGTGCTAAATAAACCACATGGACTGTGATTGTTTATGGAAAACCCGGATCTGGTTTTGTGGTTGATAAGCGAGTATCCCCTACTTGAATAACAGCGCTACCTTACAGGTCATTACTATAGGGGGTGTAAAGGCAACAACTGAACCCAGGCCCGGTGGTCCCTCTGTCACATATGAACATGTGAACATGGTGGATGGAAGTAAGATCTGTAATCAGGTTTGCTTTGGGGTGCAAAAGCTTCAAAGTGCACCTAATTTGGCAACAATGTGTAAAGTTGGGCAATTGTTTGAGATGTTTATGGCGTAATAGGAGTATACATGTGTAAGGATGGTGGACTGTGCTTTTGATTTCCTGCCCTTGAAGATGCCAATCTCGTTGTGTTGTATTGTAATGTGTATTATGTCATGCGTCTTTTGTAAATACGGTGTCATGTAGCGTATTGTGTACAGAGTGTGATAAGTATTATTAGAATAATGTAGGATGTGATAATGTTAGTAGTATCCAGTGTAATGTAAAATGTATAAGACAGGTAGTGTAGGGATGTAGATAGTTGACTGCAGCATAGATAACGACATTAGGGTAAGATAGAGATAATGTTTGGGACTAGCCCATAGTGGGGGATGATAGTGCTAGGTAAAGTGTCTGAGCTCCTGTTAGTTGACCAGATCTGACATGAACTGAGTGCCTTGATCCGACAATATTTCACTAGGAAACCCTACCCGGGTAAAGATGGTAACAAGGGCCTCGGCTACCTTTACTGCTGTAATACTGGACAGGGCCACAGCTTCAGGATACCTAGTGGCATAGTCCACCACGGTCAGGATATATTTTTTTCCCCGACCTGCTGGGGTGGGCCAGAGGACCTATGATGTCGACGGCTACACGTTGAAATGGTTCCTCAATTATGGGCAGGGATTGCAGGGGTACCTTATGTCGAGCTCCTGGATGCCGCATTCGCTGGCACACATCACAGGTGCGGCAATAATGGGCTACCGACTGCGAGACGCCCGGCCAGTAAAAACTTTGGGTGAGTCTCTTTTCAGTTCTTTTTCTCCCTTGATGCCCAGCCAAGGGGATATCATTGGCCAGTTGAAGTAGCTGTGCCCTGTACTTCTGAGGGACAATGAGTTGCCTGGTCGTTGTGTCAGGGTTGCCCTGGTCACTGACCTTTGTTACACGATAATACAGTCCGTTTTCTCGAGTGAAGCCATCCACATTATCTCCCATGTGCCCAGTTTCTGCCTTTCGCCTAAGGGCTGCTAAGGTAGTGTCACCCTCAATTTCTCTCCTAAACTCCTCTCTGTCCCAAGACTCTCCGAATGTAGTAGCAGCGAAAGTATTGCTTACCGACTCTGATGCGGTTCGTGGTGGTTGCTCCCCGGTGGGGTCCGGATGACGTAGTGCTTGAAGGGCCTGTAGTCGGGTGACTTCTCCCACAAATTGGCACTGTAACTCCCCAATGTTCCCAAGGAGGATATCTGCAGGAAGTCCTCCCATAACTCCAATCCAACACAGTTTTTCTCCACAACCATAATCCAAACGCACAAAAGCTCGCTGTAAATATTTGCGGGCACCGCCCGCCAGGACAATGGGGATTCCCGGACCCTGGTAAATGGCCTCGGGTCGAACCACATGGGGGTCAGCGATAGTCAAGAATGCCCCCGTGTCTCTAAATCCTGACACTTTGTATCCATCAATAAAGACATCCTGCAGGTGGCGTTGCCGTTGCTCTGAGTAGCTAAAGGACAGAGGCCGGAGTCCGTACACTCCAGGAGGGGTATCTATGGTGCCGTGGTCGGTGGTCCACTCTGGTGGGGGTGGTGGTAGCTCTTCCTCAGGTGTGGTGGAATGTACAAGATGCACTGGACGAGGTGGGGCTGCGTGAGGCTCCCTCCGAATCCTGGAGGGACAGCCAGACTGCAAATGTCCAGGTTGCCCACACCCATAACACCTCCTCTCTGTGATACCCCCAGGTCATGGTCGGAACTGTTGGGGCCTAGGATTGTGAGGCGTGATTGTCATCGGCTTGCGTCTAGGTGGAAGGGCAGATATAATTGGAGGGGGTCGGGGCGCGGGAGCAGGCCGTGGTTCATTGTCCAGAAGCCTCCTCCATTGCGGCCGGATAGTAAGGGCTTCATCGGCCAGGGCTGCAGCTCTATCCACGGTACACGGCGTGCGCTCCCGGACCCATTCCCGTACCTCTGCAGGGCACTTGGCAAGAAATTGTTCTATAAGGAACGCCTGTATAACATCTTCCACAGTAAAGGCGTTTTCTGCTTCCAGCCATCTCCGACATGCCTCGGACATCTTATGTGCATACATCCTAAACGATCCCCCCGTGGTGCATAGGAGGTCTCGGAACTTGGCCCTATATGAGTCTGGGGTGATAGCATGGTAATCCAGGATAGTCCGCTTTACAATGTTATAATCCCGATTCCGCAGTGCATCAATGATTCGGTAAGCCTCCGCCCAGCTTCCGTTCAGGCGCCCCACTAACAAACGCATCCAGCTAGAGTGGGG
This sequence comes from Dendrobates tinctorius, assembly GCF_039654945.1. NCBI lineage: Eukaryota > Metazoa > Chordata > Amphibia > Anura > Dendrobatidae > Dendrobates > Dendrobates tinctorius. The sequence continues at coordinate 38,649,941 of NW_027361752.1, read as the reverse complement.
CACCTCCTTCACAGCACACTGCTGCTCAAAGTCTTTGAAGAACCCCTCCACATCTCCAGAAGGCTCATCAAATGGCTTAAACTCTGTCCGGGTGATCCGTACAGGCTCCCGGATTGTTGGGGTTACACTCCACATTGCGTTACTCCCTTTTTCAAGCTCCATTGCTTCCTGTCTCCGCTGTGCCCGGCGGGCAGCCTCCTCCTTATGCTCCTGAGAGACACCGGGGCCCAGAACAGCCATCTCTTCTTCATACCACACCAACCACTGGCTTTTCTGGATGGGGATCCCTGTCTCCAGTGCTCGTCCTTCAGACATCTGGGAGGAGGTGGCCGGGCTAGCGCCCACCAGTAGATCGATTAAGGCCTCTTTAGTCAGTCCCTGGTAGTTCAGGCCCAGGTCTCTGGCTCTCTCCTGTAAACTGCATACAGTCCAATTTCTGTACTCACTCTGTGGGTGGTTCTCCATTGGGTTACGCTCTGTTGATCCCACCGCTGCCACCAGTTGTCACGGGGTCCTTCTCTGGTATCACACAATCAACAGAACAAGCGAAGAGTGAACAATTCCAAGACCTTTATTCAGGCAAAAATACGAAAAGGTCCATATTCAGTCCACCACACAAAGGATAAGATAGTCCAGAATGAGAATGCAGTCCAGTAACAGGATAAAATGTCCAGGGAAACGACAATCCAAACTCTAGCACCAGAGGATAAAAAAATGGGTCCTTCTCTCTGAAATGCAGCCTTTTCACCATCTTGTCTCTACCGGAACTGACTTGTCCAGCTGCCGTTCTTCCCCCCACCCCCTTCCTTGTCCAGGGGTAGTCAAACAAGTTGCCTCCCAGAAGAGAACAAAGGGCCTTAGGGATTAATGCACTACAGGGGGTCATCAAGAGACAGATACAGTGAGGCTGTAGACTTACAATGTAATAAGAAAAGCACTATGAAAATAACTGGAATTGTTAAAAATAGGAATATACAAAAAATGACATCCACATAACATATCACACCATCACACCAGTGTAATGTAAAATGTATAAGACAGGTAGTGTAGGGATGTAGATAGTTGACTGCAGCATAGATAACGACATTAGGGTAAGATAGAAATAATGTTTGGGACTAGCCCATAGTGGGGGATGATAGTGCTAGGTAAAGTGTCTGAGCTCCTGTTAGTTAGATAGGGTTTGGAGAGTAAAGCGAGCAGAGCTGCATGGAAAGATGACTCTAAGTGAGAGGAGACTAAGGAGGAGGGATAGCGTGATCCTGAAGAGAAGTGACTGAGACAGAGTGGCCTCCCGCAGAGGTGTCCTTGGATAGGATGCAGAGTCACGAACCCCTGAGCTTGTAACACAGACGGTAACGGACCTAAACAGGACTGAATACTAGTGGGGGTCCTGAGTGCGAGGATTCTAGGGCGTAAGTAGTGAAAGAAATAGGATGTGAAACTGAAAAGCAAATGAGGAGACTTGCTGATAAGGACTGTAGCGTTAAACATGGATTGTGGCAGAGTACAGAGAAACTGAGCCTCACTAGCCCTGGAGCAAACTACAGAGGAAGAATATTAAGAGTGAAAAATACTTTATACTATAGAGGAAACATCCATAGGACTTTGTACCTGCTATCTCTTGTATATAACCTTTACCAAGTTACCACCCAGTAAAGAGTTTGTGTTGGAACAGAAGTCTCCCACACTGAGCTGCAAAACACACGGTCCTGCCCAGCCCACCCCACCGGTTACATGCGACCTGCACTTGTGTGACGCCCTTCTAGTACAAGTCTACAGACTCAGCCAGGTGGTGCACTTTCATGTAGTGCACTAGGGTGTAAAAGGAGACAAATGCCTCACCTGCGGCTATCAGCCCGCGCCACACACCTATGGGAAATATGCTAAGTCAGGGGCTAGGAAGAGTACCAGTGAAATTGTCAAGCTGTTGTACATATTGATGTTGTTGGGGGCCAAAAGAGGCCATAACACATCATCAGTATTAGCCATGGCATGTAATAATATTTGAAGGGGACCCAACTCGTAGATTGGAATTAAGTATCTGACAGGCCGGTCACTTGGCATGGTGGACATTATACTAATAGAGAATGGCCGCCTACTGCCCATGGAATTTGGGATTGTCAGGTGCACAAATGGAGCCACATTCCTGGGAAAAATCCGTGTGAGCTGTCACCGCTCAGAAAATCTCTGCTAGAAGCTCACATAATCTGCTTCGAGGAATGTTCATGCTCTGCTGACAGTCGCCCCGGACTCAGCCAAACAGAAAATTCAGCCAGAGACTTATCTAAGGTGAAAGCACAGTCTTCCTGGCTTCCAGTGAAAGCCTCTGCAATGAAACTCAAGTGTCTTAGAAGAGAGGCCAAACAAAAGAAGGAAAAATGTCATTTTCCTCTGTGACTCAGTCTCAGGTTTGGACTTTAACTGTCTATGCACCAAACAAGGCCTTAAAGGACCAGGAAGATCAAATCTAAAGGTTGAAGTTTAATTAGTAGCAAAGGTTGCCATCGTCCTGTTCTACCCCAAGATACAACTTAATCCGTGTCATGTTGACATCAATATAATTCAAAGTGGCGTTCACCTGGAGATCGGAGGCACCCAGCCAGAAGTCCAGGGAACACGTGAACTGCCACTGATCTTGGGAAAATTTAGTTTAGTTATTGAGATGGTTTCAAAAAAATTTAGGACAGTTCTGGCAAAAACAGGATTGTTGGCAACTGTGCCACACAAGATAGTTTTCAGCCCAATATTCAAGATGGACGTATGCTGTTGTAGACAATTCTTGCAGCATCTGTGTCTGAAAGGAACAAACAATCAGGTATTTGCAATTGACCCTATCCCCCCACGCTCCAGCCTAACTAGGTCCTAAAATCTATTGTTATTTGTCTATTTCTGCTTCAAAGACTGAGTGTACTTTGCATTTTTTTAATTAAAAATAATTTTTTAAATATTCTTACAAAATATTCTAACTTTTTTTTTTTCAATATTAATCACATACAAATTAAGACTAGTCTTCACAGTCCTCTATTTCCAATGTAGACTTGCTCATTCACGCCTTTACTAAAGTGTAGCTACAAAAAAAAAGCCCGTTCTTAATGAATATAAAAAAATAGAGACTTGTTATGGTGTTTTACGCCAGCATTTGTCGCACGACCAAAGCTCGCTGCTATATTGTAGGACAATACAAGAGAATGAAGTTGAATTTTGACCATGAGAGTGCTGCAGCAAGAAAAATTGCAAAAAATCCAACAAGGTTGGCCTTCTTGTTCGTCATGGTCCCAGTACCTTCAGGATCGCAATGTGACCCCAATCACTTGTATTGCGCTGTGATCTAGCAACGACACCTAGAGAACTTTGGTCATAGCAAATGTCGTTGTGTAGCCCCAACTTAGATCTGCCCATACGTCTTCAGTAACTGGTGGCCAACAGCTGTCACTCCCAATATTCCCATACACATGAACACTCTGCCAAGTTAAGCTTGTGTAAAGGGGTGAACAGGAACGATGTCATTGGTCCAAAATGCGCTCTGGAGCCGGAACTATCGGGGCCGTCATCACTGTTGCAGGTGGATGACTTGCCTGGGCGGGGAGAGCTCGAGCACCTGACCGAAAGGGGCGTGGGAGACTTAAAAAGAGCAGAGTGCGGGATGGGGAGAGACTTGGCGAGAAGGCGACTACAGAGCAGGACGAAGCTTGACTCACTCTCCTTAACTACCACCGCATGACGCCAGCCCTTCACAGACTGTCCTCCCCTCATACCTGCTATCCAGTGCCCCTTCATGTACGAAACCCGTGACGAGTAGTATAGCAGACTTGCCGACCATTCCTGAGCGCTGTGATTCTGTACGAGGCCTTGTCACCCCTGCGGCCTGTATGGCAGTGTGCTCCCGGTGTGCCGCATCACACTTAAGAAACCCACAGAAGGAACTGTATTCCCTCTCCAATGGACCCAAGGTCAACGTACCCAAGTTCAATGGACCCAAGTTCAACGGACCCAAGACCAACGGATCTGGATACTTTGGCACGGTCAGGAGACAGTGCATCTCGTTTCTACACAGCAGAGCCAGAGACATTGTTCACGGACTGCGACGCCATTGGGAACTGTTCCAACCACTCTCCAACAAGAACTCCAATCGGTAAGTCATTACTTTCTCATTCTTTCCCTCTTGTTGTGTTTATTGTATAATTCACTCTTTGCCTCATTACCTCCCTGCGCGAAGGTTTCCCTGAATTCAAAGACACTAATTGCCTTAGTAAACTTTTGTTAACCCCTTCTCTGTCTCCTGCTGTTCACTGCATCCGACGGACGTTTACACATGCATGTGCTTTAGATGGGCAGAGCAAAGAAAGTGAAAGCCGGAGCAGAGCCGCCCTCCCCCCTTCCCAGGCGTGGGCGGAGGCCGGCATGACAATGGGTGGGTGATGGATAGGGAATATGCATAAAGGGGGAAGGGTTAGTGGGGCATTTATAAGGTGGGGTTTTGGGGTGGGTCTTACCTTTTCTCCCTCTCCTGGTCATGATCTGGTCCCGCCCACCCGCCCTAGTTTTCATTTGTTTGGTTTGTGTACACGGGTCGTTGTGGCCTTATGGCGGTTGGGGGGAGTCCTCGGAGTTGGTTTAAAATTGGTACAGGGATCCATGTGCATTATGGTTTCCTCTGTCTGGAATTCAGTTTAATTGGATCTGGTGTAATGGGTTGGGGAAGTCGGCTAAGTGGTCGAATTCCCAAGGTGTTAATGGAGTGAACATTTGTATATTGGTGGTTATGGTGCTCCCGAGCCAGTGGGGTAACAGCTGGGGGTAAAATAATGGGTGGTGGTTCACTTCCTATTTTGTACTCACCAGATTTTCGGAGCTTCGAGGACTCCTCCCAGTGGGTTAAAAATGTTATTTATTCTGAGAGTTTTTATTGTTTGTTGCTATTTAAATAAAAGGCAGCTGTGGCCATAATTATTCCAAAGAAGTTTGGCGTCAGTTGTCATTATTCAGAAGGGGTTGGTTTGGAGGAGGGGTGTTATCCCCAATAGAATTCACCTATACCACTGTCATTACCCAGCAGCGGCTTATCAACCTGGAGAACAAAAGAACGGGGCGACTGAATTCATCCACCCGATGATTGACTCCTGACTAGTGTTGAGCATTCCGATACCGCAAGTATCGGGTATCGGCCGATACTTGCTGTATCGGAATTCCGATACCGACTTCCGATATTTTTTCAATATCGGAAGTCGGCATCGGAATCGGAAGTTCAAAGTTGATTGACAGCCTGACGTCATCATGATGCGCGGTGTGTGCGCATCATGATGCGCCGTCATTTCGGGCCTTCCGGGGGTCTCTGCTGGCCTGCCGGGGGGCTGTGCCGGCCTGCCGGGGGGCTGTGTGGACTGCCCGGGGTCTGTACCGGCCTGCCGGGGGGCTGTGCCGGCCTGCCGGTGGTCTGTGCACCCTGTGGGGGTCTGTACCGGCCTGCCGGGGGGCTGTGCCGGCCTGCCGGGGGGCTGTGCACCCTGTGGGGGTCTGTACCGGCCTGCCGGGGGGCTGTGCCGGCCTGCCGGGGGGCTGTGCTGATGTCCGGGGGTCTGTGCAAGAATTGTCCGATGGGACTACAAGTCCCATCTGGCGATGCCTGCTACCATGACAGTGATTGACACATTAGCCAATGATGGGACAGTAGTAGTCCCATCATCCGGCTAATGTGTTAAATGTTAAAAAAAAAAAAAAAAAATACTACATACATACTACATGCATGCTACATACATACTACATGCTACATACATACTACATACATACTACATACATACCACATATATACTACATACATACTACATACATAACACATATATACTACATACATACTACATACATACTACATACATACTACATACATACTACATATATACTACATGCATGCTACATACATACTACATGCTACATACATACTACATACATACTACATGCATGCTACATACATACTACATGCTACATACATACTACATATATACTACATGCATGCTACATACATACTACATGCTACATACATACTACATACATACTACATACATACTACATACATACTACATGCATGCTACATACATACTACATGCTACATACATACTACATATATACTACATGCATGCTACATACATACTACATGCTACATACATACTACATATATACTACATACATACTACATACATACCACATATATACTACATACATACTACATACATAACACATACATACTACATACATACTACATACATACTACATACATACTACATATATACTACATGCATGCTACATACATACTACATGCTACATACATACTACATATATACTACATGCATGCTACATACATACTACATGCTACATACATACTACATATATACTACATACATACTACATACATACTACATGCATGCTACATACATACTACATGCTACATACATACTACATATATACTACATGCATGCTACATACATACAACATGCTACATACATACTACATATATACTACATACATACTACATACATACCACATATATACTACATACATACTACATACATAACACATATATACTACATACATACTACATACATACTACATACATACTACATATATACTACATGCATGCTACATACATACTACATGCTACATACATACTACATACATACTACATGCATGCTACATACATACTACATGCTACATACATAATACATATATACTACATGCATGCTACATACATACTACATGCTACATACATACTACATATATACTACATACATACTACATACATACTACATGCATGCTACATACATACTACATGCTACATACATACTACATACATACTACATACATACTACATACATACCACATATATACTACATACATACTGCATACATAACACATATATACTACATACATACTACATACATACTACATACATACTACATATATACTACATGCATGCTACATACATACTACATGCTACATACATACTACATACATACTACATGCATGCTACATACATACTACATGCTACATACATACTACATATATACTACATGCATGCTACATACATACTACATGCTACATACATACTACATATACTACATACATACTACATACATACTACATGCATGCTACATACATACTACATGCTACATACATACTACATACATACTACATGCATGCTACATACATACTACATGCTACATACATACTACATATATACTACATGCATGCTACATACATACTACATGCTACATACATACTACATATACTACATACATACTACATATATACTACATGCATGCTACATACATACTACATGCTACATACATACTACATACATACTACATGCATGCTACATACATACTACATGCTACAAACATACTACATATATACTACATGCATGCTACATACATACTACATGCTACATACATACTACATATATACTACATACATACTACATACATATCACATATATACTACATACATACTACATACATAACACATATATACTACATACATACTACATACATAACACATATATACTACATACATACTACATACATACTACATACATACTACATATATACTACATGCATGCTACATACATACTACATGCTACATACATACTACATACATACTACATGCATGCTACATACATACTACATGCTACATACATACTACATATATACTACATGCATGCTACATACATACTACATGCTACATACATACTACATACATACTACATGCATGCTACATACATACTACATGCTACATACATACTACATATATACTACATGCATGCTACATACATACTACATGCTACATACATACTACATATATACTACATGCATGCTACATACATACTACATGCTACATACATACTACATATATACTACATACATACTACATACATATCACATATATACTACATACATACTACATACATACCACATATATACTACATACATACTACATACATAACACATATATACTACATACATACTACATACATACTACATACATACTACATAAATACTACATGCATGCTACATACATACTACATGCTACATACATACTACATACATACTACATGCATGCTACATACATACTACATGCTACATACATACTACATATATACTACATGCATGCTACATACATACTACATGCTACATACATACTACATATATACTACATACATACTACATACATACTACATGCATGCTACATACATACTACATGCTACATACATACTACATGCATGCTACATACATACTACATGCTACATACATACTACATACTGTATATACTACATGCATGCTACATACATACTGCATGCTACATGCATGCTACATACATACTACATACATACTACATGCTACATACATACCACATATATACTACATACATACTACATACAATACATTCATACAATACATACATAGACATACAGTACATATAACATAGAGTAACATACTTACCAATACTTGTCACATTGTTCCCCGAAGCCATTGTCTTTTACGGAATAAATATTAACATAACAAACCACAAAAATACTCACCCACGATCCGAAGCAGTCCACAAGTGTGTCCCACGACGATCTTGGGTAGAGAACTGCAGCATCAGCTGTTGCTTCCGTTCTCTACGGGCTGCAGGAATCCAATGACGGAAGGTAGGTATCCTTCCGCACTGTATTCCTCCGCCACTTAAAAAAAAAAAAAGTCCCTAGTCTCACTTTATGCCATTGCTGTGTGGGAAATTCCCACGCAGCAATGGCATAAAGTGAGACTAGGGACTTTTTTTTTTTTAAGTGGCGGAGGAATACAGTGCGGAAGGATACCTACCTTCCGTCATTGGATTCCTGCAGCCCGTAGAGAACGGCAGCAACAGCTGATGCTGCAGTTCTCTACCCAAGATCGTCGTGGGACACACTCGTGGACTGCTTCGGATCGTGGGTGAGTATCTTTGTGGTTTGTTATGTTAATATTTATTCCGTAAAAGACAATGGCTTCGGGGAACAATGTGACAAGTATTGGTAAGTATGTTACTCTATGTTATATGTACTGTATGTCTATGTATGTATTGTATGAATGTATTGTATGTAGTATGTATGTAGTATATATGTGGTATGTATGTAGCATGTAGTATGTATGTAGTATGTATGTAGCATGCATGTAGCATGCAGTATGTACTGTATGTAGCATGCATGTAGTATATATGTAGTATGTATGTAGCATGTAGTATGTATGTAGCATGCATTATATATGTAGTATGTATGTAGCATGCATGTAGTATGTATGTAGTATGTATGTAGTATATATGTAGTATGTATGTAGCATGTAGTATGTATGTAGCATGCATGTAGTATATATGTAGTATGTATGTAGCATGTAGTATGTATGTAGCATGCATGTAGTATGTATGTAGTATATATGTAGTATGTATGTAGCATGTAGTATGTATGTAGCATGCATGTAGTATGTATGTAGTATGTATGTAGTATATATGTAGTATGTATGTAGCATGTAGTATGTATGTAGCATGCATGTAGTATGTATGTAGTATGTATGTAGTATATATGTAGTATGTATGTAGCATGTAGTATGTATGTAGCATGCATGTAGTATATATGTAGTATGTATGTAGCATGTAGTATGTATGTAGCATGCATGTAGTATGTATGTAGTATGTATGTAGTATATATGTAGTATGTATGTAGCATGTAGTATGTATGTAGCATGCATGTAGTATATATGTAGTATGTATGTAGCATGTAGTATGTATGTAGTATGAATGTAGTATGTATGTGGTATGTATGTAGTATATATGTAGTATGTATGTAGCATGTAGTATGTATGTAGCATGCATGTAGTATATATGTAGTATGTATGTAGCATGTAGTATGTATGTAGCATATATGTAGTATGTATGTAGTATGTATGTAGCATGCATGTAGTATATATGTAGTATGTATGTAGCATATATGTAGTATGCATGTTGCATGCATGTAGTATATATGTAGTATGTATGTTGCATGTAGTATGTATGTAGTATGTATGTTGCATGTAGTATATATGTAGTATGAATGTAGCATGTATGTAGTATGTAGTATGAATGTAGCATGTATGTAGTATGCATGTTGTATGTATGTAGCATGTAATTTTTTTTTTATTTTTTTAATTTTTTTTTACATTCAACACATTAGCCGGATGATGGGACTACTACTGTCCCATCATTGGCTAATGTGTCAATCACTGTCATGGTAGCAGGCATCGCCCGATGGGACTTGTAGTCCCATCGGACGATGCCTGCACAGACCCCCGAAGCCTGCACAGCCCCCCGGCAGGCCGGCACAGCCCCCCGGAGCCTGCACAGACCCCCGGCAGGCCGGCACAGCCCCCCGGCAGGCCGGCACAGCCCACCGGAGCCTGCACAGCCCCCCCGGCAGGCCGGCACAGCCCCCCCGGCAGGCCGGCACAGACCACCGGAGCCTGCACAGACCCCCTGGCAGGCCGGCACAGCCCCCCGAAAGGCCCGTACAGACCCCAGAGAGGCTGTACAAGGGAAAAACAGGATTTTTCTTATTCCGATACCGGAAGTCCCATAGACTTGAATGGGACTTCCGGTATCGGAATCGGCGATACCGATACTTTTTTTAAAGATCGGCCGATCCATTCCGATCCGATACTTTGAAGTATCGGACGGTATCGCTCAACTCTACTCCTGACATCATCTGTCAAGGAAATCATGTTGGTGTACTTGGCCAATTATCCAATATAGTTGGGAGCTTTAAGAAGGGAGGGGGGGACGACACATTTTGTATTTTACTTTTTAACCATGTCCCTTGTTTGGAGAACTTATTTCTAAGAAACCGTTGCCTGTATTTTAGCATTGGAAAGCGCTCATCATGTTGCTCTCTGTGCATATTATATGCTCTGATCTATATTTGTCTCTTATTTGTCACAGTTATTTCTTCTCTGATTACTGACGTCCTTGATGACATTTTAAATACAAGAAAAAAAAATCTGATATTGGAACCAAAGGCAATAAACAGGATTTAATGAGGATTTCCACGTACCAAGGTCTGCCTCGCTTGTACAGCCTGTAATGTGCTGAGATGCACCTGCTCCGGAGCAAACTGTCCCCAGAGAACATCGTCCTGGTAGACGTCAGTGACCACCTAGGTGCATCTAGTCTTTGAATTATGTCTTCTTATTTTCTTTTTCTAAGATGGATAAAACCTGTAAATGAGGTTCATTTTTTAACTCTTAAAGCGAAAACTTTATCTTAAAATATGATTAAAAAAAAAAAGAAACCACAAAAAAAAACCAGTTCCACTTTTGACCACAACGTGGGTTTGGCTCAGCCACATTCAAGTTAATAAAGGCGCCCAGGTACAATTCGTATTGAAAAAAACAAACTGACCTACACTCACCCTACCCCGGTCCGTGGTGAGTCTCCGCCGCTGCTTTCGGTGTGTGATATTGTTTGCAGCGCTGATGTCCTATTTACAGCCTATAACTAAGCTCAAGCTGACGGCTCAGACTGCTCAGATACACCGAGGTCACTGAATGGCTGTAGCGCTGTTGATGTGACTTCAGTGCTGCAGACAATCACAGACAAATAGGAGCAACGGCGAAGACTCAGTGCTGGATCTAGGGAGGGGACTAAAGAACTACTTATTTGTTTTTTTGTTTCTGCCTTTGAGAATGGGGATTTTCTGAAGATGGAAAACCACTTTAAGGCTGCTGTACCAAACACAGTCTGACTAGGTGAATAGATAATTTGACTTGAGTTGTCATAGATTTTAATTCATGGATTTTATCTACCCTGATTTTTAGAGGGCACAAGGCTTTTTTTTTTAAGAATTTCTTTAAAGCACCACCTTCTATGTAGCAAGACTTACTCTATTAAAGAGAATCTGTCAGCAGGTTTTTGCCATGCAATCTGAGCACAGCATGAGGTAGGGGTTAAAACACATATTTCAATGATGTGTCAAATGTCAGACTGTGTGCTGCTGTTTATTTATCCTGAAGGTTTTACCACCTGGTGATTATCAGCTGTGCATGCTAGTCCGACTCCGCCTCCTCCTGTGATAAGCAGCTCACTGTCAATAGACAATGTACTTACAGACCCTGGTGTGGGTGGGGGCAGCTTTCTCAGCTCTGCTACATGCTAACTCTAAGAATTCTGAGTCAGAACTAGAGGCGGATGTATAGCCTGTGCAGCCAGCACAGCTGCACTGGGACCCGGAGGTAGAGGTGAACCCTTGCAGGATGTTTAATACTTTTATAAAGGGCAATCTTGTCAGTCACATTATGAATTTTCACAATTGTCATACAGCACTAAGATCATTTAGAGGCAATTGTGTCCCAATGATGCCCTAAGTCCCAGACAGGGGTTTATAAGTAGAAGGCAGGGTGCATGGCAAAGACGGAAAAAGTACATTCAGTTTCCAAGAAGATGGGCCCTTCTAAGAAGGGCTTCCTGCAGATTGATGATGATCATTGAGATTAAACATTTTCTTTCCGCAGTGGCGCCACCAACTCTTTTAGAATTCTTCACTGGGTAGGGGTTTTCACAGTACATCTGTAGTGTCATCAAGGTTGGATTGTAGCAAAACAGATTCCTCCTGTGTTGCAGTGGGTCTTCGAAAAGCAATTCTCTGCAGCAACTTGCCTGGGCTGTGCAGATAATATGGTGTTGTGTCAGACACTAGTATAGATTTTGACTTATGCTTCACAGCCACATCCTCTGAGCAACCAGAGAGTGTCCAACACAGTTCTTTCCAGAAAGGGGTACATCTGTGTCTGAACTTGCTCTTAGTGTCTCTGCCTCTAAGTGGCGCCAGACCTGCATTGCGGATGGCACTGGGTATTGTAAGCTCGGTCCTGTTAAACATTAGAATAGCTGTGACTTGGTTCTACTGTTTTTTTTCTGGTTACTGACTTTGCATTGCTTTGACTTCCCATCTTTGCTATGCTTCTGTCTCTGACCTTGTCCTTCTGGAATTCATCTTGACTTCCTTCTAACTATGTACCTGACATCATATTATCTCCTGACTCATCCCTCTCCCAGTTCTGACCAGCAGATCAACTATCCTCTGTCAACTAACTCCAAGGACCAGCAGCCACTCCGTAGACATATCCCCGGGCCCCGTGTATAACTCCAGTTCCCTGTATAGAGATTGAAAAGTAAAGGCTAGGGTTCCTCTGGGACCTGCTAAATGAAGTGTCTTGAGCAAAGAATGTATTTTGGTCACCCTATTAAGTGCTGTCAGTGTGAAGCTAGTAACTACTTAAGGAGATGCCGTAAGGTGGAGAAGTCAAGGAGTCCAAGGTCAAAAGCCAGGATGGTACATCCTAAACAGAGGGGTAAGGCACAGGCATAGTCGGGTCACAGTCTGGGGTCAGAATTCCAAGAAGGTAGTGGATCAAGACAAAGGGGCAAGGCAAACGGATGGCCAAAGGCAAATCCAAGGACGGTCAAGAAATATCAAAATACTAGAACTCAAGCATAGAGCAAACACACACCAAACTGAGCAGAGCTACAACTGGCAGAGATAAGAGGCAGACAGCTAGCTAAATAGCCTGGGAATCATTCTGAACAGAAGATGCCTGTAGCAAACCCAGCAAGCCCTGACCCTGATTGGGGGACTGGACTGTCACTTGCTATACTGCCATACTGACAGCTCAACATGCTCAAACCTCAGATTGGACAGCTGAGCCGTGACTCACCACGCTGAGAGGAGGAATCACGACAGTCGCGCTTTACCTTACAGCCTTATCTTACAGGTACTCCTTTAAAGAACCACTCAATTTAAAGGGGTTAGCCGCTTTATATGTAACCATATAACCATTAGAGGAGAATGTATCATGAGGAAATGGGCAAGATACCAATATATATTTCTCAGAAGTTCTGTGCCATTCTTTCCTACTAACTGAGAATTAGGTAGTATTTCCTTATTGTACAATGATCACTTAATGGAATGGGTAATGGCTCTCTGTCAATCACTACCCTTCATCAGCGGATGAAGCAGCATGCTTATTAGTGTGGTATTATTTTTCTTTTCATACGTGGAGAAATATCTTATACCGGTCAGTGTAAAATTTCCTTATTAGACGACTTTCAAAGAAACATAATACAATTCTATTCAGTGAATTTTTTTTTGTTTGCAACAACAAAAGATCTAACACACGATCCGCCGCTGCCAACAATTCCACCTGGTGACACCCTGTGCCCACGCCTGAAGTCTAGCTCATTTCCATCATCGAGAACTTATTATTATCCGTGTGCTGGCGGTCCTGTTGGGGCAGGAGCCTTCCACTGAAATATGTTGTACACGGTGACTGCTTGTACAGGTCTTATTTTCTATGAGAATAAAGAACTACAAAGCAAATTACAAAATATATAAATTACTGGATCAAGGAAATTGTTCAATATCTTTCCTGCCCGAGGCCTGCATACCTTATAACAATTAGGAGCTGTGAGATGGGATTAAATATTCACTTACTGGTGCCTGGTAATTGTCTGTAAATTGCATAAAGTTGTATTGGAACATGTTTTCATGTGGGCTGAGGATAAAAATTCTGCACTAGATAGTAAAACGCTGGGTAAAACTGACATTGGAAAAGGACGTATTGCTGGAAAGCAAGCTGAACTTTAGTGACCAGTGCCAGGTATGTGCTGCCAAGGCCAATAATGTCATAGGTTGCATCAAGGCTTAGAGGCAAAGTTGCTCATGACAAGAACATAGTTTTGCCTTTGTAAAAATCACAATTCCAACGTCACTAGTGTGTACAATTTTGGGCACCTGTGTATAACATGGTCATATTCAAACTAAGGCAGTACTGCTGCATAAAATTACCTTTTTAAGCTGCAGTGATGCAGGAAAAGTCCGTAGTTTGTTGTAGTATTGTTGTACTTTTTGCTCTAGTCCATTGGTGAGGTAGGCTGGGCAGCCGGTAGTCATCAGGTACAACTCCAGGGCAGTCCCCGGGAGTGCAGCAGCTGGCCAGAGGATCAGAGTCACAGATATGAGATACCAGAGGGTAAAGTTGAAGATGTGGTTAGACAATCCAAGGTCAGGTATATATACACGGAGAAGCAAAGAGTGATGGAATCCAAAATGAGTTAAAAAGATATCAAGCTTTATTATAAAAAATATGCACATTAAATATCCATAGCAAAATTGCACATAAATAGTTGACACCAAAGGCCAGGAGGGAAGGGAAGCGGAGATAACACACAACCCACTGCACCAAAAACTACACCACAGCTTAAGTAAGCTCTCCCTTCATTCTACTTTTTGCCGTTATGGCGTGATTATGTCTTTTGTGGGACTGTTTACCGCTACTGCCCCTCATTATGATTAGCGAGCCTAGCGGGATCTCTGTCCTCCTTGTATACCTATTATGGTTGTAATTATCGTGGATATGGGCAGTGACGCTTTCTTTACATGTTATCTGGGCTTCCTATAGAGTGTGGTGTAGTTTTTGGTGCAGTGGGTCGTGTGTTATCTCCGCTTCCCTTCCCTCCTGGCCTTTGGTGTCAACTATTTATGTGCAATTTTGCTATGGATATTTAATGTGCATATTTGTTATAATAAAGTTTGATATCTTTTTAACTCATTTTGGATTCAATCACTCTTTGCTTCTCCGTGTGTATATATATATATATATATATATATATATATATATATATACATACTTATGGAGTGGAACTACTCACTATTATAGCGGGTTATTATCACAAGTTACCGCCATTAATGTCGTGGAAAGTATTGGGCTTTATTGTGTTACTAATCCAAGGTCAGGGCAGGCAGCACAAGATCAGAATGCATAGCTGAGGTCAGCAGTGGAGAGGTCAGACAGGACATTAACGACAGGACGAGCCAGGTCAATAACTGGAGAAACAAAAAGACACACACACAAAAAGGTCACCAGCAGGCAAACTGACTAAGAACCAATGGTCAGGTCAGGAGCGGTGGGAGAAGTTGCCTAAGAACCTGCTGGCTCTGGATAAGCCGTCAAACCTAATCTCTGCAGGACGTCCTCTTCCTCCCCCCCCCCTTCAAGGACGCTGACTTACTCACAACCCCGTCCACCCCTCCTCGTCTCCTGCCTCTGCTCCTGCTGACCAGTGTCTGTGCATGCCTGGCAGATTCCCTGGCATATCCTCTTACAGAGACAGTGCACACTCTCCTAAAGAATCCCCAGCCAATAGCTTGGAGACACTTATTACTTAAGGCACCTCTGCCTGCTGGGAGGTGCCTGAGCAACATTTGTGCAAAGTTAGTTAATACTTGCCTGCCTGCTATTAGGTCCCCTTGTTCACTTTATCTGATCTTGATGCTGTTTTGTCTAACTCTATCCAGTGTCCTGCCTCCATACCTGACCTATGAGCTATTCAGTCAGTATCCTTACCAGCGGCCATCCTGTCTGCTATCGAGAAGCCACATATTCGGTACCAGTACCAGTCCTGTCTTTTATCCTGAGGCCACACAGTGTGAACCTTTACCAATGGCTGACCTTTCTGCTATTCAGAAGCCGCCCAGACTGAACCTGTATCAGAGACTGTCCAGACCTGCCTGGGACACATTATTGGAGCCACTTCTTCGGACATTGCCCTAGAATGGTAGCTGGCAGCTGCCTGCCTCTCAAGCCTGACCTCACAATGAGACTATCCAATGAATTCCAGGTAGCTGCTTAGTTATGTCTTTCCAGGGAAAGTCTGGCCCATAGCGCAGTGGGTCCACGATCCACAGGCGCTACAGTTACATTCCTTTAGAGACCGTCCACACTCCCCTAAAGCCACAAGAAAACACATTCAGATGCAACAGTGCTGTGGAATGCTCCAAGAGGCAAAACTCAGCAAGCTGGCCTGCTGTGAGGAGAAACCACATGGTGACCACGGTGAGTAGGGCTGCGCTGAGGAGGCATGTGAGTTACTGCTGTGACCCTAATCTTCTGCTAAGCATCGCTGCTTTGGTCGCTCTGATGGCACTGGCAGAGATGCGGGGCAGCTCATGGACAATACTCAGCTTACTCCCTGACCATTCATCTGGATGAACCCCTAGATGACCATTCTAGTTTCAGTCAGTGGCTACTTCATAGGTACAACCTGGGGGCCCCTGCAGCAAAGACCAGATTCGCTGTCATGATCCAGTCCAGAGTTTGTTTTCTGCTGTCTTCTCTTTGGACTGGTGATGCGGGGGTTAATCCCCTCTGCCTCGTTCTGGAGCTGGCTGGGCTATTTCAGTCCTCTGCAGCCTGAGGGCCAGCGTCAGCTACACTGCAAGCTTTCAAGCTAGTGCCTCTGACCTGTATTCCTTTAGAGTTCCTTCTGCCCCTGATTACCTGGCTCTGTGTATTACCTGGCTTGATCTTTGGACTCTGCTTCTGGTTTTTCCATTTCTGATACCACGCTTTCCGACTGGCTTTTGACCCTCTGGCTTGCACCCTGACAACGGCTTACGTCTTATGTTTCTGATACCACGTTCCTGGTAGGTCCTGACTTCTCGCTCATCCCTGACTACGCATTTGCTTTCTCCCTTGGTACTTCTGCTCCTGACAGTTACTGATTTTGGCTAGTCTGACCACTCTTACCTGTGACACCTGTGCTGTTGATCTGCGTTACTACGCTGTGTGTGTGTGCAACCTCTCTTCCCTCACCAGCACCCCCTGGTGGAGCTTGCAATGTACTGCACTGCAGCAGCACATTACATTCACGTTTTGGGGTTAAGGTGGCAGTACTATGGCATAAAATAACTTTTCTGATCTGCAGTGCTAAACTTCTGCTAATCACTGGTGGACAGCTCATGGGCAATACCAGTCGTACTCCCTGACCATTCATCTGAATTAATCCCTGGATGCCCATTCTGGTTTGACTTTGCCCACCCCAACAAGGGGGCTCCTCCAGCAGAAAAAAGATTCCTGTATAGGAGTTCAGTGTATTAATCAGGAAACTCAATAGATTCAATAGATTACCGTATGATAAATAGAGCAGACAGAGCAAAACGTGGAAGTGGTTGCCAAAGACCAGTTTCTAATATCTAACATTCATTGTACAAGGAAGGACCACAATGTCCGGATCGGCTTCAGGTCTCCTAACCTGAACTCAGCAGCCTCTTTGGCATGGGCCATACTCGGATTGTGAATGTCGAATGTGTAAAATGATCTTAAGAGGGTGACCAGTGTAATTAACGGAATAGGTGGATTTAAGGAACAAGAATATATATGAATGGCCAGAACAGATAGCTTTCTAATGATCTATACCTCTATAGATGATAAAGGAGCATCTTCTTTTAGAGGAGGGATGTGCAACCCCATATTGCTTTAGGGCCAAGTTGTCATATTGCATCACTCTTAAGGACCAGAATAAATTTATGCGGGGATTTACCTTTTGAGGCATTTATGGCTTAAAAAGAAGAGGAGACCATGCAGGCATGTGGCCCTCTCCACTGTAGAATACGGGTGTTATCAAATGCTAGACTGTTACCTCTACTCCCATAAACCACAATGGAGAACATCAAGTTCATAGATGGTCTCACCTAACTCATAAATGTCTTTCTGGAGCTAGAAAAAGGGGTCAAAGGGACTCGGGTCCAGAAATGGCTATACAGTCCATAATATATACTTTGTCAACTGTGAACCATTTCACTTCTCCCTGACATGGAAACAACTTGTGAGTGGCCACATACAGACAAGCATTTCTGTGTCGAGGTGGCTGATGGACATATTACATGGCATTATAGGCCACATGTAGTTGTGCACTCTTGATCTAAAAAAAAAGAAGGTTTAATCTTCATCACACAGAGCAATTGGTTACTTATTGTACGAGCAGTAAGACAACTGACTCTTTACTGTACAAGCAGTGAGACTATGGATTCTTTACTGTAAGAGCAGTGAGACTATAGATTCTTTACTGCACAAGCAGTGAGACTATGGATTATTTACTGTAAGAGCAGTAAGACAACTGATTCTTTACTGTACAAGCAGTGAGACTATGGATTCTTTACTGTAAGAGCAGTGAGACTATAGATTTTTTACTGTACAAGCAGTGAGACTATGGATTATTTACTGTAAGAGCAGTAAGACAACTGATTCTTTACTGTACAAGCAGTGAGACTATGGATTCTTTACTGTAAGAGCAGTGAGACTATGGATTCTTTACTGTAAGAGCAGTGAGACTATAGATTCTTTACTGTACAAGCAGTGAGACTATGGATTATTTACTGTAAGAGCAGTAAGACAACTGATTCTTTACTGTACAAGCAGTGAGACTATGGATTCTTTACTGTAAGAGCAGTGAGACTATGGATTCTTTACTGTGCAAGCCGTGAAACTATGAAACTCTCTGCTACAGCATGTTTCAACGATCAACTCATTAAATAAGTTCAAGGAGGGCCTGAATTTCTTTCTTGAAAAATATAATATTACAGGTTATGAGTACTATACTCAGGAAATGGGACATTATTCTGGAAATGTATACAGATTTGGAATCGGGAACTAATTTGGAACAATTGATATCCATCTCATTGAAATGTTTGCATTATGGGTTACTCCAAGGTTTCATCTACATATCGATGCTTTAATTCCGTGCTCTCGTTTTCACAGATACAAGATGTAGGCATTACAGTCTATCGGGCTGTTCATTCTGTATGTCCAATTGTCTTTAAAAAAAAGAAGAAAGGAGACGTCCATTTTTATCTGATCTGTGGATCCATTTAAGTGAATGGATCTTGGAAATAGACGGATCATGCATACTGTAGGTGCCATCCGTGTATCATCTGAGTGCTGTCTGTTTTTTGTTTTTTTTATAGATGGGTTGGAAAACCTTGAAATTTTTTTTTCTTGAGAAAATGGATTCCACACGGATAGTAAAATGGCCCAACCATGGATGAAATTTAGACCCAAATACAGATGTCTGAATGAGACCTAGAACAAGGTGCCAACATCATCTGCTATCGTGTGGCACTTGCCCCTTCCCTGAACTTATTAGAAAAACAGTAGGAAAGTGATTCACAAGTTTTACCTCTAGAAGGAGAACTCAATGACACAGGAATCCAAAGGGAACTTTTTCCCGAGGACACGGGCCAAGCTCACGTTGTTCCAGGCTCAGTTGGGTCATATGTTTTCGTTTATGTTCTCCTAAACGCTTAGTGAATGGCCTCATCGCGGACACTTGTGCTGTGGTCATTCATAGGACCACTATACAATTACTCTGCTAAATGTGCTGCAATAATTATAATGGGGCCACCCAGGATCTCGTTAACTTGCGCCAGTGGCTGGAGAAGATGATGAGAAGCCTATTGAAGCAAAGTCCTTTTATCCAAATTCATTCATCTGTTTCATGTAAACTATTCATCTGACACTGAATCCCAAACCTTCCTGCTGGACCTGAATGATCCTGTGGGAAGCAATTGTGACCCCCGGCATTGTGAAAGATAGGTCTCCATACACGGCCATGCGGGTGCAACGCTCATACAGCTTAATTCTGCAGAATCCCTCACACATGGAGGCCCTGGCCTATAACGTAAGGTAACATGTCACTACCTGAGCGCTATTTGGCCGTATACAGCTATTGCTAGTAACAAAATGAACATATACCCTGCTGTAAGTAAAACGCAAGAGTGCATATATGGTAAATAACATAGGGGACTTGGTAAACAAAAAAAAAAGCGTAAAAGCCGTCGCACCGCAAAAAAGTGTAATCGGGACGGTCCTAACCTCTGGTATTAAAACCTTACCATTTAAGAAGAGCGCGCGCATGCGCACACTAGGCACACTGCTGGGGCACAGTGCGGCCTGCACAGGAAAGGAGGAGGAGGCAGCATGCAAGGACCACTCTGGGGCCTTGTGCAATTCAGCGTCCCCGCATGGTGGGAGAAGGGGAACCATGCGGAGGCACCGACAGACCCTACAGTTGGTATACATGCAACACGTAAGAGCATGTTCACACTGGCCATTAAACAAACCAAACCTAACATAGAAACAAAATGAACATATTCCCTGCTGTAAGTAAATATGTAAAAAGCAATAGTGGATATCAGTAACATAGGGGACTTAGTAAACACCGTTTTTGATCCCAAAAAGCATTAAAGCCATCCCACCAGGGCCAAGGTGTACCCAGTCTGGTTGGTCCTAACCTTAGGATTAAAATCTTACCAAGTCCATAGTTGGGCCCTGATCCTGTTTGACCCTTATTCACATTGAGAACATTTTCAACACATGGTAAGGTTTTAATACTGGAGGTTAGGACCATCCCAATTGGGTAGGGATAGCTGTTATGCTTTTTATTAATCAAAAACAGTGTGTACCCTATGTTATTTATATGCACTATTGCTTTTTTACTTACAGTAGGGTATGTGTTCATTTTGTTTCTATTTTTGGTTTTGTCTGTTTAATGGCCAGTGTGAACATGCGCCTACACATTGCATGTATACCAACTCTTTTGGTTTTACTGATAGTGTAGAGTAGATTTCTCAGGATGAGTCAGACAGTGGGAACTCACCTCTTCCCATGCAGATGTATATCTGAGGGTTGGGACAGATAGCGGTCAGCAGAACAAACAATATCTAATGTGTAGGCAGCAATGCCAGGGCCTGCTGGAAAGAAAAAAATTAGCCATTTCAAAAGACAACTCCAATCCATACATTGACACAAATACACATGAGGTTCTAGTAATAAGACTTTGGTCACATTAGAGCCTTCATCGCTGGATCATACTAGTCTCATGTTTGCTTCTGCTGTGGCTGCTCTGACCTGATCCCTGCTGTAATGCTGCTTTGATGCTGTGATGTGCAACCTCCACCAGGGGGTGCTGGTGGGGGGGGAAAGGTTGCACTAACAGCGGAGCACCACAACACCGCAGCACAGGCGCCACTAGGTGGCAGAAGAGTAGTCAGACAGGTCGGGTCAGAAACCAACAGGAAATGCAGTACCAGAGGACAGAGCAATACACATGGTCAGAAGCAAGCCAGAAAAATCAGAGCCAAACAGGAGCAGGAACACCAGAGACGGGAGACAAACAGGTCAGAGGACAAGCCGGGTCAAATACCAAGGGGTCACAACATGGAGAGCAAGCACTAAGACAAGTGTAGTCAGAGGGGAGAGCAGGAACGGGATCTAGGTAAACGGTCAGACAAACCAGGGTGTAACGAGTTCAGCCGCTCAAGCCGGAGGCAGGAACTATAACTGACGCTGCCTGCAGGTAGCAGCGGACAGAAATAGCCAAACAGATCCCAAACCGAGACAGGGAAAGTTAACCCCCGCATGATCAGACCGGGGAGAAAATAACCAGAAACAAACCCCGACCTGAATCATGACACCTGCGAGGCTTTGGATAATACTGGGGATGACAAGACCAAGCTGGTGAGCTGACTACCACTTTTTGTTGTTATTTTATTACCTTAGCCCTAAACCTAACCCTATCTCTAATGATAGCACTCTTCTTAATCCTAGTCCTGACTCCTAATCCTAACCTTTGTTTTCACCCAAGTCGTAAACCCAACACTTGTCCTAACCCTATCCCTATTACTAAGTCTAACCATATTTAGGGTTATAAAGTAGGTAAAAACTTAAAGTCATTATAACATCAGTGCTCTTTGGCCCCTCCACCACCAGGTCTTCTGACTCTACTTCCACAAAACTACAATTAAGAGTGGAGATGGGGAGCTGAAGGACAGTGGAGAATCAAAGACAAAAGTGGGCATTTGGAGGCCATTCTCACGCACTTCTAGGGCATTTGGAGGCCGTTCTCATTCACTTCTGGGACAGGACTTAAATGTCACAAATGTCTAAATGTTGGCATCTTGGTCAGGATGCCCTGACAATGGAATAGTATACTGGTTCCATTGAAATAACTCAATTCACCTACCTTCAAACTAAAGTTCATAAGGGCCTTCAAGAAGAATACCATATTGCAAGTAACAATTTTCCATGTTTTGTTGAATTTGTATGTAATCCTCTAAAAAAAAACAAAAAAAACTATTGATTAATAAAGTATAACTCCATATAAAATCCGAGACGTACCGAGACACAGTACGGTAAATTTCCACCCACTTGCTTCACTTGAATACAACTGAGTTGCTGTGAACTGTATGAATAGCATCGCTACTGGTAAACAATAATGAGTCCCGCGAACCCTACCCTAAGAATTACAATCCTGGAATACCTCTTTAACAACGGTATTTATGGTCCATCAAGGAGATATAAAATTGTTAGAGCCAATATACTCAGAAGATTCTGGTAACTTGGACTTGAACGAAGCTGTCAGACACAGAATCGCTCCCATATCCAAGAGGTCTCGGATGTCTTGGCCGTTTGTCTGGATCCCACCAGGGGGTTGTCAGTCAAAAACAAGTTCTGCCACTTAAGGATGCACTTGGCATAAAGACAAATCTCTGTGACATAATAGACCGTCCTAATCAGATTTTGCCAAGCCGTAACTAAAATAACATCTCCTTTCATAATAACATGTCCGGGCATTGTCAGCGGTGGGAATGTTCAGAAGATAAAAACACCATCAGATACCCAATATGCCCATCAGACATGAAGAAAGCAGCACGGATTAAAGGCGAAGTATTCCATAACTTTCTAATATTCTTCATATTAATACTGTTTTGCATTTGGACAGAGTAGAATAAGACTTGACGTGCAAAATTTATTCCAGTGGCTCAAGGTGGATGATAAATTTGCCCCATCCTTTGACACTTTTTGCCTAAATTTACATTACCTCCTGGCTGACTTACTTTAAAGCAGCTCTCATGCATCAAAATTGTAGCACAATGTGTCACACTTTAAACTACAGCCCCTTCCTGCTAAACCTCGCCCCCTTGTTAAGCTAGGCGCAAAAACTCTCAAATTTGTACGCCATGCGGCGGTGTGATTCTTACATGACCTAGAACGACGTTAAAGAGGATCTGTCACCAGAATTCACAATGCAAACTTTACACGTAAGTAAATATATTTTGGGGACCTGATGAGGTTGATGTACTTACGCTTAAAATGTCAGAATGGATGTATAATAGTTTTTGAAATTGTTACTAGCTAATATTAACTCTTTCTCAGCATGTGACATACGAGTGTATGTCACATGTCAGAGGCAGGTGTACAGAGTGGGGTCCTGAGCTGAGCCCACTCCATACAAGGCAGGTGCTGATCACAGGGAGAAAATGGGATGGTATGGCCCTGTCATTGCCATCTTGGTCAGCCATGAAACCCAGTAAGCCTAGTAAATTCAAGCTCCCTATGGGGTCTAAAAAAATTGGTAAGGAAAAATTAAAAAAAAGGATATACACTATATACACACAGCAGGTGAAATAAGTATTGAGCATGTCACCAATTTTCTAAGTAAATATCTTTCTAAAGGTGCTAGTGACATGAAATTCTCACCAGATTTTGGTAACAACCCATACAATACAGATAGGCAAATAAATCAAACCATACATGTCCATAAATTAAGTGATGTGTAATTATGAAAAAGAATTATCAAATGAGTTGTCAGAATTTAAAATAACCAATAAATTTTGTTCAACTTCACAATTGTGTCCCTCTTGTTGTTGATTCTTCACCAAAAATTTACATTTGATAGCTTTATGTTTGAAGCATGATATGTGGGAAAAGGTTGAAAAGTTCCAGGGGGCCGGATACTTTCGCAAGGCACTGTATAACAAGTTTGATTCATCCCACTTTTCTTAATTCAAGAATAATAAAATATAAAAAAGTACTGTATATTTTGCATTGTGGGGTCTATAGAAGTCCGATCTATCAAAATACAAAATTATTTAAAAACACACAAGAAACCTAGAAGAATATTTAGAATTGAGAGTCCTCAGTGGTTGATACCTTTTAATGGCTAACTGAGAAGATGGTGACACATTGCAGCTTTCCAGACTACGCAGGTCTCTTCATCAGGCATTGACTAATACAACATCTGAAGAATAACTTATTTATACACAAAACAGCACAACACAACACAAGAAACCTAGAATTTTTGGATTTTGGTGGCCTCATTTCTCCAAGAGATGCTATAAACAGTATCATATGCACCTCAAACTGGAATCAATAAAAATGTTGACACAAAACCCAATATTTTCTTTTTTACTAAGATACTAATTTTTTTTTAATTACTGAAATATATGGAAAAATAGTATGTTTGGTATTAACATAGTAATAACATAGTTATTAAGGTTGAAGGGAGACCTTAAGTCCATCTAGTTCAACCCATATCCTATCCTAACCTGCCCTAACATGTTTATCCAGAGGAAGGCAAAAAAAACCCATGTGACAAACAGTAAGCTTCACATTGGGGAAAAAAAATTCCTTCCCGACTCCACATACGGCAATCAGACTAGCTCCCTGGATCAACGCAATATCAAGGAGACTAGTGTATATACCCTGTAATATTATACTTTTCAAGAAAGGCATCCAGTCCCTTCTTAAATTTTATTAGGGAATCACTCATTACAACATCATATGGCAGAGAGTTCCATAGTCTCACTGCTCTTACAGTAAAGAATCCGCGTCTGTGAGTATGCTTAAACCTTCTTTCCTCCAGACGTAGAGGATGCCCCCTTGTCCCTGTCACAGGTCTAAAAGTAAAAAGATCATTAGAAAGGTCTTTGTACTGTCCCCGCATATATTTATACATTGTAATAAGATCACCCCTAAGCCTTCGATTCTCCAAACTAAATAACCCCAAGTGTAATAACCTGTCTTGGTATTGCAGACCCCCTAGTTCCCTAATAACCTTGGTCGCTCTTCTCTGCACCCGCTCCAGTTCAGCTATGTCTTTCTTATACACTGGAGACCAGAACTGTACACAGTATTCTAAGTGTGGTCGCACTAGTGACTTATATAGAGGTAAAATTATGTTCTCCTCATGAGCATCTATGCCTCTTTTAATGCATCCCATTATTTTATTTGCCTTTGCAGCAGCTGCCTGACACTGGCCACTAAATGTGAGTTTGTCGTCCACCCATACACCCAGGTCTTTTTCAGTGACAGTTTTGCCCGGTGTTTTACAATTAAGCCCATAATTATACATCTTGTTCGTTCTACCCAAGTGCATGACCTTACATTTATCCCCATTAAAGCTCATTTGCCATTTATCAGCCCAAGCTTCTAGTTTACATAAATCCTCCTGTAATATAAAATTGTCCTCTTCTGTATTAATTACCCTGCAGAGTTTAGTGTCATCTGCAAATATTGAAATTCTACTCTCTATTCCCCCTACAAGGTTGTTAATAAATATGTTAAAAAGAAGCGGGCCCAAAACTGACCCCTGTGGTACCCCACTGCTAACCGTGACCCAGTCCGAATGTGCTCCATTAATAACCACCCTTTGTTTCCTATCCCTGAGCCAGCTCTTAACCCACCTACACATATTTTCCCCTATCCCCATTGTTCTCATTTTATGTATCAACCTTTTGTGTGGCACCATATCAAAAGCTTTTGAAAAGTCAATGTACACCACGTCCACTGCATTCCCTTGGTCCAGTCCTGAACTTACCTCTTCATAAAAGCTTATCAGATTAGTCTGACAGGAGCGGTCCCTTGTAAAACCAAGTTGATATTGGGTCATGAGGTTATTCTTCTCCAGATACTCCAGTATAGTATCTCTTAGAAAACCCTCCAGGATTTTACCCACAGTTGAGGTTAAACTTACTGGCCTATAATTTCCAAGTTCAGTTTTTGTCCCCTTTTTGAATATTGGCACCACATTTGCTATACGCCAGTGGTGTTATTATGGAATCTTTAAAGATTAAAAATAATGGTCTATCTATGACTGTGCTTAATTCCTGCAGTACTTGGGGGTGTATCCCATCCGGGGCGGGGATTTGTCAATTTTAGCGATTTGTAGATGCCGCCGTACTTCCTGCTGGGTTAAGCAGGTGACATTTAATGGAGAATTTTTATCCCTGATCATGTTATCCGTCATGGGATTTTCTTGTGTAAATACTGTTGAAAAAAAGTCATTTAGCATATTGGCTTTTTCCTCATCCTCATCCACCATTTCACCCAGACTATTTTTAAGGGGGCCAACACTATCATTTTTTAGCTTCTTACTATTTATGTAGTTAAAGAAGATTTTGGGATTATTTTTACTTTCTCTGGCAATGAGTCTCTCTGTCTCAATCTTTGTTGTCTTGCTTTGCTTTTTACAGAATTTATTTAATTTTCTGTATTTATTTAATGCCTCATCACTACCTACTTGCTTTAGTTCTCTAAATGCTTTATTTTTATCTCTTATTGCGCCCCTTACAGCTCTATTTAACCATAGTGGTTTTTCTATGAAAAGTTTTACACAAATTTGCATTTTATTGTGAGTTAGTAATACACAGACCTTACAATACCTTGGTGATAGTGCGGACTGTGCAGCATTATGGGCTCACATACAGTATAATAGATCTGTATTTACTCATTGATATGTGGGAAAAGCATTTTTCCGAAAGCTGCATCTAAGACGTGTTATTGTTCCCCATTGTTGAAAGTCACAAGTAGATACTGAGAAACTCTTGAGTGCTTGAACTTGCTGAGTGCTCTGCTCTTCAGAAAGAGACCCTGACTTGTGGCTGTCCCCCTGCATTCTGCACCGGAGCCCCCATCCCCCCCAAGACACTTAAACTTGATCAATGTAACACTGAGTTTCGGACCCCAGAGGGCCTTTGTGAGTGTGAGCGGCCTGTCTGTATGGCAGAGCGGTTTATGGCCTGTGAAACATTCAGGATACATTGTTACTGAGCTGAATTGCAGCCGATTAATTAGCTCTGAATCACGTTACAAAGTGATTGTTCTCAAGATGGACGGGATGATTAATGGGAGCCGGCTCTTTAAAAACAAGAGGCGCTACCCTCACATGGACTCGGGGTATTATTCTGTGTCTTCTCCTGCGTGTTCTCTCAATGTTCACCCTGCTTTCAGACTTCATTGCTTTTCGAGTAGTTTTCGTCAAATTTGACCTTTTAAGGGGAAAAAAAAACCCAGCTGGAGTTTCAGGGCACAATGAGAAAGGAGTAAACTGGTGGTTTACGGGCCACACACATCATATCCTCATTTTTCAGGACCAGATCTGGGTCTTGTTTATCAGAACTGCTTGCTGCCGATGGCTGGAAGATTCTTTTTCAAGATCCTGGAGGTCGAGTCTAATTAACACTGGCACACAAATGTTAGACGCAATGTTATACTTGGAATCGCTGAAAAAGTGCCGGAAAACAAAAGCAAAAAGGTTAACATAATGTACAGCAATGTAAAAATGGCATTGCTGTGCACACGTTCAGAGTTCTGTTACTTCTTTTACCAGCTTCAAGGTTCAGAAACTGTGAGCAGTAGTGATGGGCGAGCATGCTCGGCACTACCCAAGGCTCGTTCGAGCATCTGCCTGCCCAATGAGTTCGCCACTCGTTCAGCCATCCGGGTACTTGCTCGCCATACTCGACTTCCCATCTCGCATGTTTGTCACCTGATTTTAAGCCACTAAACATGTGTGGATTGCCTGCCAATTTTAGTAATGCCATAGCGATGTTGGCTACCGGCATTACTGGATCGCCCTCCCAGGGCTGTGGGGTACTCGGAGCCGGGCCCGGTGGATTTCAATGGGAGTTGTCACGGTAGCTGTGACCCGGTCCGTGGCTCTGGGCGTCCATTGTAAAAGGGGAATGTTGAGCGTGTGGATGATGATTAAAGTTTATTAGTGAATGATTTGTGACGCCACCTGTGGTGTTCGGCAATGAAGATGTTAAGCCAACGCTGCAGACAGATCCTCTGGGACAGATGGTGTGCTGCAGCAATGATGTTGTGGCCCTCCACAGGCAGGGCTGTAGTCCCAGGGCAGTGTAGGTGAAGAGATAGGGAGGAGACGAAGATGGTGCGGTGTCAGGCACAGCGATGTAGCAGTGCTGAGTATGTTGGCGCAGGAATAAGAGGAGGACACCAGGGCATGTAGTTCCAAAGCTTTACTCACAGTCTGTGATGCATACAGTTGCCCGCCTCGGTGCCATGTCCTCCAGGTCAGGGGTTCAGCCAACCACTAGGCAAGATGAAGTACTCCGTTCCAACACTCCACCAACATAAGTGCCTTTTCTGAACGTCTCCCTTTTGAGCCTATAGTGAAGTACTCTCAGTACTGAGTTACACTGGAGTTCCTCCTGTCAGATGTTCCTATGAACTCTACTTGTGCGGCAGACAGCTGTAGCCTGCTTCGGGGACTCCTTGCTGCCAAGTCCCGGCTCACTATCATTGCTGTTGTGCCCGCCCCCAAGTCTTGTGTGGGAATAAAGTGGTGACAACTTCTATTCCTCCTGTGTCTGTCGCAGGACCATTAGTATCCATACAACCTCGGGGACTGGGCGCCGGCCTTGTGCTGTGAACTTGGGAAGGGTTCTGCTCTAACCCTGATCCTAAGTCCTCCTCTCCTCACGTTCCGTACTAATCCTTCTTTCTTATGGAGAGAGTCAGGCTTTCCTTCAATGTCTCTTTCCTGTGCCAGCGGACCCAGGTCACTGAGGTCGGCTGCAGCACTTCCTTCATCCATCCCACTCCGGGGATCTTCACTCTTCCACTGACTCTGTCAGACTGACTAAATCCTAAACTCTTCCCGCTCTTTTGGTGCAGACTAAACACCACCTGCCTCCCAGCACGCTTCATGTTCCAAGCAGGGAGCCACCAAGGGTGCTTTGCTACACTACTGTGTTGTGTGGGATGCAGGTGTTGGAGCGTGGTCAGGTGTCTCCACCTTACCTGGATGGTGGGGCACCACACCTCAGGAGGAGGTGCAGTACCTCTGTGGCGACTGAACCCTCAGGGGCGCCACATTACTGTGACTGGTCGGCAGCATAGCATCATCGGGGTCTATATACGCCAAGGTGCTGACATTTTCCTAGCATTGTACCTAGCGTAGGCAGAGCTGCAGGGGAAGGGACAGTGCGCTGGACAGCGTTTATCTACCTAATTATGCAATCTAAAGCCAACAGCCATTTTTAGGATTAATGCAGATATATTCTGTTTATAATACTGCAATTTGCTGTATTTTAGGGAGGATTGGCTGCTGCAGTAGGAAGAGTGTAATAGGGGCACGTAGAGCAGGCTTGGCTGCATAACAATCCTTGGTGTTGCTTTGTGTAACAGTTATTTTCAAGGCTATTAAAACAGATTCTGCTTCTCTAATACTACCGCTCATATCTGAGAAAAATTGAGGGTCCGGTGGTGGAGTAGAGATGTTCATATTGGAGACATTTCAGCAGGTTTGATTGCATTCCAGAGTTTGCTGCTGCCATGTATAAGAAATAATCCTTTCATTGACAATGCAAATATCATCTACTCTCTCCTAATACCCCTCTTAAAATCATTTCGGGTTCGGTGGCAGAGTAGATATTAGCGTATTAGAGACACTTTTTCGTGTTTGATTGCGTTACAGATTTTGTTGTGCCATGTACAATAAAAAATCCATTCAGCGACAATTTAAATAGATGCCTTTCTGTAATAATACTGCTCTTAGCTGGGTAGATAATTAGCCCCTTTACCCCGGAGGTATTATCGTTTTTGCGTTTTCATTTTTCGCTCCCCTTCTTCCCAGAGCCATAACTTTTTTATTTTTTGGTCAGTATAGCCATGTGAGGGCTTATTTTTTGCGGGATGAGTTGTACTTTTGAACGACTCCATTGGTTTTACCATATCATATACAGTCATATGTTAAAGTTTGGGCACCCCTATTAATGTTAACCTTTTTTCTTTATAACAATTTTGTTTTTTGCAACAGCTATTTCAGTTTCATATATCTAATAACTGATGGACTCAGTTATATTTCTGGATTCAAATGAGGTTTATTGTACTAACAGAAAATGTGCAATCTGCATTTAAACAAAATTTGACCAGTGCAAAAGTATGGGCACCCTTATCATTTTCTTGATTTGAACACTCCTAACTACTTTTTACTGACTTCCTGAAGCACTAAATTGGTTTTGTAACCTCATTGAGCTTTGAACTTCATAGCCAGGTGTATCAAATCATGAGAAAAGGTATTTAAGGTGGCCACTTGCAAGTAGTTCTCCTATTTGATTCTCCTATAAAGAGTGGCATCATGGGCTCCTCAAAACAACTCTCAAATGATCTGAAAACAAAGATTATTCAACATAGCTTTTCAGGGGAAGGATACAAAAAGTTGTCTCAGAGATTTAACCTGTCAGTTTCCACTGTGAGGAACAAAGTAAGGAAATGGAAGAACACAGGTACAGTTCTTGTTAAGGCCTCTTTCACACATCAGGTTTTCGGCGTCAGGCGCGATCCGGTGCTTTTGACTAAAACCGGATCCGGCGAAATGCAATGCCGGATCCGGTTTCCCCCCCATTGACTTGCATTAGAGCCGGATCGAGCCGGATGGCCATGCGTTTCATCCGATTTTCGCCGGATCCGGCAATGTGACGCGATCCGGCGTCTGGAAAAAACGGCTACTGTAACGTTTTTTGTCTCCGGCGAAAAAGCCGGACACGCCGGATCCGGCGTGTCCAGCTTTTTCATATAATGAAAGCCTATGAGCGCCGCAATGCGCCTGATCCGGTGACAGCCGGATCCGGCGGCCGGATCCGGTTTCTTTGGTCTGAGCATGCTCAGTAGCTCTGCCCACAGGACATATATAAAAGCAAGACAATGGGACCCTCAGCCACACCCAACATGCCACCCAAGCCAAGAACCAGGAGCAGGAGAAGGCAGCAGACATCTGCAGCAGCAGCACCATCAGCACCACCACAAATGGAGCAGCATGCTGAACAACGGGAGGGGAGTCCAGCAGCAGATGAGAGACGGTAATTATCAAATCCCCCATTCCTCCAAACTAGGGCTATGGAATATCAAGATATTCATTGGCCCTTTGTTTCTCTTTATTCAACAGCCGCCCAATAGATGCAGCAGCAGCAGCAGCAATGGCAGCAGCAGGAACACCACCCACAGCCATGGAGTCTGGCCAGCAGGAAGACAGCACATCTTCTGGGAGCCCTCCCTCGCATTGTCAGCGTTTGACGGTAAGTTTTTATTTCCAAAATCCATCATCTCTGTGATATATGTCTATTCATTGCCTTTTATTTCAAAACAGGAATCACAAGATGAAGAGGAGCTCCCAGAAGAAGAAGGAAGGGGTGGACAGACACCTGGAGTGGGCTCACAATTGGTAAGTTTTTTGCATCAAACGCAGAAACACAACATCACACTACACACAACACATAGAAAACAATGTTCTGCAGACCACACACAGCAAACAAATGCCTACATCCAAAGACATAACATTTTTTGTTTTCTTCTCTAGTCTTCCCAATCTGGTGCTCGGCCAAGAGGTCCTCGCAGTGCCTCCCAGGGTCGTCGGCGACAGCAACGCGGCGGTCACCAGCGTGTAAGTATAAATATTTTTGCTTTGTTTTTTTTGCACTTTTTATTTCATTTCTTTTGTGGAGGCTAATTATGTTATTTTTGTCTTTTTCTTTAACAGCCTTCACAGCGTGCTCCCGACTCTGACGGTGAGGATGGAGGGATTGATGTGGACCGCCTCATCGATCTCATCAGAGAAAGGGAGCCGCTCTGGAATATGGCTGACCGCCGCCACGCTGACCTGATCGTTACCCGACGACTCTGGGAGGAAATCTGTTCGCTCCTTGTGGACCGCTGGGAGGACCTCGAAGCTCGGGCCCAGATTAAAGAGCGTAAGTATATACAGTACCGGTTGCTTGATTTAAAACAGTGTTTC
This sequence comes from Dendrobates tinctorius, assembly GCF_039654945.1. Taxonomy (NCBI): domain Eukaryota; kingdom Metazoa; phylum Chordata; class Amphibia; order Anura; family Dendrobatidae; genus Dendrobates; species Dendrobates tinctorius. The sequence continues at coordinate 38,617,199 of NW_027361752.1, read as the reverse complement.
CCGAACTCCAGTCCTCGTGGTCCCCACGGATCATGTGTTCAGGATTTCTATTTACTTTGGAAATCCTGAAAACATGACCCCTGGGGACCATGAGGACTGGAGTTTGGGAAACACTGATGTTGTATACTAACCACTTTGTCCTTTCTCGTTTCAGGGGAGAGAATTGTGAAGCGGTGGCGGTCTGTGAGGGATCGTTTCAAGAAGGAGTTCAATAAAGAGATGCGGGCCCCGAGTGGATCTGGAGGACGCAGGAGCAAGTACAAGTACGCACGAGCCCTGTCGTTCCTCCGGGAGACAATGCTCACCAGAAGGTAAATATTACACACCACATGTGACAAAAAAATGTTTAGATGTAACTTTTTTTTTTCAGCCAGGGCCATACCATGTCACTATTTTAATTGTTTTTTTTTCTCTTTATTCCACAGCACGGTGAGCAGCACTCGGGAGCTTGCACGATTGGACCCTTCTGAGGCGATCCCTGAGGAGACCGGCACCGAGGGACACTTCGACCGCCCCGGTACATCTGCACCTTCCCAGCCTTCCCACACATTCGACCCATCTGTCCCATCCACCAGCACAGGAGCATCGTGGCCGCCTACATTACATGAAGCTGCTGGTGAGGAGATCGCTTTCCCTTTACCCCACCCTTCTGCCCCTGCCACCTCTAGTACACCTGCGGGTACTGGGCGGCAGCGGCAGAGGGGTCAGGAAAAGAGTTATGCGCCAGAGTTCTTGCATCTGAATGCATCTTTCCAGAACTGTCTAAAAGTCTTGTCAGAGCATATCTCCGCAGGCTTTCAGCAGATCAACTCCAGCATTCTGGAGGTGAAGACACTTCTGCAAACCATGCATTCAGAAGCAAGTTCTTCGCCAAACCACACCTTTTTCAGGTCTGTTGTGGAGCGCATGGCAACACTATCTCCTACCCAGCAGATGCATGTAATGAATTCGTGCCACGGTGCTCTACAGCAGGTTACCTCCCAACCTCCACCTCCCACCACTGTAGTTCCTCCACCTGCACCCCCTCCAGCCACTTTCCATCCTCCCCCTCCTATTACATCTGCACCCCCTCCAGCCACTTTCCATCCTCCCCCTCCTATTACATCTGCACCCCCTCCAGCCACTTTCCATCCTCCCCCTCCTATTACATCTGCACCCCCTCCAGCCACTTTCCATCCTCCCCCTCCTATTACATCTGCACCCCCTCCAGCCACTTTCCATCCTCCCCCTCCTATTACATCTGCACCCCCTCCAGCCACTTTCCATCCTCCCCCTCCTATTACATACCAGCAACCTCCCCAGTACCAGCAACCTCCCCAGTACCAGTCATCTCCCCACTTCCAGCAACCTGCCCCGTATCAAACTCCTTTCCCGTACCAAACTCCTTTCCCGTACCAAACTCCTTCCCCATACAACTTTCCATCAACATCATCTGCTCCTACAGTCCCTGCCCAACCCTCCACTCCACCACCCACCACCTCTTCTGCCTCCCACATGTCCACCCATTCTGTAGCTTTTTCCACACCATCACCTCTAACTGTTCCTTCCCCACCACGATCCCAGTCCTCTCTCCACACTCCCAGTGTCGAAGTGTCCCGCAGCCCCTCCAGCAGTATTTCCACCCCACACTACACAGATTTATGATGTGTTTTGTAATAAAAATGCCCATGTTTTTTTCAAACCTTTATTAAAAAAGTTTTTTTAACTTTAAAAACAGTTTACAAACAAAAAAATATTTTAAATAAAAAGTTAAATTATTGTTTACACTGGTTGTCTGTCATTTCTTTCTGCGGCGAAATATGTTTAAAAAAAAGGTTAAATAAAGGGTATTTAAAAGGTAAAAAGGTATTAAAAACCAGGTATATAACTGTGGGTAAATTTTAGCTTTTTGCCACAGTTGTGTTCCTGGTTGTGTTTGAAGCAAAGAATTTCACCTGAAAAGTTGTGTTTATTGTTGGTGATTTACTAACAATGTACACAACTTTTGTTAAAAGGTGAAATACTTTGCATAAAACACAACCAGGTACACACCTGTGGCCTAAAGCTAAAAATAGTAAGACCATGACAAGATAGCCAACTTTGGTTGGCAAAGGTATATACTGTTGGTCCAGAAGGTACACAAGTTTGGTTAGGGCACAAATCTTTCACACTCTGTCATCCTGCCAGTGTACTCTGCCTTGAGGTGACATAAAGTATAGTGCAAAATTGTCCCTCATTACTGAAACCGTCACAGAACTTCTAGTGGTAATGTCATGGTAATCTTGCAAGGTGGTTTCTTCAGAGGTGTCCTCAATGGAAATGGGTTCCTTGCAGATAACAAAATTGTGGAGTACCACGCAAGCTTTGATCACCTCGTCAACAGTTTCTGTCTTGAGGTTGATCGCAGTCAATAGGACCCGCCATTTGGCTCTCAGAATACCAAAGGTACATTCAACCATTCTTCTTGCTCTTGTGAGGCGGTAATTAAAAATGTGTTTTGGTCTTGTCAATCCTCTGCTAGAGTATGGTTTCAAAAGGTGTTCTGACAGCTGGAAGGCTTCATCCCCTACACAGACAAATGGCATAGGTGGACCAGATGTTTGCGGCAGCGGTCTAGGGGGTGGGAACTGGAAGGTGTTTCCATACAGTTTACGCCCCATGGCAGACAGTTTGAAAACTTGAGAGTCATTGGAGCGGCCATAGGCCCCAATATCCACAGCAATAAATTTGTATTCCGCATCAGCGATGGCCATGAGGACAATTGAAAAATATTTCTTGTAATTGAAATATTCCGATCCCGATCCGGCTGGCTTTACAATGCGGATATGTTTCCCGTCCACAGCGCCCAAGCAGTTGGGAAACTGACATATCTGTTGAAACTTGTCAGCAATTTCATTCCACCTCTCTGTTGTTGGCTCTGGTAAAAACTCTTCAGCTAAGGAGTCCCACAGTGCACGGCATGTGTACTTCACTATTCCTGATATGGTGGAAATCCTGAGTCTGTACTGGAAATGCAGTGACGAAAGGGATTCTCCAGTTGCAAGAAATCTGTGGGGAATTAAAAAACAATCAATTAGTTTTAAATCACAGCATTACATACCAAAACTCAGCTATAACACTTGGAGATACAAACTACCACCAACAAGATTGCAGTGAAAGTGTGCTCTGATGCGATCACATCCAATAAATGTGGCTTACCTTAAAGTCACCATCAGACGCTCTGCGGGTGAAACAGAGAAGCGGCAATAGGTGTCCGCTTTTCTTATGAGGTGTGCAATGCGCTCCACCAAGTAATCAAAATTCTCCATTTTCATCCGAACATATCCAAAAAATTTATCCGGGTTTCGTCGAAGGTCCATGCAGAGTGTAGAATAGACCCCACGCGTCATTCTCTTGGCTGTGATGGGGTGGATCCACAAACGTCATCTACGATGCCTGATGCGCTGCTGTCTCGCTCTCTCCTTCTCCAGAACAATCACCCACAAACGATTCGCCTCCGCTATAAAATCCGTCAAATTCTTCAAAATATTTCCAATGACAAGAATCATAGAATCGTAGAGTTGGAAGGGACCTCCTGGGCCATCTGGTCCAACCCCCTGCTCAAAGCAGGATTCGCTAAATCATCCCAGTCAGATGTCTGTCCAGCCTCTGTTTGAAGACTTCCATTGAAGGAGAACTCACCACTTCTCGTGGCAGCCTGTTCCACTCATTGATCACTCTAACTGTCAAAAAGTTTTTTCTAATATCTAATCTGTGTCTCCTCCCATTCAGTTTCATCCCATTGCTTCTAGTCTTTCCTTGTGCAAATGAGAATAAAGTTGATCCTTCTACAATGTGACAGCCCTTTAGATATTTGTAGACAGCTATTAAGTCTCCTCTCAGTCTTCTCTTTTGCAAACTAAACATTCCCAAATCCTGCAACCTTTCCTCATAAGACAGGGTTTGCAGACCGGTCACCATTCTGGTCGCTCTTTTCTGAACTTGCTCCAGTTTGTTGATGTCTTTTTTAAAATGTGGTGCCCAAAACTGGACACAATATTCCAGATGAGGTCTGACCAAAGAGGAGTAGAGGGAAATAATGACTTCACGTGATCTAGACTGTATGCTTCTGTTAATACATCCTAGAATTGCATTTGCCTTTTTTGCTGCTGCATCACACTGTTGACTCATATTCAGTCTGTGATCTATTAGTATACCCAAGTCTTTTTCACATGTGCTGTCACTTAGCCCTATTCCTACCATTCTATATATGCTTTTTCCATTTTTATTGCCCAGATGTAGTACTTTGCATTTCTCCCTGTTAAAAACCATTCTGTTAGATGCTGCCCACTTCTCCAGTTTATTTAAATCTTTTTGAATCCTCTCTCTCTCTTCTCTAGTATTAGCTATCCCTCCTAGCTTTGTGTCATCAGCAAATTTAATCAGTTTACCCTCAATTCCTTCATCTAAATCGTTAATAAAGATGTTGAACAATACAGGGCCCAGGATCCATCTTCGCCAGTAACTTGCTCTTCTCTCCAACCTGCACTTTCTCCTTGACAACCTGTCAAAGAAGGGCTGTAGGAACACTCTATATATAGTTTTCCAGTAGCCAATCCCGTTCGGAAGGCCACAAGGGTCAATTTTAAAAACCGGATCCGGCGTAATCTGTCGAAAAACGGATAGAAAAACGGATGAACCGGATGAGACGGATCCGGTTTTGTCTGTCAAGAAAAAGACGGATCCGGCAGAAAACCGGATCTGTCACATCCGGTTTTACTAAACATTTGCCAGATCCGGCGTTCCGGAACGACGCCGGATCGCGCCTGACGCCGAAAACCTGATGTGTGAAAGTAGCCTAAGCCCAGAAGTGGCAGGCCAAGAAAAATATCAGAAAGGCAGAGAAGAAGAATGGTGAGAACAGTCAAGGACAATCCACAGACCACCTCCAAAGACCTGCAGCATCATCTTGCTGCAGATGGTGCACTGTGCATCGGTCAACAATACAGCGCACTTTGCACAAGGAGAAGCTGTATGGGAGAGTGATGCTAAAGAAGCTGTTTCTGCAAGCACGCCACAAACAGAGTCGCCTGAGGTATGCAAAAGCACATTTGGACAAGCCAGTTACATTTTGGAAGAAGGTCCTGTGGACTGATGAAACAAAGATTTAATTGTTTGGTCATACAAAAAGGCGTTATGCATGGAGGCTAAAAAACACAGCATTCCAAGAAAAACACTTGCTATCCACAGTAAAATTTGGTGGAGGTTCCATCATGCTTTGGGGCTGTGTGGCCAATGCCGGCACCGGGAATCTTGTTAAAGTTGAGGGTTACATGGATTCAACTCAGTATCAGCAGATTCTTGACAATAATGTGCAAGAATCAGTGACGAAGTTGAAGTTACGCAGGGGATGGATATCCAATGATCCAAAACACCGCTCCAAATCTACTCAGGCATTCATGCAGAGGAACAATTACAATGTTCTGGAATGGCCATCCCAGTCCCCAGACCTGAATATCATTGAACATCTGTGGGATGATTTGAAGCGGGCTGTCCTTGCTCGGTGACCATCAAACTTAACTGAACTGGAATTGTTTTGTAAACAAGAATGGTCACAAATACCTTCATCCAGGATCCAGGAACTCATTAATAGCTACAGGAAGCGACTAGAGGCTGTTATTTTTGCAAAATGAGGATCTATGAAATATTAATGTCACTTTTATGTTGAGGTGCCCATACTTTTGCACCAGTCAAATTTTGTTTAAATGCAGATTGCAAATTTTCTATTAGTACAATAAACCTCATTTGAATCCAGAAATATAACTGAGTCCATCAGTTATTAGATATATGAAACTGAAATAGCTGTTGCAAAAACCAAAATTGTTATAAAGAAAAAAGGTTAACATTAATAGGGGTGCCCAAACTTTAACATATGACTGTATAATATTATGTTATTCGTAACCTTCTATACTGTTACTCACAAGAAAAGCATCCATTCCTTTGTTAAATTCATTCAGTGAGTTGGCCATCACCACTTCCTCAGGAAGAGAATTCCAGAGCCTCACTGCTCTCACCGTGAAGAACCCTCTTCTATGCTGGTGCAGAAATTGTCTTTCCTCCAAATGAAGAGAATGCCCCTTGTTCTTGTCACAGTCCTTGGTACAAACAGTTCATTGGAGAGATCTCTGTATTGCCTCTCATATATTTGTACATATATATTAAGTCTCCCCTAAGTCTTCTCTTTTCTAGAGTAAATAGACCTAATTTTGATAACCTTTCTGGGTATTGTAGTGAACCAACTCCATTTATCATTTTAGTAGCCCGCCTTTGAACCCTTTCAAGTTCAGTAATGTCTTTCTTGAGCATCGGCGTCCAAAATTGCACACAATACTCCAAGTGTGGTCTGACGAGTGATTTGTACAGAGGGAGAATTATGTTTTCAGCTCGTGTCCCCAGACCTCTTCTAATGCATCCCATGACCCTAGTTGCTTTGGTGGCAGCTGCCTGACACTGGGCACTCCAATTTAGCTTCTTATTGACTAAGATGCCTAAGTCTTTTTCCATGTCTGATTTCTCCAGCAGTTTCCCATTTAGTAAGTAATTATGGCATCTGTTTCTCCTTCCCATGTGCATAACCTTACACTTATCTGTGTTAAACCTCATTTGCCATTTTTCAGCCCAATTCTCCAATTTACTCAAATCTGTCTGTAGTTGCAAACTGTCCTCCTTTGTGTTAACTACCTTACATAGTTTTGTATCATCTGCAAATACTGATATTTTACTGTGTAAGCCATCCATCTTTACTGTGTAAGCCATCTCGAGGAGCTCTTTATCTTTCCATTTATGGCTTCTTCTAGCCTGTCACTGTGCATGTTTTCAAGCAGGACATGAGGAGATTGTGTGTACTGATGCCTAAATATTTTAGTAGCCACAGTCAGAAGATGACAATGGTGGTAAGGGCAATTGCAGTCTCAAAAGGTGGATGATGATAAGACACAGTTGCCGACAAGTCATGTTAAGAGAACAAGTCAGGAGGAGGAACAGAGTGAGGAAGAGGAGGTGGTGGATGATGAAGTCACCGACCTAACCAGGCAAGGTGGCATGCAAAGTGAGCATAGTGGGTCGCCGCCAGGGCCGTGGGGTACTCGGAGCCGGACCCGTTGATTTCAATGGGAGATGTCACAGTGGCGGTGACCCGGTCCGTGGCCCTGGGCGTCCATGTAAAAGGGGATGGTGTGAAGCGTGGCTGATTAACGTTTATAAGTGGATGATTTGTGACGCCACCTCTGGTGTTCAGCAATGAAGATGTTAAGCCGACGCTGCAGACAGATCCTCTGGGACAGATGGTGTGGTGCAGCAATGATGTTGTAGCCCTCCACAGGCAGGGCTGTAGTCCCAGGGCAGAGTAGATGGGGAGATAGTGAGGAGAGCGTAATGGTGTAGTGTTAAGCACAGAGATGTAGCAGTGCTGAGTGGGTTGATGCAGAAATAAGAGGAGGACACCAGGGCATGTAGTTCCAAAGCTTTACTCACAGTCTGTTGTGCATACAGGTGCCCGCCTCGGTGTTGTGTCCTCCTGGTCAGGGGCTCAGCCAACCTCCAGACAAGATGAAGTACTCCGTTCCAACACTCCGCCAACATATGCCTTCTCTGAACGTCTCCTTTCTAGCGCTTGCAGTGAAGTACTTGTGGTTGTGTGTTAAAGCCAAGTTCCTCCTTTAAGATGTTCCTTTGAACTCTACTTGTACGGCAGACAGCTGTAGCCTGCTTCAGGGACTCCTTGTTACCAAGTCCCGGCTCACTCACGCTGCTGTTGTGCCCCCAAGTCTTGTGTGGGAATAAAGTGGTGACAACTTCTATTCCTCCGGTGTCTGCTGCAGGAACATTAGTATCCATAAAACCTCGGGGACCGGACCCCGGCCATGCGCTTAGAACTTGAGGAAGGGCCCTGCTCTGACCCTAGTCCTTAGTTCTCTTCTTCTCCTTACATTCCGTACAAATCTTCCTTATGGAGAATCAGGCTTTCTATATCTCTTTCCAGTGCCAGCAGCTCCAGGTCACAGGAGACTGCTGCAGCACCTCCCTCCATCCATCCCACTCAGGGGATCTTCTCTCACAGACTGACCTCATCCTAATCATCTCCCGCTCACTTGTGCAACTAAGCTCCACCCACCTCCCAGCACTCTTCGTGTTCCAAGCAGGGAGCCACCAAAGGTGCTTTGCTACACCACTATGTTGTGTGGGATGCAGGTGTTGGAGTGTGGTCAGGTGTCTCCACCCTACCTGGATGATGGGGCACCACACCTCAGGAGGAGGTGCAGCACCTCCCGTGGCGACTGAACCCTCAGGGGCGCCACAATAGCAGCTCAGAGGAGGAGAGATCCACAATACTGCAAAAGGCAGGAAGAGGCAGTGGGGTTGACAGTGGGAGAAGGAAGTCAACTGTTCCCTAGCATACCCCCACACGGCCAGATCCTAGGCCAAGAGTCAGGTGTTCCCCAGTCTGACTTTTTTACAGAAGGTGCAGAATATAAGAAAACGATCATGTGTAACCATACCGAGATCTGCAGGGGCCTGACCACTACCAGGCTGAACACCACCAGAATGCTCAGGCATATGTCATCCAAGCACCTGACTAGGTGGGCCGAACACCTGGGTCCCCAATCAGTGTGGTGGATGTCATACGAGTGCTGTCAAATTTTTATACGGAGTCGTTGACTTGCATGATCCAGTGTACTCCGAATATTGGATACAAATCATGCATACTGCGATTTTGGACTCTTTACAAGGAAAAAAATCAGACATATGCACGGCCTCATAGACTAACATTGATCTGAGTGCGTTATGATGTATGGTCAGATCGCATTCACACCAGAAATACGGTAGTCTGCACGAGCACTTATACTTTTCCTCCAATTGTTCCATTCCTGATTTTGGTTTTCAAATATTGATGTCAAACACTGAACGTGTGAACGCGGCCGAACTCTCCAAATCCTCATTAAAGACTTTGGAAAATAGAATCCAAAAACTCAGCAAAAATACGCAGGCCCAGATTCATCAAAGTGTTTACACCAGAAATTTGGTGTAAAACACTTTAAAAAGTTCATGCCAGTTTCGGACAGCTCTGTATGGCGACACCACAGCTCGTCTAATTCATTACAGGTTGTGGCGCACCTTACACCACAAACCTTACTCCAGTTTCCAATTCAGGAAGATTTGTAGTGAGGCACACGCAACTTTTAGGACACGCCTGATTTATTAAGGGGCATGCGCCTGCTAGTGATCAGACTCCTCTGACTTCTCCAGGCCCCTTCATCAACTCTGGAGTGCACATCCCCTTTATACTATGTTCACAAGGGGATTCAAAAAACACAAGTTTTTCAAGCAGGAACTGCTTCAGGAAAAATGCTTCTTTTTGAAGAGTTTTGGAAGCATTTTTTTTCCTGAAGTGTTCCTCGCAGCCTTCTGATTGGACAGCGCCTAGTTTGGAGAGGTTTCCTTTAGGATCTGCTTCAAACAAGTAAAAGCATTACTTTTTTATGAGGCTTTTTCAAAACCTCTTTAGAAGAAAAAAACTGACATGAACGGCAAAGGGACTTCTCATAGAAATGAATAGGAATCATTTTCTATCGACACTATTGTTAGTAATTTGAATTAAACTAATAATTTAATAGTAATGACAAAATTCATAATTTCCTATCTATTAAGCCTAATTAGTTATTTTGGCCTTAAATGAAAAGACAAGTAATTAGAGGTTCAATAGACAAATGGACAGACCAGTATTATCTGCAGAGAAGGGAATGATTGAGGCTGGACGACGTCCAACTGGTTCAATGCCAAGTGGAATAATAGAAGAATTATTAACATAATCTTTTGGCTGATTTCATTTTTTAAAACTTTTGTTTAACCCCTTAGGCTGTGTGCCCACGTTGCGTTTTTTAAGAGTTTCCGCTGCGTTTTTGCCACTGCGGAAATGCTTAAAAATGCATTCCCATGCAATCCTAGGAGATTCCACAATTGCAGTGCCCATGCTGCGGATGTTTCCACTACGGAATCGTATAGCGGTAAAATACGCAGCATGTCCATTAATTCTGCAGAATCGCGGCGATTCCGCCGCCATAGGACTACATTGAAATGCTCACTTTACCCATGTGACTATGCCCACCATGCGAAAAGTGAGCTCTTCATGTGCGGATGGTACCCAGGGTGTGGGGGAAAGGAGACTCTCCTCCATGCCCTGGGTACCATATTCCTGTAAAAAATAGAATTAAAATAAAAAATAGGGATATACAGTGGCATGTAAAAGTCTCGGCACCCCTGTTCAAAATTACTGTTGTTGTGACCAGTTAAGCAAGTTGAAGATGGAATGATCTCTAAAAGGGCTAAAGTTAAAGATGACACATTTTCTCTGAATTTTAGGCCAAAAAATTATATATTGTCATTTTTTACATTTTAAAAATTACAATAAGGAAAATAGGCCAATGCAAAAGTTTGGGCACCCTGCATAGTTAGTACCTAGTAGCACTCCCTTTTAAAAATATCACAGCTTGTAAACGCTTTTAGTAGCCAGCCAAGAGTCTTTCAATTCTTGTTTGATGGATTTTCATCTATTCTTCCTTGGAAAATTCTTCCATTTCTGTGAGATTCCTGGGTCGTCTTGCATGCACTGCTATTTTGAGGACTAGCCACAGATTTTCAATGATGATTGAAAAACCTCTAGCTATCGCCTTTTGAGGTAGTCTATTGTGGATTTTGATGTGTGTGATCATTATCCATTTGTAGAATCCATCCTGTTTTCAAATTCAGCTTTTTTACACATGGTGTTATGTTTGCATCAAGAATTTGTTGAAATTTCATTGACTCCATTCTTCGCTCTACCCATAAAATGTTCCCTGTGCCATTGTCTGCAACACAACTTCAAAGCATGATTGATCCATCCCCATGCTTAATGGTTGGAGAGATGTTCTTTTCCTGAAATTCTATGCAATTTTTTCTCTGCACATACCTTTGATCATTGCGACCAAAGAATTTTATTTTAACTTCAACGATTCACAGGACTTGTTTCTAAAATGCATTGGGCTTGTTTAGATGTTCTTTTGCATACGTCTGATGCTGAATTTTATGGTGAGGGTGCAGGAGAGGTTTTCTTCTGATGACTCTTCCATGAAGGCCATATTTGATAAGGTGTCTCTGAACAGTAGAACAATTAGCACAACTCCAGAATCTGCTAAATCTTTCTGAAGGTCTTTTGCAGTCAAGTGGGGGTTCTAATATGCCTTTCTAGCAATCCTACGAGCAGCTCTCGCTGAAATTTTGCTTGGCCTTCCAGACCTTATCTTGACCTCCACTGTTTCTGTAAACTGCCATTTCTGAATTACATATTGAACTGAAGTAAGGACAACTTGAAAACGCTTTGCCATCTTCTTATAGCCTACTCCTGCTTTGTGGGCCTCCACCATTTTCATTTTCAGAGTGCTAGGCAGCTGCCTAAAAGAACCCATGGTGGCTGTTTTTTCGCACAAGGTTAGAGGAGGCTATGTGTTTCTAAACCTGTGGAATCTGCATCAGCTGGCCTTTCCTAACATTGAGGGTGAACAAGCCATAACCCTTACAGGCTAATTAAGGTCTGAAACCTTGGTCAAAGTTATCTGAGCACGCAAATCTCCAAAGGTGCCCAAACTTTAGCATCAGACCATTTTTATTTTAGTCATTTTTAAAATGTGAAAAAATGATATTGTGTATTACTTTTTAGCCTAAAATACAAAACAAATGTGTCATCTTTAACTTTAGGCCTTTTAGAGATCATTTTATCTTCAACTTGCTTAACTGTTCACAATAACAGTAATTTTGACCAGGGGTGCCTAAACTTTTACATGCCACTGTACTTACCCTCTGTCGGCCCCCGGAGTCCTTCCGGTCCTCATTGGTGCTGGCGGCAACTTCCCTTCCCAGGGATGTATTGCACGAATGACCTCTGATGACGTAGTGGTCTTGCGAGACCACTCCCCAATTCTAACTCCAACCCTTACCCTAACACACCCCTAACCCTAATCCCAACCATAACCACAACCCTAACCTTAGCCCTAACCCCAGTTCACTTTAGCCCAACCCTAACCTTAACTTTAGCCCAACTCACTTTAGCCCAACTCTAACTCTAATGGAAAAAAGGAAATACTTTTTTTAAATTTTATTATTTTTAGCTACAGTAACTAATGGGGTGATAAAGGGGGGTTTGATTTACTATTTTTTTTTATTTTGAGCACTGTGATAGGGTCTATCACAGTGATCAAAATTAACCAATAGGAAAAATTGCCCATTGTTGCCGAGTGCCGGCCGGCAGATCTTGGCAGGCGCACTGCGCATGCATCCTCCATTTTCACCTGGAAGAAGACGCTGGCGGCCCGGGGGACTTCATAGGGCTATGCAGGGACACCAGAGGTGCCAGGGAGGAGATGATCAGGGGACCCTATTTCTCTCTCCTCTAATGTGTGATCATATCAGAGGAGAGAGAAACTAAATGGAAAATTGTACTTTTTTTCGTGATCGCCGTTATACCGTTAATAATAGCAATTGAAATACCGGGGCCGGTAAAAACCGACACAAATCATGTTCTCTGGGGTCTCAGCTACCCCCGGTTTAAGTACCCTTATCTACCGCCGTTAAAAGGTGTAGCGGCGGTCGTTAAGGGGTTAAAGGTTTTATTTTACCTTTTATCCCTATGTGGATATGTGGACTCATCATCCAATGGTCGCTGGGCCACTCAGCCACCTGATTCAATGTGGCCTCACACATCATTTCATTGTGGTCTACCATTAAAAGGTTGTCCACCACATGTTTTATTTAAATAATGGGCTCCTAATGGTGTTAAAATGAAAAAAAAAACAAAAAAAAAAAAAACAAACAGACACCTACCCACTGTTCTGTGCACCACTGCCCAATGTCAGTCTGCTCGTTTCCTTTTCTGGTGGGCGACATCAAGTGACCACTGCAGCCAATCAGCTGCCACAGATTAGCTGCAGCTGTCGTTTGACATACCGTGCCATAAAAGCAACCATAAGAATGTTGAGGAATAGTGGTGTACCTATAGGAGAGTATAATTTTTTTTTATTTTACGTCTACCGGGGCTTTTAATAATGGCAAAAAAAGAAACAAAAGTGGAGCACAAAATGTTCGGGGATGAATTTTGAAAATGGACTATTCAACCCCAAACCTTTGTAGGTTTGTATAGTTTTTGTATACTGTACATACAGTAGCATGTAAAAGTTTGGGCACCCCTAGTCAAAATTACTGTTATTGTGAATAGTTAATTAATATGAAGATGAAATGATCTCTAATAGGCCTAAACTTATAGATGACACATTTCCTTTCTATTTTGGGCAAAAAAAATTGTCATTTTTTACATTTTACAAATTACAAAAAGGGAAATGAGCAGATGAAAAAGTGTGGGCACCCTTGTCTGATTGCTGAAGGAAGACACCAGCAATTATGAGAGTGTACCTAATTATTGTGCAGAGAGGAAGAGTCTGAAGTCAGAGGTGGTCGGGAGTGTGCGCTGCTGCTTCATTTACAGTCCAATGGACTGAGGAGACTGCTAGGTACAGCGCTCGTCTGTTTCTGAGAGCTGAAATTTTTTAAGCTTCAGAAAGGTCAAATATGGCCAAAACTTTGCCTGCTTTGTCTTCCTGTTTTAACTAATATGGAATAAAGATCAAGTTGTTATTAAGATCCTGCGGTTTTGGTGCCTCAGCTTCTGTGAATCTTCTATGTTGGTTTTGGTCCTCGTGGGAGGGACTCTGGTTCCACCAGCTCATAGGTAATGTTGGTATCACTTGAAGAAGAATCCTCATATAGGAAACTTGGAGGATTGTTTGTCACAAAGGTTAGATGCAGCTGTTAATCTCGTTCTGATCAGCTGGGTTTAGGTCAGGGGAGATATGATGCCACTGTTCAGAAGTTGAAAGTAGGGGGTAATGCTAGGTTATAACCATGCAGGGTGCCCAAACGCTTGCGCATTGGCCTACCTTCTTTTAGGTAATTTTTAAAATGTAAAAAATGACAACATATTTTTTTAACTTTAACTCTATCCTTTTTAGAGATCATTTCAACTTCAACTTTCCTAACTGTTCACAATAAAGTCATTTTGACCAGTGGTGGACAAACGTTTACATGACACTGTAAGTGCGTGTCCGCCTTGGCCAGCTAGAGCTCTTGGAATTTTGAACTGTCCTAACTCGATATTTTTGGAAAACCCTGTAGTCAATTGAACAATGCATTGTCTATGGCTTCAGGACTGCCAAAGCTTCATCCTAGCCCCTCCTATGCAGCTGTGAGACCAGCCACTGGAATATTGATCGGAGTCTCTTCGCCAGCTCTGTGGATTGTGGTCCAAGCAACCTGATCAGCAGATAAAGTGCTTCAGCAGCAGTAATTCTGAGGTCACTAATTACGGTTCTAAAGGCACAATTCCAACCTCTATTGTTCTCAGGTTAATCATTGAACCTTGTGCGATCAGTCTTAAGGGGGTTTTACACATAGCGATATCGCTAACAATATCGCTAAAGCATCACCGATTTGGTGACGCAGCAGCGATATCGCTATGTGTGATACTTACCTCCGACCAGCTCCCCTGCTGTCCATCGCTGATCACGCGAGATCGTGCAGCTCCTTTTCTCGTCGGCCACTTCCTGCTGGCGCCGACGAGCGACGCGTGGACACGGACGGGAGGACGTCAGGATCACCGCGTCTGAAAGGTAAGTAATGACTGCTGTATCGCTGCTGCATCGCTGTGAGATCTGCCTGTTTGGCAGCTCACTAGCGACCATTTAGCGATGCACCAGCGATCCTGACCGGGTCGTATCGTGGTCAGGATCGCTGGTGCATCGCTAAATGTAAAGGGGCCTTTAGTAAGCTCATGGAAAACTTTGCAAAGTCTGATATGTCCGTTTTTTCTGATTTTGGAAAAACAATTGCTGGCTGAGTAGTGCTATTCATATGGTTTGTGGATTGTTTCTGCCACATGTGGAACTTTAACTATGTGGCGTTCAGGAGTATAGTGACTTGCCAGCATACTGGCTTGCATGAGAGCATCTGCGTGTAGAGTTTGCTGAGGTGCGGAGCGCTGGTACACTCTGGTCTGTGAAGGAGGTTCAATATATGAATTGGCAGAACATTGTACTGACTGAGTGCCTGGTGTTGTGGAAGGATCTTCATTCTTTTACTTTGGAGAAATGTATGTACTGTCTGGAACTATTGAAGCAATCGATGGTTTACTATTTTGGCTTAGAGCATAGTTTCTTGTGCGCGTAAGAGAGTCTTCTTCCACCTATGTAAATTGATGTTGTTTCTTTGACTCCCATTGATAGACCCTTTATTACTGCTCTTTTGTGCTTTGTATTCATTTTCAACTGTGCGTTTGTAAGCAGGTTGCGGGAGGCAGTGATGGACAGGAGACAGAACAAAGGTTAACAAGTTTAACAATTTAATTTAACAGAGTGTAAGCTTCTCGCAGGGAGATTAAGAGTTAAAGAGTTCACACAGGAAACAAAACAGAGAGTAAAGGATGCAGAATAGCAGCAGTCCAATTGTCAAAACTTATCGTGTTCCTTAGGATGCTTCTCAGCTGAGCCCGCAGGGGTTGTAGCGTCGGCAACGACCGGGGAAGGGTTGTCCACAGATGGGTTCCTTTAAACGATGGTCTGTCTTCTGGAGGCAGCGGTGGGGCTCTGGTACCTTCTGCTGAGCCTCCAGTCCAAAAACTTGTGAGGCCAGAGTAAAGAGGGCCACAGTCCTTCCAGGTACAATCGTGGACTGAAGTGCAGCAACTTGTGGGGAAGGCTGCGTGTGCTTGTCCGGCACCCGGCTTTCTCTCTTCCACACGTGCGAGGTACTCATGGTCACAGAGCGCACGGTCTCTCACTCCCCTGCAGTCAATGAGTGCATAGAGCCTTTCTCTCCAACAGCGCCGCTGAAAACGGCGTGAGCCGGCAGGCATGACTGGACGCAGGGGACAGAGCACACTGCTCACCCTGCTGCACGCTGCTGGTTCGTGCCAAACTCTCTGCTGCCGTGCACACTTTTGCTTTTTTCCAACCCCTCCTAACCAGGTCATGAGGTTGGTCCGGTCCCTCATTTTTTCCCCCAGGCAACATGGAGGCAGCCTCAACAGTTCCGGACCTAGCTTGGTACAAGTACCCGCAGTCCGGTGTACCTCCTTACACCTTTTTCTGTGCACTGCTCAATTCCAATTCGGTCTTCTTTTATGCAAATGCACCTTGTATCTTAGATTAATCTTCTGCACATATCCTTATAAGTGGCTCATTGAGAGTTGAATATTTTGAAGATGATCGTTTCTACTGCTTGGTAGACCCAGAAATTATTGCCTCTGTCTTCAACTTAACTTCACATACGATGCAGTCTCTCTCAGAATGAAGTTGCTGGAAATTTTGCATCTCTTCTAGTGAATTCTGTCTACTCATTTTCTTCAGAATGACAACATATTCCTGGGTTTTCCTTCCATAGAGCTCAAATGCTGCACACAGTTGTTCTACAGCTGCTAAGTGGTGGCTCACGAGAAGCGGGTTGAGCAATGGCAGGGATGTAACTCAGCAACTTTTGCCAAACGTCTGACACATTACAAGAAAATTCATGTTTCACACTTTCAAGGTTGTTTATAACTTTCCAACTGAGCTTGGAAAAAGGTGTTTAGCATTCTCACTGGACTGTGGATTGAGAACCATACAGTGTACTAAGAAGAAGAAGCTACGATGGTTGCCAGCAACAACTCTGTGAAGTTCACAGTGCCAAATCTGGCTAACAATTCTGGAAATTCAAGGTACAAATGCTGCTGATAAGAGAAGGTACATGGAAATACACACAGAAGGCTAAATGGGACCCACTACCAGAAGACTAGGTAGAGAAGGATCAAAAAGCACAAAACTATCTCCCTTAGTTAAGATGATGTTCAGATGGTGCATGTATGTAAATGTGAAACTGCAAAAGAAATGTGGGAACAGCTACAGAAAGTGCATGAAAGGATAAATCTCAGCAATAATCTCTATATCGTCTATCCGTCAAGGCTAAATAGTGGCCAAGATATGTAGGATTACATAAGAAATACCCTAAAAATTGTGGAGCACCTGTGGGGCATTGGGGAATACCTAAAGTACTTCCATCTATCTGCACTACAGCTAAGCAGTCTACCAGAAAGCTATGACACACTTGTAACTGCACTAGATGCGCACTCAGATTATGAGCTTACATTGGAATATGTCAGAGGAAAGTTTGTAAATGCGTATAAGCGAAAGACAGAAAGTGCAAGCAGCAAAGGGGTATCCAAGGCAGAATCCGCTTTAAAAATCCAAGATCTACCCAAAAATAAAAGTAATTTGAAAGAAACATGTTATGTTTTGTCTGCAAGAAATCAAGGCAACGAAAGTCTGTCTGCAGTCTGAGTCTGGAAAGCTAGAACGAATCAGCTGAAAAAGCAAAATAATCATCAAAGGGTTAAAAGTGCCATTTTTGAAGAATATGACACTTCAAGAACTGTAGCATTGTTTACTGTTAATGCAAGTACATCAAAGCAAGCATGGTGTAGAGACTCTGGGGCAATTAGTCATATGACTAATCACAGAAACTTCTTCTCTAACTTAACCAAAGTAAGTCAGAGAAAGTGATCTTGGCTAATGGTCAATATATGAACTCAGATGGAATAGGAGATTATATTAATTGTCAAGTCTTCCCAACACTAAGCAGAAATATCTCAGTAAGGAAATGTTCTATCCTAGTCTTGAAATCAATTTGTTATCTGTGAAGAAACTCACAAGAAAAGGAAATGAAGTTGCACTTAAAGTTGACAGCTGCATCATCTCAAAAGAAAGTCACACATTAGCAGGAAAAAATCAAAGATGAGTTGAACCAGCTAAAATCCAAGGAAAGTGTACACACTGCTAAATATGAACAACACAAGAATTTTATCCATGTATGACACAGGCATCTTGCACATAGAGCAATAAGAAGCAATAAGAAAGTTAGTTAAAAACAACTTACTGATGTTATTACAGCCGATCTATTTAATCAGACAATGAAACTTACTAGCAGTCTTAGGCCGGGGTCACACTAACCAACGCAAAATGCGGTCAGTATTTTACATGCGTAATACGGAAGAATGGCCCCTAAACAGTGCTCCGTATGTCATCCGTAATCAAGGTGTGGTCGCGTATTTTGCGCATGTGAGCATCCGTATGTAATCCGTATGGCATCCGTATGCCGAGATTTTCTCGCAGTCTTGCAAAATGGACATATAATGGAGCCCTATGACAGGGTTTATAACAGAAACCAAAGAATAGATATAGAATGCATATATAGATACATACATATATATATATATATATATATATATATATTCTATGTGTCTATATCTATTCTTTCGTTTCTTTATTAAAACTGTCAGTGTGAGTTTACTGTATCGCGCACTGAATTGCCGGCTTTGCTAAAAGACACCTGGTGCGTATTTCTCGCAAGTCACATGTGTGGTCCGTGTGTAATCCGTATTTTTTGCGCACCCATAGACTTGCATTGGCGTATTACGGGCGTAGTACGCTGACAATCGCAGCATGCTGCGATTGGCACGGACCGTAGATTACGGCCGAGAAATATATGGCTGGTGCGAGGGACCCCATAGAGAATCATTGGTCTGTGTCTCATGCGTGCTTTTAGCGCCTCTCACTCGGCCGTATTCCTCGCCAGTGTGACCCCGGCCTTTAAGGGAAAATGTCAAGAAAATCCTTTCCTAAGAATAATACTACAAAATCAGAACAGCTTCTGGACTTAATACACACAGATGTTTCTGGTCTAATGAGTACTCAAACTACTGGAAAAAAGATATATTTTCTCACATTTATCGATGGCTATTCAGTTGTCTATCTGCTTCACAGCAAAAATGAAGTTCCAGAGAAATTTGTAATAAATGTTACTGAAGTATATAACAAATATGGGAGAATGCCAAAATTCCTGCATTCAGACAAAGGAACTGAATACACAAGTAATGAGACACAAAGCGTTTTAAGGAAAAGTGGAATTGTGTTTCAAACCACTGTACCGTACAACCCTGAACAAAATGGTGTAGAGGAAAAAAGGAACCGGACACTTTGTGAAAGTGGAAGAAGTATGCTATTTGACGCAGATTTTCCAACCACATATTGGGGTGAAGCAGTCATGACGGCTTGCCATGTTCAAAACAGATTACCAGGTAAAGTACCAGTGAGAAAACTCCATTCGAGCAATGGAAAAGCAAGGCGTCTAAGCTACAACACATAAGAATATTGGAAAGTAAAGCATTTACATGTGTTCCCCCCCAAAAAAAAAAGCTTTAAGTGGGAATCTCATGCAAAAGAAGGTATCCTTGTAGGCTACCGTGAAACCCAGAAAGGATGTAGAACTGTGCACCCAGTAATGAACAAGGTCACAATAAGTAGAGATGTAATGATTGATGAAGACTTATGGTCACTCAAGTTTCATGACATCATACCAGTAGTCCAGCGGAAGCAACAACAATCTCACTCACTATTTGAAATAATAAGAATAAGAATGTGTACGTTTGGTTAGGTTCTTCAACCACTGAAGAAGCAACATACGGCGGTCAGCCTCGGCCAATGGCGCCGCCGTGTAGTAGCGTAGTGAGCAGGGGGCGTTGTGAATCAGTGACGTCACAGTTCCACAATGACGGACATGTGCAGGGGCCAATCCTGACGCAGACCTTGAGAAAGGGGGACGACTCCCCTGAAACTCGTCGGGATTGGCCCCTGCACATGACCGCCGTATTTTGGAGCCCACTACACAGGGGGTTTTCTCATTCAAACGGGAGGACGCTCCCCGCATTGGGCACAGCTTCTTCTTCCTCAGCACTGTCATCAACTGGCACCCATGGGGAGACAGATCTCAGAGAGTGCACAGGGCACACATCAGTGAGTACCCCGTCATTTGGAGTTTTGACAGACTGTGCATTTGTTTCACAGCATCTCAGGCTGTTCAGTGCTATTAGTGTGGCAATTTTTTATAACGTACTGGTTCGTTTATGTGGCAGAGCAGCACACTTCAGCTGCCTGTTTGCCAGCTGTTTATAACCAAGGTGTCATTTTAACAGCGCCGGTGTGACTATTACTTCCAAACTTGGAAACTCAGCAAACTACACAAGGCAAGAAAGCAATCAAA
This sequence comes from Dendrobates tinctorius, assembly GCF_039654945.1. Classification (NCBI taxonomy): domain Eukaryota; kingdom Metazoa; phylum Chordata; class Amphibia; order Anura; family Dendrobatidae; genus Dendrobates; species Dendrobates tinctorius. The sequence continues at coordinate 38,597,033 of NW_027361752.1, read as the reverse complement.
TGTAAATGGGTTTTTAAGACCAAGTATGGCTGTGAAGGCAAGTTTCACAGATTTAAAGATTAGTCGCAAAGGATATTCTCTGAAATATTGTGAAGATTATGATGCCACAGTTGCTAATCAGATCACATTCAGGACTTTAATGGCTATAGCTGCTGTACACAAGATGTGTGTGAGACATTTGGACATCAAAATTGCTTTTTTAAATGGTGACATTGAAGAGGACTTGTACATGACTCAGCCTGAGGGTTATATCACAGAGAGTGAGGAGAATCTTGTTTGCAAGCTACAAAAATCTCTCTATGGCCTTAAGCAATCGGCAAGAGCATGGAACACCAAAATGATGGAAGTCTTATTGGGAGAAGGATTTAAAATAGGTCAAGCAGGTCCGTGTTTGTACACAAAATGTACAGATGGAAACTGTATGTTGCAAAGATGACTACATTTCTGAATAAGCATTTTGAAATTAAATAACTTGGACATTTTATCTAGGAAATCAAATCTCTAGTGCAGAGGATGGAAGCTTTCTTTTAAACCAAACTGCAGAAATCAACTAATTCAAATCTAAATCAGTCTGACTCAGTAGCTTAAAGCAACTGCCTGTTGTTGGGGGCTGGCGGAACGCACCAAATAATAATAAGATGGTAGTAAGGTGCGTTCGCAGCCCGGGATCCACCGTGCAGAGATGATAACTGCTGCTCGGTAATGGCGGACACTAAATGGCGGTATCACACTGGACACACGTGGGTTAAACTCCACCCAGTGTGTAGTAGCAACGGGCTCTGTTGCTTCACAGAGCCACGGAACCACAGTGCACAGATGCCGTACCCTGTTGACTGTCACAGGGCACAGCTGAATCAGCGCTAATGTACGGTCACAACACTCTGCCCCAAGGACGCGGGGTAAGAGCCTCTCTAGACCCACTAAGCGCACGACGTCACATCTGCGAATGCCACGAATAGACGCTGGCTACTGTGGAGTGCAGACCAAGGGCACAGTGGCGTACAGGCAAAGCCACTACTTGTCGCTGAAGCTAGTCCCTGACTCTGCCTCCAGCCTAGGCCCTAACTGGCAAGGCTGAACAACACATCCGTACCAAGGGTAGGGGTTTCATAACGAGTCATTCACCACACACATTCATACGTGCAATCAACACTCACTCCACATGGACTATAATAGCGCACAGCCGTGCAATCCTTTTATAGCCGCAGCCTTCCAGGTCCTTGCTGATGGCCCAATCCGAGCTGCTTGAGGACCTGATCATGTCACCTCTGACCACCAATGAGCGGTCGTCTCACGGGCATGCTTAGATGGGAAAAAGCAGGACTTAGGCTGGTTTCACACCTGCACTTTATCGCGCAGCGCATTGTGCGCTATCGGTCGTACGCGCAATTGTCCCCTGTCTTTAAAATGGCAGGCGCAGTGTCCAGTGATTGCACGCGGGCCTCAGCGTTTGCGTGCGCTGCGCATTTTCCAGGTGTGCGACCAGACGCGCCGGACGCTACATGTTGCATTTTTTGTTCCGCCCAACGTCGTTAAAAAATCGCATGCGTGCGTCAACGCATGCAATGCGCAAAAAAATAGTATTATAGTCTATAGGGTCGCTGACGTGCGCTGTGAAGTGTGCATGTCAGCGCTTTGTGAGCGTGCACGTTTTCAGAGTAAACAATGTCTAAACACTTGTTTAATACACCCCCTAAACAAGCAACATTGTTTTGGAGGAGGGTAGACAAAACAAGGGGTCTGTAGTGCCAGATCATTACTCTCCAGACAGACTGCAAGACAAAGAAGACAAGACAACACCCACCCAGCCAGAGACAATCCACTACTGTGGAGAACAGAGCAGCTATAATGTGAGTATTCTAAAATCAATTTCTGTGAGCCTCTCCTTTAAAATATATTATGCACTAATGGTTTTTTTTTGTTTTTCCAGCATGTCTTCTGGATCCCAATACAGTCCTTCCAGGGAAGAATTGGAAGAAGCAGAGCATGAGGTGAGTAATTTGCTGCCTTTATGTAAGTATACCGGCCTCTAGAAATGGGTAAATATTTCTGTTCTTTTTTACAGACCTCAGCATCGGACCAGCCAAGTGAGCCGGAACAGCTGGAGCAGCGTACACAAGTCCCGGCGGGGAGGAGATGCAATGTAAGTATCCATTATTTAAAGTTACCTTTTATTTTAAATTCTGTTTTCTATTCCTGTTTTTCATGTTCTATTTTTTTTTCTCTATACCATTCTCCACAATTTCCACGATTCTAAATGTATTTCTTTTCTAGGTTCCACAACGGGATGAAGACCTGTACACTGACAACGAGCAACTGATCATCCTTGTCCAGGAGCGTGTCCCGTTGTGGGACAGTCGCGACCAGCAGAACACAAGGACATTGTGGTGACCCGGCAGCTCTGGCATGAGGTGGCCGCTGCGCTGATGGAGGGCTGGGACTGCACCTCTGCAACTTTAACTCCTTTCTGACATCAGACGTACTCTCCCGTCCATGGGACCCGGGCCCCTATGCCCATGGACGGGATAGTACGTCTACCGCGATCAGCGGCGCCCACGTGGTGAGCGCCGCTGATCGCGGCCGGGTGTCAGCTGATTATCACAGCTGACACCCGGCACAATGTGTCAGGGGCGGTCATGGACCGCCCCCGACACGTTAACCCCTTGCACACCGCGATCAAACACGATCGCGGTGTACCGGGGGTTAAAGGGAAGCATCGGCAGGGAGGGGGCTCCCTCCGTGCTTCCCTGAGCCCCCCATGGCAACGCAATGTGCAGCGCTGCTGCGGGGGGCTCCTTTCCTGCAGGCCCCCGAATCCAAGATGGCGACGGGGGCCTTCGGGGGCCTGCAGGAAGCTGGTTTCCTCAGTGCCTGCAAAGCGCAGGCAAGAGGAAGTCTTCTTCAATGCCTGTGACAGATTGCTGATCTGTCACAGTGATCTGTGATGTGACAGATCAGCGATCTGTCACAGGACAGTGATGTCCCACCTGGGACTATGTAATAAAGCAAAAAAAAAATAAAAAAAAGTGTAAAAATAATTACAAAAAAATCGCCAAATAAATTAGAAAAAAAAAAAAATATTCCCCCAAATAAATCCATTTTTTGGAAATATATAAAAAAAAAAACAATAAAAGTACACATATTAGGTATCGCCACGTCTGTAACGAGCCGCCCTATAAAACTGTCCCATTAGTTAACCCCTTTAGCGAACCCCTTAAAAAATAAAAAACGAAGCAAAAAATAATGATTTATTATCATACCGCCAAACAAAAAGTGTAATAACGCGCGATCAAAAAGACACATATAAATATCCATGGTACCGCTGAAAACGTCATCTTGTCCCGCAAAAAACGAGCCACCACACAGCATCATCAGCGAAAAAATAAAAAAGTTATAGCTCGCAGAATAAAGCGATGCAAAAATAATTATTTTTTATATAAAATAGTTTTCATTGCATAAAACTGACAAAACATAAAAAAACGACCTAAATGAGGTATCGCTGTAACCGTACTGACCCGAAGAATAAAACCGCTTTATCAATTTTACCGCACGCGGAATGGTGTAAACGCACTCCCCCAAAAGAAATTCATGAAACGCTGGTTTTTGTTCATTCTGCGTCCCAAAAATCGGAATAAAAAGCGATCAAAAAATGTCACGTGCCCGAAAATGGTACCAATAAAAACGTCAACTCGTCCCGCAAAAAATAAGACCTCACATGACTCGGTGGGTCAAAATACGGAAAAATTATAGCTCTCAATATGTGGTGATGCAAAATCAATTTTTACAATAAAAAGCGTCTTTTAGCGTGCGACAGCTGCCAAACATAAAAACCACCATAAATAGTAAATCAAACCCCCCGTTATCACCCCCTTAGTTAGGGAAAAATAATAAAATAAAAAAAATGTATTTCCATTTTTCCATTAGGGTTAGGGTTAGGGCTAGGGTTAGGGCTGAGATTAGGGTTAGGGGTGTGTTGGGGTTCGGGTTGGAGTTAGAATTGGGGGTTTCCACTGTTTGGGCACATCAGGGGCTCTCCAAATGCAACATTGCATCTGATCTCAATTCCAGCCAATTCTGAGTTGAAAAAGTCAAATGGTGCTCCTTCCCTTCCAAGCTCTGCCATGCGCCCAAACAGTGTTTTACCCCCACATGTAGGGTATCAGCCTACTCAGGACAAAATGCAAAACAATGTTTGGGGTCCAATTTCTCCTGTTACCCTTAGGAAAACAAAAAATTGGGGGCAAAAATATCATTTTTGTGGAAAAAATACGATTTTTTTATTTTCATGCCCGGGCATTATAAACTTCTGTGAAGCCCTTGGGGGTTCAAAGTGCTCACCTCACATCTAGATAAGTTCCTTAGGGGGTCTAGTTTTCAAAATGGGGTCCTTTGTGGGGAGTTTCCACTGTTAGGTACATTAGGGGCTCTCCAAAGGCAACATGACACCCGCAGACCATTCCATCAATGTCTGCATTCCAAAACGTCACTACTTCCCTTCCGAGCCCTGACGTGTGCCCATACAGTAGTTTTCTCCCACATATGGGGTGTCAGCGTACTCAGGACAAATTGGACAACAACTTTTGGGGTTCAATTTCTCCTGTTACCCTTGGGAAAATAAAATATTAGGGACTAATTGATCATGTTTATGGAAAAAATACGATTTTTTTATTTTCATGCCCTGGCATTATAAACTTCTGTGAAGCCCTTGGGGGTTCAAAGTGCTCACCTCACATCTAGATAAGTTCCTTAGGGGGTCTAGTTTTCAAAATGGGGTCATTTGTGGGGGGTTTCCACTGTTTAGGTACATTAGGGGCTCTCCAAAGGCAACATGACACCCGCAGAACATTCCCTCAAAGTATGCATTCCAAAACGTCACTGCTTCCCTTCCGAGCCCCGACGTGTGTCCATACAGTAGTTTTCTCCCACATGTGGGGCGTCAGCGTACTCAGGACAAATTGGACAACAACTTTTGGGGTTCAATTTCTCCTGTTACCCTTGGGAAAATAAAAAAATTGGGGACTAATTGATCATGTTTGTGGAAAAAATACGATTTTTTTATTTTCATGCCCTGGCATTATAAACTTCTGTGAAGCCCTTGGGGGTTCAAAGTGCTCACCTCACATCTAGATAAGTTCCTTAGGGGGTCTCGTTTCCAAAATGGGGTAATTTGTGGGGGGTTTCCACTGTTTAGGTACATTAGTGGCTCTCCAAAGGCAACATGACACCCGCAGACCATTCCATCAATGTCTGCATTCCAAAACGTCACTACTTCCCTTCCGAGCCCTGACGTGTGTCCATACAGTAGTTTTCTCCCACATATGGGGTGTCAGCGTACTCAGGACAAATTGGACAACAACTTTTGGAGTTCAATTTCTCCTGTTACCCTTGGAAAAATAAAAAAATTGGGGACTAATTGATCATGTTTGTGGAAAAAATATGAATTTTTTATTTTCACGCCCGGGCGTTATAAACTTCTGTGAAGCACTGGGGGGTTCAAAGTGCTCACCACATCTAGATAAGTTCCTTCGGGGGTCTAGTTTCCAAAACGGTGTCATTTGTGGGGGGTTTCCACTGTTTAGGTACATCAGGGGTTTTCCAATCGCGACATGGTGTCCGATCTCAATTCCAGCCAAAAACGTCAAATGGCGCTGCTTCCCTTCCGAGCTCTGCCATGCGCCCAAATAGTGGTTTACCCCCACATGTGGGGTATCAGCGTACTCAGGACAAATTGCACAATAACTTTTAGGGTGCTGTTACCCTTGGAAAAATAAGAATTGAGGGTGAAAAGATCATTTTTGTGGAAAAAATATGATTTTTTAATTGTACGGCTTTATGTTATAAACTTCTGTGAAGCCCTTGGGGGTTCAAAGTTCTCACCACACATCTAGATAAGTTCCTTATGGGGTCTAGTTTCCAAAATGGTGTCATTTGTGGGGGGTTTCCACTGTTTTGGTACATCAGGGGTTTTCCAATCGCGACATGGTGTCTGATCTCAATTCCAGCCAAAAACGTCAAATGGCGCTGCTTCCCTTCCAAGCTCTGCCATGCGCCCAAATAGTGGTTTACCCCCACATGTGGGGTATCAGCGTACTCAGGACAAATTGCACAATAACTTATAGGGTCCTGTTAGGCTGGTTTCACATTAGCGCTTTTTAAGCGCACGCACGGCCGGGGGTAGCTCCGCCCCCGAGCCGGCTCTCTGCCCAGCGTGCCCGCCCCTTGCTTGTAGCGCCGCCTCCTAGCGGACAGCGGCGCCTGCGATCGGCGCACCCTATCTTTAGCATAGGGTGCGCAGATCGTGCGCAGGCCGTGCGCTAGTTGCGCTTTGACCTGCGCTGCGCACTTTTGACGGTGCGCCGTGCGCGCCAAAATCCGAAAAGTTCGATTTTGGCGCGCACGGCGCACCGTCAAAAGTGCGCAGCGCAGGTCAAAGCGCAACTAGCGCACGGCCTGCGCACGATCTGCGCACCCTATGCTAAAGATAGGGTGCGCCGATCGCAGGCGCCGCTGTCCGCTAGGAGGCGGCGCTACAAGCAAGGGGCGGGCACGCCGGGCAGAGAGCCGGCTCGGCGGCGGAGCTACCCCTGGCCGTGCGTGCGCTTAAAAAGCGCTAATGTGAAACCAGCCTTACCCTTGGGAAAATAAAAATTGGGGTGAAAAGATCATTTTTGTGGAAAAAATATGATTTTTTAATTGTACCGCTGTACGTTATAAACTTCTGTAAAGCCCTTGTGGGTTCAAAGTTCTCACCACATATCTAGATAAGTTCCTTGGAGGGTCTAGTTTCCAAAATGGGGTCACTTGTAGGGGGTTTCCACTGTTTAGGTACATCAGGGACTCTCCAAACGTGACATGGCGTCCGATCTGAATTCCAGCGAATTTTGCATTGAAAAAGTCAAACGGCGCTCCTTCCATTCTGAGCTCTGCCATGCGCTGAAACAGTCGTTCCCCCCACATATCAGGTATCAGCGTACTCAGGACAAATTGCACAATAACTTTTGCAGTCCAATTTCTCCTGTTACCCTTGGTAAAATAAAAAAAATTGAACCTGAAGTATTTTTTTTGTGAAAAAAGTTAGATGCCCATTTTTTTTAAATATTCAAAAAAATTCCTGTGACGCACCTAAAGGGTTAATAAACTTCTTGAATGTGGTTTTGAGCACCTTAAGGGGTGCAGTTTTTAGAATGGTGTCACTTTTGGGTATTTTCTATCATATAGACCCCTCAAAGTGGCTTCAAATGTGATGTGGTCCTAAAAATAAAATGGTGTTGTAAAAATGAGAAATCGCTGGTCAACTTTTAACCCTTATAACTTCCTAACAAAAAAAAAATTTTGGTTCCAAAATTGTGCTGATGTAAAGTAAACATGTGGGAAATGTTACTTATTAAGTTTTTTGTGTGCCGTATCTCTGTGATTTAAGGGCATAAAAATTCAAAGTTGGAAAATTGCGAAATTTCCATTTTTTTCCCAAATAAACGCAAGTTATTTGAATGAAATTTTACCACTAACATGAAGTACAATATGTCACGAGAAAACAATGTCAGAATCACCGGGATCCATCGAAGCGTTCCAGAGTTATGACCTCATAAAGGTACAGTGGTCAGAATTGTAAAAATTGGCCCAGTCATGAACGTGCAAACCACCCTTGGGGGTGAAGGGGTTAAAGAAGGCATTTAGTAAGTATTTCCCTGTTCTGTGATGCCGCATTCAGTCTTTGTCCTGAGGATACTGTTTTGTTTCCTGATAGATAGATTCTATCAGGGACCATAACAGTGTGCTCAGGAACAAGATTGAATGCATTGTGAATTGTAATGTCGTATTGTTCATGCTTTATCTCTTGCACCGGATGATACTTGTGTGTTTACTGCAAGATATATTCTTGCAGTGAACACACAAGTGTCCTCAGGTTCAACAGTCAATGCATTGTGAATTGTAATGTTGCATTGTTCATGCTTTATCTCTTGCACCTGATGATACTTGTGTGTTTACTGCAAGATATATTCTTGCAGTAAACACACAAGTGTCCTCAGGTTCAGCAGTCAGGGCATTGTGATTTTTAATGCTGTATTCTTCATGCTTTATCTCTTGCACCTGATGATACTTGTGTGTTTACTGCAAGATATATTCTTGCAATGAACACACAAGTGTCCTCAGGTTCAACAGTCTTTGCATTGTGATTTTTAATGCTGTATTCTTCATGCTTTATCTCTTGCACCTGATGATACTTGTGTGTTTCCTGCAAGGTATATTCTTGCAGTGAACACACAAGTGTCCTCAGGTTCAACAGTCAATGCATTGTGAAATGTAATGTTGTATTGTTCATGCTTTAGCTCTTGCACCTGATGATACTTGTGTGTTTCCTGCAAGAAATATTCTTGCAGTAAACACACAAGTGTCCTCAGGTTCAGCAGTCAAGGCATTGAGATTTTTAATGCTGTATTCTTCATGCTTTATCTCTTGCACCTGATGATACTTGTGTGTTTCCTGCAAGATATATTCTTGCAGTGAACACACATGTCCTCAGGTTCAACAGTTTTTGCATTGTGATTATTAATGCTGTATTCTTCATGCTTTATCTCTTGCACCTGATGATACTTGTGTGTTTACTGGAAGATATATTCTTGCAGTAAACACACAAGTGTCCTCAGGTTCAGCAGTCAAGGCATTGTGATTATTAATGCTGTATTCTCCATGCTTTATCTCTTGCACCTGATGATACTTGTGTGTTTCCTGCAAGATATATTCTTGCAGTGAACACACAATTGTCCTCAGGTTCAACAGTCAATGCATTGTGAAATGTAATGTTGTATTGTTCATGCTTTATCTCTTGCACCTGATGATACTTGTGTGTTTACTGCAAGATATATTCTTGCAGTTAACACACAAGTGTCCTCAGGATCAACAGTCTTTGCATTGTGAATTGTAATGTTCTATTGTTCATGCTTTAGCTCTTGCACCTGATGATACTTGTGTGTTTCCTGCAAGAAATATTCTTGCAGTAAACACACAAGTGTCCTCAGGTTCAGCAGTCAAGGCATTGAGATTTTTAATGCTGTATTCTTCATGCTTTATCTCTTGCACCTGATGATACTTGTGTGTTTCCTGCAAGATATATTCTTGCAGTGAACACACATGTCCTCAGGTTCAACAGTTTTTGCATTGTGATTATTAATGCTGTATTCTTCATGCTTTATCTCTTGCACCTGATGATACTTGTGTGTTTACTGGAAGATATATTCTTGCAGTAAACACACAAGTGTCCTCAGGTTCAGCAGTCAAGGCATTGTGATTATTAATGCTGTATTCTTCATGCTTTATCTCTTGCACCTGATGATACTTGTGTGTTTCCTGCAAGATATATTCTTGCAGTGAACACACAAGTGTCCTCAGGTTCAACAGTCAATGCATTGTGTATTGTTTTTTTTTTTTATGCCGCATTGACTGTTTGACAAGGGAAATCAGGTGTCCGTGATTATACAAGATGTTGCCAGCTGTGCATTGTATAATGTTTATTTTATTATTTTTTCAACAGTGAACAAAGTCCGCACACTTTGGCGCTCGATGAAGGACCGCTTCAACACTGATGTTCGTGCTGAGGGACAGGTTCGCAGTGGCTCATCGGCAAGGAGTAGAACCAAGTACCGATATCATCGTGCTTTGGAATTCCTACGACCAGTCCTTGCCACCAGAGCGTAAGTATAATTTCCTTTTTTTTTTGTGTTTTCATTGAACATAATCGGTGATTTTATCTTCTACAGATGATCCGTCTTGTTAATGCTTGATACTAATGTTTACCTTTTTTTTCCACAGCACCTGGAGCAGCACCCTGCAACCTGTCCCTGGAGCGGTTCTTCATCGATCGACCTCGGACCCGTCCCAGCCATCCAACAGCCAGGAAGCAAGTTGCAGGTCTGCAACACAGACAGCTGGTGACTAGGAAGCTGGTCCATCAGGTGTTCCCCTGTCCCAGGTCTCTGCCACTGGTTATGCAGGCACTACCCGCCAGCGGCAGAGGGCCTCGGACAGGAATGTCATGCCCGAGTTTATGCACTTGAGCGAAGCCTTTTATGCCAGCCTCAAGACGCTGGTCGAAAGAGTGGAAAGTGGTTTTTCACTAATGGAACGTGGTTTTAACCACATGGAACACCTCTTCCAGTCTTCCGTCCAGCACTTTGAACGGCTGGAGGCCGACCTCAATAGACCGGCGCACCATTTCTTTAGTAAAATTCAACGGGGCATGGCGGATCACCTTAGTCCTGAGCAACAGCTGAATGTGTTACACGCCTGCAACACTGCTTTCTTGCAGGCTATGCAGCAGAATCAGTACGTGCAGCAGTCAGTGGTGTCATTCCCACCTGTGCCACCACTGACTCGCTTCCCCACAGTACCGACTTCTGCTGCATACCACAGCACGGCCACCTGCATTCCTAGCTAAGCCGGACACCACTACACCACACCAATTCCGAGTGCTGCTGGACACTCCACCACCGCCACCACCATGTCAAGCGCTGCTCCTGTCTAGAGCACCAGTACTGCCACCGTTTCCACATCGTGACGCACCTCCAGTGCAAAATCTGCTTGGGCCACTGCCACATCTTCTCCTGTTTGGACCACAGAGACTACATCATCTCCGGAATGGAGCACCGCCACTTCGCATCATCAGCATGGGAGCACAGCCACCACTCCTCATCATTCCAGGAGCACCTCCACCACTCATCATCATCATAGCACCGCCACCACCACTCTTCAGAGGAGTACCGCCACTGCTTCACCTACTCGGAGAACCACCACCACTCCTCTTCAGAGAAGCACCGCCACCGCTTCACCTACACGTAGCACCACCACCACTCATCACAGGAGCACCGCCACCGCTTCGCCTGATAGGAGCACTGCCACCTATTCTCCCACCAGAAGCACCGCACACACTTCACCTTCAATTAGCACCAACACCACAAGTTCTCCTGCAAGGAGCACTTCCAGTGCCTCCACCGAGCAGCCCAGGGGAGACCCACATTCCATATTTTATTCTTCACAGACACGGTCCAACATCTCGAGGCGGTCAACAGCTGTAAGGCGGTCACAAGGTGGTAGTCGGTAAAGGCAGGTGACTCCTGCCCCAAAGAAGAAGAAACAAAAGACTTTGTTAGTCAGTCCCCCCTTTCCTTCCAACGTTTCTCAACCAGCCTCCAGTTCCATGCCTGATCTCCCTTCCCCCAGTACTTTAGTAGCCCCTTCACCTAGAACCCCTTCCTCAATTTCCAGCCGTTCCTCATCTCTCCACAACCCCAAAGTATCCCACTCTTCCCCCAAACATCCTTCAAAATAAAAATAACCTTTTTTTAAGTTTTACAAGATAAATGTGCAATTTTTCTGCTTCAAAAAAAGTTTGGTTTAATGTGTCTCTCGCCGCCAACACACACTGCGCTGTAAACACACTGCGCTGTACATTTTTCGTTTTTTGTCAACACATAGCTCCATTAATGTCACGTTTACGCGTGTCAATCTTGGAGATATGTGCAGTCAAAACAAGAAATCTAGATGACTTGTATTTTCCACATCAGTCTCTTTAGTCAGGTAATAAAACACAGACTGAATAGAGGATGGTGTTGAGTGCAAGGCCTATCTATTGTCACCTTGGTTTGTATCCAAAACAGTAACTTCACTATGGTGTTTTTTAACATCATTTAACTTTTTTGGATACAATCCAAGGTTATTATAGCTAGACCTTGTAATTAACCTCATCCTCTATTCAGTGTGTGTGTGTATAAACTGAGTAGATGATGTGGAAAATACCCGCCAATTGTACAATACCCTGGCCTTGTATCATAACGATCACACCTGTGCAGGTGAATACACCTGAGTTGTAACCAGCAGCGTCGCTTCAGTCTGCATATATATAACTCAGACTGTAGCGCTGCTGCAGTTAACCTCTTATGTGTATTCTCCTGACAATGTGTGATAAGCATCTGAAGTGTGGATGCGTTAGTTTTGCTGTCCTCACTTCAGCATGACACCAGGCCTGGGTATTGTAGAAGTTGTATCAACTTTATTATGTCTACAATCTTGAGTTCTAAACTGGCCACAGTGATGCTAATACAACTAATATGGATAGTCACAGTGTTAGGTATCATAAATAGTTAAGAATGCTCCTGCATTCCAAAATGAATAATTGTAACATCATGACAGGTGACACAAATATTAGTGGTATTATCCCCACCATCGCATCACACCGAACTCAAAGTGTAAAGATAATAAAGATCATACAAGTTGTGTGTATGTATAGTCACCTGGTCTTGAGTACTATTAAATGAAGGATGCACAAAACACAGCATCATGAATTCAATCGTACACCTGGTCAGTTGATTATTATATTGAAGTGTAAAAAGACAGAGTGCACTCGGTACAGGTTTGAACTATTTTTTTTTATTAACATAAACACAAAAGTAAACTTTGTTACACCATTTGGTCTTGCCAGGCCACCCGTCATAGATCTGAGTTGAAGTAGGCCGCAAATTGGTCCCTCATTTGGCCAACTTCAACGGATGACCTGAGAGGGTGCTGATTAAATTTTGGCAAGGGGTTAGGAGCGGCATCATCAAGTTCAAAGTTCGGGTGCTCTCTAACCATAACAAAATTGTGTAGAACCACACACGCCTTCACCACCTCATCCAGTTTCAGATTAATGGCTGTGGTTAAAAGGCGCCATCTAGAGACAAGTATACCAAAGGCACACTACAGTTCCACTTGCCCTGGTCAGCCTGTAATTAAAAATTCTTTTGTTGTGGTCCAAGTCCCGGCTGGAGTAGGGTTTGAGGAGGTTTTGGCACATCTGGAATGCCTCATCCCCAACCATTGCAAAGGGCTGTGGTGGACCTTCGGTGTTGGGAAGAGGACGTGGCATGGGGAAATTGAACTGGTTGCCATACAACCTCCGGCCCATGTCCGAGTTCTTAAAAGCCTGGGAGTCATTCCCACGCCCAAATGCACCAATGTCCACTGCAACAAACTTACAGTCTGCATCAGAAATGGCCATGAGTACTGTAGAGAAGTACTTTTTGTAATTATAGTACTCTGATCCAGTTCTTTTTGGTTTTATAATCCGGATGTGTTTCCCATCCACCACACCCAAACAGTTGGGGAAATTGCAGACTGTCCAGAATCTTTCTGCATTTTCAATCCACTTTTCCACGGTGGGGAGGGGCAGAAATTCGGGACACAGAACGTCCCACAAAGCCCGGCAGGTGCCCGCAACTATTCCTGACAAGGTGGAGATTCCAAGCCGCTACTGGAAGTGCAGTGAAGAGAGGGTCTCTCCAGTAGCCAGGAATCTGGGAAACAGAGAAACAACAAAAATTAATATTTGTGTATCTGGAATTTTTACAACACCAAAAAATAAAATTACAAACAAATATGCAGCCTTTTCTTTATTACATGGCATAAAAATAATGCTGCAGCCTTTGGTTAAGTACATGGAAGAACAATAATTCATAGAACATCTGAGAGAACAAATAAAATTAGGCAGGCACTGTTTTTTAACCCCTTTACCCCCAAGGGTTGTTTGCACATTCATGACCAGGCCAATTTTTACAATTCTGACCACTGTCCTTTTATGAGGTAATAACTCTGAAATGCTTCCATGGATCTTATGACATTGTTTTCTCGTGACATATTGGACTTCATGTTAGTGGTAAAATTTCATTCATATAACTTGCGTTTATTTGTGAAAAAAATGGAAATTTGGCAAAAATTTTGAAAATTTCGCAATTTTCCAACTTTGAATTTCCCTTAAATCACAGAGATACAGCACACAAAAAACATAATAAGTAACATTTCCCACATGTTTACTTTACATCAGCACAATTTTGGAACCAAAATTTTTTTTTGTTAGGAAGTTATAAGGGTTAAAAGTTGACCAGCGATTTCTCATTTTTGCAACACCATTTCTTTATCGCCTTATTGGGGGACACAGATTACCATGGGTGTATGCTGCTGCTGCTAGGAGGCTGACACTATGCAAAACAATAAAAATTAGCTCCTCCCCGGCAGTATACACCCACCGACAGGCACCAAGCACCTCAGTTTGTGCTTAGTGTCTGTAGGAGGCGGACCGGGATCTCCCCAGATCCGCAGTTATTAATCCATTTTTTCCTTTAGGGTTTAGATCGAACCTTTTAATCTTTTCTCTTTTATCTTTCAGGTTTTTTCCGTCGGGAAACAGGGTATAGTTATCACCCCGATTTCCCATATCATGCGGCTCAGCGAGCAGTGTGGTGTCACCCACATCGCAACTCTCAGTACCGCAGGCAGGACTTTTTCCCTATCACCTTCTGGTGATAAGGGTTGTGGACAGGTGGCTGGTCCTTGCCGATTCCCCCTCCTCACCCCTTTCTCGGGACAGGGCTGAGAGGAAGACGGCGATCGCAGGAGGTTCAGGCCGTCTTCTGCAGGATGCGGGTACAGAGGACCCCCCCCAGTGGCCTGCCGTTTCTCCGTGGGCCCCTGTGGTCATCCTCTTCAGGGACGTCAGGTAAGTGCCTGTACGTTCCCTCCGGCCCCGCATAAGCTCCGTGAATGGGAGAAGTTGGACCTTGGTGATTACAGGTCCACAATTATTTGAATTTCCCGCCATCTCTGCCTGCCGCGCGCTCACGCCGCTTGCTTCTCACTCCCAGGGAGTCACTGGGGATTCCTCCACTCACCACACAGCGTCACAAGCAGGGGAGGCAGACTTCCCAGGGCCACTGTCAGATAGGCTCCGTTATGTCGGCGTAGGCATGGGGCTGCGGCGTCTTCCTTTCACTTTCACTTTCCCTCAGCGTTCTCTCTCCTCCCTTCCTGAGCGCGCTCTTTTCAGCGCGCCTTTTCTAGCCCATCACAGGGCTCCTTTCCCTTTGATATGCCAGCCTCCTCCTTCGGCCATGCCCTCTCCTTCGCTGTTAGCCAGTCACGGCGCAGCCGCTAAGCTCCGCCCCCAGCCTCCAGCACAAGGATTTCCTGGATTTTCACTCCTTCCTGCTCTGCTTGGGGGACACTTCAGCGTTTTCTGCTGCTCGCCAGAATCTCGGTAGGCTCTGCTCTGAGGCAAAGATTAGCTCTCCTCGGCAGTTATTCCCTAATTCCTGCGGCCATTTAGTGCAGTTTACCTATGCCCAACCCTTCAGGGGATCTCTGCTTCACGCCCACCGCTATCTATTACGCCTGTGCGCGCTGTAAAAAGAAGTGGGCATCAGGTCAGTCATCTCCATTCTGCCCCCCCTGCAGTCCTTCAAATATGTCAGCATCTCAGGAGCGCACAGAGTCCCGGGCTGAGGGTACTCTCCCCTCCTCCCTCCCCCCGGAGTGGGCCGTTGTAATGTCTCAGTCTGTATCTGACTTGACAAAAGTATCACAGTCGCTGGTCCAGGTCTTAGAACGATTACCTCAGCTATCTACAGCCACCTGTGCCCCGACCGCCTCTCAGGGTGAGTCGTCTGCACCTGACCGCGACCTTCAGAGAGACAGACAGGGCAGGAGTTCTAGGAAGCGGGCTCTGTCTACTTCGTCCTCTAGCTCGCAGGGCCCTTCTGCTTCCCCCAGACCTTCCTCGGATGACGGCCTTCAGTCGGGCGATGACTCTCAATCGGAAGCTAGTTCGGAAGGGAACAGCGTTTCTAAAACACGGGACATGGTCGATAGCCTTATTTCAGCTATCTTACAAACGCTAAAGATTAAGCAGGATAAGACTCCACCTCAGGAATGCTCTGTTCTCCTTAAACGAGCAAGACCTCCATCTCGAACCTTTCCCAATTACAAAGATTTCGATACTACCTTATCCAAACACTGGGAGCGCCCTGAGCAACGTTTCTCAGGCCGCAAGTACTTAGACGTACTGTACCCCTTTGACGCAGACCTGCTCACAAAGTGGTCCAAGGCTCCCGAGGTGGATCCTCCAGTTTCCCGGATAGCCTCAAAAACGGTGCTCTCTCTGCCAGATGGGGCATCGCTTAAAGATCCTACTGACAGGCAGATTGAATCTCTGGCTAAGTCTATCTTTGAGGCATCTGGCGCCTCTCTCTGCCCTATCTTCGCATCTTCCTGGGTGGCGAAAGTCATTTCCGCTTGGGCTAAAATTCTTCGCAGGGGCATCTTAGCATCAGCTCCTCAAGATGAGTTGGCGGATCTTGCAGATCAGGTTAACTATGTGGGAAAATACCTTTTGGCCGCCTCCTTGGACGCGGCCGGCTGCGTAGCAAGGGCTAACAGCAACATGGTAGCTGTACGCCGAGTCCTCTGGCTAAAGTCATGGAATGCGGACACTACTTCAAAAAAGTTGCTTACCAATCTGCCATTCCATGGCTCTAGACCCTTTGGTGCAAAGCTGGATCAGATAATTTCCGATGCCACTGGTGGTAAAAGCACTTCGCTTCCCCAGTCTCGACCGAAACGTTTTTTCAACAGAAAAGGTTTTCGTCCATTCAGGCCCTTTCGTCAATTCTCTGCCACGGAGAGATCTGCTCAACAAGATCGGCCGCCCTCCACCAGGGAGCGGGATCAGAGGAAACCTTCCTACAAACCCGCTCCTCGCTGGAGATCTAGAGGACAATATTCCAGATCTTCAGGCGCCAATTCCGGCAGATTTTCTTCTAAGTGACGGGTCACCCCCCACCTTGAATTTCTTCCAGGGTGGGAGGCAGACTTTCCTTTTTCGTGGATGCTTGGCTGTCCGTTGTCGACGACGCTTGGGTCAGAGAAATTGTCGCATCCGGATACAAGATCGAATTTGCTTCACCCCCGAACAGATGTTTTTTCCGGTCTCGGCCTCCGCGACAGCGGTCCCAGACTCCGGGTTTTCTGCAGGCCATTTCCTCCCTTTTTTCCGCCGGAGTCATTGCTCCCATTCCCTCAAACGAACGGTTTTCCGGGTTCTACTCCAATCTCTTTGTAGTCCCGAAGAAAGACGGCTCTCTTCGTCCAATTCTGGACCTCAAATTGCTCAATCGCCACGTGAAGATTCTTCATTTCAAAATGGAGTCTCTTCAGTCGGTGATTGCTTCCATGGAACCCGGGGAATTCCTCTGCTCGGTGTACATTCGGGATGCCTATCTGCACATTCCAGTTTGTGTGCAGCATCAGAAGTATCTTCGATTTGCGATTCAGGGAGACCACTTTCAGTTCACGGCCCTTCCTTTCGGCCTAGCTTCAGCGCCCCGTGTTTTCACGAAGGTGATGGCGACCGTCATGGCCATCCTTCGCTCCAGAGGGATCCTCATCATCCCTTATCTGGACGATCTTTTGATCAAGGGTTCGTCTCGCCAGGACTGTCTCCAGAGTCTGCAGATAACCCTGGACACTCTCGGCCACCTCGGTTGGCTAGTCAACAAGGAGAAGTCCATTCTGACACCCACCCAGCATCTGACCTTTCTGGGCATGGAATTCGACACGAATCTAGCCCGTGTTTTTCTTCCAAGGGAAAAATTTGCGACTCTTTCCAAGGGCATCAGAACTCTCAAGAGGCCTACTCCCATTCCCATCCGGTCCTGCATGAAGGTTCTGGGGATGATGGTGGCTTCCATGGAAGCAGTACCCTTTGCGCAGTTTCATCTTCGCCCCCTCCAGCTGTCTCTGCTTTCAGCCTGGGACAAGACCACGATGTCCTTGGACCGTCCTATTCGGCTCCCTCTCAGAGTGAGGCAATCTCTCACTTGGTGGCTACGGCCAGCGTCAGTTCTCCAAGGGAGGTCCTTCCTTCCGCCTCAGTGGCAAGTCGTCACCACCGATGCGAGCCTTCTAGGATGGGGAGCCGTGTTCCATCAGAAAGCGGCCCAAGGACGCTGGAATCCACAGGAGTCTCTCCTCCCAATCAATCTTCTGGAGATCAGAGCAATCTTCCTGGCCCTTCTTCATTGGCAGCCTCTCCTCTCCGTCAAGCTGGTCCGTATTCAGTCGGACAACGCCACGGCCGTGGCGTACATAAACCATCAGGGGGGCACGCGCAGCAAGCAAGTAATGTCAGAAGTGGCCAAGATATTCCGCTGGGCAGAACGTTACGTTCCGGTAATCTCCGCCGTCCATATTCCAGGGGTGGAAAATTGGGCTGCCGACTTTGAGTCGCCAGGGCCTAGCGTCCGGCGAATGGTCCCTGCACCCCACAGTCTTCAATCAGATATGCCTCCGTTGGGGCACCCCGGATGTCGACCTCATGGCATCTCGGATGAACCACAAGGTGCCGCAGTTCGTAGCCAGGTCCAGGGACCCTCTAGCCGTCGCATGCGATGCGCTGGTGAATCCGTGGTCCCAGTTTCAACTTCCTTATCTGTTCCCGCCTCTGGCCTTGATTCCACGAGTGGTCAAAAAGATAAAATCGGAAGGCGTACCAGTGATTCTAGTCGCTCCAGATTGGCCAAGACGGCCTTGGTACGCGGAACTAGTCAACATGCTCGCGGACGTCCCCTGGAGGCTTCCAGACCGTCCAGACCTTCTCTCGCAAGGCCCCCTTTACCACGAGAATTCTCAGTCTCTGAGTTTGACGGCATGGCTGTTGAGACAGCAGTCTTGAAGGAATCAGGTCTGTCCAGTCAGGTTATTCAAACTATGATCAGAGCCAGGAAACCAGCCTCTTCCCGCATTTACCATAGGTACTGGAAGGCTTTTTTCCGTTGGTGCGATGATAAAAAAGTCTTCCCAATGTCCTTTTCTATCCCATCTATCCTTGGGTTTCTTCAGTCCGGATTAGAAGCGGGTCTGTCCCTCAGTACGCTCAAGGGCCAGGTTTCCGCTCTCTCTATCATCTTCCAAAGAGAGCTAGCTTCTCTACCGCAGGTAAAAACCTTTCTCCAAGGGGTTTCCCATGTGGCTCCTCCTCATCATTCGCCAATAGACCCGTGGGATCTCAACCTCGTTCTTAGCGCTCTCCAGAAGGCGCCGTTTGAGCCTCTCCAGGACATTCCTTTGTCTCTTCTCTCGTGGAAGGTCACCTTTTTGATCGCCATTTCATCCATCAGAAGAGTTTCTGAATTGGCGGCCTTGTCATGTCGTTCCCCTTACCTGATTCTCCATCAGGACAAAGCCGTCCTCAGGCCCGTTCCTTCTTTTCTTCCAAAGGTGGTTTCCTCTTTCCATATCAATGAGGATATCGTTCTTCCTTCTTTTTGTCCGGCTCCCTCTCATCCGCTTGAGAAGTCTCTCCACAAACTGGACGTAGTTAGAGCCCTGCGTGTCTATCTCGCCAGGACTTCTTCCTTTCGTCTGTCCGATTCCTTGCTGGTCATCTCTGAAGGTCGCCAGAAGGGCCTTCCGGCTTCCAAATCCATGATCGCTCGCTGGATTCGTTCTACCATTCTGGAAGCGTATCGTCTTCAGGAAAAACGACCCCCTCCGGGAGTAAGAGCTCATTCCACCCGGGCTGTGGCGGCTTTGTGGGCTGTTCGTCACCAGGCTTCGGCCATGCAAATTTGCAAGGCCGCAACCTGGTCGTCTTTGCACACCTTTACGAGGTTCTACAGGGTTCATACCCAGGCCTCGTCTGATGCTATTGTTGGTAGGAAGGTTCTGCAGGCGGCGGTGGCTCACCGGCCGACTTAAGCCCTTCCGTTACTTTTGTTCCTTATTGCTGTTCCCACCCTTGGGACTGCTTTGGAACTTCCCATGGTAATCTGTGTCCCCCAATAAGGCGATAAAGAAAGATGGATTTTTGGTTCTTACCGTAAAATCTCTTTCTTGGAGCCTTCATTAGGGGACACAGCACCCTCCCTGTTTAATTTGTACCGTGTTGGGTCTTAGAGTCCCTTGTTGGGTTGGTACATATGTTTAGAGTTTCCTCTTTGCTTCTCCTACTGCTGTTTCACCAACTGAGGTGCTTGGTGCCTGTCGGTGGGTGTATACTGCCGGGGAGGAGCTAATTTTTATTGTTTTGCATAGTGTCAGCCTCCTAGCAGCAGCAGCATACACCCATGGTAATCTGTGTCCCCCAATGAAGGCTCCAAGAAAGAGATTTTACGGTAAGAACCAAAAATCCATCTTTTATTTTTACGGACCACATCACATTTGAAGCCACTTTGAGGGGTCTATATGATAGAAAATACCCAAATACCACAATCAAGAAGTTTGTTAACCCTTCAGGTGCGTCACAGGAATTTTCTGAATATTTAAAAAAAAAAAAAAAGAACATTTAACTTTTTTTCACACAAAAAATACTTCAGGTTCAATTTTTTTTATTTTACCAAGGGTAACAGGAGAAATTGGACTGGAAAAGTTATTGTGCAATTTGTCCTGAGTACGCTGATACCTGATATGTGGGGGGAACCACTGTTTCGGCGCATGGCAGAGCTCAGAAGGGAAGGAGCGCCGTTTGACTTTTTCAATGCAAAATTGGCTGGAATTCAGATCGGACGCCATGTCATGTTTGGAGAGCCCCTGATGTACCTAAACAGTGGAAACCCCCCACAAGTGACCCCATTTTGAAAACTAGACCCTCCAAGGAACTTATCTAGATATGTGGTGAGAACTTTGAACCCACAAGGGCTTCACAGAAGTATATAACGTACAGCGGTACAATTAAAAAATCATATTCTTTCCACAAATATGATCTTTTCACCCCCAATTTTTATTTTTCCAAGGGTAACAGGACCCTAAAAGTTATTGTGCAATTTGTCCTGAGTATGCTGATACCCCATATGTGGGAGTAAACGACTATTTGGGCGCATGGCAGAGCTCAGAATGGAAGCAGCGCCATTTGACTTTTTTGGCTGGAATTGAGACACCATGTCGCGATTGGAAAACCCCTGATGTACCAAAACAGTGGAACCCCCCACAAATGACACCATTTTCGAAACTAGACCCCACAAGGAACTTACCTAGATGTGTGGTGAGCACTTTGAACCCCCCGTGCTTCACAGAAGTTTATAATGCCTGGGCGTGAAAATAAAAAAATCTTATTTTTTCCACAAACATGATCTTTTAGTCACCAATTTTCCCAAGGGTCCCAGGAGAAATTGGACCCCAAAAGTTGTTGTCCAATGTGTCATGAGTACGCTGATACCCCAAATGTGGGAGAAAACTACTGTATGGGCACACGTCGAGGCTCGGAAGGGAATTAGTGACGTTTTGGAATGCAGACTTTGATGGAATGGTCTGCGGGTGTCATGTGCGTTTGGAGAGCCCCTGATGTGCCTAAACTATTGAAACTCCACACAAGTGACCCCATTTTGGAAACTAGACCCCCCACGGAACTTATCTAGATGTGTGGTGAGCACTTTGAACCCCCAAGTGCTTCACAGAAGTTTATAACGCCCGGGTGTGAAAATAAAAAAATCATTTTTTTCCACAAAAAATATATTTTTGCCCCCAATTTTTTAATTTCCTAAGGATAACAGGAGAAATTGGACCCTAAACATTGTTTTGCAATTTGTCCTGAGTAGGCTGATACCCCATATGTGGGGGTAAAACACTGTTTGGGCACATGGCAGAGCTTGGAAGGGAAGGAGCACCATTTGAGTTTTTCAGTGCAGAATTGGCTGGAATTGAGATCAGAAGCCATGTTGCATTTGGAGAGCACCTGATGTGCCCAAACAGTGGAAACCCCCAATTCTAACTCCAACCCTAACCCCAACACACCCCTAACCCTAATCTCAGCCCTAATCCTAGCCCTAACCCTAATGGGAAAATGGAAATAAATACATTTTCTTTTAATTTTATTATTTTTCCCTAACTAAGGGGGTGATAACGGGGGGTTTGATTTACTATTTATGGCGGGCTTTTATGTTTGGCAGCTGTCGCACGCTAAAAGACGCTTTTTATTGTAAAAATTGCTTTTGCATCACCACATATAATTTTTCCATATTTTGACCCACCGAATCATGTGAGGTCTTATTTTTTGCGGGATGAGTTGACGTTTTTATTGGTATTATTTTTGGGCATGTGACATCTTTTGATCGCTTTTTATTCCAATTTTTGGGACGCAGAATGAACAAAAACCAGCGTTTCATGAATTTCTTTTAGGGGGTGCATTTACACCGTTCCGCGTGCAGTAAAATTGATAAAGCGGTTTTATTCTTCGGGTCAGTACGGTTACAGCGATACCTCATTTATGTCTTTTTTTATGTTTTGGCGCTTTTATGCAATGAAAACAATTTTATATAAAAAATAATTATTTTTGCATCGCTTTATTCTGCGAGCTATAACTTTTTTATTTTTTCGCTGATGATGCTGTGTGGTGGCTCGTTATTTGCGGGACAAGATGACGTTTTCAGCGGTACCATGGATATTTATATGCGTCTTTTTGATCGCGCGTTATTGCACTTTTTGTTTGGCGGTATGATAATAAATTATTATTTTTTGCTTAGTTTTTTATTATTTTTAAAGGGGTTCGCTAAAGGGGTTAACTAGTGGGACAGTTTTAAAGGGCGGGTCGTTACGGACGTGGCGATACCAAATATGTGTACTTTTGTTGTTTTTTTTTTTTATTTCCAAAACATGAATTTATTAGGGAATATATATTTTTTTTAATTTATTTAGTGATTTTTTTAAAATTATTTTTACACTTTTTTTTTTAACTTTATTACATTGTCCCAGGGGGGACATACCTGTCTTGCGACAGATCGCTGATCTGTCACATCACAGATCAC
This sequence comes from Dendrobates tinctorius, assembly GCF_039654945.1. NCBI lineage: Eukaryota > Metazoa > Chordata > Amphibia > Anura > Dendrobatidae > Dendrobates > Dendrobates tinctorius. The sequence goes on along the minus strand of NW_027361752.1, from coordinate 38,574,432 downwards.
TGCACAGGCTTTCCTCATGCCTGCGCTTTGCAGGCACTGAGGAAGCCAGCTCCGTGCAGGCCCCCGTCGCCATCTTGGATTCGGGGACCTGCAGGGATGGAGCCCCCCGCAGCAGCGCTGCACTGCTGTGGGGGGCTCAGGGAAGCACGGAGGGAGCCCCCTCCCTGACGATGCTTCCCTTTAACCCCCGGTACACCGCGATCGTGTTTGATCGCGGTGTGCAAGGGGTTAACGTGTCGGGGGCGGTCCGTGACCGCCCCTGACACATTGTGCGGGTGTCAGCTGTGATAATCAGCTGACACCCGGCCTCGACCAGCGGGGCTCACCACGTGGGCGCCGCTGATCGCTGTGACGTACTATCCCATCCCTGGAAATTAAGTCCCAGGGCACATGGACGGGATAGTACATCACATGACAGAAAGGGGTTAAATACTACGTAGCATAAGGTGACAAGGAGCCGTCCCTCTGGAGGAATCACACGATGGAGATCTGTGTCCTGTCTCCGTATGGCATCTTGGACACGACCTAGTAAATACATGAAGCTTTGTTGGGACATCCGTGTGTAATCAGTAAATTTATCCGGGTTTGCCTTGAGCTCGCTGGTACGCTCCACGGCTCTCCCGGAGTTCAACAATCGGATGTATCCACAAACGCTGCCGCTGCCGTCTTCGCTGCCTCTCTCTCTGCCTTTGTTGATGGCAAGCAACTGCATAAGCCTGAGCCATCCTGATGTCCAGATCCAAGTTGAAGTAAAAAGTCTTCCAGCGCAGATGCATGTTGTCAAAAGAAAATCCAAGGAAATGTGAAGAATTCAGCTGTAAACTGGGTCTATATAAAGAATTTCCATAACACATGCCCACTGCTGTCCCATTGGTGGTGACTGATGCAAGAATTTTTCTAGAATTTTCCTCCTGTGATTATGAACCGCATATGCATGGAAAACGCTTGAAAATGCATACAAACGCTGCGTTTTTTTGGCCTTACCGCGCACGATAATGCGACAAGAAAACGCAGCATTTACAAGCGTTTGTATGCGTTTTTGTCACACGTTTGATGTGCGCACCAAATGCAGAGCAGAAAAATGCTAGTGTGAAACGAGCCTTAGTCCCAGGAGCATCTGCTCACCGCTGACTAATGCTGGATGCTATAGCTGAACCTGCGGTGGCAGCAGCAACCAGACGCGTAGCATTAGCCTGAGCAAGGTGCTGGGACCGACATCTCGGCTGAGTAGGAACCTCTGTGGCTGAAGAAGAATGGGAGACCACAGAGGACATGGCTTGAGATTCATCCTGTGCAGTGGTGAGAACTCTATGCCTAACATTGATCTCCCTCCTTGGGCCTCGCTACACTCAAAAGCTGCAATGAGTTGAGGTTCACAAATGTTCTCAATAGGTTCCCAGGTCTTGTCCTCTGGGCCATGACCCTTCCAATCCACCAGATAGTACTTTTTGCCATGTACCACCTTGCACCCCACAATAGCGTTCACCTCATAATCGTCCGTGGACGAACCCGATGACTCGGAAATCCAGGACATGTGAACAGGTTTTAGGAGGGACACGTGAAAGGTGTTGGTGATACCTAGGCGTGGAGGAAGGGCCAGACAATAAACCACAGAGTTGACATGTTCCAGGACTTCGAAGGGACCTATGTAGCGAGGCTCAAATTTAGTGGACTCAACTCGCAGCCTGATGTTACGGGCCGAGAGTCACACTAAGTTGCCAGGAGCAAAGGTCGGAGTGGGTGCCAATGTGCATCAGTGGAGGCCCTCATTCTCTCCTTGGAAGCCCGGATGGCATCTTGTCTGTAATCTAAAATGTCACGTGCCTCCACCACCCAGGCTGCCACCATAGAGTCGGTGGATGACACGGGCATGGGCACAGGGACACGTGGATGCTGGCCATAGTTAAGGAGTAATGAGGTCTGTCTAGTAGAATCGGCTATGGCGTTGTTCAGTGCAAATTCCGCCCACGGTAGCAAGGATGCCCAGTCATTCTGCCTGGCCAAACCAAAATGTCGCAGGTATGTGACCAGGGTCTGGTTGGCCCTCTCTACCAACCCGTTCATCTCGGGATGGTAAGCTGAAGAGAGATTCAGCTCAATGCTGAGTAGGCGACAAAGCTCTCTCCAGAACCGAGACGCAAACTGGCGACTCCGTTCACTGACAATTTTGTCAGGCATACCGTGTAGGCAAAAGACGTGCTAAATGAACAATGCCGCCAAGGCCTTTGCAGAAGGTACCCGTGGAAGAGGCATCAAGTGCACCATTTTGGAAAAATGGTCGGTGACTACCCAGATAACGGTGCAGTTACGAGACTTGGGTAAACCAACCACAAAGTCCATCCCGACCATTTCCCAGGGCCTGTAAGCCACCGGGAGGGGGTAAAGTAGCCCAGCAGGCCGTTGCCAAGGAGACCGATTCACCAGAAGCTCAGATGTCCTCTTGATCCCAAAATGTCCACCCACCCTGGATGAGTGAGCCCAAAAAAGAACCTCCGGTTGCAAATTAGGTGGTACAAAAGTCTTGCCCGGGGACACAGACTCTAGCAAGACCGGGACCATGGTTCTCAGAAGGGACAATTAGCCGAGGCTCCTCCTCCTCTGATGACACTATGGAGCGGGAGAGAGTGTCGGCATGAATGTACTTCTCCCCGGAAAGAAACTGGAGGGTGAAGTGGAACCGGGAGAAGAACAAGGACCATTTAGCCTGGCAAGAGTTTAGCCGCTGGGCAGTTTGCAAATAAACCAAATTTTTGTGGTCGGTATACACTTGGAAGGGATAGCGAGCCCCCTTCAGGAGGTGTGTCCACCCGAAAAGGCCAACTTCATGGCTAACAACTCCCTGTCCCCAATGGAATAGTTCCTCTCCGCCAGTGAGAAGGTCTTAGAAAAGAAGAAGCAAGGATGCTTCCGACCTTGAGCATCATTTTGGAATAGGACTGCTCCAGCACTGACGGATGAGGCATCCACCTCCATAATAAATGGTTTATCTACATTGGGGTGATGTAAAATGGGAGCGCTAGCGAAGTGTGACTTGATAGAGAGGAAGGCCTTGGAGACCTCCTCCGACCAAAATTTGGATTTGCTTCCTTCTTGGTGATGGCAACCAAGGGAGCTACCAAAGTTGAGAAGTGGGGAATGAATTGGCGACAATAGTTAATGAACCCCATAAAGCGCTGCACCGCTTTGAGGGAATGGGGCTCCTGCCAATCCATCACAGCCTGTAGCTTGCAGAATCCATGGCCAATCCCTGGGCAGAGATGATATAGCCCAGGAAAGGCAAGGACTCCTACTCAAACACACACTTCTCCAATTTGGCATAGAGGGAGTTTGCACGTAGGAGGTCGAAGACTTTGCAAACATCTCTCCGGTGGGAGTCTCTATCTGGAGAGCAGATGAGAATATCATCCAGATAGACTACGACCGAGGTGGTGAGCACATCCCAGAAGATATCGTTCACAAAGTCTTGGAAGACGGCAGGGGCATTACAGAGCCCGAAGGGCATCACCAGGTATTCATAGTGCCTGTCCCTGTTGTTAAATGCCGTCTTCCATTTGTCCCCCTCACGGATGCGAATAAGGTTTTAAGCACCCCGCAGATCAAGTTTAGTAACAACCCTCGCTCCCTGCAACCTATCGAAGAGCTCAGATCTCAGCGGCAGGGGGTACTTATTCTTAACGGTTATGGCGTTAAGACCCCTGTAATCTATGCATGGACGTAGTTCTCCGTTCTTTTTCTGCACGAAGAACAACCCAGCCCCCGCGGGTGACACTGACTTCCTAATGAATCCCCTGGGTCATCGCCTCCATCTCCGGGAGAGATAGTAGATAGACTCGACCCCGGGGAGGCTCTGCACCAGGCAAAAGGTCAATAGGACAGTCATAGGGGCTGTGAGGCAGAAGAGTCTCTGCAGCCTTCATGGAGAACACGTTCGCATAGGGCCAATAGTGCTTGGGGAGAGTGGAAAGATCTGCGGGTACATCTGTAGCAGCAACTTGAATGCACTCCCTCCGACATGTGCCCTCACAAGATTCACTCCAACCCAAAATACTCCCTATGGACCACTCTATAGGAGGAGAGGGGTAACATAACCAGGGTATACCTAACAAGACCTCGTCAATTAACTCGGGAATAACATGCAGAGAGATTATCTCCTGATGGGACGGTGACATAGAGAGGGTAAATGGGATGGTTTGATGTGATTTCTGTGAAGGCAATGTTGACCCATTTACCACTCGTATAGTCACAGGTTTGGCGAGCATCACTAGGGGTATTGCGTGCCATTGGGCGAAGGCAGAAGACATAAAGTAGACTTCCGCCCTGGAGTCCACGCAAAGCTCTACCGTGTGAGTGGATGGGCCTATGGTAATTGTCCCCTTGATGGAAAATTTGGAGGAAAACGCTGCTGTGTCTAGTGAACCTCCTCCTATGGTCACTAGACGTGGTAGTTTTCCCGACCGCTGGGGACATTTCCTGGCATAATGTCCTGACTGCTGGCAGACAGAACAGACCATGGATACTCGAGCGACCCGGGACTTAGATCCCACTCGAGAAACCTCCATGGCCTCATGTGGCTCGGACACCTGGACCGGAGATGCCAGAGGTTTGGTGAAGGTGGAAGCCAGCCGAAACCTCTGCCTACACTGAGCTCACTCCAACCGTCGCTCGTTAAAACAAAGGTCGATGCGAGTTGATACCGCTATTAGCCAAGGCGTCCTTCACATGGTCAGCCATCCCCCTCCAAAATACTGCGATGAAGACTTTATCCAGCCACTCCAGCTCGGAAGCTAAAGTCCGGAAGTGATTGGCAAAATGGCTGACCATGGACGAACCCTGTGTCAATGCCAGCAGTTGGAGCGCCGTATCATGGGTGATTCGAGGTCCCAAAAAGACCTGTTTCAGAGTGCTTAAAAACCTCGGAGCACTCTGCACCACATGATCGTCGCACTCCCACAGCAGCGTAGCCCACTCCAATGCCCTGTCTGACAACAGGGAAATAATAAACCCTACTTTAGCCCGCTCTGAGGGGAAACGTGCAGTCAGTAGCTCCTGGTGTATCGCACACTGGTTCACGAATCCCCTACATGACTTGCTGTCACCTGAAAACCTCTCAGACAGCGGGAGGCGGGATAAGGTCAGAACAGGGCTGGCAGCGGACATACGGGCTGCAGCCTCACTAGCTGCCTGAACAGCTACTGCAGTCACATCCATAGCTGAGGTTGTATGCTCGAGAGCTGACAACCTGCCCTCCAGCTGCTGAATGTACCGCTGTAGTCGCTGTTCGTCCGCCATTACTAGCCAGACTATGGTGCTAGTATAATGTTAGGGGCTGGCAGAACGCACCAAACAATAAGATGGTAGTAAGGTGTTTTCCCAGCCCGGGGTTCACCGTGTAGAGATGTTAACTGCTGCTCGGTAATGGCGGACACAAAATAGCGGTATCGCACTGGACACATGTGGGTTAAACTCCACCCAGTGTGTAGTAGCAACAGGCTCTGTTGCTTCACAGAGCCACGAAACTGCAGAGCACAGATGCCGTACCCTGTTGACTGTCACAGGGCACAGCTGAATCAGCGCTAGTGTATGGTCACAAGACTCTGCCCCAAGGGTGCGGGGTAAGAGTCTCTCTAGACCCACTAAGCACACGGCGTTGCACCTGTGAATGCCACAAATAGATGCTGGCTACTGTGGAGTACAGACCAAGTGAAAGTGGCGTACAGGCAAAGCCACTACTTGGCGCTGAAGCTAGTCCCTGACTCTGCCTTCTACCTGTACTATCAGCTTAGGCACGAACTGGCAAGGCTGAACAACACATCTGTACCAAGGGTAGGGGTTTCATAATGAGTCAGTCACCAGAGACATTCATACATGCATACAACACTCATTCCACATGGTATATACAGTACTAGTGCACGGCCTTGCAATCCTTTATAGCCGGTCTTCCAGGACCTTGCAGATGACCCAATCCGAGCTGCTTGAGGACCTGAGCATGTGACCTCTGACCACCAATGAGCGGTCGTCTCACGGGCATGCTCAGATGGAGAAAAGCAGGACTTAGTCCCAGGAGCGTCTGCTCGCCGCTGACTAATGCTAAATGCTATAGCTGAACCTGGGGCAACAGCAGCAACCAGACGCATAGCATTAGCCTGAGCAAGATGCTGGGACCGACGTTTCTGCTGAGCAGGAACCTCTGCGGCTGAAGAATGGGAGACTGCAGAGGACATGGCTTGAGATTCCCCCCTGTGCAGAGGTGGGAACTCAACACCTGTAGTGTTAGGCCTGTTTCACACTTCCATTTGTCGCCATCAGTCAAGATCCGCCGTTTTGCAAAAAAAAAACGGATCCGCCATTTTTCTTGGCAGATCCGTTTTTTTCCCCATAGACTTGCATTACCGGCGGATCTTGATGGATGTCCATCCGTTGGATCCGTTTTTTTGCGGATCCGCCAATATTTTGGCATCTGCTGACAAGACTGGACGGACAATGCAACGTTTTTCTGGCTGGCCGGATCCGCACTTTACACTGCGCATGCGCCTCTGCAGTAAATTTAACCCTAAATCCCGATCTGGCGGCTGAGAAAAAATTCGATCTCTCTCTCTCAAAAGCAGTTCCTTTAAATTTCTTCCTTCGCCGGATCCATCAAAACAATGGTCCGGTGGCACACGTTGATGTTCGTACGCAGGCGGATCCGTTTTCCGCCATTTTGGCGGATTACAACTGAGCGAAAAAAAAATTGTGTGAAACAGGCCTTAAAAGTGTGAGTTCAAGACCTGGAGTCTCACAGAAAGTATTAAGTTACGTACCGGTAACGGTATTTTTTGGAGGCCCATGACAGCACCACGAGAGGGGATCCGCCCTATAGGAACAGGAAACCTACAGATACAAAAAGGGCGGCACCTCTCCCACGCATCAGTTGGATTACAGAGCTTGAGAGGCTACCATGGTTAGTACACAACATATGATATATACAACCTATCTACCCTATTTAACAGAATTATTCCATACCATCTCCCACATAAGGTGATTCTATGAACAATCTTCTAAGGAGTGCACCCCTATATGTGAACAAGGGAGGGAACTAAGGGTGCTGTCATGGGCCTCCGAAAAATACCGTTACCGGTACGTAACTTAATACTTTATTCGGACTCCCATGACAGCACCACGAGAGAATTACAGAGATGTAAACTAACTTAGGGAGGGACTACAGCCTGCAGCACCCTTAGCCCGAAGGTGAGGTCTGAGGAGGCACCCATGTCTAACCGATAGTGGTTAAAAAAGGTGGAAGGAGATGACCAGGTGGCCGCCTTACATATTTGATCAATTGATACTCCAGATCTCTCTGCCCAGGATGATGCCATGGCCCGAGTGGAATGTGCCCTCAGGTTCTGTGGAGCCGGACCGCCACCTGCTGTGTAGGCAAGAGAGATAGCCTCCCTAATCCACCTTGCTAATGTGCGTTTTGATACTCTGTATCCTTTCCTGGAACCTTGGAAGGATAGGAATAATGCGTTCTCCCTCTTCCAAGGATCCGTGGCTGCTAAATATGTCAGTAAGCATCTTCTAATATCTAACGCCTGGAGTTTCTGCTCTTTAGGGTTGGTTGGGTTAGGGAGGAAGGAAGGCAGAACTATCTCCTGTGTCCTGTGGAATTGTGTTGCTACCTTGGGAAGGTATGCTGGATCTGGCCTTAGGATTACTCTATCCTGTAAGAACTCTGTGTAAGGAGGCAATCTGGAAAGTGCCTGTATATCGCTCACCCTACGCGCGGATGTTATTGCTACCAGGAATGCTGTCTTAAGAGATATAATCTTTAGTGAGGCGGAATCTAAAGGTTCAAGCGGACTTTCTGTCATGGCTGTAAGGACTAAGTTTAAGTCCCATGGTACGCATCTGTCTTTGTGTATAGGTCTCGATCTGGCCGCTGCTCTGATGAACCTTGCTACCCAATAATCCTTTGCAATATCAGCTGCAAACAGGGCCCCTAAGGCTGAAACTTGTACTTTTAGCGTACTTGTGGAGAGACCCAATTCGAAACCTTTCTGGAGAAATTCCAGAATATGTTTCGTGGGAATTCCATCTCTGATGTCAAAGTGAAAGGTGGACAGGAAGCGTTTCCAGGTCCTAGCATAGATATTAGTGGTGGTTAATTTTCTGCTTCTTAGGAGGGTGTCAATTAAGTTCTTGGAGAACCCTCTATTTTTTAATAGTGACCTTTCAAATACTACGCCGTCAAATGAAGTCCCGCTACTTGTGGGTGGCTGACTGGCCCCTGGTAGAGGAGATCCGGAAGGTTCGGCAGTACCCAGGGATCGCCTACCGACATGGTCCTCAACCACGCGAACCAGGTCCTCCTGTGCCAAAAGGGGGCAATCAGTATGACTCTTGCCTGATCCTCTCTGATCTTCCTGACTACCAGAGGAAGAAGATTCAATGGTGGGAAGGCGTATGCCAGAGAAAAATCCCATCTTATCAGTAGGGCATCCACCGCCAGGGGATTTTCCCTGGGGTTCAGAGAGCAGAACAATCTTTCTTTTCTGTTTTTTCTGGTGGCAAAGAGGTCTACCTCTGGCTGGCCCCATCTGCGGACAATCTGGCGGTAAATATCTTTGTTCAAAGCCCATTCTCCTTGTCTTAGAGCCTTGCGGCTTAAAAAGTCTTCATCTTACATTGTCCTTTCCGCTGATGTGGAGCGCGGTCAAAGATAGACAATTTCTCTCTGCTATCTGGAGGAGCCGTTCTGTTATCTGCATCAGAGCGCTGGAGCGGGTTCCACCTTGGTGGTTGACATATGCTACCGCTACCTGGTTGTCCGAGTGTATCCTCACATGATGGCCCTGCAGGTAGATAATGAGTTTCTTGACTGCCCGCTCTATCGCCAATAGTTCTCTCTGGTTGGATGAGATTTCAGAATTAGAATCCCACTGGCCCTGTACCACTATGTCCCCCATATGGGCTCCCCAACCGAAGGAACTTGCGTCTGTGGTTATAATACGGGTTATCTGTGTTATCCAGGGCACCCCTGACGCTAGGTTCTCGCTCTCAAGCCACCATCTCAGTGATGTAACAGTTGAGGGGCTTAGACACATCCGACCCTGTAAGGAGCCTCCAAGGGCCCTGCTATTAATCAAGACGTCGTTTTGAAGGGTTCTGGTATGGAACTGTGCCCACCTTACTGCTGGGATGCATGAAGTTAGAGAACCTAACAGGGACATGGCCTGTCTGAGGGTCATAGATGGATTATCCATTGCCCGAAGAACCTGCTCCTGTATCTTTTGTAATTTATCTAGTGGTAGCAGGCACCGCTGAGTGTCTGAATTTAGTATCAACCCTAAAAATTTCTGTATTTTTAAGGGCTGGAGTCGGGATTTCTCGTAGTTTAAAATCCATCCCAGGTTTTCTAACCTGGATCTAGCTTTTTCTATCTGGGATTTACAATGACCCACCGATTTTCCTACAATCAAGAAATCGTCTAAATATGGAATGATTAAGACGTCAACCTCTCGTAAGTGAGCCATAACTTCGGCCACTAACTTTGTAAAAACCCTGGTTGCTGCTGAGAGACCAAAGGGAAGGGCTCTATACTGAAAATGACGTACTGTGCCCTCTACTGAAACTGCCACCCTCAGGAACTGCTGGAAGTCTGTATGGATAGGTACATGATAGTACGCGTCTTTCAAATCTATGACTGCCATAAAACAACCTTTAAACAATATTTTTATTGTTGTATTAATGGACTCCATTTTGAATGTATGATTAATCAAAAACTCGTTAAGGGAACGAAGGTTTATAATCGTTCTGAATGTGTTATCAGGTTTCTGGATTAGAAACAGGGGAGAGTAAAACCCTCTTCCCCTTTCAGCCTCTGGAACCTCTACCAGGACATTTTTCTGACATAGGCTCAAGACTTCCGCTTCTAAAGCCGCTTGTTCGAGATGAGAAGATCTTAAGGGGGTCAGTTTAAAGGTGTCCCGCGGGATCTGGGTAAATTCCAACCTAAGCCCGGTGGATATTACCTTACGCGCCCAGTCACTATTCGTAATCTGTGACCATGCCGGGAAGAAGGATGACAGTCTACCCCCCACGGGAACCGCTAGTCATTGATTTGGTTTCTTTTGATCTCTCGACGAGCGTGTAAACATATAGCCCGTACCTCGTCTCCTTCTGTCTTCCCATCTGGGTCGATCTCTAACAGGCGAAAAGTTGCGCCTTCTCCCCTGGCCAAATCTCCTTCTACCAAATGGGCGACGGTAGGACGCTGATGAAAGGTTTGGTAATCTTTTCTTGTCGTCCCCCGCCTTTTCAAGCAGCTCGTCTAGGACAGTTCCAAACAAATATTCGCCCTCACATGGAATCGCACAGAGCTTTGCTCTGGACTGGATGTCTCCCTGCCAGCACTTTAGCCACAGGGCTCTGCGAGCTGCGTTAGAGAGACCTGCTGCTCTGGCGGCCATTCTCACTGCATCCGCTGAGGCATCTGCCAGGAAGGCTGCTCCCTCTTGGATGGTCGGTAGGGCCCCAAGAATTGTCTGTCTTGATGTACCCTGTTTTAGTTGTGACTCCAACTGGTCCAACCAGACCATCATGGACCTGGCCGTGCACGTTGAAGCCACTGCTGGTCTTAAGGACCCGGCCGCCATCTCCCAGGTGTTTTTCAGGAAAGTATCAGCTTTCCTGTCTAAGGGATCTTTAAGGGATCCCATGTCCTCAAAGGGGAGCGAGGATTTTTTTGATGCCTTCGCAATGGCAGCGTCTAATTTGGGGGCTCTGTCCCAAGAACTTACTGCTGGATCGTCGAAGGGGTATCTCCTTTTGAGGGCTGGTGGTAGCGACCCTCTTTTGTCCGTTTTTTTCCACTCTCTGTGGATCAGATCCTGTATCTTTTGATTTAACGGAAAGACTCTCCGCTTCCTCTGTTCCAGCCCACCGAACATGACATCCTGCATGGATAAATGGGGTTTAGGCTCCTCTACCTCCATTGTCCCTCTGACTGCTTTGACCAGCTTGTCTACCCGGTCAAGAGGCAGACAAAATCGCCCCGAGTCCTCTTCTCCTGAGGAGGACGAGGGAGATGAAGCCTGGGAGTCTCTGCTTTTTCTCCACTCTACTGAGGAATCAGACTCCCCCGGGACCTCGCCCCTTAGACTTTGCGGCTGAGACAAGGACTTTAGGGTTTCCCTCATTTCTACCCTGACAATGTCTCTCAAACTCGCCGCTACTGCAGGCGACTCTTCTGCCACCGTCTGCTGAATACAGGGGGGGCACAATCTTTTGAGGCACGCGTCCGGTAATGGGCATGCACAGAGTGCGCATTCCCTATGCTTATTTTTACTTGTAGCTTTTTTTCCCTAGAAAAAGAAAAACACAGAAGGGGGGTCCCATCACTGAGTGAACTTTCACGAAGATCACTTACCAGTGCCACAATCAAGTACCGGAGAACGAGGGGGATTTCTTTCGGTCGATGCTCCTGTCTGCCTGGAGGAGCTCTTACGAGTGGACTGGTCACTTCGTCCCGCATTACTGTCACGGGACCCTTTCTTTTTCTGTTTGACCTGCCGAAGGTCATCCAGGGGCGGCAGTGATGTTTGCCGCTGCTGCCCTTGCTTCTGCCGCTGCTGCTGCTGCTCTCGATCGCTTTCCATTACCACTGCTGCTGCTGCACACTGCTGCATGTAGTAATGTGGCCAAGGCAAGGTACCCTGCCCGGGTCCCGCCTAAATACCCCCTCCTCCGGTCAGCAGTATCCATGCCGCGCCCCTCCCCCCCTTAACGGAGCTCCCTACCCCAGCTGGCGCCCGACCCCGCGCCATCGGTGTTTCCGATGGGCGCCGCCATCTTGGAATCGCCGCGCATGCGCAGTGGCGCGCTGACCCGGAAGCGCCTCCTCCGCCCGCCCCCTGACGTCACCGCTACCCCGGAAAAGCCAGAAGCCCCGTGGGACGCCCGGGAGCTCCGGAGCAGCGCCCGGTCGCAGCCCCCTGCACAGCGCCGCCGGAGCCGGGAATCCCCGGGGGGGTATACTTACCGGCGGCGGCTTAATTCCGGAGACGGACATCCTCCGGACGCCGCTCCCTGCTGTCCACGCCACCGCCGTGACACCCATCCTGGGCCACCGTGGCGCCTTCCAGGAGATCCGAACCAGGCCGAGGTAGGAGACCCCCTCGCTACCGGTGTCGGCTGGCCGGCCTGGGATCCAATTCTTCTGTAGGATCCCGTCCCCTCAGGAACAGGAAACCAACTGATGCGTGGGAGAGGTGCCGCCCTTTTTGTATCTGTAGGTTTCCTGTTCCTATAGGGCGGATCCCCTCTCGTGGTGCTGTCATGGGAGTCCGAATAAAAAAAATGAAATTCCTCATTATTTTTAATACTTTTATAGGTACAAGATATTTTCTTCACCTCAGTATACAGGCACCATAAAAATACATTGTTATATACATAATGTATTTATATGGATATGTATACTCTGCTTCTGAGTTCATTGCCTGCAATACAGAGGTCAAGATAACCAAATTCTCCAATCTCCAGCATGGAGAGCTGCGGCTCACTGACAAAGTAACAGACTGCAGACACCGAGGTGTGAGTACAATTTCCATGCAGGATCTAAGGAGGGAGAAGAAGTGAGATTTAATTTATGACTCAGTGTGGCGCCCCTGAGGCTCAGTCGCCACAGAGGTACTGCACCTCCTCCTGAGGTGTAGTGCCCCATCATCCAGGTAAGGTGGAAACACCTGACCACACTCCAACACCTGCATCCCACACCATAAAGTAGTGTAGCAAAGCACCTTCGGCGACTCCCTGCTTGGAGTATAGCAAAGCACCCCTTGGTGGATCCCTGCTTGGAACACGAAACGTGCTGGGAGGTGGGTGGAGTTTAGGTCGCACCAAAAGAGCGAGAAGAGTTGAGTCAGTCAGTCAGTCTTTCATTCAGTGAGTGAGTGAAGTTGTAGAAGGACAGAGTGTGAGACAGAGAAGATCCCCAGGAGAGGGATGGAAGAAGGAAGTGCTGCAGCAGGCCACAGTGATCTGGGTCTGCTGGCACAGGAAAGAGACAGGAAGGAAGCTTGATTCTCCATTGGGAAGGATTAGCACGGAACGTGAGGCGAATAAGAGAACAAGGACCAGGGTTAGAGGAGAACCCTTTTCAAGTTCTAAGCGCAAGGCCGGAGCCCAGTCCCCGAGGTTGTACGGATACTAATGGTCCTGCAGCAGACACCGGAGGAATAGAAGTAGTGACCACTTTATTCCCACACAAGACTTGGGGGCACAACAGCAACATATTAGTGAGCCGGGACTTAATAGCAAGGAGTCCCCGAAGCAGGCTACAGCTGTCTGCCGTACAAGTAGAGTTCATAGGAACATTTGACAGGAGGAACTCCAGTGTAACTCAGTACTAGGAGTACTTCACTCAAAGGCGCTATAAGAGGAGACATTCAGAAAAGGCACATATGTTGGCGGAGTGTTGGAAGGGAGTATTCCATCTGGCCTGGAGGTTGACCGAGTCCCTAACCCGGGGGACACGGCACGGAATCGGGCACCTGTTTGTACAACAGACTGTGAGTAAAGCTTTGGAACTACATGCCCTGGTGTCCTCCACTTATACCTGCACCAACCTGCCCAGCACTGCTACATCCCTCGCGCCTGACACTACACCATCTAAGTGTCACTTCACCTACACTGCCCTGGGACTACAGCCCTGCCTGTGGAGGGCTATAACATCACTGCTGCACCACACCATCTGTCCCAGAGGATCTGTCTGCAGCGTCGGCTTACATCTCTATTGCCGAATACCACAGGTGGCGTCACGAATCACTTATAAACTTTCACTACCATAAGCACACTAAAACCGCCCCTTTTACAATGGGCGCCCAGGGCCACGGGCCAGGTCCCAACTGCCGTGACATCTCCCATTAAGGCTCGACGGGCCCGGTACCGAGTACCCCACTGCCCTGGGAGGGCGACCCATCAGCAGAGATAAGCACCACCACCACCACCCGAGGAGGAGCCACAGGAGCAAAGAAAACTTCAAAGAGGTATAGAAGTCGGGAGAACAGCTGACATGTGACGGGACAGTCACGCCGAATACTTTACTGTTGGGGGCTATACATGTGAAACAGAGTGCGACTGTGGGGTTTATTTCAGCGCTGGAGAAGCACTACTAATCTAAGGTCCTTACCCGAGTATCATACTTACCCACAGCGGTCTTCACCTTTTATCGGCGCCGTTCCTGTCCCATGGCTCCATCTTGTAACCACAATTTCTGACTGACCTGAAGTCAGTACTAAGGAACACAAGCTCTTAATATAAGTCTATGGCCGCCTCAGTCTGGCCCGGTTCTGGCTCTCATAGACTTACATTGCAAAGTGCACTTAATCCCAAAAAAATGGAGAATATAACCTAGAAAAGTATATATTTTTTTACAAAATCATATAAATTTCAAGTAGACACCATGATATCTGAAGCAAAAAAAACTACGGTACTTGAAAAAAAAATTACTTAAAATGTTATATTTTATTTAGTGGAGAGACACCAAGAATAAGAAACAATAAGCAAACCATGATAAAAATAGACACAATACAAGGAGACATATTAAAATCAAAGGAAAGCAGGTCAGCACATACAGCGAGACATAAATATAAGAAATTAGAATCCCACAAAGTGTGGCACCAGAGATGCAAGTAAGCAGAGGGAAAGTAACTAGATACAATATAAAGTGTAGTGCATATGTGTTGATGGAGCAACGTGTGAAACGCGCATTGGAGTGTAGGGTGGCGGTGGCAGCACATTCAGCATGAATTCCGGTCAGTATTGTTTATTTTTGTGGCCTAATAGTCAAAATCACCTTTGATATGCATGTTGCACTATGCACTCTGCTACTATGATTATTAATTGTATCTCCACTGTGTGTCGCTGAGATAGCAGTGAAGCGGAATCAATATCAATATCACTGAATAACACATATGCACTGCACTTTATATTGTATCTAGTTACTTTCCCTCTGCTTCCTCTCCGGTGCCACACTTTGTGGGATTCTAACTTCTTATATTTATGTCTTGCTGTATGTGCTGACCTGCTAATAGAAAGTGAAGATGGTGGTGGATAGATATCAGAACAGGGTCAGGGATCTTAGAGAAGCACCACTCCAGCCCTGCAATAAAACACAACACTGGAGTGGTGCTTTACATATAGTAATGGACTTAAAGGGGCGGTCAGCACCACGGGAGCTACACATAAAAAGGACACATTATCTGTGTAATCAGAGCCTATCAGAAAATCCTCTGAGATGTCAGTTCTCCAGTAATTACCGGCCTATTGCATTTACTACTTGTACTGATGATGGCCATTTTCCAGCAGGAATCATGTGTAATGTTTTAATATATCAGTGACCCAGAGATGAGTAATATTAGGAGACACATAAAGATGTATGGAGTGGCTTCATCTTCAGTGGCGACAGGTGTCTGGCCCATTGTGATATCACTCGTGTTCCGCTACTTGTGATGTCACAATGCGACCACCATTGTGATGTCCTGACTGTGGTTATAAGGAGGGGCATTCCTGTACAAGGCTTTGTCTGGAGAGGCTGACTGTGGACTGCACATGAAGCGATGCTTTCCTTCAGGCTAAAATGATGTTTCGGATTCTTTTATTTGTGAGCGTGCTATTAGCACCTATGGAGGGCGCTCCTAACAACACCCGCCCCTGTGATCCCAGGGCTGAGATCCCTGCAGGTAAGAGCTTTACCGGATATTCACCTAATATGGAGGTATTGGTAATAGGTTAGATGATACATGTCATGGAGGATTCTTCATGTGTTACTTGTGATGTTCGGAGTCTTCACATGTGATCTTCATCTTTTCTCCCCTTAGATCACTTTAGTATATTTATTATACTTTCTGCCGTCTTCATCTTCATTGGATTTCTCTTTGGTGTCATCTGTACCATCATATTTAGGTAAGTCTCATAATGATTTATGGGCTACATGGGAGTCTGTATAAGAAAAATCACATCTTCAGGTCATCACACGAGTCAGTGACGGGTACAATCTCGTGTAGACGCTTAGTGGTTCCTAACTCAGGTCTGTCCTGATGTGAGCACAATGGACTATTCTGTATGAAATAAAAAAAAAACTGATTGTCATAGACACCAAAACTTACTGCAAAAAGGGACAGAGAAAATAGATGAAGAACAATATATCTCATTATAGCATTGTGCAGAATATAGAGATGGAATACTTTATAATGTGACTTCTGTTTATCATTTTACAGACATCTAAAAAAGAATTTCTGGAGAGAAGTTACAAGACAAGATTCCTTGGAGGCAGATATAAAGAGTAGGGCTGCTCCTAACGGTAAGTGCGGCCGTCACCAATCTGACATTAATATCTATGTACATACAGATTCATCTTGGTGATTACATGGATGAAGTCCATATTGTAAAGCTGAAGGATTACTCTAGTGACGTTCTGAGTCGTCTTACAATACATGAAATCTATTTAAAAGAAAAAAGCAAGTGAATGTACCATAGAGACAGAAGAAACAATCTAGAAGAAATATATAGGAGTTTTCCATTTGAAATGCTAATTTCAATGTTCTGTGTTACAGGAGAACAAGAGGATGAAATAACTATTGTTAATGATGATGCTCCTCATGGACCCATGGCTGAACCGAGAGATGTCCACAAAGACACCAACATCTCTTCGCCTGGCCCCCATTATGTCTTGACCAATATCGACTCGTATAAGGATATGATCATCTCCTCTGCCAGTAAGTTTCAGTCTTGTATTACATGTACTATAACGTGTAACAGATAAAAAAAAGTCTCTAAAAGAAGCATGTAGGTAATTAAACGCTATAAATCAAGTTCATCCTGGTGGTCAGGTCCATCTATCTATACATTTCACAGTACCGTTTAGAGGTTTCAAAATTTGTATAATATTAATATTCTTTGGCAAACATATTAAAACTTGTATTCAATTAATGCTAATGTCATTGTTTTCTGTTACAGAAGAACAAGAGGATGAAATAACTATTGTTAATGATGATGCTCCTCATGGACCCATGGCTGAACCGAGAGATGTCCACAAAGACACCAACATCTCTTCGCCTGGCCCCCTTTATGTTTTGACCAGTATCGAACCGTATAAGGATATGATCATCTCCTCTGCCAGTAAGTTTCAGTCTTGTATTACATGTACTATAACGTGTATTTAGCAGATAAAAAAAGTCTCTAAAAGAAGCATGTAGGTAATAAAACCCTATAAATCAAGTTCAACCTGGTGGTCGGGTCCATCTATCTATAAATTTCACAGTACCGTTTAGAGGTTTCAAAATTTGTATAATATTAATATTCTTTGGCAAACATATTAAAACTTGTATTCAATTAATGCTAATGTCATTGTTTTCTGTTACAGAAGAACAAGAGGATGAAATAACTATTGTTCATGATGATGCTCCTCATGGACCCATGGCTGAACCAAGAGATGTCCACAAAGACACCAACATCTCTACGCCTGGCCCCCATTATGTCTTGACCAATATCGACCCGTATAAGGATATGATCATCTCCTCTGCCAGTAAGTTTCAGTCTTGTATTACATGTAATATAACGTGTATTTAACAGATAAAAAAATCTCTAAAAGAAGCATGTAGGTAATTAAACCCTATATATCAAGTTCATCCTGGTGGTCGGGTCCATCTATCTATAAACTTCAAAGTACCGTTTAGAGGTTACAAAATTTGTATAATATTAATATTCTTTGGCAAACATATTAAAACTTGTATTCAATTAATGCTAATGTCATTGTTTTTTGTCACAGAAGAACAAGAGGATGAAATAACTATTGTTAATGATGATGCTCCTCATGGACCCATGGCTGAACAGAGAGATGTCCACAAAGACACCAACATATCTACGCCTGGCCCCCATTATGTCTTGACCAATATCGACCCGTATAAGGATATGATCATCTCCTCTGACGGTAAGTTTCAGTCTTTTATTACAGGTACAATAACATGTATTTAACAATAAGAAAATGCCTAATAAAAAAGTCTCTAAAAGAAGCATGTAGGTAATTAAACTCTGGTGTTTGGGTCTCTTTATCTTAAAACTTTATTGTACCATTTAGATGTTACAAGATTTGCTTAAAATTATTATTTAAGAAACATATATAGTCTTGTATATAATAATGCTAATTTCCATGTTGTGTGTTACAGAAGAACAAGAGGATGAAATCCTGAATGTAAACGATGATGCTCTTCATGGACCGATGGCCGAAAAGGGAGATGTCCTCAAAAACATCTCTACACCTGGTCCTGATTATGTCATAATCAATATTGACCCATATGTGGATGTGATCAGCTCCTCTAACGGTAAGATCTCAGGCTTTTACAAAAAGTGTTTGTAAGAAAAAAAACAGTCTACTATTGAAAAAATCTTTATAAAAAGCATGTAGGTGAATAAACCCTATACATAGAGGTAACTTGTGGGTTGGTGCCTCTGTTTTCATACTGTACCATTTAGAGGTTATAAAACCTGCATGATATTAACAAACATATAGAAACTTATTTTATTAATGCTAATTTCAATGTTGAACGTTACAGAAGAACAAGAGGATAAAATCACGAATATAAATGACGATGCTCCTCGTGGATCTGTGGCTGAAAATAGAGATGTCTTCGAAAACATCATTGTCTCTAAGCCTAAGCCTGATTATGTAATCATCAATATGGACCTGGACGAGGAAGTGGTCACCCATTCTGACAGTAAGTTTAGTTTCTCTTCACATTGATAAGGAGAATGCTTACTACCATAAATATCATCAGTTCTTCTAATTTACATAACATAGAAAAATTAAAATCTACCATTAACAGCAATATATTATTGAATTGCTGTTATAATCAATTTCCTAGTATTTTATGGCTCTCCGACCCCAGACAGAGTAGAGAAGAAGCAATGGGCACTAACGTTCTAAACGTTGAAAGCATTATTTTTCTTTATGGCAGCTAAAGCGTCAGTAACATATGTACCATGAGGGAGGGATTCCTAATAAACTGTAAACTAATAACACAAGATCAAAATATAATAGTCAGGAATAGTACCCTATCACAAGAATGATCATGTGTAGAACATACCTGAACAATGAGATTAAATAATGCCACTATATTTTACATAGTATTGAATTATAATCTACTGATAATGGACGACAGGTAAACATCCTCTGTTGCCCCACTCAATCTGACAGCATGTATACATATTAATCTTTACTATCTTGCTGATTTTGTAACATGTATTTTCCAGATGAAGAAGAGCGAGGTCTCGCTGTGTTCCCATAATGAATATGGGATCCAGCTGAAGACGACAACTTCACATCAACACAAAGAGACAGATTCCGGGCTCGGTCTCTGTTCTCCACCACTGGATATGACATTTTCTGGACTTTCCGCAGCTAGACGCACTCACAGAACAAGTGAGTTTCCTTCTGCACATGAGACAGATTCCAGGCTTGGTCTCTGATCTCAATCACTGGATACGACATTTTCTGGACTTTTCGCAGCTAGACGCACTCACAGATAAAGTGAGATGCCTACTGCACATGAGACAGATTCCGGGCTCGGTCTCTGATTCTCAACCACTGAATATTACAGTTGCTGGACTTTCCGCAACTAGACGCACTCACAGATAAAGTGAGATGCCTACTGCACATGAGACAGATTCTGGGATTGGTCTCTGATTCTCAACCACTGAATATTACAGTTGCTGACCTTTCTGCAACTAGACACACTCACAGATAAAGTGAGATTCCTACTGCACATGAGACAGATTCCGGGAGCGGTCTCTGATTCTCAACCACTGAATACTACAGTTGCTGAACTTTCCGCAACTAGACGCACTCACAGATAAAGTGAGATGCCTACTGCACATGAGACAGATTCCGGGCTTGGTCTCTGATTCTCAACCACTGAATATTTCAGTTGCTGGACTTTCCGCAACTAGACGCACTCACAGATAAAGTGAGATGCCTACTGCACATGAGACAGATTCTAGGCTCAGTCTCTGTTCTCAGCAGTGGGTAAAACATTTGATGGACTTTCTGCAGCTAGATTTAATCACAAATCGAGTGAGTTACCTGCTGCACCATGACACAGACTCCGGGCTCGGTCTCTGTTGTCATCAATGATCATCTACAGCCCAAGGGAAGGGCATTCCTTCAGCCAAGGTTCCCTAGAGGTTTCCACCACTGGGGGTTTTTCCTCTCCTGAGTGCTGAAGGTTGACTCTTCGTGAGTCAATGGCCCATTGTCCTCATTATTATCAGGGCACTTTTTAAAGACTATTGCTCTGACTTCTAATGGGAACTTTTACAATACCAACCTAGAAAGTAGTTAATAAAGAAGTCATTGAATCATATGTAGCTGTGTATCTTATAGTCGTGTTTTCTCACAATCAAACTCATTTGCCACAAATTTAAAGTTCCTCATTAATCGTGCCCTTCTTCTTCGGCCTATTTCACAATGGGGCTGGGACCTCCAGTTCGACCACAACTTTAATGTCACTGCACACCACACAGTTATGGCCCCCACACATGACATCAGATCTTTGCGACGTGAGTCACCTGAGGACTGGTTATTGCCTTTGGGGATGTTCATCAGTGGAAAGTGCTCTGTAATGGCATGGCTCGAAAAAATGTCAGAGGCCTGTTCGAGCTGGAAGTTTCAACTCAGGATGAAGAAGACAAGATGCTTGCAACTAGAGAAGGCGAAAGAAACTTTTGCCGGCCTTCTATGGTTCAGGAAAACAGTGGCTGAAGTTGGCAGCCATAATGCTTAATTTGAGGGGAGCAAATTGCAAAAAATGTGCATTCTGGAGAATATGAATTTTTGTACAGTACAAGTTGAATTCTCTAATCTCCATTAAATAGTCTTTAGGATACAATGATTTTGACCCGCACCCAAAGCACAGCACTACACCGGTAAGTGCGGGAGCTGAAAAGCAATAGAACTGAGCACATTCTTGTAATAATATACATTACATGCAGTCTCTTAAATGATGAGAAAGGCATTTGTGGTTTACCACCCACCTTAGCAATACCCCGAGTATCCGAAGCTGATAGATGTCATTGTAGGTAAATTATACCTTGCGTACCTTTAAATCAAGTAAGTGCCCTACTGTAGATTAGTAGTAAGAAACTACTTCTAAATAAACACATTACATTTGTTGAGCATGTTTTGTAAAAATTCAGTACAGCTTAAATTCATATATCTAACTCCTCACATAACACACTGTCAGGATTCTCAGGCAATCGTGTGACCACAAGTATACGATTTCCAGACCACCTGCCACATTCCCACTAGACGTGATCAGCTTTGCTCAATTCTCTCACTTGTATTGAGCATGTTTGGATGGCAGGTGACCGACCGTATGTATGCAAATCACATGCCTGCACTCACATGACTGCCCACTCCTGGCAGGTGACCGTATGTATGCAAATCACATGCCTGCACTCACATGACTGCCCACTCCCGGGCTTATACCAGTTCTACACCAGTAATTTTCAGACCATGTATGTGTATTCTGTGCAGATTCTCACCAGTGGTGTGCTTGCTGTTTGTTGTCATACATTTTGCCTTTTCATTTCCATTCTGTCCAGACCTTCTTCCATCCATAACTCTTTTCTTCAAAATTTAGCAGAGAGGACACTTTGGCATACTGCTTTTCCCGGACGCTGAAAGGTTACAATGTGATTAAAAGAGAAAGATCTATAGATAAATAGGAAAAACAGACAGCAGCACAAACTTGAGCAGATTTTGGGTGCAATAATTCCTGAGTAATGTGGTTGTCCAACGCAAAATATAAATGGAAAAAAAAAAAAAAAAAAAAAATCAGGCAGCACTCCAGTTCAAGGAAAAATTGTGGACTTTAATCCAGCACCAAGTGGTGCAACGTTTTGACCTCACAGCATGTGCTTGACAAAGACCGTGCTGTGACGTCGAAACGTTGCACCACTTGGTGCTGGATTAAAGTCCACAATTTTTCCTTGAACTGGAACGCTGCCTGATTTTTTCCCATTTAGATAGATAGATAGCAGATAAGAATCTGTTTTACAGGAAAAGTATCACTGACAATCAGTTGGCTATACTGTATATAATTTACCATTTCCTGGATGCCCGCTCTTCCCACACCCGCATTGTTAGTTGTCCTCGCATGGAGGAATACAATTCTGCAAGTTTTAGCAACTTTCTTGTTCTCACATTTACTCTCTACATTACATTCGATGCCACGGGATTCTTTCACAGTAGAACAAGCTCGTTCTGGGGGAAAATGTCTTCAAATAATAGATTTATTGTGTTTCCCCGCAAAATGGAAATGTCACTGTATAAAACTAAGTAGTCGGACTATTATTTATCCAGCTGGTTGCCGGCCAGGTCTTCAGTAACAGGTTAATAACATCATGACCATCAGTGCCGTCTGATCTGGCAATGTACAATTACAAATGACCTGTATTACCACAGACTGCCCAGAATCCGACTCATACACAGACAAAGCCTTAATCTAAATTCACGTCGGAATCACAGATATATTTCATGGAATGTGCTCCGGATCATGCGTGCACAGCCAGGAATGAGGAGTCTGCAGAAAGGGCAGTTGAATACAACAGGGTAAAAACAAGGGCAAGGGTAAGGCTAAGGGCATAATAACTATTTAAAGTGATTTAATACCACATTATACGGTCTGTTACCCGTCAATTTAACTGATCGCTACTGGAGTAGATGGAAATGTGGTTTATGGAAGGAATACATGAATTTACAAGGGTTAATGGTATCATTTCTTGGGGACTATTCACTCAAGAAGTGACTTGATACTCAACTCTCCAGTCTATTACATGAGATCTGCCTAGAAGGTTAGATATTGGGGAAACAAGTCTTTGTCTTTCTACAGCACTTGGGGCTGGGCCTCTGTGTCTTTAAAAGAAGTGGAGGTGGGTCTCTGTATCTCTACAGGAAGTGAGGGCAGGTCACTATCTCTACAGGAAGTGAGGGCAGGTCACTATCTCTACAGGAAGTGAGGGCAGGTCACTATCTCTACAGGAAGTGAGGGCAGGTCACTATCTCTACAGGAAGTGAGGGCAGGTCACTATCTGCTGGAAGCCAGGGCGGGTCACTGTATCTGCTGGAAGCCAGGGCGGGTCTCTCTCTACTGAATGCAGGGGCGTGTCTCTATCTCTACTGGAAGCAGGGGGTGGGTCTATATTGAAAGTGAGGGCGGGTCTCTGTATCTGCTGGAAGCAGGGGGTGGGTCTATATTGAAAGCGAGGGCAGGTCTGTATCTCTACTGGATGCAGGGGCGGGTCTCTGTATCTGCTGGAAGCCAGGGCAGGTCTCTGTATCTCTACTGGATGCAGGGGCGGGTCTCTGTATCTGCTGGAAGCCAGGGCAGGTCTCTGTATCTCTACTGGATGCAGGGGCGGGTCTCTGTATCTGCTGGAAGCCAGGGCAGGTCTCTGTATCTCTACTGGATGCAGGGGCGGGTCTATCTCTACTGAAAGCGAGGGCGGGCCTCTATCTGCTGGAAGTCAGGGCGGGTCTATTTCTACTAGAAGCAGGGGTGTGTCTCTTTATCTCTACTGGAAGCGAGGGCGGGTCTCTGTATCTCTACTAGAAGTGAGGCAAAGTAAGTGCATCTCTACAGGAAGTGGGGGGGTGTCTCTATCCTTAAAGGAAGTGGGGGGTCCTTACAGCTCTACAGGAAGGGGGGGGGTCGGGTGTCTCAGCAGATACCTCGTCAATGACATCGCCCCTTTGAATCTCCTTGGTGCTGATCTGCCAGATGTAGGCCGCCTGTCTGCGCCCCAGTTACAGCTGACCTTGGTGCCCTTTTGCCAAGGAAGCTACAGTACCCATTGACTATGGCACAGGCAGATAAAATATCCAAGACAGTGAAGGAATTCTTTGAAAAAGGAGTTATTGTTGAAATTACATCACCATGCAATACCCCACTGTTCCCAGTCAAGAAAAAAGGTAGAGGAAGGTCAGCCTGCCCAGTACTGCATGGTCCTTGACTTGCAGGCTGTTACTGAGGCCACTATTTTCAATACGCCCATTCTGCCTAACCCACATAACCTATTGTCACAGATGCCTCACACGGCCACCACTGCACAATGATTCTTAGTATTTGTTTGCTTTCACACACAAACAGAGCAAACAGTAAGTCTGGGTGGTACTCCCCCATGGTGCCCAAAATTCACCCAGCCAATACATGGCTACCATGTCTTCAGTCCTATAGGACCAGCATAGACCATCTGACCAGGCAATCCTTCTCCAGTTTGTTGATGACTTATTCCTCTGCTGCTCCAGTAGAGATGACTGTATCAAAAACACTCTGCCCCTCCTACAGTTCTCACAGACAGTGGCTGCAGTGCTTCTCCTGTAACGAGTATGGTTTAATTTAGAACCATTAAAGGAGTCTGTGCCTTTCTTTCAATTAAAAGACTTTATTCTGGTTGTGTGTTTATTTACCATACAACTACAGGATTACTAATGGATAGGTGTCTTATAGACACACCTCTCCATTACTAATCAATGGGCTTGATGTCACCAGACAATTCGAAGGTGACGTCAACCCCACAAATATGAAACCCACTTACCAACGCTACAGGGCAAGTGGGAAGAGCTAGGGAAAGCTCCAATAGATGCGCCTTTTCCGGGTGGCTGCGGGCTGCTATTTTTAGGCTGGGAGGGGCCAATATCCATGGCCCCTTCCCAGCCTGAGAATACCAGCCCCCAGCTGTGTGCTTTAGCTTGGCTAGTTGGCGAAAGTTGAGGAGACCTCACATCGCTTTTTTAAATTATTTATTTAAATAATTAAAAAAAATCAGAGTGGGAACCCATCTATTCTTGATAACTAGCCTTGCTGAAGCTGACAGCTGAGGGTTGCAGCCCCCAGCTGTGAGTTTTGCCAGGTTGGTTATCAAAAATAAAGGGGAACCCACACCATTTTTTTTTTTATTATTTATTTACAGTGCAGGCTCCGGCTGATGAATACTTCCATCAGCCACCGCCTGCTCTCCCTGTTATTAATGGCAGCAGGCGTAGGCTGACGGGAGCAGTAGTCCCATCAATTGACGCCAATGACCGGAGATAAACTTTTTACCTCTGATCACAGTTGCGGGCTCACGCTGTTATTTGACAGCATAGGAACCACGCCTGTCTGACTGACAGCAATAATTTTATCACTGATCATAAGCTGTGTTTGCTATGCTGTCATGGGGCTGAACCCGAACAGAAACACGGACTTCCTGGTGAAGTCCATGCTCGAACAGTAGGTGTTCGGTACAGACGCTGAACTTTACTGTTCGGGTTCGCCCATCTCTAGTCATGTTACCAATGCCCCATTATACAACCCTGACCATGAGCTATTTGTGGATGGATTGTATGGCTTTGATGGCCAGTTCTACACTGGATATGCTGTTGTCTCCCTCGACTAATCCATAAAAGCAGAACCGCTGCCCCCACATATCTCCGCCCAGGAAGCTGAACTCCGTGCCCTTGAAAAAGCCTGCAGACATGCTAAAGACCAAACTGTCATCATTTATACAGACAGCCGCTATGCTTTTCACATAGCTCATGACTATGGACCTATATGGAGAGCTCAATCTTTCCTCACAGCAGCAGGCAAGCCTATCAAGAATCATAAATCCGTCCCACGCCTGATGGAGGCCCTACTTTTACCTGAGAAAGTTGCCATAGTGAAAGCCAATGGTCATGGAAGTCTAAACCACAGCAAAAGGCAACCACCTGGCTGACCAGGCTGCAAAATCTGCAGTTTATCTATCAAGAGACATCCCTGCGAGGGTGGCCTCCATCACGGACCCACATGTGACCAACGAGTTTCTCCAAAAGCAAAAAAACAGGCTGATGTTGAAGAATTCGCCAGATGGAATAAATGTGAAAAACATGGTGTTGAGTTTTATTTCAAACTAGCTGAAGAGCCCGGCGCTGCCCGGGCATAGTAACTAACTGTGGTTAGTTATAACAAATTATAATAGTCCCGTGCCCATATACCCATCATACATATCCACCATACCATAGGCCCGTGCTCATATACCCATCATACATATCCTCCATCCCAGAGTCAAGTGCCCATATACCCATCACACATCCTCCATCCCATGCCCATATACCCATCATACATATTCTCCATCCCATAGTCCCATGCCCATATACCCATCATACATATCCACCATCCCAGTCGAGTGCCCATATACCCATCACACATCCTTCTTCCCATAGTCCCATGCCCATATACCCATCATACATATCCTCCATCCCATAGTCCCATGCCCATATACCCATTACCCATCATATATATCCACCATCCCAGAGTCGAGTGCCCATATACCCACACATCCTCCATCCCATAGTCCCATGCCCATATACCCATCATACATATCCACCATCCCAGTCGAGTGCCCATATACCCATCACACATCCTTCATCTCATAGTCCTATGCTCATATAACCATCATACACATCCTCCATCCCATAGTCCCATGCCCATATACCCGTCATACACATCCTCCATCCCATAGTCCCGTGCCCATATACCCATTATGACATCATCATCATATGGCAACCGTTATGACATAACCGTCACCATTGCAACCAAGACATCATCATCACCATGGCAACCATTGTGACAGCATCTTCGCCATTGCAACCTATTATGACATCAGCGTCGCCATGGCAACCATTGAGACATCATAATGAGGGGCGGGGCTTGATAGATACACACACACACACACTTTTTCCCCATTATGTAGATAGGGACAAAATTGTTTGGTGAATTGGAACGCGCGGGGTTAAAATTTCGCCTCACAACATAGCCTAGGACGCTCTCGGGGTCCAGACGTGTGACTGTGCCAAGTTTTGTGGCTGTAGCTGCGACGGTGCGGATGCCAATCCCGGGCATACATACATACATACATACACACATACATACATACATACACACACTTGAGCTTTATATAATAGATAAATGATTTTATTCTTGCCGTGTGTTTATTTCAATACTTACTTATGGGGTAAGTAATGGGGGCGTCTTATAGACTCCTCTCCATTACTAACCCCTGGGCTTGATGTCCCCTGACAATACAAAGGTGACATCAACCCCAACCCTATGGATCCCACTTGACACCGTCACAGGGCAATTGGGAAAAGCAAGGCTAAGTGCCCGGTTTGGCACATCTTATGAATGCGCCATTTCTGGGGTGGCTGAGGGCTAATGTTGGTAGCCTGGGAGGGGGCCCAATATTTCTGGTCCCTTACCAGGCTATTAATATCAACCCACAGCTGTCTGTTTAGTCTTTGCTAGTTTGAATTTACAGGGGGATCCTACATCATGTCTTTTGCATGGCTCCCCATAAATTCACCAGGAAAGGCAAATCAAACAGATGTTAGCTGTTATTAATAGCCTCGGAACTTTTTGGGAGATTGTCCCCTTTCCCAGAATATTAACATCAGCCTACAGCAGTGGGCTATCCCTCTGCTTGATATGAAAATTGCGTGGGAGCCCAGGCCTTTTTTGTTTAAATGTAATTCTTTATTTTACACAGGAGGGACACAGCAGGAGCTGAATGCAAACAACTCCCATCATTGTCGCCTGGTTGTGCTGATTTTAGGGAGGCCAAGCGAAAATGATAAGCGCTGATGGCACCTGGGATCAGCATGAACTGTACTGCTTGTTCCCAGGCGCCGGTATGTGTCATGCTGCCCTCACTTCATGTGTCTGTATTTGGGGCTCTAAAAAAATGGACCATGTAAGGACACAAAAAACAGACATGTGAAGGGGTCTAAAGCGAACCGGTCACCAGTTTTTTCATGTCTGAGCTGAGTAGCAACTTTATCAGCACCTAAAGAAGTATGTAACCCCGGACTCCCCCTGTATGCCACCAAAAAATCTTTTGAAATTCTCCTGCTCTCTATGTAATTCCTGCTGGTCCGATAGGTGTCATTACGGAGGCATCTATACCTCCTCCCGGCTTCTGATCGACATCTTCCTGCTCTGATTGATGTGGATAATGCCTCCTGCTTAATCCACATAGCCAGGTGAAATCTCACGCCTGAACAGAGACATCTCCGGCACGTGTCTGCGCACTTTGCTCTGCCCTACTGCGGGCAGAGCCTCCAACATAAGAGCGCACAGTAGGGCAGGACAAAGTGTGCAGGCACAAGTCGGCAACGTCTCTGCGCAGGCGTGAGATTTTACCCTGCTATGTGGATGACACAGGAGGCATCATCCACATCAATCAGAGCATGATGACAGCGATCAATAGCCCTAAAGAGGAATGGATGCCTCAGCAAGGACGCCGACCAGACAGGCAAGACGTACACAGAGCGAGGGAGCGTGTCAAAAGGTTTTAGGGTGTATACAGGGGGATATATAATACTTTATGGAATGCAGCACAGGCGCTGACTAAGGTGCTAGTCTTCGATCAGACAAGAAAAAAAAAAAGGTCGACAGGTTCCCTTTAAATGCTGTGGTTGCTATTAACCATGGCATTTAGAGAGTTAAACTGCTGCAATCAGAGGTAGATCCGATCACAGCGGACCAGGAGCACAACTTCATGCCGTTTCTCCCACATATCTGTTATGTAGATTAAGCCGAAAAATGTGAAACAAAAAAAAAAGCAATTATGTTGTTCTAATTCTGGACAACTCCTAGAACTAGAATTGCACCGAGTCCTTGTGACACCGGGATATCGGTAATGGATGAGACACAGACACAGAGTAACTTTCCTGCCCAGTAAGTGTCTGGAGGACTCTATAGGGAGCTTCTCACCCGAGTGTAAGCGATTACTGAAAAATGTATCAGAAACTGACGCTAAACAGCAGCACAATATGGAGCAGCAGACGTTGTGTCGCAGTACGGACAGTGTGTGACGTCGTTAGAATTCCCCAGGGAACATGACGGAGTGACACCTAGTGGCCAATGACCGCAAATACAAAATAAAGAGAGCGCAGCAAAGATTACCGGACACAACGGTAACAAGATAAAGAGAATTTATTCACACAACAAAAGAGGACAAACACCGGGGGGAATTATACAGAGATCTTCATTTTAGTCTCCATTTAATGTCTTTTACACCTTGGAATTGTCTTTTCAAGGAGCTGCTGTCTGCCCATTCTGCATTTAAATACGATATATCCTCATCCTCTTCCAGATTCTGCAATAAATGTGGTGTCTTATATTACATTATGTCCACAGCAAAAGGCAGAAAGATAAATAAGAGTATTCACTTTCCTTTAAGGGGTAAATCCCATCTCAGACATTGCAAACTTGCTCAGCTGTATTTGAACTCCCATAGAAGTGTATAGAAACGGGAAAGGTAATTAATGTACAATTGGTGGGGGTCCCACTTAATAATAATAATAATACATTTTATTTCTATAGCGCCGACATATTCCGCAGCACTTTACATTTCAGAGGGGACTTGTACAGACAATAGACATTACAGCATAACAATAATCACATAGATCATAACAGATACCAAGAGGAATGAGGGCCCTGCTCGCAAGCTTACAATCTATGAGGAAAAAAGGGAGACACGAAAGGTGGGTGGTAACAGTTGCCCTGATTGTTTGGACCAGCCATAATGTTAAGTGTGTAATAGTACAGACTCAGAGGGCTAATGGATGCATAAAGCATGTGGGAACATGATGCGGGGAACCTGGTTATGGTAAAAAAAACTTTTGGCTGTGCCACACAGGGATAGATTAGGTTAATGTGTTGAAGCGGTAGGCCAGTCTGATTAAATGAGTTTTCAGGGCACGCTTAAAATTGTGGGGATTGGGGACTAATTGTATTGACCTGGGAAGTGCATTCCAAAGAATAGGCGCAGCACGTGTAAAGTCTTGAAGACGGGAGTGGGAGGTTCTGATTATTGAGGATGCTAACCTCAGGTCATCAGCAGAACGGAGGGCGCGGGTAGGGGGTCTCACAGTCAGTCATGAACGGAGTAGTGTATGTGCCTCACCCCCTGCACCATTCACTTCTATAGTGACCATAATGAACTTGTGGTCGCCGTTCCCATGGACAGTGAATGAAACGGTCAGCACTGCCACTCCGTCCACACCTCCATGGGGGGGTCCGTGCTCTTTTGGGGGTTCCCAGTAATCATTCTCCGCCGATGATAAATTTAACACCCATCAATTCCTTCCCTTCGCGCACCCTGCCGTACCATGTACGTCACGACCAGGCTCCGCATGCTCAGGAGCTGAGCCCACTCCCTACAGGGCTATGCCGGCTGTAATATCGACATCTGCCTGGAACAGCTGCGATCACTGCTGATTAACTATTTCAATGCTGGCGTCAATCAGTGACATGGCATGTAAATAGGGTGATCGCCTGGGCGGGCACTCACAGGCCTCCCGAGACGCGCTCTCGGAACAGATCTGTTACCATCGGAGCCAGGGACCATCTTGGTACTACTTAGAAGCTCAGCTATAGTCCGAGCATCAAAGGACCCCACAATGTATACGATATATCGAGATACTGTGATATTGCAGCATGTAGTAAAGGCAATCACAGGGTAAAGTCCCCTTCTTAAAAAAAATTATGGTAAATAAAAAAAAAACCTAAATGTAGGTGTCTCAGGTACATGTGAAAATAAAAAAGTCCTGTGTACCGGGAACACATACATGTCAAGGAGTCCTTACACACATCCACTGGCGGAAAAATAATAAATAAAATC
Organism: Dendrobates tinctorius; assembly: GCF_039654945.1. Classification (NCBI taxonomy): domain Eukaryota; kingdom Metazoa; phylum Chordata; class Amphibia; order Anura; family Dendrobatidae; genus Dendrobates; species Dendrobates tinctorius. Next base: position 38,543,697 of record NW_027361752.1, on the reverse strand, counting down.
TAAAGTCAACGCCATGAGTCTCAGAAAATGGCAACACAAAACCCCACTACATAAACCTGATATTGCTGTAAAACACACTGAACTAAGAGAATTATGTCGCTGCTGTAAAAGCAAAAGGCAAAAACTATTGGCAGAATTGCAGGCTGCTTTTTTCTTGTTTCAGAGCTTCACCGCACTTCGATCACTTGGATTCCCCCCCCCCATTTTTCAGTACAAGAGACGGTGAAATGACTGGGGTCAATCAAAACTGCAACACTTCTGTAGAAGACAAGCCCTCATACGGCCATATAGACAGAAAAGAAAAAAGCTGGATAGTAGGAATCGGGGGGATGGGGGCGGTGATAAAAGCGTAAAAACAAAAAATTTATCTGGTCCCGATAGAGCTTAAAAAAAAAAAAAAAGAGGAACATTGAGTAAATTTCTTTCAGCCCCTTTCTTCGCCATTTTATATTTTGCACTTATCTCCTGTCTAATTTTCTAATATGACGGTTCAGGCTTTTAAGGATACAGCGATACCAAGTGCGCTTACTGTTTGGAAAGGGAAAACCTTTGTTTTATTGTTTCTATTTGGGATCTACCTTATTCGTTGTTTTAGATTTCATAGGGAACACCATACACCCGCAGCACACACAAAACACGTGCATGTCACACGCCGGGAAGGGGTTAATGAGTGTCACGCGACCTTTTCACATGGAGGGAAGAGAATAGTGTCACCTTGAGTTCTTCCTGGCGTCGGTGGTAATACATCATCATGTTCTTCTGCTCCTCCTCGGATATCACTGGCTCCCTCGCTGGAGCTCCGTGTCCTTTCTAGTTGGATACAGAAGTCGCCACCGTGATTATAGACCGCATTCACCGTGACCAACGGAAATACATGGAAAGAAAACGGAACGCTCCTTTACGGGGTCATCCCCTTCCATATAAGCGCCATCCATTGCAAAAAATAAGCTATGGTTTACTCACCCTCCCAGGGTCCAGCACAGTGACTGAGCTGCTGCTTCGGTCCCTGTCTACACTGGCAGAGACGTAATGTCACCACTGCAGCGGCTGAGACACTGGGCTAAATTCCAGGGACGTAAACCAAGTTTTTTTTTTTTTACAATGATCTATGGGGATTAGGGAAAGGTTTTCTAAAAAGTGGATAACCCCTATGAGTCAGCCACAAGATCACTTAATACCATTGATCCCTATTGTATACCCATTTATGCGCACTACAGACATTTATTTGGCTGCAAAAACTTGTCTCTAGATCTGGAGGACTTATTTAAAGAAAAGCGGTGTAAGGCTGTGTTCACACACAGGGGTTTTTTAGCGGTTTTTCCAATAAAACCGCTAAAAATAAGCTTCCCATTCATTTCTATGCATTTTGCACTTTTTGTGCATACTGATACGTTTTTACCGCGAACAAAACCGCATCGCGGTAAAAAACGCAGCATGCTCATTGATTTTGCGGATTATTCAGTGTTTCTGAATAATTCTATGCGTTTTGAAAACGCGTGGAAAAAAAAACCCGAGCGTTTTCTACGCAAAAACCGCACGGAAAACGCGCAGAAAAAAACGCGTGGTTTCTGGGAAGGGAGTCAGGTTTTTCAGCAGAAATTTTCTGCTACGTGTGCACTTAGCCCAATTCTTCATTTCTCCTGTGGTGGCGCTGCATTGGAATTAAACACTTATGTCAGGATCACATACAGGTAACAGGTGACCGCTAGGGTTCAGATTGTAGTAAAACACCCTATAAGAAGTTTGTTGTCCTAACGAAAAGCATACCAGGCCTGACGAGTGAAATAAATAAAAAAAGGCCACATACATTCAAGAGCAGGGGGTACAATTTCCACCCCTCACATTATGCAAACTCCAAACACTTTGCACATAGTCAGTGTTTCCTGGGAAAAATTGACAGAAATTAGCGGTGGATGGAGGACTATTCCGTCTGGAGAGGACCCTGCTTTAGTCACCGCATTTTTCAAACTATAAGACGCACCCCAAATTTTCAGAAGTAAAGCAGGGAAAAAAAATGTATGTGTCAAATGGGGGTCTGTCTTACAATACGAATTCAGCTTACCGGGGAGGGGGTGTCACAGGAGGTGTTTGGTGGTCCGGCGATGATCTGGCCTCCGGTGGCCATTTTCCCAGAGGCCCCCGCACCACCGAACACTGCTGAACCTGCCGTACCTGGGATGGGAGTCAGATCATTGCCCCGCAGCATCGGACCACCGAACACCCACTCTCCCCAGCCCAGAGCTGGCAGATTTGCCCGACTCCTGCTGCCGCCACTCTCCTGGTAAGTACATTTGGACTATAAGACGCACCCCCATTTTATCCCATAATCTTATAGTCCGAAAAATACAGTCTATATCATAAATCACGTGGCAAGGCTTATTACAGGGTCACATATTGTGTCATAAGGTCACCACCTCCAATACGTGGCGCTATGTAGAGTTTTCTTCTGGGAGGAAATGTGCCCTGGGTTAAGGAAGATTTGTCAGACTTTCGTTACCTTTTGTATCTTCACAATGATTTTAGTTTTCTCATTTTTGCCCACATAGTCGGCGAGTTTCTGCTTCCTCAGCAGCTCCTTTCCAGCCCACCACAACTGGGCAGCGGCGTCCTCAATGACCATCTGTCCAGCCTGGAATAAGATGCAGGAATTACATTTAATACAACTTTGCCACAAATTATCGGTCCTAAAAAAAATATGGGAAAAATTATTAAATTTCTGATCTGGTATGAAAATATGAAGAATCAAACGTCCAATTACAAGATTGTGTACAACTTTAGAAAATAATATCCGAACCAGGCCCGGACCGTATGTGATCAGACAGAGGAGATTCCACCACGTGAATTCCAAGAACTCAAAAGTGGAGGTGTGAACAGGAGCCTAAATGATATTGCTGGTTTTGGAGATCTCACCATTCCTCCATCAGTGTTTTATGAAGATCAGACTTTTTAACCCCTTAACCACCAAGGGTGGTTTGCACGTTCATGACCGGGCCAATTTTTACAATTCTGACCACTGTCCCTATATGAGGTTATAACTCTGAAACGCTTCCATGGATCCCGGTGATTCTGACACTGTTTTCTCGTGACATATTGTACTTCATGTTAGTGGTAAAATTTCATTCAAATAACTTGCGCTTATTTGTGAAAAAAACAGAACTTTGGTGAAAATTTTGAAAATTTTGCAATTTTCCAACTTAGAATTTTTATGCCCTTAAATTACAGAGATACTTATTAAGTTTTTTGTGTGCCGTAACATTTCCCACATGTTTACTTTACATCAGCGCAATTTTGGAACCAACATTTTTTTTTGTTAGGAAGTTATAAGGGTTAAAAGTTGACCAGCGATTTCTCATTTTTGCAACACCATTTTATTTTTAGGGACCACATCACATTTGAAGCCACTTTGAGGGGTCTATATGATAGAAAACACCCAAAAGTGACACCATTTTAAAAACTGCACCCCTCAAGGTGCTCAAAACCACATTCAAGAAGTTTATTAACCCTTCAGGTGCTTCACAGGAATTTTTTGAATGTTTAAAAAAAAATGAACATTTAACTTTTTTTCACAAAAAAATTACTTCAGGTCCAATTTTTTTTATTTTACCAAAGGTAACAGGGTAAGAAGATGTAAGTGCCGGCTATCGACTATGAATATAATAGACACACGTGGTAAGACAGGACGTCCCCACGCACACAATGTACACAACGTTACTTTTGAGATTAAAGCTTTGGCTTCTTCCACCGTTTTCTGCAAAACCTTCTTCATATTCTCATTTGGTGCTGAAAAAAAAATACACAGAAGAAACATAAGAAATCCTATACACTGTACATATATGTAAGAATATCCCTCCCATACCTATAGAGGAGGCTAATGATAAGACCCCCTAGGACTGTCCCAAGTGATCCATCTGCTTTACAAGTATTAGTGGATATTATAACACAGAAGAATCTGCACCAATAACAACCTCTACGGACGCCATCGTGCCATACTGACCACCAAAAATGGCGCCTTAATATACCGAGAGCATCTGCCGGGAATATGGTTTCCTCACCGATGCCCGTTACATGGCACGACTCTAATGTGTAAAACGAACAGATCGGATTAGAGGATTACACTGAGGATTTGCCCTAATAAGTGGTCTCAATCCACGGCTTTAGATTAATAGATGAGAACAACTGATACAAGGCCTTTATTGCTAATTTACCACTTAAAGAAAGGCTGCCATTACGTTTTATTAATTAAAGGTGTTTGTATATGCAAGTAGTAGTGTAGTGTACTCATATACTCGCCTACCCCTGCTCTCTCCGGTGTTCTCTTCTCAGTGATGTCACCCCTCTGCAGACTCTACTCTCTGCTATGTACCATAGTTTTCGCACTATAAGACGCACCGGACCATAAGACGCACCTCAAATTTTCAGAAGGAAAATAGAGAAAAAAATAATAATGTGTCAAATGGGGGGGGTCCGTCTTACAGTCCGAATTCAGCTTACCAGGGAAGTGATCCAGCACAGGTGGAGGAGTGGTCACAGGGGTCATTCAGTGGTTCAGGCTGGTGCGGTGGCTCTGTGCTGGTGCAGGTTGGTTGTTCTGGGGTTGGTGGGCACTGTGGTGTGGTGGTGGAGGCGGGCTGTGCTCCAGTGCAGGGGCGGCGGCTCCAATGCAGGAGCAGCGGCTCCGTCGGCATTTATTCAAAGCCCAGAGGCCCCCGCAAATCCGTTGCTGGCTTCCGCCATGTTGCTGCGGTGGCCTCCAGGAACATGGACGCCGGGAAGATGGCCACCGGTCCGGGGACGGCGCATGCTCAGGTTCAGATCTCGTCCCGAGATCTCGGGAGACGAGATTCAAATCTCGGCAACGAGATCTTGTCCAGAGATCTCGGGACGAGATCTGAACCTGAGCATGCACTGTCCCTGGACCGGTGTCCATGTTCCCGGAGGCCACCGCAACATGGCGGCAGCCAGCAACGGATTTGCGGGGGCCTCCGGCTTTGAGGAAATGCCGGCGGAGCCCCCCATGGAGCACAGAGAGCCGCTGCCCCTGCACTGGAGCACAGCACGCCACCACCACCACACCACAGAGCCCCGCGGCACCCGCACCAGCCACGATCGGAGGTTAGTATATTGCGACCATAAGACGCACCCCCCACTTTCCCCAAAAATTTTGGGGGAAAAAAGTGCGTCTTATGGTCCGAAAAATACGGTAAGTCTATGGAGCGTCAGAACAAGGAATCCATAGACATACATTGTAAAACAGACTCCTTCCTCAAGCACAGAGTGAACCGGCTGGTCGAAATTGCGGAGCAGTCACTGAGAAGAGTAGAAGAAGGCGCTGGACACCGGAGAAAGAAGCGCTAGGTTAGTATAGTAATACACTCACATTCCGAACATATACACACATTGAGCTACTTCACGACATATGACGTATATGTAGGTCACGTCGTCGTCATATGTCGTGTTCCTGCCTTTGATGCCGCCTTTCACGCATCTTTCCCGGCAGATGATCCCCTCCACTATGCTGTAACACCTGGCTGCTGCGGATTGGACGCTACGGATGTTCACTGATCATGGGAACATACCCTAACAAGTTGCAGCTGTCTAACAGCCGTGGCAACTCGAATATGTTATTCGAGCACGACACAAATACTCGGTTAGCACCCGAGCATGCTCAGATAACATAATATCCGAGCACGCTCACTCATCACTAATAACTATCACTTGATCAGTGGTTGTAACCTAAAATACTGCAATGCCCTGCACATTGGGTAAGCGACATAGCTTATCAGCAGAACTATACTACATTTCTAATTGTAAGTATTTGCTGGTAATAATAATATCATTATTACTACTACACCTACCACATATTGGGACAGGATCTTGAAGATGGGAATACCCCAATTAAGTATCTAAAGCTGGAGATAAGATGATGCTGAGGGTCATAGGAGGTGATTAAAGCTGGATGAGATAGTGGTGGGAGCGTATGATGCAGGAATAGTGAATGGGGGTAAGGTGGGAACCCCTGGATGTAAGTATACGGACTCCGTGTGATCTCTGCCAGGAAGCTGTGGCTGTCACTATGCCGATAATGGGGGCTGTCGGTGTCACTACTGTGGTGGGAGTGCGGCAGAAGCTGGATGTCACTCTTTGGGGGGCTTTGGATGTGGCTGAAGACCCTCTATTACAGCTGAGTGTAGCTCCCTATGTAAGAAAGGTTGCGGACCACTGTATTGGGGTCTACCCAAGATATACCCCAACAGGTGTTCTGACCAGACAGCCCTGGGGGACTTGATTAGGCACAAGGCTGTCAGACTCTCCATGAAGGAATGGAGCTGTCAATCACAGTCACACTCAGTGAGAACATGCCGCTTTAATGGGTGAAGACTTTTTAGTATTTATTATGTGGAAACGATCACTTGAAGAGCGAACCCCATGACAGCACTCCCTGGTCCGATTACTGCTGGGTGCAGTCGGGTAAGTCTGAGATCACACAACGCTCCTAATAGAAATCAGACGCGAGATCATTCACAGGTCTCAGTAGTGCAGCCTCGGGATTTAGGCCTAATCAAAACAATGCTCTCCCGACTCCTGCACTTTACTACGTTTATTGATTTTACACGATTTGATTCCATTAAAGATCCAATCTCCTGCCAAAAAAATTAACCCTCACAGACTCATCCAGCAACCCAGAAGCAGTGTGTGGATCGGTCAACGGATCGCTCAGCCGGCGCCATCATTACCATGTCCATTCCGCCTTCCAATCTCGTCCTTCTTGAACACACTTCCTCCGCTGGGCACGCACTTAGTTTTCCCATTCATCCTTCAGCCTCAGCTCCTCGATCTGCTCGTCGGTTAACCCTTGCATGTTGGGGGGCAGTGTGATGCCGTGTTCAGCCAATTCTTCCATCTCTGTGAATGGCAAGCACAGTATAAGATGCTTTTACTGTATATGATGCTTTCAGTTCTGCCATATATTTCGCACCTCGCTCCTCTCTGAGAGACCATTCAGAGCGTCAGTATCGGACCTGAATGTGCCCCTTCCCAAAGCTGCAAGTCCGCCTCTGCAGCAGTGGTCGTGACTAACGGCTATGGCAGGTATAGCTGCCACTGTCTCCCTCGCAGCTGAACTGAAGGAGGTGAGCAGCACCATACAACAGCGCTTGGCATGTGAAAGTTTGGGCACCCCTGGTCAAAGTTACTGTTATTGTGAACAGTTAAGCAAGTTGAAGATGAAATTATCTCTAAAAGGCCTAAATTACAGATGACACATTTCCTTTGTATTGTAGGCAAAATATATACATATGGTAATTTTTTTCCATTTTAAAAATTACAAAAATGAAAATGGGCCGCTGCAAAAGTTTGGGCACTGTGAGGTAGCGCTGTCATTCAGGGTTGGGGGACACTCGCATGGCAGCGAATAATCACGTCCGGCACAGGTTTCCATAAAGCAATATCACAGTCCATGAGGTTTATTCATTATCATAAACCAAAACGATATGCAACAGTCTTATAGCAGACAGCAGGGGATCTTCACACTGGAGCTCTGCTCCCCTATAGCCTCCTAGTCACACAGGCTGTGCTTCATCTAGCCAGCAGGCTATACAGTCTCTCAGTTGCAGTCCCGTCTCCGGGTTACCTTGCATGCTGCTTTACACTGCTAACATTCATTCCCTCTCCCTGGGAACTGTCAGGCACACTTCGCCATTAGTCACAGCGTCCAGACGTGCTGTCAAGCAGGAAGCCACACGAGACCTTCCAGACGGACCAATCGGGTCCCTGCATTCACCCCATGTGACCAGACCTCAGGTACCTTATATGGTCCATAACCACACCCACAGGTGATCACATGGCTATGACCTCACCCAAGGTCCTATTGCACACAGCCACGCACAGGCTTCCCTGACACATTGTAACAGAACGTACTACTCAGCAGTACCTCTGCTGATCATTATGATCTTTCAGTATCCTACACCTATCAGGGCAATGGAAATGCTTATACGGCTGTCCTGGGACACCCACACAGCGCCCCCTAGCGGACACAGCGGTCACTGCACCACATACCTCCCCCCTATGTTCAAACCTGTGGGGTTGAACACACAGCATAACCCCCGCCTCTCGAGACTGGGCACTCACTACACCTTGCCCACCTGGTCGAGAGAACCGTCTCCATTTGTCATACGGCCTCATCTTTACATTAGGCCTCCCCCGCTCCCAGCGGTCAAAACACCGGTCATTGTCTTTGACCCTCCAGTCACGGTTTGTCTGCGTCATCAGACACTCTCTAGTCTCCACCTGTCTGCAGTACGCTTCGTCACCTGATCTTTCTCTCACTGACCGTCTCTCTCGGTTGGTGCGGTCATAAGTCTTAGTAGAGCCTGCTGTCTGGTCTAAGTCTGACTCAGTCAGCGTCTCACAGGAACTATGGTCTTCCAACGTCATCCTGCCAGTCGAACTACCCCTTGCTGACACTCTTCTGCCATCTGCCCTGTCACTTCTTGGAGGAACCGTTTGGGTCCTTACATCTTGGGTTGGAGGCGGCCACCACCTGGTATTCTGTATTTCTTTATTAATTCGCCGACGGTCCAGCCTCAACTGCTCAATTTCTTGCAGGTACTCCACTCGATACTCCACGAGCATCCGAAAGTCTCTCAGGCTTTCCACGGAGCCAACCACCATGATGGAAATCCTTTCCACTTCCCTGGATACCTGGTCATCATCAGGAGGGATCCTCACCCTCACCACACCGAAGATATTCACAAGGTCTTGCATTACCTTCCCGGACCTTCCAATGATTCTCCCAATCAGAGCTTTGGGTACAGGAACCACATCTTTCCTCAAACCCAACCGATCCATAGCCTCTCTTGCTATCTCTAGACGTCGAGCAGCCTTCATATTACTCTGCCTAACCAATTGTTTGACACGTAGACACTGCAAATGCATCTCTTTCAGGACAGCTACTTGGTTTGATGTATCTTCCCTGGCTGATACTATCACCAACTGCCGAGTCTCAGGTGCCCAGTGCACCTCACACGCTTTGACCGCCTCTTTGAAAGCCTCATGTACACCTTCCTCCGCACAGGCTTCTTGCATGTCTTCGGGTACCTCGATCACAGATTTGAAGGTAGTGGTCTTGCTCTCTTCCTGGACAGAAGACTCTGGCTTTACCACGGACACTTCCCTCACTACAGTTGACCCGACCGGGTGACTGTCTTCTTCGGCTCTTTGCTCACCAACTTCAGGAGATTTTATCTCTTCGCGAGCCTTTGCCAAGATAGGTACCGGCAGTTCCGTCTTGTTATCAGTCGGACCCAGCCGCTGCACATCTCCGTCCAAGCTCTTCTCCTGCAGAAGACCTTCTACTACTCCTCTGAGTTCCTCCATCTCTTCCTTAAGGCTCTTGTTCACACTTTGCCAGGTGGACAGGTGACCTCTAAGCTCCAAGACTTCTTTCTCGAGCCCTTCCACCTTGTGCTCGGCCAATTGTCTCAAGATTCTTTCTTGTTTGACATGTTCTTCCACTGTCTCTTTTATTAGTTGTATCTCATGATCTTGTTCTCTTTTGGCCAGCACGTGTCGCACCACTAATTCTTTAATTATATCGTCAAAGGGTACCACTGAGTCAGTCCTATCAGTCGAGTGAACCCCCCAGGTTACCCTCTGACTGTTTCTATTCCCGTTATCTTCTCGATCAGGTTACCACCAGTCCTGTCACGAGTTTCAGTCAGCTCAGCATTAGATTTTGTCCTAGTGGTGGCTACTGGCAACAACACGTCACAGTCACACCACACCGTACGGTGAACCCCCAAGACACTCTCTATCCGTGTGTCAGCTCCGCTCTTTTTGTTTACCACACCATTCTCATTCACACTGTGGTACGCTTCAGGTGACGTCAGGTCAGTAAATTCGTCTGACGCAATTCTTTCTCCGGTCGCCCTTACGTCTGGCCTGTCCACGTTAGGAGGCGTCAGCGTCTCAGTGTCTACTAGCGCTACAGTAGAAACGTCTCTATCGTCCTGCCCCACATCTTTAAATATGACAAAGTCCCGGCGCCTCTCAAAGGTATGCACTAAGTTTGGTGGCATACTACCAACTTGGCACTCCCCCTTTGTCATCTCAATCAGGACTCTGTCCACCTTATAATTCACAACGACCCCGTGGAGGCAGCGAACTCTGACGTTTTTCTCGGTCAGAGCTAAAATGAGCGGAGTTCCTGACAGAGTCACCTGACTCTTTGAGTCCAGCCTACCAGGGACTCCTTCCCGGTGCAGCATCACAGTACACACCTGTGGCTCGTTGTTATCAGGAAGACACACCGTACTCCTCCCAAGACATGCACTCACACTGCGGTTCCCCAGACATACCCACTGAGTCACCCAGCGCTGTCATTCCTTCAAACTTGGCCCCTTTCTGGACCACCACCCCACTTTGGGTTGCTGCCCCCTTCCGGGACTCCACCCCTTTTTGGGTTACCACCCCGTTTTGGGTCACCGCCCCCTTCTGGGACTCCACTACCTTTCGGGATCTCCCCATGTCCGTTATACCGGTCTTCCCTGACCACAGTTCATGTCTTAATGATACCACACAAGTCCTTGTTGGCACCACCACAGCTCCTGCTGTCACCGATCACCGACACCACCGGCTGCTGTTCACACACACAGCGGCTGGAGTCCCTGCATCTCCTGCTGCGCCGTCTTCATGGACCCGCCGATCCACCGGAAGCCGCTTGTCCCCTACGTAACCCCGCCGGGTTACCGGAAGCCGCTTGTCACCCTCGAAGATAAAAGAAACCACAAAAGCGCGCCCATAGGGCCTTACCAGTGCAGGTATAATGGGTATAAAGAAATAATACAGGGTACTCACCCTTTATAGTTGTGTAAAGCCACAACTACTGTATCCGCTTAGTCACATGCAATAAAGCTGCAGCAGGATGGTGTAGACAGACAGCGTCTGCTACCAATGCTCAAAGAGGAGATCCCAAAAAGGAAAAACCCCAGGTCCCTGTCCTGCGAGACCTTCGTGACCCCACTGAGCCACAGCAAGCACCTTCAGGTTTTGCAGTGGAAAAAAGAAAAACACATGCACGAAAAAACTCCAAAAAACTCACGTATCCTGTCTGTGCGCTATTTAGGACGAACCGTCTCCGCCTGAGACCATCCAACACACAGGGCACACCGGGTGCTATTCAGGGAGCCGACCCTCCTCCCAGGGTCTCCCAACACACTGGCCTCACCAGGTCCAAGGTCATATCACGTGTTCCAGGGATCCGACTCCTCTCCCAGAACCTCCCAACACTGACCCTCCAGGACCTTGGTCACTGACCCAGGTCAGTACAACTAACACCTGTCCGTTACCTGTGTCGGGCACACAGGTCCTCGGGTACCTCTTATCCGCAGAGGCACCCTAGCAATCACCAGTCTCTTCCACTGAGCTGCTGTCAGTATACGGCTTTCACAACCGTCAGCCCTCCTGGCTCAGCGTTGCCAGCACTGCAACTTGTGCTGGTGGAACTGCAGCCCTTAGCAACAAAGTTTTTTTTTTTGGCAGTCCTTTTCCGTTGCCCCGAGCAACAAGGCTACTATATTGCCCTTAGCAATTCTCCACCATTTGTGAGGTAGCGCTGTCATTCAGGGTTGGGGGACACTCGCTTGGCAGCGAATAATCACGTCCGGCACAGGTTTCCATAAAGCAATATCACAGTCCATGAGGTTTATTCATTATCATAAACCAAAACGATATGCAACAGTCTTATTGCAGACAGCAGGGTATCTTCACACTGGAGCTCTGCTCCCCTATGGCCTCCTAGTCACACAGGCTGTGCTTCATCTAGCCAGCAGGCTATACAGTCTCTCAGTTGCAGTCACGTCTCCGGGTTACCTTGCATGCTGCTTTACACTGCTAACATTCATTCCCTCTCCCAGGGAACTGTCAGGCACACTTCGCCATTAGTCACAGCGTCCAGACGTGCTGTCAAGCAGGAAGCCACACGAGACCTTCCAGACGGACCAATCAGGTCTCTGCATTCATCCCCATGTGACCAGACCTCAGGTACTTTATATGGTCCATAACCACACCCACAGGTGATCACATGGCTATGACCTCACCCAAGGTCCTATTGCACACAGCCACACACAGGCTTCCCTGACACATTGTAACAGAACGTACTACTCAGCAGTACCTCTGCTGATCATTATGATCTTTCAGTATCCTACACCTATCAGGGCAATGGAAATGCTTATACGGCTGTCCTGGGACACCCACATAGCGCCCCCTAGCGGACACAGCGGTCACTGCACCACAGCACCCTTAGAGATTTGTTTGCTCAAATAACTTTAACCAAGGTTTCAGACCTTAATTTTCCTGTTAGGGTTATGGCTTGTTCACTATCATTAGGGAAGGCCAGGTGATATAAATTTTACAGCCTCCTCTAACCTTGTACCAAAAAAAACAGCAGTCATGGGTTCTTCTAAGCAGCTGCCTAGCACTCTGAAAATAAAAATGGTTTGAGGCCCACAAAGCAGGAGAAGGCTGTAAGAAGATAGCAAAGTGTTTTCAAGTTGCCCTTTTCTCAATTCAAAATGTAATTAAGAAATGGCAGTTACCAGGAACAGTGGAGGTCAAGATAAGGTCTGGAAGACCAAGTAAAATTTCAACAAGAGCTGCTCGTAGGATTGCTACAGAGGCAATTCTGAACCCCGCTTGACTGCAAAAGACCTTGAAAAAGATTTAGTAGACTCTGGAGCTGTGGTACATTGTTCTACTGTTCAGAAACACCTGCACAAATATGGCCTTCACGGAAGGGTCATCAGAAGAAAAGCTTTCCTGCGTAATCACCATAAAATTCAGCACCAGAAGTATGCAAAATAACATCTAAACATGCCTGATGCATTTTGGAAACAAATCCTGTGGACCAATGAGGTTAAAATAGAACTATCTGGCCACAATGATCAAGTGCTTCTTACTGAATTAGAATATCATCAAAAAGTTAATTTACTTCAATTCTTCAATTCAAAAAGTGAAATCCATGTATTATATAGAGTCATTAAACACAGAGTGATCTATTTTACATGTTTATTTCTGTTAATGTTGATGATTATGGCTGACTGCCAATGAAAACCCAAAAGTCATTTTTACAATGTAAAATATATATATTTTTTTTTGCCTAAAATACAAGGGAAATGTGTCATCTTTAAACTTAGGCCTTTTAATGATCATTTCCTCTTCAACTTGCTTAACGGTTCACAAACTTTTACATGCCACTGCATGTGTTTGCACAGGAGCCGTTCTACAGCAGTTTCACACATTCCTCAGTCGCCAGCAGGGAGCACGGCTGTGACATGTGAAGAAATATGTTTTAATCCACATAGTGCTAGGTGAGATCTCCAGCTTAATTCTCCTACGACAGTCTGATCGATTTATAGAAGTGCACAAAGACTGACTTAGCCCAACTGGAAAACAAATAAATATTGAGAAGGATGAAGCTGGAGACAACCCCCTTTGTGCTCTGCTATGATAGCCATGCTCCTGGCCACCGACTGAGCTGTGTGTGATGCGGCTCATCAGTTGAGACACAGATCTCAGGAGCTGTATGTCGTCAGCCCATACTGACATGTGACGAGGACGGGCTGCAGTCTGAATTTTACCAGAGACTCATTCTCTCTCATTCCCGCAGAGCACCTTTAAGCTAAGGAAACACTCAATCCTGACTGGTTAACTCCTCAAATGCTGCAGTCAAGTGCATTTTAAAAACAAGCATGGGGTTTTCTCTGTCCACCCACTGGCACCCCTACAACACAGTTTCGAGGGAAGGAACAATAAAACATTAAATAAATTGTGTAAAAACTCAAGTGTTAGAAAACCATCAGCCTGTGATTTTCAGGCAGCAATGTGTAATGTATGGATGAGCCCGGCCCTGCAGAGGGAGAGAAGAGCCACACAGTGACTAATCCTTCTAAAGAAGAAGGTCCTGAGCTGTGGACCCTCTACTATGTTCTGAAGGGGCACTCAGAGCTTAAAGAGGAACAGTCAGCAGGGTTTTGGATTCTTAACGAAAGAATTGGCTGTCATGACACTGTGAAGCTAAAGAAAATTATACCTTTTATTGGGGAAAGAAATAAATTTTATCGTTCTTCTGGAATCAGCAGAAGCTTAATGCTAAGAGCAGCAGGGCTGGATGCCACACGTGGTCTTTTCATACCGGTCTTATCTGTATCCCCCCGCCTGACTTCGGTCTATGACTAAGCAGCCACTGATCTCTCAGAGACCTTCCTTCTCCGGCAGATATTTAGCTCAGGTGCCGGCTCTGTCGGGGGCGGCGAATGCACAGATTGCTTTCTCAGATCAATGGTTGACAACGAGACAACCGAAGTGAGAGAAGACAAGTCAGTGACCGGTCAGTCATAGATCGGAGGCAACTGGGGGGGGGGGCGGGTAGATAGTATCCAGACTGACAAGAGAAGTCCAACCCCACTGTACTTGTGCCATAAAACTTCCAGGGCTGATTACAGGAGAACAACAACATTTATTTTTTTTTGTAAGAAAGTAAAAGTTATAATTTAAATGAAAGCGAGAGTGGGCAAAAGAGAAAAAGAAAATGAGAGGGAGAAAGAAAAAAAGAGAAAAAAAGAGAGAGATAACTAGTAATCATCTAAAATCTCGCTGACAGGTCCTGTAACTTCGGTCATGGATAATTGTAATCGGAGGCTCCACTGTTTCCTTCGCTCTTCTCACCGGCACGGATCCTGCTGACTTGCAGTCGGCCATTGTATATGGAGGTCACCTGCTCAACCAGTAAATTTACAGGAGCGTCAACGGTTGTGTCCAACAAGAACTGGCTCTCGTCTCCATGTTTCACGTGTAATCGCACCATTTCTACAGTATAAAAGAAAAAAACAAAGCAGACACATCACATGGGGGAAAACCCATCCCAGCAGACTCTTATGGACCGTTCTGCTCATATCTGTGTGACGATCACAATTCAGCTTCAGAACCTGACAATGAAGAGACGAGCGGCGGTACAGGGGCTCCGGTCTCGTCTCCAGTCAAGGATCATCCTGGGAGAAATTCCTTTCTCCTCTACAAACAATGACTGAAGTCCTTTATGAAAACTATAAAAGGATTTATATAAAAATCACTCAATAGTGGGCAGAAGTCACTGTCACACACTTCACAAAGAGCTTCTGCAGCAGCAGGACTACCGGATGATTTCTAACAACCTTAAAGCGATTGTCCAGAATTAGAAAAATAAACTATGGCTGCTTTCTTTCAGAAACAGCACCACCCCCTGACCATGGGTTGTACGCGGTACTGCAGCTCATCTCCAGTCAATTCAATGCGGCCGTGTTGCGATACCTGACACAACCCAGGATCAGGGGTGGCGCTGTACAACCCCTTTTAATTTAGCACAGGGATCATTATCCCATATATCTGTGTCTTCTCCAGCTGCAGGGGAACTACAACTCCCAGCATGCCGCACTTTATATAGTAAGATACAAATTATCACTGACGTCAGGGGGGTCTGGACCAGATACACTGCAGCTTTCAGGGCATGCTGGGAGTTGTAGTTTCACAGTCAGTCACTGACCTCTGGCCTCACACTATAGCATAAAATAGAACTTTATACAGACAATTCCTGTAATCCGGAATTCCTGGGTCAAATACGGGTCAGATTATCAGACGTACTACAAGTACAGATCGACTACAACTCCCATCAGCCTCCATGAAGCTGGTGAGATGGCAGAACGCTCTCACCCACCTGGCAGGGTTCAGAGGGGCGGCGGCCCCCTCTATAGAAGATACATGTAGTGCTCACCTGCAGCTCCGAGCTCCTGCCTCTCCTGCGGACTGCTACACACTGAACTTCCGGCGCCTGTTTCCACGGAGACGACTATCAACATCCGGCACCAGGGAAGGCCCTGTAACAGTCTCTGGTTCTGAAGCCACACCTCTTATCGCTGATTGGATGGCTCTCTTTTCCTATACGGTAAGTAGAAGTTGATTGGTTCAGAACGTGTGACGTCACCAGCTTTCGCTTTCTGTAGCTTTTTACCTTTCCGGCCCTGCAGGACCTTTAGCCAGAACCTTGCAGTTCCTCAGTGCAGGCTGCTGCTCTCTGTTATCAGCCAGTGGCTTCTGTGGCTCCCGGACATGGAGACTCCTGGGGCTGGGACGTGTGACGCTTCTCACAGACACTTTCCCTTTTAATGATTATTTTGCTTTTCTATTGTAGCTTGTGTCATTAATTATAACTAATAAGGCGCTGAAAGACGGGAATTCAAATTACAAGCGAGTGGAAATGGTGAAAAAACTGCAATTCTGATTTATTATTGTTTTTATCTTTTTTACGGCCTCGTTCACACGTTCAGTATTTTCCATCAGTCTTTATAAGCCAAATCCAGGAGCGGGTGATAAATCCAGGAGCGGTGACGGGTTTCTATTCTACTTCTCCCCTGATTGTTCCTCTCCTGGTTTTGACTAACAAATACTGACCGTGTGAACGTGGCCTTAGAATGTGTCACTGCGCCATAACGATTCCCCAGCTCCAGCCGATCCCCGGCGATACCCGTCGTGTCTGCTGTCGGTGTTTTTGGCTCCCGTGTTCTGCGTCCCCCGTGCAGTGACGTTATCCTTTTCTGACGCGGAGTAAAATTACATGGAAATCAAATTGTTTGTCTTGAGACTATTTCACAATCAAAACACGTAAACAATGGGTCGTGTGTTGCCGTATTCCAAAAATGTTTGGTATTTCTTTTCCTGATGAGGAAATACGTTTTGGAGGGAGAGCTGCAGTTTTTAGCGTCACCATTCTGGGTAAGGGCGCTTTCACATCGCGTTCTGTGTCCCCCTTCGAGGCATATGGGCGAAATACCCCCCAAAGGTGGGGTCCGGATGCACGCGCCGACGCGGTCTATGGCCTGTAATGGTGATGGCGGAGTGACCGTGCGCTCTGCTGTTCAGCATTTTTGGGAGCATAAGCCTACTGGATACAGGGAAGATGTAGATCTTTGTACCGTGTTAGCCAGTAGAGAGAAGAATATTCAGAATTGAGAGTCCTCAGTGGTTGATACCTTTTAATGGCTAACTGAAAAGATGGTGACACATTGCAGCTTTCCAGACTACGCAGGTCTCTTCATCAGGCTAGACTAATATAACATCATTCAGATTTTGTATTAGTCATTGCCTGATGAAGAGATCTGAGTTATCTGGAAAGCTGCAATGTGTCACCATCTTTTCAGTTAGGCCGGGATCACACATGCGAGGAATACGGCCGAGTCTCGCATGTTAATACCCGGCACTGCTGCCGGCACTTGGATCGAAGTGTGCGGCCACATAGCAATACATGGAGCCGCACGCTCCGCTCCCCAGCGCCAGCGACAGTGTCGGGTATTAACATGCGAGACTCGGCCGTATTCCTCGCATGTGTGATCCCGGTCTAACCCATTAAAAGGTACCAACCACTGAGGCCTCTCAATTCTTAAGCCTACTGGAGGCAGACACTCAGACGGAGTAAATGGCGTTTCAGTGTCCGCCTCCCGTAGGTGTTCATTCCCAAAATAAGTGCACGCGGAGCGTATGTTTGCTCTGCGTCAACATTACAGTCTATTGGCCCGGTCAGCACATTTGTCCAAAGCCAGGGTTATTTTGGACATGTCCCTCACTAGGAACACACAATGCAATGTGAAAGCATCCTTACCTAACACTTTTTGCCCCCCTTTCTCTAAGTCGTTTTCCACAGTTTTCTTGGCACATCACACAATTTTGCTGCAAAAATTCTGTGACTTTTGGCTTTTTTTTTTTTTTACCCCATTCCCGACAAGTTACGTCAATGTGGGACGGAACTGGAATAGGACGGGACATGGTGACGCCTGACTGACACATTCATCATAATTTGCCAGAAATACAGTCATATGTAAAAGTTTGGGCACCCCTATTAATGTTAACCTTTTTTCTTTATAACAATTTTGGTTTTTGCAACAGCTATTTCAGTTTCATATATCTAATAACTGATGGACTCAGTTATATTTCTGGATTCAAATGAGGTTTATTGTACTAACAGAAAATGTGCAATCTGCATTTAAACAAAATTTGACCGGTGCAAAAGTATGGGCACCCTTATCATTTTCTTGATTTGAACACTCCTAACTACTTTTTACTGACTTCCTGAAGCACTAAATTGGTTTTGTAACCTCATTGAGCTTTGAACTTCATAGCCAGGTGTATCAAATCATGAGAAAAGGTATTTAAGGTGGCCACTTGCAAGTAGTTCTCCTATTTGATTCTCCTATAAAGAGTGGCATCATGGGCTCCTCAAATCAACTCTCAAATGATCTGAAAACAAAGATTATTCAACATAGCTTTTCAGGGGAAGGATACAAAAAGTTGTCTCAGTGATTTAACCTGTCAGTTTCCACTGTGAGGAACATAGTTAGGAAATGGAAGAACACAGGTACAGTTCTTGTTAAGCCCAGAAGTGGCAGGCCAAGAAAAATATCAGAAAGGCAGAGAAGAAGAATGGTGAGAACAGTCAAGGACAATCCACAGGCCACCTCCAAAGACCTGCAGCATCATCTTGCTGCAGATGGTGTCACTGTGCATCGGTCAACTATACAGCGCATGCATAACGCCTTTTTGTATGACCAAACAACTCAATCTTTGTTTCATCAGTCCACAGGACCTTCTTCCAAAATGTAACTGGCTTGTCCAAATGTGCTTTTGCATACCTCAGGCGACTGTTTGTGGCGTGCTTGCAGAAACGGCTTCTTTCGCATCACTCTCCCATACAGCTTCTCCTTGTGCAAAGTGCGCTGTATTGTTGACCGATGCACAGTGACACCATTTGCAGCAAGATGATGCTGCAGGTCTTTGGAGGTGGTCTGTGGATTGTCCTTGACTGTTCTCACCATTCTTCTTCTCTGCCTTTCTGATATTTTTCTTGGCCTGCCACTTCTGGGCTTAACAAGAACTGTACCTGTGTTCTTCCATTTCCTTATTATGTTCCTCACAGTGGAAACTGACAGGTTAAATCTCTGAGACAACTTTTTGTATCCTTCCTCTGAAAAGCTATGTTGAATAATCTTTGTTTTCAGATCATTTGAGAGTTGTTTTGAGGAGCCCATGATGCCACTCTTCATAGGAGAGTCAAATAGGAGAACTACTTGCAAGTGGCCACTTTAAATACCTTTTCTCATGATTTGATACACCTGGCTATGAAGTTCAAAGCTTAATGAGGATACAAAACCAATTTAGTGCTTCAGGAAGTCAGTAAAAAGTAGTTAGGAGTGTTCAAATCAAGAAAATGATAAGGGTGCCCATACTTTTGCACCGGTCAAATTTTGTTTAAATGCAGATTGCACATTTTCTGTTAGTACAATAAACCTCATTTGAATCCAGAAATATAACTGAGTCCATCAGTTATTAGATATATGAAACTGAAATAGCTGTTGCAAAAACCAAAATTGTTATAAAGAAAAAAGGTTAACATTAATAGGGGTGCCCAAACTTTTACATATGACTGTATGTAACAGTTCTCAGCTGGAGTAACATTTATGACAAAAGTGCACGTCAACTGGAAGACACGTCAAATACATTAAGAGGTGAACTTTTGTGCAAAACGTCGGTCTTAGTGAATCGGAGAAACAGTTTAATTTTTTTTTTTTGAGAGGTTTGGTCACCCAACACAACATTTATCCATTACTTGTCCCTCGTTACAGATATGCAATTCAACTCAGGCTTTCTTCCAGTAAGGACTCCTTCATGCCAGATTTTTTCTCATGTGTGAAAAAAAAATAGTTTCCCCCTTTTTAACAGTCCATGACCATCAGTCCGTACTCAGATGGCATCCAAGTGACCAGTGATCTTCAAGTCTGAGCACAGATTCTCCATTGGATTAAGATCTGGGCTTTGACTTGACCACTCCAGAACATTTACACGTTTCTCCTTCAACAACTCAAGTGTTGCTCTAGCAGTATGCTTTGGGTCATTTTTACAGGATGAAAATGATGAAATGGTAAGACAGGATGTTGAGAAGGCTGAACTTTTAAATTCCTATTTTGCATCTGTTTTCTCTAAGAAAGGAAATGTAACATCAACTGTTATTCACAGTCCTATTAAGGGAATAGAAGAATCCAGGATATCTATAAACAGAAAGATAGTGAGGAAACACTTAGCTAACCTAAATGAATTCAAGTCTCCAGGTCCAGATGAATTACACCCCAGAGTACTGAAGGAGATAGCAGAAGAAATTTTTGAACCCCTCTCCATAATCTTTGAAAATTCTTGCAGAACAGGAGAAGTGCCAGAAGACTGGAGAAGAGCAAATGTTGTTCCTATCTTCAAAAAGGGGAAGAAGGTAGACCCAGGCAACTATAGGCCGGTGAGTCTGACTTCTATACCAGGAAAGATCTTTGAACAAATTATTAAACAACATGTATGTCAATACCTGGATAAGAATGAAGTGATTAAACAGAGTCAGCATGGGTTTGTAACTAATAAGTCATGTCAGACTAACTTAATTTCCTTCTATGACGGTATCACTGATTGGGTGGATCAAGGAAATGCTGTAGATATAGTATATCTTGACTTCAGCAAAGCATTTGACAAAGTCTCTCATACAATCCTTATTGAAAAAATGACTAAGTATGGAATGGACAAGGCAACTGTTAGGTGGATTCATAACTGGCTTAGTGATCGGACCCAAAGAGTGGTCGTAAATGGCTGCACATCCAGTTGGAAGAATGTCTCAAGTGGGGTACCACAGGGCTCTGTCCTGGGCCCTGTATTGTTCAACATCTTTATCAACGATTTAGATGAAGGAATTGAGGGTAAACTGATTAAATTTGCTGATGACACAAAGCTAGGAGGGATAGCTAATACTAGAGAAGAGAGAGAGAGGATTCAAAAAGATTTAAATAAACTGGAGAAGTGGGCAGCAACTAACAGAATGGTTTTTAACAGGGAGAAATGCAAAGTACTACATCTGGGCAATAAAAATGAAAAAAGCATATATAGAATGGGAGGAATAGGGCTAAGTGACAGCACATGTGAAAAAGACTTGGGTATACTAATAGATCACAGACTGAATATGAGTCAACAGTGTGATGCAGCAGCAAAAAAGGCAAATGCAATTCTAGGATGTATTAACAGAAGCATACAGTCTAGATCACGTGAAGTCATTATTTCCCTCTACTCCTCTTTGGTCAGACCTCATCTGGAATATTGTGTCCAGTTTTGGGCACCACATTTTAAAAAAGACATCAACAAACTGGAGCAAGTTCAGAAAAGAGCGACCAGAATGGTGACCGGTCTGCAAACCCTGTCTTATGAGGAAAGGTTGCAGGATTTGGGAATGTTTAGTTTGCAAAAGAGAAGACTGAGAGGAGACTTAATAGCTGTCTACAAATATCTAAAGGGCTGTCACATTGTAGAAGGATCAACTTTATTCTCATTTGCACAAGGAAAGACTAGAAGCAATGGGATGAAACTGAATGGGAGGAGACACAGATTAGATATTAGAAAAAACTTTTTGACAGTTAGAGTGATCAATGAGTGGAACAGGCTGCCACGAGAAGTGGTGAGTTCTCCTTCAATGGAAGTCTTCAAACAGAGGCTGGACAGACATCTGACTGGGATGATTTAGCGAATCCTGCTTTGAGCAGGGGGTTGGACCAGATGGCCCAGGAGGTCCCTTCCAACTCTATGATTCTATGATTCATTGCCTTGTTGGAAATTGAACCTCTGTCCCAGTATCAAATCACTGACAGACCCAAACTGGTTTGCTCAAGAATATCCCTGTGTTTTGCTCTATGCATGTTCCCCTTAACTCGGACCATTTTTCCTGTCCTTGCTGCCAAAAAGAATCCCCACAGCATGATGCTGCCATCACCATGTTTCACTGTGGGGATGGTGTTCTTGGAGTGATGAGCTGTATTGGTTTGGTGATATAGCATTTACTTTGGTGTGCAAAAAGTTCAATTTTGGTCTCCTATGACCACAGCACCTTCCGCCATACATTTGGGGAGTTTCCCACGTCTTTTTGCAGACTCTAACAAGCCTTACTATTTGTGAATGTAAGTGAAGGCTTTTTTCTGTCCACTCTTCCATAAAGGCCACCCCTATGGAGGCTTATTGTGGTCGTGTAAGGAGGAAGATCGGGCTGCGGGTGCCTCCATTGAGCCGAGTCCGGAACTGTCGAGGCTGCATCCCATGTTGCCCATGGGAAGGAATAGGGGACCGGACATACCCTACGACCAGGGAAGAGGGGGCATCTTTAAGGGGGAAGAGAGTCGAAACCGCACGACGCAGGAGGCAGTTTCCCGCCATCAGGGAAAGTGCTTCAGGATGAGCAGCATGCTCCGCATCCAGCTCCAAGCCGAGGCGTTCAGCGTCCACATTTATCCACACGCATCAGCGGGACTGTGACTGAGGCGAGCACCGGGATAAACGACGGGCAGCGCTCATGCTGACAAGTGTGAGCCACATACGGGACTCTGAGGCGCGTTTCCCTCTGCTGACCAGCACGCATCATCCCACGTGTTCCAGGAACTCCTGCAGCGTCTTTGACTTCGGCTGTGCAGTCTTATAGACTGGGGGCTCAGCGGGGAAACCAGAGACCGCCCGCTGCCAGTACACCGGCCATTGCCAGATCTACAACCCCCATCGGACTGTGGACTAAGGAGCACCAACAGGAGCCACGATAAGTGTTTGAACTTTAGACTGTCTCACTGTCTCATTAATTCCTACCGTTTAACTCTTGTTCACTGTTTTATTAACTCCCTGCGAGGAGATTACTCCATCTTTACTGTTAAATAATAGTGTTATACCGCACTACTTCTCAATCCCTGCGTGCTGCATCTCAGCACCTGCTTACAGTCGTATGGACAGATACTCCAGGCTCTGCTTGGGAACTCTTCAGCTCCTTCACGAATACCTTATGGTCTCTGTATTGCCTCTCTGATAAATGCCCTCCTTCCCGGGCTGAGAGTTTTGGTGGGCGACCCTCTCTTGGCAGGTTTGTCGTACCACGTTCTTTCCATTTGATAATGGATTTGATGGTGCTACGGGCATCATCAGAGATTGGTATATAATAATAATCTTTATTTTTATATAGCGCCAACATATTCTGCAGCGCTTTACAGTTTGCACACATTATCATCACTGTCCCCAATGGGGCTCACAATCTAAATTCCCTATCAGTATGTCTTTGGAGTGTGGGAGGAAACCGGAGTACCCGGAGGAAACCCACACAAACAGGGGGAGAACATACAAACTCCTTGCAGATGTTGTCCTTGATGGGAATCCAGGACCCCAGCGCTGCAAGGCTTCAGCGCTAACCACTGAGCCACCGTGCTGCCCATATATATATGTTATTATAACCCAATCCTGACTTGTTCTGCTCAACAACTTGGTCCCTGACTTGTTTGGAAATCTCCTTGGTCTTCATGGTGTTTGGTTAGTGGAGCCTCTTGATAAAGGTAAAGTGTATATACTGACAGCCATGTGACACTTTTTTTTTTACATTCAACACATTAGCCAGATGATCAGCTAATGATGGACAGTAGTAGTCCTAATGTGTCAATCACTGCAGCAGGCATAGCCGGATGGGACTTGTAGTCCTATCGGATGATGCCTGCCTACACACACACAGCCCTGCCGACCCCGCACACAGTCACCGCACACACATTTCCCTCCTTCCCGATCTGCGGTTTTGCTGCTGAAGTGCCCGGCTCAGTGCAAGTCAATGGGTGCAGAAATACTGCAGTTCCGCACACAGAATTGACATGCTGCGGAAAATAAAATGCTGCGAATCTGCGTGTTTTTTTTCCGTAGCATGTGCACAGCGTTTTTGGATTTCCCATTCACTAACATTGTGAGCACTCTGCACTGTGGATCTGATGCAATTCCGCGTGTCTAAAAAACGCCGCGGAAACGCATCAAAAACCGCAAAGTGTGTACATACCCTTACACTGCACACGGGGACGTCCTGACACTAAGCATGGGACTTATGAAGGGAATTGGATGCACCAGAAATTTTTAAGGTCTTCATAGCAAAAGGGATGAATACATATGCACGTGCCAATTTTTAGTTATTTGATCCCATAAATTTAATCCATGCCTGCATGTTTCTCACTTCACCTCTTCAACTTACACCACTTATTCTTGAAGCATCACACACAAATCAGATTACAAAAATATTTAAACACAGTTGGTAATGTAGCAAAATATGTAAAAAGCCAAGGGGGTGAATACTTTTGTAAGACACTGAAAAGCTATAAATAGACAGACATTAGATATACAGTATGATACATAGAATATATAGATATCCTGCAGTTGTATAATATCACATGCCCCCACATATTATAGACTTGGACCCTTTCATGTGGAGTTTTAGCCTGGTAGGTATGAATGAATGAAACATGGGTTCCCCCCCCCTTTTTTTTTTTAAACCACCCAGTGTCTTTTTAAAAAAAAATTTTTATTGGGTTAAATCCAGGCTAAACACCTGTTAGAGCCACATGAAAGGCACTAAAGGGTGCAAGTTTATTATAGTTGTGCTCAAAAGTTTACATACCTCGGCAGAATTTTTGCTTTCTTGGCCTTTTTCCGGAGACAGAGAATATGAATGATAACACCAAAACTTTTTCTCCATTCATGGTTAGTGGATGGGTGAAGCCATTTATTGTCAAACTACTGTGTTTTCTCTTTTCAAATCATAATGACAATCCAAAATATCCAAATGACCCTGATCAAAAGTTTACATACCCTGGTGATTTTGGCTGATAACGCGCACAGAAGGTGACACAAATGGGTTTGGATGGCTACTAAAGGAAACATCCTCACCTGTGACCTGTCTGCTTGTAATAAGTGTGTGTGCATACAAGCTGAGTGAGTTTATGGGATCCAGACAGACTCTTGCATCTTTCATCCAGCCACTGACGTTTCTGGATTGTGAGTCATGGGGAAAGCAAAAGAATTGTCAATGGATCTACGGGAAAAGGTAGTTGAACTGTAAAAACAGGACAGAGATACAAAAAGATATCTAAGGAATTGATAATGCCTGTCAGCAGCGTTCAAACTGTGATTAACAAATAGATAATCAGGGGCTTTGTAAAAACAAGACCACGGTCAGGTAAACCAACAAAGATTTTGTTCACAACTGCCAGGAAAATAGTTCGGGATGCAAAGAAAAACCCACAAATAACATCAGCTGAAATACTGAAGACTCTGGAAACTTGCGGTGTGGCTGTTTCAAGAGGCACAATAAGGAGGCATTTGAAGAAAAATGGGCGGCATGGTCGAGTCGCCAGAAGAAAGTCATTACTGCGCAAATGCCACAAAGTATCTCACAATACGCAAAACAGCACAGAGACAAGCCTCAAAACTTCTGGAACAATGTAATTTGTAGTGAGGAGAGAAAAATTGAACTTTTTGGCCACAACCATAAATGTTACATTTGGAGAGAAGTCAACAAGGCCTATGATGAAAGGAACATCGCTCCTACTGTAAAACACAGAGGTGAATCCCTAATGTTTTGGGATGTGTCAGCAACAAAGGCACAGGAAACTTGGTCAAAGTTGAAGGAAAGATGAATGTAGCACTTTATCAGCAAATACTGGAGGCAAATTTGCAATCATCAGCCCAGAAGTTGTGCATGGGAAGTACTTGGACGTTCCAACATGACAACGATCCAAAACACAAGGCCAACTTGACCTGTCATCGGCAATAGCAGAACAAAGTGAAGGGTCTGGAGTGGCCATCTCAGTCTCCTGACCTCAATATCATTGAGCCACTCTGAGGAGATCTCAAGCGCACAGTACATGCTAGACAGCCCAAGAATTTTCAGGAATGGGAGGCTTTTTGCCAAGAAGAGTGGGCAGCTTTACCATGTGAGAAAATAAAAAACCTTATCCACAACTACCACAAAAGACTTCAAGCTGTCATTGATGTTAGAGGGGGCAATACACGGTATTAAGAAATGGGGTATGTAAACTTTTGATCAGGGTCATTTGGATGTTTTGGGTTGTCATTATGATTTAAAAAGAGAAAACACAGTAGTTTGACAATAAATGGCTTCACCCAACCACTAACCATGAGCGTAGAAAAAGTTTTGGTGTTATCATTGATATTCTCTGAAAAAAGGCCAAGAAGGCAAAAATTCTGCTGGGGTATGTAAACCTTTGAGCACAGCTGTATATATAAAGGGATTGTGAAATTATGTATATACAGGATATCAATCTATTCTATTTATCTATTCTGACACTTCTGGCAGTGAATTGTCTGTACTCTACGGATAAAATTTCAGGTTCCTTTTGAGATGTGTGCGTAAAAATCAGACGGCTTATGCATAACCGTGTGCCATCCGTTTTTTCTCTACCATCCATTGACTTGCTTTAGAAAGTCCCACCCGCTATACACCTACTTACTGATATAACATTGGTCAGAGTGTAATGTGATTTTTTTTCTCTTTCCCCTATGACGGCACCACGGAGAGAGAGAGAGGGACCCGCCCTCAGGGACAGGAAAACTACAGGTGAAAAAGGTGGTACCTCTCTCCCACATCAGTTGGGTTTCCTGTCCCTGATGGGGAACCTACAGCAGGTACCTTTAGATCGACGTGGGATGCCGGGGTCCGAACCAGTGCGGTGACAGGCAGTGGGGCTCCCTGCCTCGGCTGGGTCAGTATCAATTTCTTTCCCCGAAGCACCACCACCGGGGTCGGCGGACCTTGAGGGTGAGTGGGGAGAGGCAGTGAAGACGAGGAGCAAGTCTACCGATCCTAAAAAAAAAAAAGTGCCTCCCCCAGGAGTGACGGCGGTCAATAGAGAGGCGCCTCCCGCCGGGTGTGGGACATCGGAGCAGTCAGTGGAGGGTGGCGGCGGCCAGCGAGAACCGCATGATACAGGGCCTCTGCTGGAGCCGGGGAGGGCGCAGGACACCAGCATTCATGCGCGAGTACCTCACCCTTAAGAATGAGCGGCGCAGTGCACTGCTGGGTAAATTCGCAGTGCGCATGCGCGGGCGGCCACTTCCGGTGGCGGCGTGGGGCATCACGGGGAAAAAATTCATTACAGTGTCAGGTTTGGACCCAACGAGAGAAATCCCAATAGACAGAATTCTGGAATTCCTACAGAAGGGGTTGGAACAGGGATTAGCTACCAGCACCTTGAAAGTACAGGTGGCGGCCTTGGGAGCATTGTATAACCATGACTTAGCCAAAAATCGTTGGGTTATGAGATTCATTAGAGCCTCAAGTAGATCCAGGCAGATCCCTCTACGCACCCCCCCCTCCCGGGACTTAAATCTAGTGCTGAATGCACTAACCAAATCTCCCTTCGAACCCATAGCGGAGGCTCCCTTTAAAGTAGTATCCCTTAAGACCTCCATCCGCATAGCCTTAACTTCTGCCCGCCGCATTAGTGATATGCAAGCTTTATCTGCCCACTCACCCTTCACTCAACTACTGGATGATGGGGTAATCCTTAGAACCGACCCAGCCTATCTCCCCAAAGTCCCGTCACAGTTTCATAGGACCCAGGAGATCTCCTTACCCTCCTTCTGTCCCAATCTTAAGAACTAAACGGAGGAGGTACTGCACACCTTAGATGTAAAAAGATGCCTGGTCCAATACTTGATAACCACAAGGGGATGTAGGAAGGATAGGGCTCTGTTTGTCTGCTTTCAGGGTCCATGCAAGGGTCAAAAAGCATCGAAGGCCACACTGGCGAGATGGATAAGGGACACCATCACCCTATCCTACTCCTCTTGCGGGGCAGCCATCCCAGAGGACATAAGGGCCCATTCAACCAGGGCAGTGGCATCATCCTGGGTGGAGAAAGCCGGAGCTTCTATAGACCAGATATGTAGAGCTGCCACTTGGTCTTCCCCCTCTACATTTTTCAAACATTACCGTCTAGACTTGACCTCCTCCTCAGATCTCACCTTTGGGAAAAGGGTTCTGGAGGCGGTGGTCCCTCCCTAAATGTATAATCTTTGTAATTCTCTCCGTGGTGCCGTCATGGGGGAAAGAGAAAATCGTAGTTACTTACCGATAACAGTATTTCTCTGATCCCAAGACGGCACCAGTACATCCCCTCCCTTTCACACACAGGTGTGCACATTAGAGTGAGTTAATTAGCTTTAGCATTTAGCCACACGGTGCCTCTATTAAGCTTAATTTGATTAATTTTGGATTTTGTATAACCAATTGAGTTGCAGCTGAAAGTTCTGTGTGATGCTCTGTAAACCAACGGATGTGGGAGAGAGGTACCGCCTTTTTCACCTGTAGGTTTCCGGTCCCTGAGAGCGGATCCCTCTCTCTGTGGTGCCGTCATGGGATCAGAGAAATACAGTTATCGGTAAGTAACTACGATTTTCTCGCACTACACTCATCCGATTTAACGCTAATGTGAACGAGGCATTAGACTCTAGGTCTGCTGTATAATACAGCTGGCAGTATGGAGCGGGCTCAGCTCCTCAGTTTGTTGGAATGGCCCCCCTGTAGCCATGGGCCACAGCACTTTCCAGTTTGCTGGCGCCAGCTCGGTTAGGAACTGCACGCCGTATTATACCTCATTCTTCCCATTCACAAGTGTCCAATCTACATTCATGGATGGGTTATTCACATTATAACAGGAGAACGGCCATTTTATTTACAAAAGTATTATGACGTTATTCAATTTTTTTTTTTTTTTTTTGGAGACCCCCTGAAAATCCCATTAGGTAGTAAAAATAATGAAAGAATCAGTTTCTAATCAGTCATTTTTTGTTCTTTATTTCAACATCACTCCACGTGTTTCACAGGACAGAGCACGGGTTACATTGTACTGATAATGTAATGCTGCAGATAGATCCTGTCAGTATATAATCTCATACACAGACCGCAGAAGCCATGGGACAGACACGAAATTCATCACGTGTACCACAGGTCAGAACGCAACACCCCCAGTATCCTCAGCGGTAGAGAATGGAGCTTGGATCAGTAACATATCCATAGTACGATGGATGAGGCAGAATGGGGCGGAGAGACGCCATTAGTATCTGTATAATGCAGGCAGACAATTTTATTTATTTAGCTACAGAAATTAATATTTTACACCATAAATCAGCACAAGAACCATTTCCGGTAGACACTAGAGAGGCAGTCCCTCAAAAGAAGGATCGATATAGGGCGTCTAGTATGGGTTTAGAACGGTCACAGAGGAATATTTGTTTTCTTCCAATTATATACCTAATTAAAAGGGTTACAAAAAATAAATTACCCCCAGAAACAGCGCCCTTATCTGTCTACAGGCCATATCTGGTATTGCAGCTCAACCTTCTTCAAGAAATTATAACCGAGCTGCAACACCAGCCACTTCCTGCACACAAGTGTGGCGCTGTTTTAGGAAAGCAGCTGTGTTTTTTCTTATCTTGGAAAATTCCTTTAAAATTTGAGAAGCCCCGCCAACAATCCAATATGAGCAGGACCGTTGATGCCAATGTTTATAGAGGTCGGTTAACACATCCATATACAGCCATTCACACACTGACAACGATCTACTCAAATACGTATGTACAATAGTCATAGGATTACAGAACGTCATTCTAGATAGAAGCCCCGCTCTCTAGAAGCATCAATGCAATTTGCTTTTCTAGAAATATATACAAGATAGAGTCACAATATAAAATACATTTTTCCCTTCTCCCTTACACTATGATCTGGAAGTCAAAATATGGCCTTAAAAATCTAGCGAATATATTAAATATTTCTTCCATGCTATTATATATGCTAAAATCTAATGTGCTGGAGAGGCCTAGAAGTTAGTAGGCCTCACTCGTCGCCTAGTTGAACCTAGCAACCAATCAGAGTGCAGCTTTCATTCTTTCAGAGCAGTGTAAGTGAATGTAAGCTGTGTTCTGATTGGTTGCTATGGGCAACCATGCCAGATTTGCTTTTTTAGAGTAGATAAACATGGCCTATAGTTTTTTGCTTTCTACCTGAAGCTTGTTTATTAGGATTATTCACATTGACAGCTTAGAGAAAGGATCATGTTGCGACAAGTCAATATTTTTAATCAAGCATTTCTCCCATAAATAAAAAAAATAAATAAATTGGCCATATCCGAAGAATTGTTAAAAATGCTATAAGGGTTGTTCTTCAGTATGGAAAAGCTGAGTGATGACTATTCCGGCTTCAGAACTCGCAACGAAGGTCACCTACTTTTCCCAAATCTACCTAGTATTTACCACAGCAGCTTTTTTTTTCTTAATATGGCCGCCATAAAGGTGCATCTATAGCACGGACCAGCCATGGGTTTCACTACATGAACATGGCAGCCTAATATATGGCTATGAGGCAATCAAGTCAGGAGAACCACAGCTGATCCGTGCTTTGACCCGTTAAACCAAGTATGGACCGCAAAGCATCCTGATCCAAAATGGTCGTCCTCATTAGTGATGAGCGAGCGCGCTCAACACTCGAGTGACAGTGGGGTGTTGCGGTACGTATTGAGTCACCATGCTCAGAGTCCCCACCCCGCACGTTACGCGACATTTAGACAGCCATTAAACATGCGGGCATTGCCTGCCATACACAGTAATACTGTAACCATGTCGGCTACGGTATTACCGTGCATGGCAAGCAATGCCCGGTGTCTCGAGCATGGCGCTAGAGCACCTGCGAGACGCGATACGTAAACAAGCACCCTGATGTCAATCGAGTGGTGAGCACGCTCGATCGTCACTAATCTTCATATATACCTTTGAGGCCATGAAGCTTGGGGCTAGGAGACCTGCAGGTGGTGTCCGAAAATGCAGAAGGGAGGGGGTGAAGCCCACCTGGAGAGTGCTGTCCCTTCTAACCATTTCTTAAAAAGTGGATGCCCACTAAAATAACACGGTCGCTACACTTTCCTACACCCCCTCAGCCGCCATAACAAACACAAAGCAGTTTCTAGCAAAGTATCAATAGCGGATTGTACTGCGGTGACTTCCATATTGTCATCCAAATTTCCCATCAACAGAAATAACCAGATAAAACTTTTTACGCTTGAAAGGGGACTTGTTCCCCCCCTTTAACCCTCTGTGTAGGGTAGAAATGCTCTTTAATCACATATGCACTGTCCTATACAGGAAATCTGTGCAGGAATGTACATACCCCCCCCGCCCCATAAATACAGCATAATATTATCATTTTGGAATATATTACGCATTCATACCTGTAAATTGAATTCATTATTGTCTAGAGAGAAAAAAAAACCACACAAATTGGACCAGACAACCATACAGTGTACTTATATAAACTACTGGCTAGGTTTAGGGTATATAGTGTATTTATACAGTGCCGTATGTATATTACATGGGATGACCCTGTTATAAAAGCCTATACGTACTCCACTCAGACCAGAGGCAGCCATATTGTGGCCAACCAAGCAACCAGTCCTCGGTGAATATTGGCTTAACCTCTACATTAGCGCAGTTGGCGAAGGATTATGAGCTCGAAATTGGAATTATGGCTGTTTTAGCACAAGCGGATGATTATGTGAGTCAGGCACGGTACAGAAGCTCAGTAATATAAAAGGTTTTGAAATGTGATGAGACGATTAAAGTGCATCATACATATATGCACCGTGATACAAACACGGCAGGCGGAGACCACCGGGAGCCAATTGTGTGATCAGTGCCAGTTTCATCTAGACAAGTAAAGGAGTGTAAAATGGGAAACTGTCAGTGGGATTAGTAATGGTTTCCCACAAGTGATGGTTTATGGAGACTCTTCCAAAGTGGTGCAGAACAGCAGCGGTTATACGTAACGTGCCCCATATAACGTGGAGACATAGTAACGCAGCTGTCATAGCGGCTGATCAGATTTCCGCTTTCCTAGATCTTATGGGCAAGGGCACAACATTTTCTCTGCACCTTTTGTGCTTTTACATGAGACAGATATAATAAATTAATGCCAATGAAAAGTGAACGCGTTACTTTAAGCAACCAGAGTCCAACTATTTTTTTTTTAACCCCATGGTTTGCCGAAAAATAAAAGTATTTTATACAATGGCCTGCAAAGCCATCGTGGGTAACCCTGAGTGCAGTCCTAAGGAAATGCATTCACTAGATCAAATCACTTTGTAGACTATTTAAAGTGGAGATCTATGAAATATTCTCAACCTAAGTTACAGGTCCGTACATGGTTCCCTGTAATGAGGAGGAGAAAAAAAAATTGTGTCACCATTTTGGATTATTGCACAGTTTATGGGGCCGATTCATTAGCTTGTGCCAGAAAACTGTTGTGAAAATTTTGCAAATGTCTGCGAAGTGTGATGTTTTTAGGACATGCTTCGCCAAATTTGTGAAAATTTGAAGAAACTTTGCAGGAGGTGACTGGTCCAAAAGTTGCATCAAGTTCATTAAGAGGCTTAAAAAACAATCCTGCTTTAATTTGCACATCTACCTCCATTGATGTACAAATGCCAGTCTTGATGAATCTGCCCTTGGGAAAACATTGATGTTGTGGTGAGACTCACCAGCGCTCCCATGCCCTTTTCCTGCAGGATATGCCACATACAGAGAATTTTAGTTGAATACAAAGTTTGTTTTGCAAAGAAATACAGATTATTTTATTTCCGACTACAATGCTTATGCCAGAGGTAGAAAATGTGTCCCATCCCAAAACCTATTCTCTGCCATGTCATAATATATTGCAAATTTTATATATGGTAATGTCAAATATTAAGCCGGACATAGCCAACGCTCCTAAATTTACATCTGTGCAATACATAACAATTCATGGCTGCTTGTTAAGAATAAGCCAAATAATGCCAATTTTGTCCGATTTTACCTAGCAACCTATATCTGTAGATATACCACGAGACTTTTAAAAAACTGTCAAAATTATAGTATGGAACGCTGAAGCTCAATTGCAAGCTTATCTTTACAAACATGTAAGGTCGAGATTACACCCCACTGCGGATGTGCCTGGCTGTGCAATAGGGCGCATTGGTGATGGGCACGGGCGCTGGCAGACCTCAAAACTAGGACTCCTATGAAAAATAGACAAGACTAGTGCAAGGTGCATCATAGATATGGACAATTACATTGATCAGAGATTGTGCAGACATTAGTTGGAACAAAGCCTAAATGTGATTACAATGTGGGATTAATGCCCGATATCTTTAAAGAACATACAAGCTTTACTTGGAGTTTTTTATGTTGCCAGGGTATCTTGGAAGAGCCATTGGTGCATGGTGGTGGTGCATGGGCACATGTTTCTGCACCATTCGATGTATCACACACAATCCACCCAAAACGATATATCAGATAAGCTATGCTTGGACCCAATACGACGATCGCTCAAAAATCACTCACCAATGAAACGTCATCTGTTCGTCTAAACTACTGTAAAGTCTCCCACACATTTGGTTCTTATTTAAAATTTGCCTTTCTTTTCTGGCAAAAAAGTGGTTTACCTGTAACCTCAGTAAACTTAAGGCTAATTTCACACTTGCTTTTTTTTGCAGCGCGTTTTTCCCGCAAAAAAACGCATTGAAAAAACGCATACAAACGCATACAAATGCTGCGTTTTTTTCAAGCATTTTTATGAGCATGCATGAAAAAAACGCAGCGTTTTTATGCGTTTGTATGCGTTTTTAGTGCGTTTTTACCGCGTTTGCGGTTTTTTCCAACATTAGGTGGCCCCTCACACTAACCCAAACCATGACTTTACTAACCCTAACCCTAACCCTAACCCTGACCCTAACCCTAACCCTAACCCTGACCCTAACCCTAACCCTGACCCTAACCCTGACCCTGACCCTAACCCTGACCCTAACCCTAACCCTAACCCTGACCCTAACCCTAACCCTGACCCTAACCCTAACCCTAACCCTGACCCTAACCCTAACCCTTAACCAAACCATACTAACCCTAACCCTGACCCTAACCCTAACCCTAACCCTGACCCTAACCCTTAACCAAACCATACTAACCCTAACCCTAACCCTGACCCTAACCCTTAACCAAACCATACTAACCCTAACCCTAACCCTGACTCTAAACCCTAGCTAACCCTAACCCTAGCCCTAAACCCCCTTAACTAACCCTAACTCTAACCCAAACCCCTAAATTCCATTGTCCAACTAATGGTAAAAAAAAAACGCATGCGCAAAAAAACGCATACATAAGCATGCCAATGCGCACATATGCGCACCCATAGACTTATAATGGGTGTCTTGCTGTAAAAAAAGCATTGCGCGCGCATGCGTTATTTTGAGGCAAGTCGGACGCCCAAAAAATGCAACAGGATGCATTTTGTGCGCCCGAGCGCATACCGCAAAAAAACGCATGCGCGGAAAAACGCATACAAACGCATGTGTATGCGCACATAAGCGCATCCCATGCAAAGTATAGGAAAAAAAAACGCATGCGTTTTTTAGCGCTAAAATCCCGCGAAAAAAAACGCAAGTGTGAAACCAGCCTAAAGCATACAATAATAGTTTCATACTAAAAAAACCCCAAAATAAACAGTAAGGGACCCTGTAACCAGACAATCCCCCAATAACACAAATGTACCCTTAAAAGCGTTTTCAAATGGACTAAACAGTATCTGGAGAATATGCTGCTCACTTTTTTCTGCTCTCAACACTCTCAGAGGCAGCATTTTAAAAATTGGATGACCTCCAAAATGGCATTTTCGGGACTTGCACCCTCTTTGATAGGGTGTCAAAGAAGTAAGCCAATCTAAAGGTGTCCTATCCAGATAGCTTCCATTTGAATGGCTTTATACGGAAGCATGCAAATTTACAACAACAAAAAAAATAAAAAAATAAAGTCACATTTGAAATGTCGTCCAGATAAACAGAAAACATAAGATATTAAATAGTGGTTTGGGGCGAGTTTACATTAGGTAGCCACGTAATTCTTCGATCACCTAGGTCATCATATTGCACACCAGAGAAAGTCAGTAGTAACATTTCGGTTATCGGTCAGCAAAATCAAAACTTTGAGAGAAGTTTGCAGACATTTTGGTAGCGGGCGGTTTGGCTTTTGTCCTTGACGGGATGCGCGGAGGGGGTGGCGGCTTTCTTAAAGACATAGTAAGTGAAGATCCCGCAGGGAGAGTGTTCCAGTTGCTGTCGAATCCAGACTTCTGGGAAAAGTTTAGTAAGGAGAGTCCATCAAGTTCCACTCCATTGCTGGGCAGTGACCTGTTTGAAATTAAGTTGGGGTCTTCAAACGTGTTGGTGCTATTGAGGAATGGGTTGGGCGATATTCTCAGACTGTCCCCAGACCCACAGCGGGTCGGGATCGGAGGGGGAGCAGCAAGCATGCAATTCATATTATTCAGGAGAGGAAGATGATTTGCCGATGAAGGCAACAGTATTGTCTCCTTTGGGATTAACGATGGTGAAACTGATGGTGGCGATATGTGAACGGGCACTGTCAGCTTTGAAATGGGAGGTTGTTGGAATGCCAAGTCCACAAATGGAACATTGTTAAAGTGACTTTTAAAGCCACCGACTTGATTAGATCGGTTCTGTAAGAAAGAATAACAAAAAGCGTGGAGATTAGAGAAAACTGAAGAAGAGATGAAATATACACGTAATAAGTCATCTATATCCAACACTGAAATGAGCTAGGTGGAAAACAGACATCCAAAAAAATAAATAAAAAACATCCTATATACCAAGATGCCACCATTCACTGGCTACAGAAATGAAAAGATCTACCAACCCACATGAAATGTCTTTGTTTTTGACGTTCTTCCACTACCTCATGCAATATTCATGCAAGAACTGGGATGAGAATCCAAAAAGCTTTGGATGGTCCGATAGTCAAAAAGGCAAAGACGAGAAGTGACTTTTCCCATAGAAAATAAAAGGGTCACTAACCTCTGCAGCTTTCTTGCTTCCTTTCATCTAAATCTTAAGGTCACGCCCATAGACAATGATACAAAACATGTACGGCGCCGATGTTGTATGGGATCATTTCTTACTAAAACTACCGGGCGGAGGGAGGGTTGAGGTCCACCCCATGAACATAACCAAAGAATAGGAACAGAATTGGGTTTGTAAAGGATATGGGACACAAAGTAACTAGATCTATGAATGTGACCAATTTGGAGATTCTTGCAGAAATCCTTTTTTCCTAGTGACTCACACCATATAATTTTGTGAATGAGCAGATACAAAGTCCAGTTGGACATCACCATAGGCCCGCTGCCCATTCTATCTACAGAATGTGAGCTGCCGGAGACCTGCACAGTAAAAACCCTTACATAGTATCGCAAGCCTTCCTTGTCAAGGCCTTTAACAGTGTAACACTATAGCAGTTATTAACCTGCCTGCACTCTGCTGACTAAGTCCCAGACTACACAGTAAAGCAGACATGTCAAATGAGGAATTTTCAGGATATTACGTCTGCTTTTACACGGTCACTGCTTCCGCTCTGCTGCACACACTGACACACTGCATCAATCAGCGCTGATGCTGCTGTAATCACAGGCTTTGGCTTTTCTAATTAGCAAGCTGGTGTATGATATGCAAAATACTTCACGTATAGGTCTCCATTTATGTCATATTGATCCAGACGACATCAAAAGGAAGAAAATCTCCTAGTCAGTCCCATATTGAGTGTGTAACTGAATTAAAGTCTTAAATGGGGTGACCACTACATTATATTAGATTACAAGCGGACCAATTGTGGTCCTAAAATAAAGAAAAAAAAAACATTTATCTACCGGACTCCTCTGCTCCTTGGTACTGCTGTGTGCTTCACCTCCCAGTCTTCTGCTAGCCAGGAGACTGGCCTGGGACTCCAGAAGCAGTAAGGAGGATCGGTGGCGGTCTGATAGGAGAGCATTTTTATTTTTTTTTTAAATTCAAGAACCATCTTGGTTCAATTTCTAAACTAATAAAAAGTAGTGGACATCCCCTTTAAATAGGTGTCCCCAAGATCACAAGTTATCCTCCATCTATGGGATAGGGTATAACTGACTGATCACACTAAATGTAAAACTGCTGAGCACTCCAGCGAACACGAGATAGTGGATCTAGGCCTTGTGCTCTGCAGAGCCCAGTGTTGAATGGAGTTCATGTGCACGTTGCTCGGCCTCCATTTCAATATAATTGTTAAAGAGACTGTCGAAAAAAGCAGAATATAGTGCTCCTCGTCACCAGCAGTCCCTTAGTGTTTCACAGTATCAGCAAAGTGAATAATAAATCTGAAATCTCATCCACACGCTGCTTATTTTTTCTTTGCAAACTTGAACCTTCAAAGCTTTTATTTTTATTTTTTTTAAATCTGCAGCATGCCAATTTTTTCAGTTTTTTTTCCATCCAATCAGATAAATAGGAAAAAAACTGAAGTAAAAGGGCACACAAAAATATGAGTATTTTATGCAGCGTTTTTACTGCCACTATTTTTTTACAGCTGAAAAACACCACACCCACAGTGAAGAATGGTGGAGGCAGCATTGTGCTTTGGGGCCTTTTTTTGGTAGCTGCAACTGGGGCTTTAGCCAAGGTTGAGTTAATTATGAACAGTTCTAAATGCAGTCCCATTTACAATGAATGCAGAGCATGCACACCTGCACGACATCCAACATGGGTGTGCAAAGTTTCCTGGTGATCCGAGTAATCAGATCAGCAAGACATCTCTGATCCTTCGGAGAGGGGCGACTTTTCATTTTGGGAACAATTAGATAAAAGTAAAACACAGAACCACATCAATATTGGAACTTGATGACTGCATAATGTCCAATTTTTGCTCATTCATGGATATGAGATGACAAAGCTGGCGATCACCCGCTGTTTATTAGTCAAGTACTGATTTCTGCAGCTGTAAGAGTTAATATGGTAGAGCAGGCAACAAGTCATGATAAAGAGTGCAGGACTTCTCTTGGCTTTTACACTAGCAATCTATTCGTCAAGGAGATGTCCGTTTAGATAGACGAGCTACGCCAGCTGGTTCAGAGGCTGAGGCTGTAGATGGGGACGGTACATGGATGAGGATATGACTGAGATAAAATACTACCAGTGACATCGATACATGTAAAATCACAAAGAATGACACCAGTGAAATGTACACAGGAGATGTAATGTTTATGTCTACCATAGAAAACTTAGGGGTTTTAGGCTAAATAAGTGCACATCTATCATCCTAACTATTAAGTGTTGTTGCACACATTGCGTTTTCGCTGGGGGAAAACTCAGCGTTCGAGTACCAGCAAATTGAATAATTTTATTTTTTTTATCTGCAGCATATAATTATTTTTAGCATTTTTGCAGTGTTTTTTTCATCCAATTAAATGAAAGAATGTAGTATATAAGGCACACAAAGCAAAGTATTTTATGCAGCATTTTTCCAGCCAATATCCTGCTGTAAAAGTCAAAATCAGAAAGAAAAACCCCACACCCACAGTGAAGAATGGTGGATGCATGGAGATTATGTTTGTACTTCTCACCCATATTCCAAAAAGTATGTTCGGTTCAAATCACTAAAGGAACACCATACCCGCGTGGAAGCAGGGTGGAGGAAACATTATGCTTTGGGGCCGTTTTTCAGCAGCAGGAACTGGGGCTTAGTCAGTCAAGGTTGCGGAAATTATGAACAGTTCCAAATTTTGCAACAAAACCTTCAGACCTCTGATAAAAAGCTGAAGATGAAAAGGAATTTCACCTTTCAGCACAACGACCCTCCCAAATGGCCCAGACCTAAATCCAACTGAATCTGTGGGTGACCTGAAGAGGGTGCTGTATACGGGAGATGCCCTATCAATCATGACAGTTGTGGGGCTACTATCTGCAAGAGTGGGCAAAGATCACCAATTCTTGATGTGCCGTACTGATAGTTCTTTATATTTCCTTTTCCACCTGCTTAGATTTCAGTTTTGTTTTTTTTAATAGATTTTTTTAGATTATGGGCTACAAGGTGGAAAAAGTCCTGAAATGATTCTTCTGAGTAGGAGGTTTTTTTCTACATGACAAAAACCTGACATTTTAACAGGGGTGCGTGGAGTTTCTATATCCGCTTTATATGCTTAATTTAAAAAAGATAGACTTGTATTGATCTATTCTGATCGGGCTGACGCAGGAGAACATTTTCTGTCTTGGCCCATGACCAGCACTGTGTGCTTAGGGGGTTGACTGGTGCGGCTCTATAGCTAGGCCCCTTCATACACAGCGCTGATGGCCTCCTGCGTCCGAGACAAAGTAGATCTGTCAGGACTCAGGCTGATCTCTTCAGATTAAGACACCATTTTATAGACATAACCTGTAGATCTTGCCTTTTTTGGTTTTACTTAAAATTTATGATTTTTAACCCCACTACATGCATTGAAAAAAACAAAATGTTCCCAAATAGTGGACAATCCTTTTAAGCACGTTTAAAGGCAATTTGTTTTTAAGCAGGAAAGCCCTTTAGAGGCCATTAGAGCACGGGTAGGAGTCTGAAGCTGCATAGCACAGACCTAGTATAAGGGCTCATTCACACATTGCCCCTCGAGCACGGGTCCACCATCCGCGCTGACGGCAGGGCATCGATCCTGGCACAAACTGACAACAGATCTCGCTGCCAAGAAAAGCGCTCAGATCTTAGGAGGAGAATTTAGAGATTACCAAGAAGTAATAGATTGTCCTTTCTTTATCATGACGGCAAACTGCCGAGGTAATGACGGTTATCCGGATTATCACATGAGAGACGTATGAAGCTAGAGGTGGAATATGGGAAGTAGGGTGAAATTACTGAGGTACCTGTTACCCTGACGGTTGCTCCTGCTAGTGATAAAAAAAAAAACAGATATTAAAGAAAAAAAGATGAGAAGAGAGAGAGAGATACAGATATACACAGCGTAATAAGCTCAACATGCAGATCCGAAATTCCAAAAAACCCTTAAACCCGTCTAGGTCCGACGAGGCAACCGCTTTATACGCTGCCCTAATGCATCTAAAGTCATACTGAAGGAGCACTAAAAATTCTAGATAAAAAAAACAAAAACTTCCTACCGTTTTATCTCTGCAGCTCTACTTCAGATCTATATGTCTCCATGGTAACAGACTACAAACACACACTGTGTAGTCTGATCCTGCAGCTGAACTGTACTTTAGCGAGAAGTAGAAGAAAGGTTGGAAGGAATATCACTGCAGGTTTAGACCATGGAGAGAAGCTCCATACATAAAACGGTATGTATCGTGACAAAAGATACTTAAAGGGGTATTCCCATCTCCAAGATCCTATCTCAATATGTAGTAAGAATAATAATAATAATAATAATAATAATAATAATACATATTAGTAAGTACCTCCAATTAGAAATGTAGTGTTGAGGTAGGGCTAAATTAACCCTTCACGGTTGAGCCAGTGATTTCCAAATTAATTTACAGGGCGTTGCTAGCAACTGGGAATGACCACACGGAGACGGGGGTCTCTGTACGGGAGGATCGAGGCAGATCACTGAGCCCCTTTACTGAATCTCACATTACATAGCATTCTACTTAATTATGCAAAGTATACAGCTACCAATAGAATCGTAATACATTTAAGCCAATAGTATTGCAAGAAAATCGGAATATGTCCCCAGCTGTGTGACGTAGAATATAGAACAATAGCGCATTCTTTTAGGGTCTCATCTCATATCTCATATCTTGTACAAGCTGGAACAGTGTGGTTTCATAACAGCCGTGAACTTTCATCTAGTTAAGTTACAAAATTTAACTCATAAACAACAAGATGGCATCGCAAGCACAAAAATGGATCCCGGAGAACAAGATGTCCAGTACATCTGAATACTGTACTTCACAATTCCCCCCTAGATAAATTTTGATAACACATATGCAGCATCAGAGGTGCTATCCCAAGCTAACAGCTCGAGGGGTACTGGTCTTCACATGACTGATGCCGTGTTATCAGTCATGGCTGTCGCGGCGCACCCGTCCCCCCTGTATACTGCAGTTCACGAATAACAATTTTTGATGACGGTGGTGGGGATCTTTTGTAGGTAGCCATGTGCTTGGCTTCAACATCTTCATCAAGTAGCCTTTTGAGATCGGTGCAGAGAAGAGCAGGGGCAACGACACCTTTGGTATCATCATTAGCTGTAGAATTTCCTAATACATACAGAAATACACCAAAGAACAAGTTTTAGTATCACATATACAACAAGGATACAGGCAGCAATGTGTAACAAGCTTTGTAAGATCCCAGCTATCCAGCCCCCAATTCCCTTAAATCAATTGGCTGGATTGAGAAAGGAGAAGGTGTCTGACCACCAACTGTCCTTAGTACGATCATTGTTTTTATCGTATTGATCTCTGAGTCTTTGAATATCTTCTAACTTTAACTTTTAACTTCTATCAATAATAATATGGAAAATGCGAAAAACCAAAACATTATGTCCCCTTCATTTGCTATTGGCTTGTTGGGTGATGAAGAGAACTTGATAGAGACCGTCATACAAGGGTTCTAGTCCGTGCTTCCTGACATGTCTTTTCACGACAACCAAATCACCAGGCTTCAGGTTATGACAGGTGTCGGTTTCTGCTGAATCTGGAAAAGAAGAGAAAACTAGAACATAGGTGTTAGCAAGATTTTTACTAAGCAGAATAACATATTGAACAACACGGTCAGTCTCTTCTGATAACTGCTGGGGCTGGAAATTTGCAACTGGGGGCCTAGTACCAAACAATATCTCATATGGGGACAGGCCATGTTTTTACAATAGGGGTAGTACGAATGTGGTATAGTACAGTGGGTAGGAGCTCTGGCCATGGAGCCGTAGTCTCCTGCATCATTTTGGTCAATTGTCCCTCAGTGTGCCGTTCATCCTCTCAACTTCCCCACTGGATTGTGGGTGGTACGGAGTATGGAGGGCTACAGTGGATCCAAGCATTGTCAGAACTTCTTGGTACACATGAGAAGAAAAGGTCGGACCTTGATCACTTTCAACAACTTCTGGAACCCAATATCTGCATATAACTTCCATCACCAGTTTCTTTGCTGTGGGTTTTGCAGTCATGTTGGTAACAGGGAATGCTTCCAGCCAACTGGAGAACCGGGGCCCAGTAGAATTTTTGCACCAGTGCGAGGGCCTGATTCTTTCCTCGATGTGTAGGCCCATGTGCCCATGTGGCAATAGCAGGGTACATCCGCTTAGGGAGACACACGAGTTGGTCCTTTTTCCAGAGACCATTATCCATACGTGCCTCATCAGTCTTCCATTGCTTCACCTCTTCCTTTGGAGACATTCTCTGCATCGTCATTAAGCGGTCTCGTGGGGTCCGACAGAAAACTTCAGTCTGTTGTAGATCATCAGGTTCTTGTAGGGTTAATGCTTCTTGTAACTGTTTACACTGAGAGCGTGTGGTCACCATAGTTGGTATGGTTGGTTCAACGGGTAAAAGAGCGGCGGCTTTTGCTTGCATATCCGCAAATGCGTTGCCAACAGTCTGTGGACTGTTCCTAGGACCGTGCACCTTAACTTTGATAATGGCCACCTGAGTAGGTAATTTGATTGAGTCCATGAGGGTTTTATCAGCTTCAGCATTTTTCACTGGGGTTCCGGCAGTAGTAATAAACCCTCGATTGGCCCATAGAGCCCCAAAATCGTGAGCAATACCAAATGCATACCGTGAGTCCGTGTATATATTAGCCCGTCTGTTCTTGGCCAAAGTACATGCAGTAGACAGAGCCTGGAGTTCTGCTTCTTGTGCTGACTGTGAGGGCGGGAACGCAGCTGCGTGCACTACAGTGTCCTTTGTGGTAACAGCATATCCCGTGTGGAATCTACCAAACTCGTCAGCATATCTTGAATCATCCGTGTATAACACCAGATCAGGATTTGGGAGTGGATTCTCACTGACATTTGGTGGAGTAGCTGTTTCTTCAGTCAGAAGTTGGGAACAATCATGTTGG
The DNA here is from genome assembly GCF_039654945.1 of Dendrobates tinctorius. Classification (NCBI taxonomy): domain Eukaryota; kingdom Metazoa; phylum Chordata; class Amphibia; order Anura; family Dendrobatidae; genus Dendrobates; species Dendrobates tinctorius. The sequence continues at coordinate 38,500,830 of NW_027361752.1, read as the reverse complement.
AGGTAATCCTCATCACTGCCATCTTTCCTTATAGTTCATTATACCGTCTTTCAAGGCATTGTAAAGGGGTTGCATTATGCGGGATGCATCCGGTATCCACTGACAAAAATAAGTGCATAGGAAAACACTGGAGTTCAGTTTCATCTTTTGGGAAAGGAAGGGAGCTGGCAGCTATTTTTCTTTCTTCTGCGAGGTGTCTGGCACCCTGAAGGAGACAGTGACCCAAGAACATCACTTGACCAAGGCAGAACTGAAGTCCCGAGGCCGAAACCCGACAGTTCAGTGCTGCCAGATGCTTTAAGGAGGCTAACAATGGCAACAATGGCAAAAGACACCTGCTCATATTTTTTTTTTGCTAACTGGTCGGGACTGTTTTGGGCCCCTTGTGACATAACTGTCCATGTTAACTGTCGTCCCTGCTAAGTGAATGCAAATAGAAACTGGCAGTCATTGTGTAACGGAATACTAAAGAAGGAATTGGTAAGATCAATAACTGTAAACCAAGCAGCATCCTGGGGTATTTGGGACAAAAGAGTATGAGGATTAGGCACCAGGTCTGAGAAACACTTTTACTGGTTCTACAGGCATTTTCCCTATATCATTTCGCCCTTTTGACCAGAATTTAGATAGTATCTCTGAGAGGTATGGGGCGAGTCATTGATCCTCAGGTAATATTGGGGGTGGATCTGAGCCTATCGGGGCCATCATAACTGTAGGAAGGGCATGCAAAATACAGATTTCCTCACTGTCCTCATAACGTAAGAGCCATCTGACCATCATCTTGGAATTGTATTCCGGAGCGGAACTGTGATAATAAATCTGCCCCTAGT